>NC_045429.1:48932729-50132729 GCF_902635505.1 Sarcophilus harrisii
AGGAAGGTATGTCATTTACAAAATCACAGAATCATATTTCAGAATGGCCATATAATAATCCATATTCCACAGAAAATCCCTATTGACAACACACACCAATGAGTAAATCATTCAATCTCTCCTTAAAAATCTGCAATGAGGAATATTTGCTACTTCAAAAAACAGCCTATTCTGCTTTTGGACAGCTTTAATTGTTAGAAATTTTTTCCAGTCAAACAAATTAGTCCCTTTGGAACATCCACCTATATTACTGCCTCTAGTTCTGTTCTTGGGGACTAAACAAAACTAGCCTAATATCTTTTCCACAAGAAAACCTTTTAAATACATGAAGATAGGTTTCACATATTCCCTTTAGTCTTTTCCTGAGAGCAAACATCTCCATTTCTTTAAATTTATAGTCAATATGACATGGACTGTAAGCCCTTCACTGTTTTCATTGCCTTCTTCTCACTGTCCTAACAAAAAACTATTTTATAGCCAGATTTATATAATGTCTGGATGAGATTTAAAACATCCACTCGCAAGCATTTCTGTAATTATTTTAATTGAATCTCTCTTTTTGGCCTTATTCTGGGTTTTATTGGTTATATATAGGAACTCTGATGATTTATTTACATGTATTTATCTTATATCTTGCAACTTTGCTGAAGTTATTACTTATTTCAATTAATTTCAATTGATTCCCAGCATTCTCTAAATAAACTTTCATATCATCTGACAAAGTAATAATTTTTATTTTCTTTTTTCCAAAGCTTACTCCATTAATTTCTTTTTCTTATCTTATTCCCAGTATCTCCAGGCCTGCACTAAATAATAGCAATGATATTTTACACTAATCTATTGAAAAAGTAAGTGTTTTTTGATTCACATAACTTATTTACTATACTAAGGAAAAAATCTAAGTATTTCATCAATTTCTAGAGAATTTAATGGAAAATTTGATTTTGAAACACAGGACTCTGGAAAAGCATAAGGAGATAATCAGGAAAGTGCTATCATAAGGGATTTAAAAAGGTTTATCTTTTTACTTTCCTATATGATACTTCTACCTCATTAGAACATTCTCATTATTATGGCAGTTAGAAGGAATATATATATGAGAGACAGAGAGACAGAGAAAGAGACAAAGGCCATGGGGATGAGTTGAATATGAAGGGATAATATCTTTTTTATGACAAAATTAAGGGGTGAGAGATGAATATACTGGGATAAAGGAAAAGGGAGAATGAAACAGTACAAATTATCTACCATAAAAAAGAGGCAAGAAAACAGTGAAGAGGAAGAGGGAGAGGAGGAATTGTGAACTTTATTCTCATCAGAATTGGCTCAAATAGGAAATTACATCCATATTGAATAGGGGGATAGAAATCTACCTTACTCTGCAGGAAAACAGAAGAGGACTGGAATATGGAAAGGGTGAGGGGAGGTTGGTAAAAGAGAGGGCATATGGGGGGGAGTGGTCAGTAGCAAAACACTTTTTAGGAGGGACAGGGTGAAAGGCATTCTGCATTCTACTTGTCAGAGAAAACAGAAGTAAAACAAAACTTGAACAGATTTTTTTTTAATTTTCAGTTATCATTATCCCACCCATCATATTAGGTGGTCCCATACCTTCTTTGCATCTTCTCTTTACTTAGATAAAGGAAAACAAAAACAAAACAAAACAAAATACCCTCCCATTTTTTTGTCCTTAGTTCTCTTCAGCAGTCTTAGCTCATTCTGAGATTTATCATTCCAGACACTATTTTTATAGAATTGTCCCATGATCTTATATCTATCCTCTACTTACCCACCCTTGCATCCATAAGAGTAAAGTGAGACTTCATTGTTTTTAATTTTGATTTCTCATTATAATTTGTTATTTATATCATTTTGTGTCATTTTTGATGACATTATTTTTCTTTTGAGAATTACCTGGTATGGGCCAGAACTCTGAAACAAGGATTCTTAGAAAGTGTTAAGTCAGTGGAATTGACTTAACAGTTCTCTAATTCAGTTACATCTACTTAGTACTTAACATAGTTCCACAAGATCCACACCTATGATAATGGAGTATATAACAGCCAGCAAAGGCTGAGACAGATTCATTCAATCTTCCACCTTTGTGGTGGCTAGAGGCTGAAGCAAAAACCTTTGGACTCAGAGAGACTCATTCACTTCATCTCACACTCCCTTGGTGGCAGACTTTCTTCCTTCACTTCTCCACTGAAACCAAGACTCCCAAAGGCCTCCAGAAAACTAGCTGAGCCCCAAGTGAAGGAGATAGGGCTTTGAAAAAGATAATAAAGGATTTGGACTTTAACCCCTGGCTACTCTTGTTGTGGATTACTGAGCTGAAAAGAAGGCTGCTCCCAGAGACCCCAAGAAAACTGAACCACCGAACATTACAGTTACCTATTTAGATCTTTGTTTTATTGGAATAATTTGGTATTTGCATATAATGTAATATTAGAAACCATGCATAATTGATATAATGTTGTTTGCCTCCTTAATGGATGAAGGAAGGGAAGAGAGAATTTGAAATTCAAAAAAGCTTTTTAATGAATAGTATGAATGATTCTTTTATTCTTATATCAGTTCTTTACATATCTGGGGTATCAAAGAAACTTGTTATAAAGCTTTCAGCCATTAATCACTTTCAATCTTATTTTAACTGCATGGATTTTGTTTGTGCAAAAGCTTTTTAACTTTATATACTCTAAATTTTCCATTTCATCTCTTGTAATCGTCTATATTTTGTTTGGCCAAACCAAAAAGCATTTTCCATGCCCTAAAAAATTGTAAACTCTTTGATGAAAAGTATTATCCTTTTTTCTTATACAGATAACCACTCTCCTTAATGTTTTCTCCATAATGTCTTTTCAATAGTGAGATGATTCGGGCAGTTCTAATGGTCTTGTGATGGAGAGAGCCATCTGTACCCAGTGAGAGGACTGTGGGGACTGAGTGTGGATCACAACATAGTATTTTAACTTTTGTTATTATTTGCTTGCTTTTTGTTTCCTTTTTTATATTTTTCCTTTTTGATATGATTTTTCTTGTGCAGCATGATAATTGTGAAAATATGTATAGAAGAATTGTCCATGTTTAATATATATTAGGTTACCTGGCATCTAGGGGAAGGGACAGGAGGAAGGAAGGGAGAAAAAAAATTTGGAACACAAGGTTTTGTAAGGGTGAATGTTGAAAACTATGCATATATTTTGAAAATAAAAGCTTAAAAATTAAAAAAAATGTTTACTAATATATTTGGTCCATGATTCAACCAGAACTTTCCCTTTTTCCATAGTTCTGAAAGGTGCCTCCTTCATTACTTAAACTTGTTTGACCTTTCATTTTGAAGTTTTGTGTCTATTTGGAGCTTGTGATATGAGATGAGATTTATCTAATGAAGTCTAAACCTGATTTTCACTTTCCAGTTTGTCAAACAGTGATTCTGTCTTTGACCACTTTGGGCATATAGCTAGGAGTGAGTTCTCAGTGTTTAAGCATATAGATAATTTAGCCACTTTTCTAACCCAATTCCAAATTACTTTGCAGAAGGACTAGACTAGTTCAAAGCTCGACCAGCATACATTAATATGTCTGTCTTCCCCAAACTACACTGAAACATTTAGTATTTGCATTTTTTTTTTGCAGTCTGTTACAATTTGCTGACTCTGAAGGAAAACCTCCGAGTTGTTCTGATTTGCATTTTTGTTGTTGTTGATAGTGATTTTGGATAGTTTTTGCCAACTTATTAATTCAATTAATGTTTTTAAATATTGTTATTCTTCCATAATTTGGTAGAAAGAATACTAAAATTGGACTAGAATATATCTATTCCAGATGTAAGTAAATGATCCTCTCCAGAAGCTCTATCCAATGTCCCAGCATCATGGAACTGCTCAAGCTTCTAGTTTAAAGTTGATCAGCCTATATTCATTTTCCATTTTACTGCATTAATTAAATAACACTTGACAAAACACTTAAGCGACCTAATTACTTATCAGTAAGCATTTGAATCCCAAGATAAACTTTTCTAAAGTAGTTCATATGACTTTCATTCTGAATTTTAAACTTGAATGAATAAAACAATAAGGCACATACAGTATTATTTGGGAAAATAAACTTTTGAATTAAAGCTCTAGATTTAGAAAAATAAAGTGAATTTCTGTGGTTTGCACATGAAACATTCATAACCATTTTTCTTTTCACTCAAGACTTATAAACACATAATATATGCAATTAAGCAGAATTTTTGGTAAAAGGACTTGGTGAGAGAGAGATGGCCTACCCTCACCTAAATGTTTCATGTCTATGTTCTTTACAATCTAGCTGAATGACTTATTTAATTAATAATCCAAGTTTATTCTAATGAAAAGCAAAGTTTTAATAATCAGGCCCTAAATGAAAAGCTTTGTTTATTTCCATATTTAGCTTCACAGAAGGCTCTTCCTAACAGGAAACTCAGTTCACATGTGGCATTCTATCCCAGATTGTCTGTTTAGAGGAAATACAGTCAGCTGTACTTGATTTCCAGATTCCTTTCAGATTACAATGTCAGAAAAGCCTTAGCACTTTCTACCCCTGTTTGTGGATAGATCAGTTACAATTTTCTTTTGAAAACAGGCTCATTTGAGCAGGACCAGGAGATCATTATATATCAATACCGAGTGATGACCAGTTCTGATGGGATCAGCATTAATCCTCAGCAATGAGATCTCCACCCGCATCCCTAAGGTGCAGAAGCTGCTGCAGGACTTCTTCAATGGTAAGGAGCTGAACAAGAGCATCAACCCCGATGAAGCCGTGAAGCCACGGGCCGCTGCCCAGGCCGCCGCAGGTTGATGGGAGAGAGATAAGTCCGAAAGGTCTAGGATCTCTCGTTCTCGATCGTGACCCCTGTCTCCCTGGGTTCGAGACGGCGGGAGGGGTGATGACGACGCTGATCCAGAGGAACTCCACCATCCCCAGCAAGCAGACGCAGACCTTCACCACCTACTCGGACAACCAGCCGGGAGTGCTGATCCAGGTGTACGAAGGGGAGCGAGCCATGACCCGGGACAACAACCTGCTGGGGCGCTTTGAGCTGTCGGGCATCCCTCCCGCGCCTCGGGGGGTCCCCCAGGTCGAGGTCACCTTCGACATCGACGCCAACGGCATCTTGAGCGTCTCGGCCACGGACAAAAGCACGGGCAAGGCCAACAAGATCACCATCACCAATGACAAGGGCCGGCTGAGCAAGGAGCAGGTGGAGAGGATGGTGCAGGAGGCGGAGAAGTACAAGGCCGAAGATGAGGCTCAGCGGGAAAGGGTGACTGCCAAGAACTCGCTGGAGTCTTATGCCTTCCAGGTCAAGAGTACC
The DNA here is from genome assembly GCF_902635505.1 of Sarcophilus harrisii. Taxonomy (NCBI): domain Eukaryota; kingdom Metazoa; phylum Chordata; class Mammalia; order Dasyuromorphia; family Dasyuridae; genus Sarcophilus; species Sarcophilus harrisii. The sequence goes on from NC_045429.1 coordinate 48,938,077, forward strand.
ATGCAAGAGGCCGGCCTCGGCGACAAGATCCCGGAGCAAGACAAGAGGAAGGTGCTGGACAAGTGCGAGCAAGTGCTTTCCTGGTTGGAAGCGAACCAGCTGGCCGACAAGGAGGAGTTTGAGCACCAGAAGAAGGAACTGGAGAGGCTGTGTCAGCCCATCATTGCCCGGCTCTACCAGGCCCCTGGTTCTCAGGGAGGGAACAGCTGTGGCGCCCAGGCCCGCGGTTCCCATCCCACCACTGGACCCACCATCGAAGAGGTGGATTAAATGAGGGACTTTGATTCTTGAGGAAATTGTGAGCTAATGAACAACAGGTGCATGTGCTGCTCGAGTCTCCAGGGCCAGCCCCAGGATTTTGTTCTTTTCCTGACTGCTATCTCTGGAGAGCTTGTTCTGAGCAGCCCCAGTCCCTGGGGATCGGTGCCTTTTTGACTTTTTCTTCCAACTCTTCCCTTCTCAACAAGGGAAATAAAAGATTGTATATTTTGGTCTTTGTCTAAGTGCTGTTAATATGTAAGTTTTCTTATTTAAATGTTTCAATAATTTATGAGAAAAAATATTTCAATAAACTATGAAAAGTAATTACAAATTTGTCTCTAAGTATCATTAGAGGAAGGATAAAAATGTAGCTTTAAAAAATCATCATTCAAATCTCCATTATTATTGGTAACTTTTTGTTTTATATCATTTCCATTTTCTAATATGTCATTCTCTTAACTTTTGAGCTATGGATTTAAAAAGGGGGGGAGCAGGAGAATGGTAACAGTTCAGCAAAACCAGTGAACACATCAAGTCTCACTCATGAGCTATTTACACTTACATTCCCCCAAACTTTGAAATGAGGTGAGGGCTCACTTTTTTTTTTTTGTAACCAACATGGTTCTATTAAAAATTATCTTCAACTATGGCATTCAAGGAGAGCAATACAATATTTTCTTCACAAAATAAGTAACATAAAAATCTGAAAAATGCCATAAATTCTTTTATGAGCTACTATTCTCATATAATTCTATTAAATCATGTAATCATGTAATTCTATTAAAACCTTTCTGAGGTATTTTTGGTGGTTTAATTTTATTGTACTGTTGGATGCATTATCTCTCTAATCATCCTTTCTTAAAATGATTTTTAAAAGCCTTGCAAAATATTTTATTGTGTAGGACACTATTAATGACATAAAATCACTTACTTCTTAATATACCCACATCCCATACCTTCCTGAGTGGAAAAAAGTTGAGGTGATTTCATTCTTGGGGCTAAGAGAAAATGAGGTCGCCTCTCTAGCCTTAGAGGAGTCAGGTCAGTGTAGTGAGTTGGGATCTTATTCCAAGATCTTTAAATGCTCAGCAATTGTCTCCCTCCTTGAACTTGAATTGTTTCCAGACCTGGCCTGTTTTGTCTTGGTCTGGGCTTACATCTATGTTCAGAACTAGACTAAAAGTAGTGTTTAATTTAAGACTCCACACATTCTCCCGGTAATATCTGTTACTTTCTCTCTTAGTTCTTTTTCTCAGGAAACCATAGTATGAAAAAATAACAAATTAATAAATAAAAATAAAATTAAAATTATAAATATAAAATCCAACAAAATAGAATTTTAAAATTGAAATATATATGATAAACTTTAACTTTATTTTTATAGCTGAAAAACTGAACACAGAAGAACCGTGACAAGCCTCAGACCATATAGTTAGTAAACTATAGAACTGTGAATGTGGACTAAAGGTCACTTAGAGTCATAAGACTGAGAAAGAAGTTGTTACCATTTTAAATATCTCTTGGGTGGCACAGATATGTCTCTTGGCTTTGACAGTAGCCCAAAGAGGGGAGAAATCCTTATAACTTACTTTTGAACTCTTGAGAAGTCAGTTTATCCTCAAAAGAAAAAAAAATAGTTGAAACATGTATTTTGCTCATGGAAAGGTGGGGGCAGAGTCAATCAAATTATCCCACACTTTGAGTGTGTGCAGTCCAAACGCTAGGCTAGCTACCTTACCCAAGTGAGAATTTGTTACTGCTGAATCAATCATAGGCCTCATTCTGACTTTAGTTATGTCTGTCACTTCTCTAGCAGCAGCAAGAGGAGGAGGAAGCTAGCATTCTTGATTTTAAGGCCTCAGGTATTGTGAACTTATCATTGCAGTGATCAGGTTTCTATTAACTTTGAAAGTTGCTTTTCTTTATAATTTCTTTTTTTTTGCTTAATAGTATTTTTCCCATTTACATGTGAATAGTTTTCAACATTCATTTTTTGTAACATTTTTGAGATCCAAATTTTTATCTTACATCTCTTCCCTCCCTTCTTCCTAAACAGCAAGCAATCTGATATTGATTATATATATATATATATATATATATATATATATGTGTGTGTGTGTGTGTGTGTGTGTGTCTATATATGTATATGTGAGGGATGTAGAAGACCCTTAACCAAAATGACTACTCAGAGATCATTCAGTAGAAGGCAGAAAAGTTGTTTATTAAAAACCTCTGGAGGATGAGCCGTCCCATCACCAGATAAGAAAGAGAAAGTTCCCAGTAGGAAAGCTAAAGAAGTAGTAAAGATACACAGCTTTTATATAAGAAATTACATCCAACTAAGAGAGCATTGAGAAGGGGAGGTGGTGGCATCTAGTTGGTTGTGGCTATTTGGAGAGATTGGAATGGAAGGTTTCAGGGAGATCTGATTTCTAGGAAACAGAAAATCAGGCCTTCAGGCTTAATCAAGCAGATAGTGGTCCAGCTAATAGACTAAATATCGGTAAATGTCAAATACCAATAAATGTTATCAGCTCAGGTTAAATAAATATGTTTCTAGCTGGCCAAGGCTCAAATAAATACGAGCCTGCACATATTATACAGGTCATAGGGGAAACACAGAAATAATAAAATACAGAAAAAGAATTCATACGATCCTGTAAGTTTTTCACCTTATCTCTTTCTATTCTATTCTATACACACATATATATACACATGCATATATATGAATGATTATGTTAAACATATTTCCACATTATAGTATTTTTATTAAAAAGTTTTCTCCTAGTTCTCGTTTTGCTCATTATTAGTTCATAGTTCATAGTTCACAGTTTACTTGGAAACTCCCATTTCCTCAATTTTTCCAAAACATTTCATTACATTTCTGCCATAGTTTTTTCAGCTATTCATCAATAGATAAGTAGTCTCTTATATTCCAGGTTTTTTGCTACTATAGGGTTCTTTATGCATCCTTTCTTTGATCTCTTTGAGGTATAACCTTTAATTGGACATGATTCAAAGACTTAGCAGATTGTATGACAAAAATAGTTTGTAAACTGTTTTCACAAAATTGGACATATTTTATTCATGTCTACTCTACTTGCTAAAATTAAGAAAAATGCCCACAATTTAGAATTGCCTAGTTTAGTGTAAAACATGCTTTGAAAGAGAATTTCTAGAAATAGAAAAAGATGTGCCCATCTTTTTGTCTCTTTAATACTAGTAATATGAGAGGTTTCACAATATAATGCAAAGATGTCACACTTGGCATGTATCCAACTGACTTCAGCTCAAAACAGGTTAAAAGATAATTTTGAAATAGCAAAATAAAATAAAACTAACTAAATAAAAACACAACAAATACAGGAAATACGAATTTTTAAAACTAAGTACACATGTAGCCTGCAGGGGAACTTATGAACTGTTCTGTGTCCATTGTTTCTAATTGAGTCTGGTGTAGTTTGGTAGGGAACCAGGAATATTTGGGTACAAGATCTCTTTCTGACACATTATATCTAACTGATCCTACAGAAATTACTTAACAGTCTAGTGTTTCTTAAAGCTCTCTTTTAATTGCCAAGAAGGTGATGAATGAATGAATAAATGAAAGCATTTATGTATCCCTTATGTACAAAACACAATACTGACTGCTGATGAAATAAATAGAAAAGTAGAATGTTCCTTTTTTCTTATGGAGCTCAAATTCTAACCACTAGGACAACACATATGAAAAGCTTCAACTATAAATCAGATGGAAAGTCCTAATGGTCTTTAGAGAAGAGCAGAAAAGCAACATTAATGTTTCTTCTTTAATGTCATTTCCATTAATAAAATCATACCAGTTTCTGATGCTGAACCATTTGACAGGGCCAAGAACTTTCCTTCCTGAGTCTTAGGTAGGTGTGGCTGAATCTCCTTCACAGGGCTCACCTTCCAGGCTTGGATTCCTTTATACTCATGTTTTTCCTCATTCTGCTCATTTCAGTCTGCACAAATCTACAATGATCTTCTACATTTTCTCTGAAATTCTTCCTCACCTCTAACGCATAGAGATCTTTCTTAATACTAGTGCTGGTGCCCTCTCTCCCAGATTCTCTTGTGTTTAACTCCCTTGTATATATTTTCATTCACAAATTTGATACTTATGTTTTATAGTTTCATCTGTTCTTCTTGTCATCCTTATTAGGATGTAAGCTCAATGTTTCATTCTACTTATAGCCTTAACACCCAACACAATACAATACAGTATATTTAATAAATACTTGTGAATTGGAAAGTCAATTAAAAAAAAACCCAAACCTATTATCTAGATTATCCAATTCAACAATTTATTCAGTGCTATTCAAATATTTAAATATTAAGTTCTCTTTATCTTGACTGGTATAAAATTTGGCTTTAAACTCTCATCTTCTGTTGGTAATAGAAATAGTTATATTGAATTTGTCATTTAACCTCCACCTTAAAAGAAAACTAGGGGAGCCTCCAGAGGATTGTCAAGATCACTTAATGTAGCTTAATCAACCAATTCAATTCTAAAACATTCTTAAACTCCTCTATTCATCATCAACATTTCTACAAGGTACTAATAATATATCAGTGGGAAGAAATTTTTTAAAAAAAGGCAAATTCCATATAAAATAACTATAGAATATATAAAACACTTACAAATTCTTTCTAGGATCCTCAATAGAACTATAAAAATACAACTACAAACTGTTCAGAAATAAAATAGATCTAATTAACTGGAAAAATATTAACTGTTGATAGGTTGGTCGAGCCAATATAATAAAAATGGTACTAGTGCCTAAATCAATTTATGTTGTGTCCTGCTTTCTAGAGCCTCCAAACAGGATGATCAAGATATAGCTTCCTAGTGGAGAAGTGATGAGGTGGTACTCCCAAGGACAGTGGAAAAATGGAGTCTGTTTATTTCAAGGAGTTTCCTCTTTTTATAATGTAACAAAAACTGCACTGCCCACATGGGGCCACATAAACAATTTGCTATTGTACATAGTTTGCCACCTGTTATCACTCTGCTTCAGTCTCAACACAGGTTGTCACTTGCCCCCTGACTTCTCAGGAAGGTCAAGAGTCCTTAGGGGGGATGGGGAGGAGAACCAGGCATTGTTAGCAGGTTCCCTCTGGGTTGAAGGGTCTTATATACCTCACCCAGATTTCCCCACTGACTATGACCCTTTACACATTTTCTTATTCAATGTGCTACCAACTAAACTTCTATCAGATCAATAGAATTAGAAAAGTAATAATAAAATTCATATTAAGGGGCCAAAATATCCAGAATCTAAAGAGAAATAATGATAAGAAATTTTAGAATGAAATTATCTCTAGTTAAGAGGCCTACCATTGCCTAAAATACTGATTTGGAACACATAACAAAACAGAAGGATTAAAAGGATTCAATTAAGTGGGGGGAAATCTTTGCAAAATGATTTTCTAATAAAGGTCTCATTCCCAAGCTACATTAAGAATTAATTCAAATTTGTAAGAAAAAGAACCATTCTTCAATGGAGAAATGGTCTAAGGATATAAACATTTCTCAAAAAAAAAAAAGTATCTACTGGGCTTATACCCCAAGGAGATACTAAAGAAGAGAAAGAGACCTGTATGTGCCAAAATGTTTGTGGCAGCCCTGTTTGTAGTGGCTAGAAACTGGAAAATGAATGGATGCCCCTCAATTGGAGAATGGTTGGGTAAATTGTGGTATATGAATGTTATGGAATATTATTGTTCTATAAGAAATGACCAGCAGGAGGAATACAGACAGGCTTGGAGAGACTTACATGAACTGATGCTAAGTGAAATGAGCAGAACCAAGAGATCATTATATACTTCAACAATGATACTGTATGAAGATGTATTCTGATGGAAGTGGATTTCTTTGACAAAGAGACCTAATTCAGTTTCGATTGATCAATGAGGGACAGAAGCAGCTACATCCAAAGAAAGAACACTGGGAAATGAATGTAAACTGTTTGCACTTTTGTTTTTCTTCCGGGTTATTTTTACCTTCTGAATCCAATTCTTCCTGTGCAACAAGAGAACTGTTTGGTTCTGCACATATATATTGTATCTAGGATATACTGTAACTTATTTAACATATATAGGACTGCTTGCCATCTAAGGGAGGGGTGGAGGGAGAGAGGGGAAAAACCGGAACAGAAGTGAGTGCAAGGGATAATTTTGTAAAAAATTATCCTGGCATGGGTTCTGTCAATAAAAAGTCATTATAATAAAAAAAAAATTAAATAAAAAAAAAAAGTAGCAATTTGCTTGAATCAGACAACAGAGCACTTAAGGCTAATTACCAGTTTGATGGGAGATAATGGCTCTATATACATATTTAGATGAGATGGTAATGTGATGGCTCTCCTCACTATTGCTGCTTGCTGAATGTTTGGTGTTGAGATAATAGTAGGCAAGGATTGGAGGGCTGGGGGAGAGAAGTCAGTCACTTGGTGGCAGGAGGAGGAGGAGAGAAGCTGAAGACTCCAGACTCCAGAATCCAGGATACATCTTTGGCAAGCCACATGGCAGCTTGCCTGCCTCCTTCACTTCTCCCCTAAAGACCAAGGACTTTGATTTATCCTGACTCTGACTGATCCTGAGGCCCACCAAGGAGCTAGTCCGGACATTATAAACAATAACCATATTTTAAAAATTGTCCAAGTAATTACTAAAGCAATTATAAGGAGATTCCACCCCATTCCTCTACCCATCAAGGAAGTAAAAGGTGATTTAAAAAAGGAATATGACAAAGACTGGATAGGAAAATAAATACACTCACTGATGCACTGTTTCCATTTTGGAAAGCAATTGGAATTATACATTAAAGTTACTAAACACTGCCTATCCTTTGACCCAGCTATTCCACTTCTAGGCCTGTGCTCAAAAGAGATCAAAAAAAGAGGAAAAGGTCCTCTTCCTGAAAACAAAAATTATAGCAACTCTTTTTGTGGGAACAAAAGGGGGGAAGGAAATTAAGGGGATGCCTATCAATTGAAGAATGGCTGAATAATTAGTGATAAATGAATGTGAATTTTGTTGTGAGAGATAAGGAAATACATACTTTTTAAAAAGACACGGAACAACTTATTGATCTGATAGAGTGAAAGAAGCATAACCAGAAGACAGTTATATTATAACTATCAATTTAGAATGAATTTATCTCTAGTTAAGAGGCTTATCATTGCCTAAAATGCTGATATTATTCAATATTATAAAAATGAAAATGAATCAAAATGAGCAGAACTAAGAGAACAGCTTATACAACAACAGTATAAAAACCAACTTGACAAAACATGCTCTCCATTACAGAATGATGACAGATTTAGGGTACAGAATGAGAATAATTTTTTTTATCTCTTCTTTTATTCATTCATCCACTTATTTCTGTCCATCTCTCTGCCTCTGTCTCTCTGTTCCCTCTCTCTCTCTCTTTCCCTTTACTCCCCCTCCCTCTCCTATGGAGTGGAAGGGATGAGACAGTAAGAAGGGAAAATATTCCTCATAATTTAAAACATGAGGCTGCTGCTACACATCTAAAACGCCGTTTGCACTTTCAGATGAGGTTTTACGGATCTGCTTACCTTCACTGTTAGGGATCCCCTGGTGGGAGGCCGGAGCGGATGCACCTTTTATCCCTGCCATGTTGTCATGTTGCAATACTGAGCACCCTGGACCCACGTTCTGGTCCAAGATCCTCCCTGAGCGTCCTCTAGCCAGCCTCTAACTAGCACCTCATTGGGATGCTACATTTTTATTTTTTTAATTGCAAAGAAATTAAAGACATAAATGTCAGTTCTAGAGCAAATGCAAAGAATGCTTTTTGACAGAAGGCATGACCGAGTGGCCCACCCTCCCACTTCAATGAATCCTTTCTGTATCTTGTTTATAACAGGGGTTTGCATGTTATTTTCCTCCTTAGATTGTAAGCGCCTTGAGGGTCGGGGCCTGCCTTTGGCCATTCTATTTATTCCCAGAGTCTAGCACATTGCCTAGCACACAGTAGGTGCTCCGTAAATGCTTATTGCCCGAGTGACGGCGTAGTAAGAATCCCACTGACAGGAAGGACCCCCGAGACTCCCCACTCTGAGCCGGAAGATCCCCAATACTTGGGGGACTGGGAATCTTTGCAGCACTTCACTATGGGAGGTAATGAGTTGAAGTGCTTTCCAAAGCGTGAGTGGAGTTAGAAAGGAGAGGCTGGGTCCTGCCGGTGCTCGGCGCCGCTGTCTGCTCGTTTTTCGGAAAGAGAAATTTAAAAAAGCAGTTGTCAGAAGTGGGATTCGAACCCACGCCTCCAGGGGAGACTGCGACCTGAACGCAGCGCCTTAGACCGCTCGGCCATCCTGACTACGGGAAAAAGACGTCCTTCTTCCTCTACAGGAGACTAGTGCAAACGAGCTGCGGGTCAGCATTCTCGCTACCGTAAATGTCTGCTGTGAAACTAACCTTCGTTGCCAAGGAGCCAAGCCCCGGGACTGCGCGGCCTCTGGGCTCTTTCCGTTATTTATGGTAACGGACCCGCTCCGGCTAAAAAAGACCTGAGCTCGGGAGCCCAGCGACCCCTAGAGCTCGGGCAGGCTGCGCCGCTCCAGCCCCTCCCGGCCGCTCCAGTCCTCCGCCCTCCGCCCTTCCCTCTTCCCGCGGGGGCCATTGCAGAGGGCTGGGCCCCGCGGCCCGGCCTTGGGGCGGGGCCAGGAGCGAAGACTGACAGACTCGGAGAACCCGACCCACCTAGGAGGCCGAGGTTCCCGCCTCTCCGCCGCCCCCTCTGGTCTGGGAAGGAGGCCGTGCTGGCTGGAGAGCGCCTCTGCAGCTGCACGCTCCGCTATGGCTCCCCAGTACTTAGGCAGCGTTTGAGCCCAGCCCCGGACAGGTTAGATGGGGAAAGAATATCGGAGAAAAGGAGCAATCGGTGCAAAGCCGCAATACTGCGTCCTAGCGCGCCAGCCCTGGGGGGACTGCGAGGCCCGCGAACCAGAACCTGGCCCGATGCTCTCTGGTCGGAGAAGAGTCCTTTACACGTGGGCGAGAGCAATTGGGTGGGACCCAGAGGGAGGGAGACAGACTCACAGAGGTGCAGAGAAAAGAGAAGCGGAGCAGGAACAGGGAGAAAGAAGGAAGGAACCGTTGGCGACTCCTCCTCCTCCTTTTCCTTCCCTGTCCCTCTCTTCTCCCTTCCTCTAGCCTAGGTCCCAGGGAGGGAGATACACAGAGATCCAGAGAAAAGAGAAGAAGCGGAGGGGGAAGAGGTGGAGGAAGAGGAGCAGGAAGAAAGAAGGAAAATAGGAGGGAACTTTCTCCTCCTCCTTCTCCTCCTTTTTCTTCCCTGTCCCTCTCTTCTCCCTTCCTCTAGCCTAGGTCCCAGGGAGGGAGATACACAGAGATCCAGAGAAAAGAGAAGAAGCGGAGGGGGAAGAGGTGGAGGAAGAGGAGCAGGAAGAAAGAAGGAAAATAGGAGGGAACTTTCTCCTCCTCCTCCTTCTCCTCCTTTTCCTTCCCTGTCCCTCTCTTCTCTCCCTCCTCTGCCTCCCTCTAGCCTAACACCTAGGTTAACACCCAATTGCTCTCGCCCACGTGTACGCCTCCTCTCTAAAGGACTCTTTTCTCCGCAAAGAGAGGGTCCGGCCCGGTTCTGGTTCGCGGGCCTCCCAGTTCCTCCCAGGGCTTTGCACAGATTTCTCCTTCTCTCCGATATTCTTTCCCCATCTAACCTGCCCATGGCTCGGCTCAAATGCGGCTCCTTCCAAGATACCTTCTAGGATTGCTCCGGGAGAAAATGATCTTTGCCTCCTTTGGAAAACCCCAGAGAAGAGAGTAGAGGATCTAGGCCACCTCAGAGGTGTGTGTGTCCGATCAGTTGGAAGGGCGTCCCTCCCCCCCATCCCGCCTCTTAGCAGTCTCTGACCACATGTGCCACTGCCCTGCCCTAGGATCTTCAGCGGCTCCCTCTTGCCCCCGGATAGAACACACTGGCGCTGGGCACTTCGGGCCGAACTTCAGTTGAGCTCCTCCGGCTGGACTGAAATGAAGTGCTTACCTCTCTTCCAGCCCCATGAGCTTACTTGCTGTTCACCGAAGTCTCCCTTCAGTTTCCAAAAAGCAAAGCAATTCCTCTTGCTCCCGGCCTTCCGTCCTCTTCCTCCATTTGTGCTCTCTTTCCTCAGATTATCCAGCCTTTTGACTCATCCCAGAGCCCCTTCTGCAGAGGTAGGGATAGAGAGAAAGCTCCCCGAGAGCAAGGCCTGTTCCGGTTCTGTTTCTGCAAGGCATATAGTAGGCGCCTAAGCATTACACTTGCTGTCAGTACAGGGCACATAGTAGGTGTCCAAGCATCGCGTTTGCTGCCATCTTCCCAGTGGGGAGCGCCGGGAAGGTGGTTGTTAAAGACTGTGGGGACAGACAAGCGAGGAATAAGATCCGGATCCTGGGGTAGGTAGGAGATTCAGAGAATTAGATTTAGGAAAACAAATATTCAACGTCTGGCGAGTCCCGCGCGATCTCATCTGAGCTTATTCGGCAGCAAATTCTCAGCGGCGTTGGTGGTATAGTGGTGAGCATAGCTGCCTTCCAAGCAGTTGACCCGGGTTCGATTCCCGGCCAACGCAACTTTCTTTTCTCATTTCAAAATTTAAAAGAAAATTCAGTTTTCATTTTCTTCATCTAAAATGGGACTTATTTTTAAAATCGCGTTTTAAAAGAAGAAGAGATAGACGGGAAAAAAAGAGAAAAGAGTGGGAGAGGCAGAAGAGAGGAGGGGAACGAGAAGATGGGGGAAAGGAAGGGAAGGGAGAAGAGGAGAGAAGGAAAGATGAAAGAGAAGGAAGGAGAGGGAGATAGAAAGATCTTCCTCATCCACCCTCGATTCATTTCTGTGTCCTCTTTGCAAAGGCTTTAAAATTTATTGTTTAACAAATTGTCTTTCTTTGGACCAACGTCCTTTCTTCTTCTTCTTCTTCTTCCCTTTCCCCTTCCCTTTCTCCTTACCCTCCCCTCTCATCGTCTTCTTTTCCTTTCCATTCTTCTTTTCCTCCTCCCCTCGCCCTTCCTTCATCCCTTTTCCTTTTTAGGAACCTGTGGGAATCACCAGGGAATAGGTAGAGGCTACCGTTTTTGGATCCGTGTCAGTTCTCTCTTGGCAGAAATTTTGTCCTGGAGCTTCTATTGGATTTAGGAAAATAAATATAAATTCTAGACAAAAATCAGGAAATATACATGAAACTACAAACCCTTGTCAATTCTCCAACTTTCCGCAGGAAGATAACGCCCACAGGTACTCCTCGTTAGTATAGTGGTGAGTATCCCCGCCTGTCACGCGGGAGACCGGGGTTCGATTCCCCGACGGGGAGACTGGTTTCCCTTTTTCCATTTCTTCAGAAATTTTGAAATGCCTTCAATACCTATTAAAGAAAAATGTTCCTAGTTATGGTCTTCTCAAATAACCTAAAAACATCATTAGCTTCCACGGTAACTAGGACCGGATACCTCTACCTGCCCTTTTCTGGGTAACTAAAACTTGGCCAATCTTACATATTTGATAGTAGTTCCTGTTTACTTACATAGTAAAATAGAAAATCCCTTGCCATTCAAAGACCTTCATGATCTGCCCCCTACAATTTTCCATTATCTTTACATCTTCCTTCCTCCCTCCCTCCCTCCCTTCCTTTTTCTTTCTTTCTCCCTCCCCTCTCTCTCCCTCTCTCTCTCCCTTTCTTTTTTCTTTCTCCCTCCCCTCTCCCTCCCCTCTCTCTCCCTCTCTTTTTTCTCTTTCTTTCTTTCTTTCTTTCTTTCTTTCTTTCTTTCTTTCTTTCTTTCTTTCTTTCTTTCTTTCTTTCTTTCTTTCTTTCTTCCTTCCTTCCTTCCTTCCTTCCTTCCTTCCTTCCTTCCTTCCTTCCTTTCTCTACTTACATATTTATATATTTTTTATTGCATTTTTACTGACTGTCCTCCACACCTGGAATTCTTTCCTTCCTCATCTCCACTCTGGTTTCCTTTGCTAAAATCCAACCAAATTCAACCTTCTGCTACAAGTCTTTTCTGGTCTTCCTTGATGCTAGTTCCTTCCTTGTGTTCTGTACATATTTTATTTGCATATAGTTGTTTTGCTTGTTGCCACCTATAGATTGTAAAGGCCTTGAAGAAAGCAGGGATGGTTTGTTTGTCTTCTACACCTCTAATGCCAACTACCAGTGTGACGTTTAGCAAGTTCATGAACTTCCCTGAGATGTAGCACACATAAGGGTCGTATTTGTCGCTTAGTTTCCGAGGCAGTCACCGTGTTTTTCTTAAAACTCTTTGTGAAATGTGAGCTTCATATTCTTACCCTTCACTGTCACTTCTGTGTGAGTCCTAGGAGACTAGGTAGCATAGCCCCACAAATGACAATGAAGCCATGCTCACTGATTTAGAAGGCTAGGGAGATCTGTTTCTTTTCCTGTTGATGATTTTAGGGCTCAGTTTATGCACAGCACTCTAAACAGCGTTCTTTCTGTGAGAGCATCCAGCCGGATCATGCTCATCTTCTCCAAAGGTATACCAGAATATAGATGTCTCCCTTTGGCTGTATCACGATGGTGGTGTTTAACTATCTTCCTCTGTAGAGTCCATTCCCTACAGTCATTGCCTGTCCTAGTAGGATGATTTTTCCAGAGCCCCTCATCTAAAGTCCCAATAATGTGGACATTTTAATTGCTGAAAGGTGTAGAAAAAGAATTTTCTGAGTGGAACACTGCTAAAACCAGCCTGAAACACAACCATCAGATTTTTAAACCTGCTTAGAGAGAAACACACTATTCTGAAAGAATTGGACAGAACTATATCACTCAAACGCTAAAGATGTGACTTAAAGTAGAGGTGACTACAAAGAACTTTTGTCCATCAGCTTACCTACATATGTTTTTTCAGAGTTTTGAAGCTCCTAAAGAAGAAATCATAAATCAGATACCTATTTAAGCATTATTAAGGTTATGCTGAAAGATACACAATAGCACAGAGCTTTAAACTATAAGATAGAATTAAGTCGCTAAACAGAAGGAGGCCCTAATTCGAAGCTACTGGTAACTGTGGAAGAAAGATGAGAAAAAGCTGCATTGGGGAGTTAGAAGAAGCTGGAGGCAGAATACACAAGGCAGTGGGAGAAGCTGCTTATTAAATACAAATCACAAGAGCTGGGGACAACTGAGGCAGGTTTTACAGCTGATTTAAAGAGCTATTTGATTGGAAGAGACCCCTGTAGCTTTAGGAAGCTAGAAGACAGCAGGATCTTTTGCAATTTAAAGAATTGCTTGAGCTTATTGACTTTTTAATTCCATCTACAACCCAAGAGAGAGAAAACCACTCCAAGTGTCCATATTGCTTTTTAATGTCTCCTACAGTTAAGAGAAGATAAGGTGGAAGACTGAAAATGGGCTTTAAAGCTGTTCTTATTTTTCTGGGATCTATGCTGATCTATTTTTGCTAAAAAAAAAAAAAAAAAAAAAAAAAAAAGTTAACACTTTCTCAGTATTCTGCCAAAAGTGACTGTGTGCTAAAAGAACCTGACACTGTTTCAGTTGCCCAAGAGTAGCAAAGAAGTGGTTTTGTCCAGCATATGGACCAGACCAGAGGAGTGATTTTATAAAGCAAAAGACAATTCCCTAAAGCACATTAAGGCCTCCACAGAGTCATGAATCATCTCTGGCACCTGGGCTTCCCAACCTGTATGATTCTGTACCACATTTATATGTGTGTGTCTACTCTCTCTTCCACACTTCACAGAGATTATATATCATGTACTAGAGGATTATTGCCTCTGTATCCTTGACTTTTCAGGTATTGCTTGCCCACTTTATGAACTCCTAAAGGATTCTGTATCTGAGTCTCTGACTTTTTCCCAGAAGTTCAAAATTGCTTTGATTCTTTGAAGTTTGGTCTCCAACACCACTGACTTTAGGCCCCTCCAATTATTCTCTCCCATTCGAGAAAGAAGGGGACAGAAGTCCCTAGGGAACTTTCATTGTGCCTCATAGGTATAGCCTTAGCATGTCCCCCTGAAGGCCTCCCTAAGCTCTTTAGTCTATATCTATATCTATGTAGTTATATAGTCTCTCTCTATGGATATAGATAGATATGATTTTCCCAATTATACATAAAACAATTTTTTTACATTTGTTTTTAAAACTTTGAGTTCCAAATTCTCTTTGTTTTTCCTCTCATTGAGAAGACACAGGTGAAGTAATGCAAAACATTTCCATAAAAGTTATGTTGTGAAAGAAAATATAAATCTCCATGGCATCCCATCCTCCCTCCAAAAAATTTAAGAAAAATAAAGTTTAAAAAAAAGAATACTTCAATCTGTATTCAGAAACAATCAGTTTTTTTCTCTGGGTATGGATAGAATTTTTCATCACAAGTCCTTTAGAGTAGACTTGAATCATTATATTGCTGAGAATGGCAAAGTCATTAAAGCCCCTTTGTCTAACAAAAGAAGACTTAGCTACAATCCAGAAGAGAATGCTTTTCACAAAGCAAGAAAAACTCTCAAAAGGAGGGATGTAAACTAGATAAGAATATGGGACTATGAGTTTGGCTCAAATAGACTTGTACTCCCACAACTTATTTGTAGAGGTCTGAAACTCTGAAGACGGATACTTGAAACAAGGTGTTAACTCAGTGGAATTCATGAGATAATGGTTCTGTAGTTCACATATGTATTTAGTATTTACTATGGTGATGTAATGGTTCTCTAATCTAATGGTTCTCATAATCAGTATGCTGTAATGATGTAATTACAATAAGGTATATAAGGGCTAAGAAGGACTGGAAAATAGACATTTTATTCCTGACCATTCTCGAGACTCTCCTGCCTCCTTCACTAAGATCAAGACTGGCAGACTGCTGGAAGAAACTGGGTCAGACAGTCAGACTATGAGCCAGATTGACTGAGACTGTGGAGCAGACTGGTTTAGATTGGAAGACTGAAGGAGACAAAAAAGACTTTGGACTTTATTCATGACTGTTCTTGTGGTGATTATTCTACTGAGACCAAGACTGGTCCAAAGGCCTTCCAGAAAGCTAGCCTAAACATTACACTTATTCCTTCCCATCATGGAACAACTTTCAGCCATTGAGGACTTGGTAAGTTGGTGGAACTCATTGGTGGAAATGAATGTTGGTGGGGGAGTTTTTATAGGGCTGCTATCATGAGCTGTGTTCCACTTCCCCCAAACATAATGCGTCTGAAGCCAACTTGTGAGCAGCTTCCTTTTCCAGATACCCCATTTGAAACCTGGCAGATTGACTTCATTCAATTGCCACCTGACCACAATTATAAATATGCTTTATTCCGTATGTTTTCCTGGTGATATATGGTATTCCATACTGCCATGGCTTCTGGGATAGCAAAAATCCTTTTAGAAAAAAATCATTACATTATGGGAAGTTCCTAGTGATAGAGGTACCATTTCACAGGAACTTCATTAGCTAAACTACTCTCATCCTGGCCAATCACATAGCACCTCCATTGTGTCTATCACCCCTAACCATCAAGGATGGTTGAAAGAGTTGATGGGATGCTTAAAACCTCCCTTAAATTTTCTGAAGAGCTAGGTATCCCCTGACTCAAAAGTTTTCCTTTAGCCCCGCTAAACCTTAGGTCTAGACCATTTGGTTTCTATAAATTCAGTCCCTATGAGATAGTAACAGGACACCCCAAACTACTGTATCCATGGGAAACATAGCAGCTAAAAGTTCCCTACTACAATACTGTATCAGAAACTTACCAACTTGTCTCAGTTCCATTCGTTGGGAATATCAGTTGAGGTTCAGGTTGGATTACTGACCAAGTGATTGAGTCTACTAGAAATTTAATGTCCTTGGAGCTAGGATGTCCTTGTAGTCTTGCTCACCGCCACTACTGCAGCCAAACTCTGGGGAGTGGAGTCCTGGATCCACCTGTAACATCTTAAAAGGGCAGTATTGTCTATCTGGATTATGGAACCAGATGTTGAAAATCAAATGGAATCAGAAGCAGCTGATATCTGAGGTAGAAAAATTTCCCCAAGACTTCAGAATGAGAGGTAGAAGACAATAGACACAGACTATCCACCCAAGAAACCTGACATGGCCTAAGGATTGTAATTACTTCCCATGTATATGAAGCCATTTTTTTTTTTTCCTTTCAAGTGTTCCCTTAGTACCAATCTCAATGTTTATGGAAGTAGCAGTTTTCTTCCTTCCACTTTTATACTGTATTTCTTTTTAAGTGGCTCCACACTATATCACAGCCTCCCTCTTTTCTGGGAAGGCCTCTGTGCTTTTGTCTACATTGTCCCAAATTGTCCCTATTTAGAAATAAGAATCATTCTGCTGAAATTCTTCTAGAGTTAAAGTCATCCTTCCATCGCAATAGAAGCTTGCTTTCCTGTCCATTGTGGCCCTGTTGACATCTGTCCAATCCCAATCTGTCCGGCAGCCATCTGTACCCATCTGTTGGGAACCTCTCAGCAGAACTAGTTATGAGCCTGGAGCATATAGGGAAGCTCGTCACCAACCTCCAAATATGTATAATGACTGAGATGAGTGTCCTGCACTATCATCAGAAAGGAATGTTGTTTCTATGTCAGCCAGTCCTCTCAAAGAGAGGAAGACTTAGTACTCTAAACAAGCAAATGGAAGATTTATAGAATAGAGGTCAGAACATTCTGAAGAATGTCTCCCCCTTACCTTCCTTTGATCTATTCTTCTGATTGCCTGAAAACTTTGGCAGCATTTTCTATTCTGAGCTCCCTGGTCTGATGTTTCTCTTCTTTGTTTGCCTTGCCATCTACCTTAGTGTTCACTTTGTAACTCATTTATTTTTATGTAAAATCAAAATGGTGTCTCAAATGAATGTTCTTTGTCAATTTTTAGGATTGTCCTTTTGATGGAAATGAAGGAATTAAGAAAAAAAATTATAATTTTCATAATTTTCAAGATTTTATATATATATATATAATGAATATACTAATAATTTCCATTTCTTAGAGCTTCCTGGGATCAGTCTTATAATGAAGTTTGAATTGATCAATCAATTCTTGACAATCATTCTTCTCTTTATTCTTTACATATCTTGTATTACATATATTACAATATATTGTACAATACATGTACAATATAAGAATACAAATCAAAGATGGTAAAATCTGCTCCCATCACAGAACTCTAGTCCTGTCCCCCACCAAGTCATAACCCCCATGATTTGGAACAATCATTTAATAAATGTTTCCACAGGACTAGAAAACACTCACATCATCCTACATTCGTTAGCTTCTCATGGGAAACCATCAAGGCCCCGAAAAAAAGGCCCATCTTTCCTCTTCCCTTCCCACTTAAGATTTATGTTTAAAATTTCTACTTTTTCTTCAACCTCTCCTGCTTAGAAGAACTTCCAGTTTGCAAACTGTATTCCTCACTCTGAAAGTGATTAATTAAACTACTACTTGATCTCTAAAACCTGTTTCTAGCCCTACTTTGTGTAGCTCCAGCTATTCACAGTTTATAGACCAAGACAGTGAAACTCTGTAAACAGATCCATTATTTAGGCATAAAAAAAAAAAAAAAAATCTCATAAGCAAAGCAGAAGAGCAAGAAAAAAAACTACCTTTTAGATCTGTGGATGGGGGAGAGTTTGTAAGTATAAACAAGTAGTAGAAAGAATCACAGAAAAGAAAACGGATAATTTTAGTGATATAAAATTGAAAAGTTTTTGTACTAACAAATTGAATATAATAAAAATTAGAAGTGAAATGGGTGAGGAAAATATTTCAATAAATTTCTTGGGAAAAGTTCTTCTATTAAAGATATATAAGGAATTGGTTCAAATTTATAAGACTAAAAGTCATTCCCTAGTGAGCAAAAGACACAAACAGGCAATTTTAAAAAATAGCTTTTTGTTTTCAAAATATATGCAAAGATACTTTTCTTTTCTTTTTTTTTTTTTATTTAATAGCCTTTTATTTACAGGATATATACATGGGTAACTTTACAGCATTAACAATTGCCAAACCTCTTGTTCCAATTTTTCCAAAGATACTTTTCAACATTTAACCTTGCAAAATATTGTTTAAGTTCTTTTATTAAGTTTTTTGAAATATTGAAGTTTTATTAGAGAACTATTTCATCTGAAACATTAGAACCTCCATTTTCCAGCTGTCAATACAAGGCCAGAGAAGATTAAATGATAAATCCAAGTAGTGTAGCAGCTGGGATTCTAAGTCAAGTTCTCTTTTTCCCCCAATTCTTTTTCTTTCTTAAAAGAAACAAAGGTAGGAGGAGGAAAAAGAACTGGCCCGTACGGGGATCGAACCCGCGACCTTGGCGTTATTAGCACCACGCTCTAACCAACTGAGCTAACCGGCCACATTGCAAGTCTGGACTTTAAAAAAAAATAAATAAAAGTACTTTAAATGAACACTGCAAACTAATTTACAACTTTTCTACACCCATCAGAAGGAAGACAACGGTCATTCCTCCATGGAACATGATTCTTTTGGGTGCTCAGGATCTCTGACCTAGTCCATATATATTAGCACTAAATTCCTTTCTTTTGACAAACAACTTCAGTTTCAATTGGATTAATTTTAGTGATAGATTAGTCCGCCAGCTTTGGGAAGGCAAGGAGCATGCGCAGAGCGGAGTCAAGGCCAGATTTCTCCCTTTCCCTCCGTCCAATGCATCGTCAAATACGGACTTGTAGGGCTCAACAGCTGTCAAGCACCTTAGCGCTCCTACTTCAGCATAGCAGCTACTCAAGAAATAGAATCACAGACCATCAAAATTGGCTAAAAAAATTTGACAGACCCATTTGAGTCTGACTGCTCCATTTTGCAGATGAGAAAACTGCTCATACAACTTTTAATTGTTTGAGAGATGGTTTAGGGGAGGAGACTTTCTGAGACTGAGATTAAAATGACTGAGTGGTTGGCTCAAGGTGGAGCAAAGCAATTGCTCTCCTCTGCTAGATCCAAGTCGCGGTTGCTGGGTGGAAAGTGACCAGCAGGTGGAGATGTCTCCTTGCAAACAGGATCTGGCTCCCTATTTCACAGGTTTTCAATCTGCCTTGGGGCTGAGGGTGGGTGGGGCAAGGACCCTAAAAAGTCTTTCAAGGAGCAGCCAGAGTCCCTAAGGAAAGTCAGGAGTTGGAGGACTCAGCAGGATGAGTGCTTGCAAGTTTGTCCTCCAAGGTTGACCCTGCCTTGAGGAACTCTATTGTTGAAATCAGAGAATGGCATTATTTTGTGTGGATGAAATAGTATCTCTGTGAACTGGCTCCTCATAATTTTAGAGCAAGAAGGGAATTTAGAGGTTATTTTTCCCAGTTCTTGGAGGTCCAGAACTATTGAGACCCTCCTTTTCTCAAATCACTCACCTAATTAATAATAAATCTAGAATTAGATAGCCAGGGCTTCTGACTGATCCAGTGGATTTCTCCCCCACCCAACATGCAAGGTTCTAAAGCAGAAGTTAAATAGGGAGAAGGCAAGGGTGATGGGTTTTGGGAGGCCTCAGAAAGGTCTCATGGAATTATGGGACAGGAGGAGTGAGGAGAGAGAAAGTTTTTTGCATGGTGTCATGACGGACAGTCCTATGTTGTGTGCTTTGTATGTGAAGGATTTTATTTCCGATTGATTGAGGAAATGTTGAGGACTATTCTTGGCACCTGCCAAAGAGATTTGAGTTGGGTTGGGACCGGGGAGGTCATTGAAAAAGAGAGGCAGAGCTTCAGAAATCCATAGGAACTGGTTTCTTTCTTGAGGATGGGGTCTGTGGTTCTTGCAGCATGGATCTTGCTTTGGGACTCTGCCCCCTAAGAATTTCAATCGGGAAGTCTGTGGTTTTGTAAGGAAATTCAGAGAAAAGAGTATAATAATTATGATGAGCCATGAATAAAGTAATCTCTGTTAAGTGCTTTGCAAACCTTAATGTACTGTATAAATGCTGATAGTGATCATTTATCTTAATATCAATATAATAACATTAACATTAATAGTAATATTATTAATGATTATTATTATCATTGCATTCTCCCACTAAGGCAGGAGTTTTCACTCTGGGGTCCATAAAATTATTTTATAAGAATATAGTGATTTCATGATGAGCAGGCTGATTTCAGAAAAAACTGGAAACATGTACATGAACTAAATTCTTAGTGAAGTGAGCGGAACTAAGAGAGTACTATGCTGTACATAATAACAAGATAATGTGATAATCCACTGTGATGGATTTGGCTCTTTTCACCAATGTGGTGATTCAAGGCAATAGACTTGTGATGGAAAGAACAATCTGCATCCAGAGAGAGAGAACTATGGAGATTGAATGTGGATCAAAGTATAGTATTTTTACTTTGTTGTGGTGGTTTGTTAGCTTGTTTTTGCTTCATTTTTCCCCCTTTTGATCTCATTTTTCTTGGTTGGCATGATGAATATGGAAATATGTTTAGAAGAATTGCACATGTTTAATCTATATTGAATTGTTTGCTCTCTTAGGGACGGGGAAAAGGGAGAAAGGGAGAAAAATTTGAAACACAAGGTTTTGCAAAGGTGAATGTTAAAAACTATCTTTGCATGTATTTGGAAAAATAAGAAACTGTTAAAATAATTTTCAAAAAAATATATTGGTTTCCAAAAAAATGTCTCCATAAATCAGTATCCTTTGTAATTCTGTAGATTGAGCAGTGAATAGAGTGTATCTGACCTGAAATCAGGAAGAGTCATCTTCTGAGTTCAAATCTAGCCTCTGATACTTACTGCTGTATAACCCTGGGCAATTCACTTGATTTTACTTGTGTCAGTTTTCTCATCTGTAAAAAAAGCTGTACCACTTCAGTATTTTTGTCAAGAAAACCCTAAATGGGTCATGAAGAATAGGACATGACTGAACAACAACAGCAACATATGTATTTTATAGACTTAAAAAGCATTATTCTGAAGAGGAATACATAGGATCTACCAAACTGTCATAGGGATACATAACCCAAAATACTTAAGAACCTCTGCACTAAAGGGGCCCAACTCTGGGTTTATGTGATCTTCAGGCAGATCTGGAAGACCCTGATTACTAAAGAGAGGAAATCAGGTTCTCTTCAAACTCTTTGGATCATTACAACTCCACCCTAGAGGAAAATTTTTGAAGTAGTTCATTAGTTCATGTATTAGTTTATGGATATAATCTTCCCCAAAGGGATTTATCAAGTCTCTCAAGGAACAAAATAGGACAGCTATTTATTCCTCTATCACAAATGAAATGTTTAAAACACTAAGCCTCATAGCGACATGATACCTTTTGGATGGTGTCAGGAGGGATAGTCCTGGCTCTGAATGTGGAAGATTCTACTTCAGATTGACCGAGGGAAGATTAAGGACAATTCTTTGTACCTGCCAAAGAAATTTGAGTTGGTTTGGGCCACAAATAGAGAGGCAACCTCTAGGGAGGCCATTGAGAGACAGTTTCAAACATATATAGGAACTGATTCCAACATATTCCTTGACCTCCAGAGTGTGTAGATCTAGGGATTGCAGAGTAGAACTCCCCAGTCAAATTATTCTCTCTTTCCTTGTTTAAACTGGGATCTTATCTCATTCCTAGCTGAAGGGTTCATTTGCTCTTATTTATTCTTTGATATACTTTAATCTATAAAACTCCAATTTTCTGTTCATTATTTTGCTTGGATGAATGGGTTTACTGTCTTTTACTATTAGTAATGGTCCTTCATGTAACTGGCTTTTGGTAAAAAATGAGTTAAACTGGTAAGTGTAAGCTAAGGCTACCATCTCCTATAAGAGCAATCAAGGAAGTATTTTCTGTTCTGAATCCTGCATATTCCCCCCTAACGTAGAGCTATTTCAGTTGTGGTAGATAAAAAAAATCTGACCTAAAACCCGTCTTGGAGCCTAGAGAGATCTCCCACTCTCAGCTGTCCTGGACTCTTTATCTGTTCCTCCCCCTTAGTCAGAAAACTGGCCTTCTTCCTACCCTCTGATTAATGATCAGACCATCTATTCCTGCTACTCACAAGCCCTAGAGATTTATTTAGACAATCTACACACAATATTCATAAACAGGTACTTAAGAATACTTAAGACATGAAATAGCAACCCTTAGCTTATGTGCCATCCCTTTGCCCTCTTTTTATTCACTATCTCTAGTCATGTATATGTAAGCTTGGAATGAGCTTACTTCCAGACATGCATGATGGAATGGTTTTTCATCTTCCTCCTTTCCTTGACTTCAGGGATGGGGCCACTATGGTCTGACAGCTTCTAGACTAATAGGTTTGTTTTGTATAGTGACAAAAAATTTTAAAATTGACCTCTGTGGATATACTAAGGGGGCATCCTTTAGTAGAAGTAGAGATCTCTCAGATTTCTTCCCATTTCCAGCTTGAAGTATAAGAATGACTATCTTAAGTTCTACACTGTCAGGGGGCTGAGGGGTGGTGGGAGAGGGGTGAGGAGAGGAGCAAGGTGATGGGGGAAGGTGCAATTCTTCTTACTTGGCCACAATCAATAAATTCATGGCATCCCAGGCAAGTCTGTGCCTAGAATGAGGACATCTCCCATTTGTGTCCAGGACATTTCATGAGATCTCTAAAGGCAGTTAGTCTCTTCCTTGCCCCTGCACTCCATAACCAGGGTATTGTAGATGGCCACAAAAGCAAAAGGAGACAGGAGAAGAAAGAAGGCTCAAACTTCACATTTGGCATCAATCAGATATTTTCAACAAAAATGAAATATAAAATAAATCATTTTGTTCTTGCAAAAAAAAAAATTTACCGGAACCCAATGAGATGTGAATATTAGCCCTCAACTGATTGTAATCATTATGTGACTCTTTATTACTTAGCATTCCCTTTGCTATAGTGTACTAAACCTGCCTGTTCAATATTGCTTTTTGTTTGTAATCTGGGTCGCTTTTTTTTGTTCTTCTCTTCTTCCACCTTGTTGGGGGATGGGAAAGAACCTTTAGACTAAAACTAAAAATACAGTTGTTCCTTAGGAATCTGCGGTAAGAGGAGAATTGAAGCATGAGAATCCTAGTTTTCCTATTAAGAAGACATGAAATCCTAGAGCAATAAAACCCGGACAAGCTGTGAGTATGGGTATGAATGTGTGTCCAAAATTACTCTATACATACTTTCAGTCATCAATTCTTTCTCTGGATACAGATAGAGTCTTTTTTCATATGTCCTTTATGGAGAATTTAAGTATTTATAATAGTCACAATGATTTATTTGAGCAAAGTTGTTCTTGAAACAATATTGCTGAATTAAGACAAGTGTGAGATACTACTACATACCTGTCAGATTGGCTAAGATGACAGGAAAAGATAATGACGAATGATGGAAGGGATGTGGGAAAACTGGAACACTGATGGATTGTTGGTGGAATTATGAATAGATCCAACCATTCTTGTGATGACTGCATTTTAAAATCAGCCTGAGTCAGGAATTCAGGTTAAGGGAAAATCTTCAATCTTTATTCTCAGTAGAGGTGAAGAAGGATCAGAGCTAAAGGGGAAGCAGAGGTAAAGGGAGATTAGCAATGTCAGCAGCTGCGTCAAGAAGCCAACCAGATCAGAAGCCAGCCAGACCAGAAGCCAGCCAGACCAGAAGCCAGCCAGCAGTCTCCCCACTCCTCTGCCTCCACCCACCAAAATCGTCATTTCCTATACAACACATCAGGACTTGCACAAAGAGTGGGCAGGGCCATTCTTTCTCCAAGCATATATACTAATAGAATATGGTCCAATTACTATTTAGCCTCACGTGCTTGGGACCTCAGTGCATCAACTTGAGCTTCAGCCCATTACATATTCTGGAGAGCAATTTGGAACTATACTCAAAAAATTATCAAACTGTGCACACTCTTTGACCTAGCATTACTACTGGGCTTATATCCCCAAGAGATATTAAAGAAGGAAAGGGACCCATATGTACAAAAATGTTTGTGACAGTCCTTTTCATAGTGGATAGAAATTGGAAATTGAATGGATGCCCATCAATTAGAGAATGGCTGAATAAAGTGTGGTATATGAATATTATGGAATATTATTGTTCTGTGAGAAATGACCAGCAGGATGAATACAGAAAGTCTTGAAGAGATGAACTGATGGTGAGTGAAATGAGCAGAACCAGGAGATCATTATACATTTCAACAACAATACTATATGATGATCAATTCTGATAGACATGGCTCTCTTCAACAATGAGAGGATCCAAATTAGTTCCAATTGATCTGTAATGAACAGAACCAGCTGCACCTAGAAAAAGAACACTGGAAAATGAGTATGGACTACAAGATAAACATTTCCACTCTTTCTGTTATAGTTTGCTTGCATTTTTGTTTTTTTGTCGTCAGGTTATTTTTACCCTCTTTCTAAGATCTTCACCGATCTTTCTTGTGCAACAAGATAACTGTATAAATATGTATACATATATTGTATTTAATATATACTTTAACATATTTAATATGAATGGGACTACCCGCCATCTAGGGGAAGGGGTGGAAGGAAGGAGGGGAAAAGCAGGCATATGCTTTGTATATAAAAAGCTATAATAAAAAAAAGTAATAAACTAATATTGCTGTTAATACATACAACTTTCTCTTGATTCTGCTTATTTTGCTCTTCATTAATTTGTACAAATTTTTGTTTTTCTAAGATTATTGTGTACATTATTTCTTATAGCACAATAGTATTCCTTCATAATCATATACCACAGATATATAAACAACAAACAAAACAACAAAAATAATCATATGCCACAGATATATAAACAAGTTGTGGTAGATGCATGATATTAAACAATGAAACACTTGGTGGAACCATTGGACAGATCTTTCATCTTCACCTCTATTCTAGACTCTCTGAATCATTCACTCTAAGTCATATCTTTTGACAAATTAAGGAACATCTTGGGCTCATACTCTTGAAGGTACTCACCTTCTACTTAGAATATTTTTGTTTGTTTGTTTTTGTTTTTACTGGTTATCTGCTTATGGGCAAATGTCACTCAGACTAAAAAAAAATCCTTTATTGAAGTCCAAAAAGAAGCTCAAAAAGATGGGAAAGAGAGTGGATGTGATCAGTAAAGAGATATCTTTGTTGACTTATTAGGACTCCCAATTTGAGAGTGCTGAACTTGAATTGAGTTCCCATAAAAAAGGGATGACTCACCATCTCTGTCTACCTGTGCGATCTTGGACAAGCCATTTGAGCTTTTGAGTCTCGATTTACAAATGAGAAAACTGCAGATCTTAAGACACTATATTAATGTCAGCTGTAAATAATATATGTCCCAGTGCCTTCCTAAAATTACCTTTTATGTATCTGTCTATGTGCTGTATATCCCTCTAGTAGAATATAATTTGAGGAATCTCTCAGGTGTGTAAACTGGCTGTGAATCACCAATCAAACATAATTGCTGTGATATAACTGGGGGAGTGAAACAAGCAAGAAATTCACACTGTATCAAAGAATTAACTTTGTCAAAGGAACTTGAAGTGCTCCAAGAGACCTCACCCAACCGGACCTGAACAAAGGGTAATGTTTGTGCTTATACAAGGAGATCCTATCAAAGCTAGAACAAAGTTCTCAGTAAGGAGTGAAACTATCAAGGTGTGGGGCATATCCTCTATGTAAGGAAAGTATTTTCTAGACTGTAAATCACTATTTTAAAATGTTACTATTTCTCTCTGGTGGGAAGAAGACTGAAGTCTGAAGCAAGTTTCTAATTTTACCTCTGAGCTTTGTGACCTTAGGCAAATCCCCTAGCCTCAGTTCCCCCCCTCCCCGGGAGGGGGAGACTGATCTGGATGATCTCTTGAACAACGATTTTATTTAAGACCCTATCCAGAATTAGGACTTTATTTCCTCCCTCATAATCAGCCTCAAAATCTCAGGGCACTTTTTAAATGTTTTCTCTCCCTCATTGCCCACACCTTATTTCTGTGGATTCTACTACTGAAATACCTTTCAGTTTTATCTTCTCTTTTTCCTTCCTACTCAACCTTAGTTCAATTCCCCCACTTTTTAGATTAGGGGAAAGACCATGCCCTAATTATCTTTGTTCTCTGCCCAGGGCTTGGTGTAGACTTACTAAATGGTTCACGAGTGAATCCATCCTCTTCAGTTAGAAGTTAATTTCTCCTTCCTTGCACCTGTCATAGCATCTCCTATTCACCTGATAGTTTCATATTGCAGTAAAGACCACCCACCCAATCTAATCTTAGGCTGCTCATGTTAAGAGACACATAGTGTCCAGAAAGACCCCAGGGTTAGTCTGTGCTACACTTGGACCATTAGACAGATTTATGTTCAAAGCTAGACAGGTCATTGACAAGATAGAGAACTAAGTCCTGAGATTTTGTGATTCTATAATTGTGTTATAGTAGTGCGTATCCCTGCTTTCTTTCAGCTGATTACATTGTAACGTCCATCAGTCCAAGAGCAGGTTTTTTGCATCTATGTATCTCCAATAACTGGCACAGTGTAGCAGTTTATGTAATTAAAGGCTTTTTGAACTGGCTGAGTTATCCTCAGAACCCCTCCTTAGCCACTTTTTCCTTTTTTGCTTGAGGATGATAATAATTATGTTTGACTGATTGATGACCTGTATATATCCAAGTTCCTGCTTCAGTCAACACTATAATGAAGTCAGTGATCTCCCCAATCCCAGCTTTTGCCAATTAGAACAAGTCATGGAGCCCCAGTTTCCTCCTTTGTAAAATGAATGGCGGTTCATCCTAACTCTTAGAGTCCTTTCCCTGTTAGCCAAAGGCATATCACTACATTAACAATAATGTTAGCTAGCATTTATACAGTGCTTTAAAGTTTGAAAAGCAATTCACAAATTTGATCGTCACCACTACCCTGAGCGATAGATGCTATAATTATCCCCATATAAGAGATGAGAAAATTGAGGCAGTCACACAGTTAATAAGTGTCTGAGACTGGATGTAAACAGCTACATAACATACACACTGTATAGATTCCCTGTAAATTATCTCTCTCTCTCTATATATATATAGTCTATATCATAACACAAACATAACATAACTATATATATATATAGTCTATATCATAACACAAACATAACATAACTATATATATATATATATAGTCTATATCATAACACAAACATAACATAACTATATATATATATAGTCTATATCATAACACAAACAGAGATGAGGGAGGTGTAGAGTGAATTGAACTGATTGAATTAAAAGAGAAAATCAGAGGCCTATTAAAAATTCTTCTGTTAATGGATATTTATTTAAATCACAAACTTGAGGACAGAGTAAGTCAACAAGCATTTATTAAATGCCTATTAAGCACCAGGCACATTGCTAACTGAGGACTGTAAGGATCCAAATCTTGGAGATGCCAACAGTTGGCACAGTGAGTTTTCTGGGGCAAAGAGGGCCCTTCCATAATGTGAGCTCTTAAATGTGCACGAGCAGAAAACAACGCTCCAAACGAGCAGACACCAGGGGGCGCCAGAAGCGTCAGTAGAATCCTCTCTTAGCACATTAGGCAGAAGAAACGCCACCTTTAAGGACAGAATCCTGCACCAGCGTCTCTCCGCAATGAGCTGAAGGAGCAGGAAAAAAGGGTTTACAGTCGTCTCTGTGGCGCAATCGGTTAGCGCGTTCGGCTGTTAACCGAAAGGTTGGTGGTTCGAGCCCACCCAGGGACGGGTGACTTTTTTCTTTCTTCCCTTTTTAAAAACTCAGATTCAGAGCTGGAAAATCACCCACCTCTAATCTCTTGTTACCTTTACTAATGCATTTCCCAATCTTGCCCTATATCTTTCTGTTTGTTGTCCCTACTTGCTGCAATTGCTTAATTCTCTTTTCTTCTTCCACCTCCTGTGCAAATTCAGTACAGTCGTGGAGTCAGCCTTGCAATCCAAGATGGACCTCTTCCTTCTCTCCCGGAGACCACTGGATCCTCCCTGCCTCCCCAAGCACCTGAGTGGAACTCTAGCTTTTCCTCTGGGGAGAAACCCCAAACGCAGAGATCTGTTCTGTTCTTGCATCTGCTTTTCAAATACTCTATTTTTCGCCCCCTGAAAGCATCCCTTGACTAAATATGCAAAACGAGGCAAGTTTTGGACTGAACTCAAAAAGGAGTTCGGTGATGTTTGACTATGTATATCTGTATATTTGTTCCAAGAGCTCTGTTTCTGTTTTCCCGAGGGAGGTGGGCGGAATGGGAGGAAGAGAAAATAAATCCTTGTTAACTTAAAAACTTTTTTTTGAATTATTAAAGCTTTTTATTTTCAAAATGTATGCACAGATAATTTTCTTTTCATTTCATTTCATAAAATCCATCCTCTTCAGTTAGAAGTAATTTTTCCTTCCTTGCACCTGTCAGCGCATCTCCTATTCATCTGAGAATTTCATATTGCAATAAAGAATATCACCCTTGCAATATATTGCAATAAAGAATTCACTTGCAAAATCTTGTGTTGCAAAATTTTCCCTCTTCCCCCTTCCCCCCTTTGTTAAGGAACAGGTCAATTCTCCAAAAGCCTCCACAGCTGTGGATCATAGCATCTGAAGGAGTTGCAAGGCAGTCTTTGCTGACACAGGTGTTGTGGACTGGGAATGAGATAAATTGAAGGTAGAGGGAAGAGGAGAGAGGTCAGACAAGGCAAGGGCCTCTCAGTCAGAAAACAGCAACGGCCTCTCAGTCTCCTTGTATCATCATCATCCTCTCACATGAAGACATCCATTCAATAGGTCTGAGTCAGACCTCCAGCAACCAGTCAGGTGGCTCCCGTGAATTCCAACATCCCCTTCCCCTAGATTTTCGATGACTATAAAATTGAAAAGTTTTTGTACAAACAAATTGAGTATCATAAAAATTAGAAATGAAATGGGTAAGTAGGAAAAAATTTTGCAATAAATTTCTCTGAAAAAGTTCTACTCAAGATAATATGAGGAATTGGTTCAAATTTATAAGAGTCATTACCTAGTGAACAAAGGACACAACAGGCAATTTTAAAAATAGCCTTTTATTTTCAAAATATATACAAAGATAGTTTGTGTTCCAAATTTATTTTCTTCCCTTGCCCCCACCCCTTCCCCTAGGCAGCAAGTAATCCAATAGATGTTAAATGTGTGCAATTCTTCTATATATATTTCCATAATTATTATTCTACACAAGAAAAATCAGATCAAAAATGAAAAAAAAATGAGAAAAAACAAAATGTAAGCAAACAACAACAAAAATAGTGAAAATATTATGTCAATTCCTTCTCCCCCCTCCTTCTCTTTTTGGATGCAAATGGGTCTCTCCAACCCAAGACTATAGGAACTTGTCTGAATCATCTTAAAGTTGAAAAGACCCAAGTCCATCAAAATTTATCATTATATAATCTTGCTGTTGCTGTGTACAATGATTTCATGGTTCTACTCACTTCACCTACGTATTAATTCAAAAGTCTCTCCAGACCTTTCTGAAATCATCTTGGTGATCATTTCTTATACAACAATAATATTCCATAACATTCATATGCCATAATTTATTCAATCATTCCCCAACTGATGGGTATTCACTCAGTTTCCAGTTCCTTGCCATTACAAAAAGAGCTGCCACGAACATTTTTGCACATCTGGGCCCTTTTCTCTCTTTTCTGATCTCTTTGAAATATAGGCCCAGTAGAGATAGCCCTTCAGGTATAGTTTAAAATATTTTTATAATTAAAAAAATAAAAACTTCCCTTATTGTAGACTGAAAATTGAAACTAGCCAAATTGCTGAGGAGGCACTAAAGAAAAACCATCATATAGTAGTTTTTTTTTAAACACAAGGCAACAAGTGCTTATTAAGTGCTTATTAGGCATATCATAAGTCTTGGAAAAACAAATAAAAACAGAAAGAAAGATAACCCCCACCCTCAAGAAACTTAGGTGTTTTGTTTTTTTTTTTTGAGGGGGGTTACTTTCAGTTTTACTGATGTATGTATATTAAGTGCATTTTGGGGAGGGAAGAAAAATAAGTAAAGCATGGGATATTTCAAATCTCTACTTTTTATTTTTTTAATTTATTTAACATTTTCCCCAGTTGCATTGAAAATATTTTTATATTTGTTTTTAGATTTTCTGAGTTGTAGTTTCCCTCCCTTATTCCCACAAATTAATGTAAAGTTATGTAAAAACATTTCCAAAAAAAGTCATATTGTGAAAGAAAACATAAATCTCCCTCCCTAATGAAAATTTAAAACCCTCAAGAAAAATAAAGTTGGGGTAGGGGAAGAGTGTATGCTTTAATCTATATTCAAACACAATCAGTTCCTTCTTTGGGTATGGATAGGATTTTTCATATGTCCTTCAGTGTAGTCGTGATTCGTTGTACTGCTGAGAGCAGCAAAGTCATCAAATCTCTATTTAAAAAAAAGAAAAGAACGAAATTGGCCTTTCTCATCCTTCTACCTTGCCTTCCTACTTGAGAAAAAAGAAAAAATCCATTTGCATATTTAAGGAAGTTGGGCAGTTGCAAAACTCTGCAAAGAGTTGTATCATTTGTAGCAGTGATTTGTGAGGTGGCTGGGTTATAATAGACCTTTTTCTGTCACAGAATGTTGATTTGTTGGTTGTGAAACCAGGAACATTTCTTTTGGAAAAACTATGATCAATTCAATGTTGGGACCCACCAGTGCTTGTAACTTAATGATCTCTAAGTTACTGTCCCTTTGTATTTGAACCAGGGGCTGCTGAAAGGGCCAGAAAAGAACATTTGTGTAAGAAAACCTGATAAGATCAGTTGTGTGCAATGGCTGTCCAGTGTCATAATACAAGTGGAAGTCATGTTTTCACAATATTGTACCAGAGAAACAAGGTCTTCTAGATTCATAGCAAAGTGATTTCTTAATTCTTGTCTTGTTTCTTACACAATTCTGGTATCATCCTGAAAATTAGATCCTTGTTTCTTTCCTTGTGACCAAGTTCCTTTTGGGTACCCCAGTTCCAGTAAGTATATGGGATCCTTAATTTATCTTTTTTATGCCAAGTTGTTGAGAGCTTCATCTGAAGCTGATATGTATTACATATAAATTTTAAAAATTCATCCTAAAGGCAAATAGTGAATCATGTCAGACCATAGCAAAAACTAGGGTCTTCAATATAGGTAGGGAATTGCAATCTGGGGCCACCAGCCAGCACCAAAATATAAAATACCCAGGAGAGTCAGGAAAGGCAGAGTTTAGCTGGGGGGAGTCCCAGGGGAAATACAGCATTGAAAAGTTGTCAAGTAAGTAGTTTTGCATAATAACTAAAGTCCTTCTTTGACTATGTGGGAAATGGCCAGGGAGTGGTAAGAGCTGGTCAGAATGGAGGCTCCCTCCCCCCTTTTTTTAAGCTGGTTTTAAGAGTTCTCCTTTCAACCTGTTTCGATTGCCCTCAGCCAGTTTTGAGATCTGAGATAGGGCAAAGTCAGTTCAGAGTCACCTGCACTGAACAGTCACTGAAGAGGGATTTAAGTGGATGATCAGATTTATATTTTAAAATTATCAATTTAGCTGATGTGTGAGAATAGATAGGAGAGAGGAGAGAAACCAGTTAGGAAGAACTGGCAGAAAAACCCATTAGGGGAATCTTAAAACAAAAAGTCCTACTAAAGCTGGTGAAGAAGGTCCAAATTATGGTGATAGAAATATAATTAAAGGGAAAGAGAAAAATGGAGTTAGTATCAGTTATATGTAGCAACTAATTGAATATAAGAAGAGACAGAAAGAAGAGTCAAGAATGACTCCTCCATTGTAGACTTGGATAGCTAGAAGGATAGTGGAAATAGAAATGCTTAGAGAAGTAATTGAAGAGGAGAAATATAACAATCTCCATTTTTGAACATGTTGAGCTTGAGGTGCTTGTGGGACACTAGGATGTTGAGGAAGATACTGGATTTCAATATGGGCCGAGTATCTGATAGGATGTGAATGTGAATATCTGCAGAGGTAGAAAATAGAGAAGAGATATCTATGCACAAAAGAGATTTGATGAATCAATTTATTCATGATATATTAGAAGTAGGATGTCACATCTTCCCAAACCCATGTGTGTGTTCTGGGGCTATCTAGAGATCTAACTGATTTGATCCAACAATTGGATCAACAGTAAATTAGAAAGGCTCCAAAATACCATTTGTCTAAAGATATGTAAGCACTAACATAGACATGTTATCACTGAAGAAAGCAAGAGTGAAAAGCAAGTTGCCCGTGAGCTCAGTTGTGGGTTATATATCTTCAGAATCCTTATCTAGATTCTCCCCTCTGAAATAGAAACCTCCCTTTTGTTAGTCAATTTGGCATCTTAGTGAACCTATGCTGGTGCTTTGTGATCATCATATTCTTTTCTCAGTTCTCAAAAATGATGTGTTTGGTAATACATTCTAGAATAGTTTTTTTTTTTTCTTGGAATAGATATCAGAGTTATTAGACCACCTTCCCTCTTCTCTTTCGAAAATCTGAATAGCATTTATTCATTTTCAACCTTCTAGCACTTACATCTCTAGCAAAGGTGTGGGACTATGACATTTGGATGAGACCATTATGCATCTCCATCCTATGAGGCCAGAGTTACTTTTCTCCTGGGGTATAACTGTTTCTTCACCTATTGCCCCTGACAGGGATTTTCATCTCAAACTTAAATCTAGGAAAAAGAGAAAAAGGAACATCAGCCAACTTGCCACTCCCTTTCTAATGTACTGTTGACTCAACTGTCTGATCCAGTCAGCAAAATGTCTAAGTAGTCCCAGGACACTGATGCATGGGTTTGGGAACACATGACCCTCATCCCAGCTCCACCCCACTCAAAATATCGGGGCTACACTGATATGTCAAATCAGTTCTGAGCCCCCAGAAAAAGAACTGTTCTAGTAAAATATCAGAACTAAATCTCTCTCTGTCTCTCCTCTCAGGTGCTCCCTTAATGCCTAAGCTGCATTGGAGCAAGAATACACACACGTGTGTATAGATATATGTATGTATGTATATATGTCTTTATATACATAGATTCATAATGCAATGCTCAGCTACATTTATAGTAATAGCCATACTGAGAGAAAAATGTCAACAGAAATGTCAACAAACTTTTAAGAAATCCATAAATTTTAGGACATAGGCATGTCTTTTGGGAGAGAGGGGGAAAAAGGGAGATGAGAAATGTTGAAATTCCCAGATTGGGTGTTCAATGATGCAGAACTGTGTAGATGTACTTCATGAATCATTTACTGGCAGAGCCCCAGTTTTAGAGTCAAATATTATTCATCTCCTAGTCCTGCTTATAATGTGCTCAGAGTCACTTCTATGTACTTCCCTTTCTCCAGATTTCTAGCAGCAGCTACTGCCCTTCTCCCTCTGTCTTAGGTTGGTGTTTTCTCAGTCAGTTTCTGCCACCCATACCCTCTTATAATGGAAGAGATTAGCTTGACAGTCAAAGTTTGATCTGGTAAGTCCCAGAGTTAGGACAAACTATCTAAGGAGATCATGGAAGACAAAACATTGGGAAACCTCTGCCTCAAATCAACAGGCATGAATCTCCCCTACACTTATTGGTAGAAATAATATCATCAGGGCAGTAATACTCCCAAAATTATTGACAGGAATTCCTTTGTTGTACCTGCCAGCTCTCATTATAACCTGGTGTTCACAGGTCTTCATTTGGATAGATGTTTTCACTCACTTAAATGGGGCAATTATCTCCTTACAATTTCAAAAAATAAGAACAGGAATTTTCAACTTTTCTGTGTCATGGGCTCCTTTGGCAGTGTGTTGAATCCATAGACTCTTTCTCCAAATATTTTTTTTAAATTAACAACTTAAGAAAATGCTAAATTTCAGTGAAAGGTTAGTGAAAAATAAAGATGTCATTTTTTCCCCATACAAATTCATCGAAAAACCATTTGGAACTAGAAGTCTATTTAATTCTCGATTGCTACCTGTGTGATCTGAAAGCTGTTCCTCTTCTATGCTTCAATTTCCACAGCTGTAAAGTGACTTCTTTTAGATCTAAATCTATGGTTCTATTACAAGCAATGTCTTTCTTCTATTTTGTATTTGGTTTATAATAAAAAAAATAAAAGGGCATAGGTAGTTTAATTTAAAAAAAAAAAATGTCTTTCTTCTAGAGAGCTCAATGGCAAATTGGCTTTTTCTAAGCCCAGGAAAAATTTGAAAGGTAAAAATGGGACTGGAATCAGGAAGATCTGAATTCAAATGTAGTCTTGGACACCTACTAGCTGTGATACTCTTAACAAGTCATTAACCTCTGTTTTACTTCAGTTTCCTCATCTGTAAAATGGGAATAATAATAGCATTACATGTTTATAGTAAGGACCAAATGAGATAATTGTAAAGCATTTAGCAAAATCTTGGCACATAATGTTAGCTATTATTTCATTGTATTCTAATTCACTTGATATTTATCCTTAAGTTATATAGACCCAATTCACTACCTCTCTAGTCAATCTATTTCTAACTGAAAATGACAGAAAATGACTTCCCAGTGTGTTCTTCCTCTCCAGATCGATTGGGCTGAGGTTTCTATTTTGGACCTTTGATAGAAAGAATTAAATTGAAGCAAATTCCAGGATTTGTCTATTTCAGGGCCTGAGTTCTTGCTTCTTTCAGTCTCTATATCTCCTACCTTTGTCTCACTTTTCATTCCTCCTTTTTTTCTGTTTTACTGGGGTTTTTTTTTTCCCCTTTCCCTCATTTGTTTCCTGTTTCAATTTTTATCTTCTCATCATTGGACTTTGATGGATTAGTTCAATGGATGAAGGGAGCCCTTGATAAAGAGTCACTCTGAGATCATAGATTTAGAAAGAAAAGGGATTTTAGGATTCATCTAATCTAACCCCTTCGTGTAAATATTAAGAAAAGGAGAAGTGAGAGATTATGTGGTTTGTTGTATGATTTATTGCTGAGACTAAAGAAACTCTACAGAAGAATGAGATGAGCCAACGAATGCTGAAAGGAATAGGCTTATGTGTGTGTGTGTGTGTATGTGTGTGTGTGTGTGTGAATGAGAAGGCCTGGTGGTCTTCAGATCGCTATGATAGTGTCCTCTTAAGGAAGGCTATAACTTATAGAATTCATGAATGGAAGGCATTGTCATAAAAGTGGGCCTGATGATCTTGGGCCATGGAGAAAGTTTCCTCATAAAAGAAGCTGTAAGCTTATACATTGTATTACTGACAATTATATTATTCTAAAGTTAATATAGTTGCATGACCCAAAATATTTTATTTGCCACTAATTCATTTTTTTATCTTGATATGCAACACTGCCTCCCACCTCCCTCTCCCCCAGTAATATTTGCCCTGGTCCCTGATATACAAATGGGCCAGTTCCAAATGGGCAATATCCAAAATTAGGAAAGAACTCCACTCTCAACAGGGTACCCTTCTCTCCAGCAGGAATCTCCCTTTCTACTCAAGCATGACCTTTCTGCTGAATGGACTCATATTCACTGCTCCCTGATGCAATGCCATTCTTCTGTGACTTAGACTCTCTGTTAGTAGGGTTCTAAATGAGGTCTTCCTTTCTCTCCCCTTTGCATTGGATTGAATCTCATTGTTTTACATATTATTCTCAGCATCTAAACTCTTTAAATGATTGTTTTCCCTGATATCTCTGGCTGGCCTACAGGCTCATTCTTAGAAATAAACAAGTCCAGATAAGGACTTAACCTACCGAACAGTGCTAGAGAAGTATGATGCTGTGAACATAGTTGTAGAAAGTAGAGGTTAACAGGGGAACCCTATGTCATCCCGGGTGTGACTTCCTTGGTTCAGAGGACTGTCATAAAATGGAAGACCATGTGACTTTAATATGTGAGGAAGTATCCTAAGACTCCTTTTCCCCTCCTTTCCCCACAACCTTTTTCTTCTTTAGGCTACATATTATCATATTTGGGCAATCCTTTATTCGGAAGTCTTTGGTTTCACTAAAATGAGGAATCTTATAGATATTTATCATTTCTGAAACACAGTCTTATATTGGTTTATGTATCTATGTTTTTTGTCTAATTGTAAAATTTTAAAATTGTTTTATATATATATTTAGTATTTATTTATATTATTTTCTTTTTAGGTTGTGAATGAAAATGTTCTATGTCAAGAGAGATTTTCAGAGGAAGGGCAGATTTTTGTCTCTTGATTTCCCTTCTCTAAACAGGAAAGGGAAGGGAACATACATTTAATAAGTAACTACCATGTACCAGGCACTATGCTAAACACTTTACCAATATTATTTCCTTTGATTCTCACAACTCTAGGTTGTAGGTGCTTCTTGATCCCCATTTTAGCGTTAAAGAAACTGAAGTAGAGACTAAATGTCCAGGGACACGTAGCTATTACATTTCTGAGATTCAATGTAAATTCAAGTCTCCCCACCCCTGCCCTGCATTCTGGGCATTAGGGCACCACCAAGTTGCCTCTGAGAACTCCTTTGACTTGGAATAGTTTAACTAGTTAAAAAATTGTCTCTAAGCAACTTGTATATAAAGTGTAGTGTGTTGGATTTTTCTTCCACACTACAAGGAAGCATTCAAGAGATGGTGCAACAAGACAAGAGAATTAAGGCAATGTTTTTCACACTAAGGTAATATCTGATAATGCTAAACGAGATAAATTATACATAGCATTGGTCATGTCCAATTTACTTTCAAGGCCAAAATCACTCCCAGGTGGGTTCTTCCTGTGGGTAGGGCTTCTGAAGATGTTTCCCAAAGAAGTTTCTTGCTCTCTGTCATGGATGCTTTCCTGGCATATAGCTAGATAGATAGAGATAGAGATATAGAGATAGAGATATATATGTGTCCATGTACATATGTGCAATACAAATATGCAAAGACATACATACATTTGGTTGTTTATTTCATCCTGTATAAGTTCATACATTGAAATGTCTTCTTAATGCTTCTTTGAATTAATCATATTTATTTTTTTTTTGTGGCAAAGTAAAATTCATTTCGTTACCAGAGTTAGTTTCACATTCCCTTATTATGGAAATCTACTTTGTTTTCAGGTTTTTGCTGTCATAGAAAGTCTTGCTAGGAATATTTTGATATAGATAGGACCTTTCTTTCTGTTTTTAATCTCTTTGAAACATTTGTCTTCACATTTCCTGTTCAGTTCTAAGGTTGTATTTATACTCCTAAGTTCATTATTTCCTATCTTTTCCTTTCAACTATTTAGTCTCTTCCAAACATCTTTACTCTTCCCTGTTACTGACAACTCCTCTTTTGTTTTCAAGCACATGTGGCTTTTACCCATCTTAAAACAAAACCCAAAACTTTATGTTCACTTGCTTGAATCTCTAGTTTCTCACTTAAAGGTCACTATGTGGTACAATGGATAGAGTAGTGGGCTTGGAGTGAAAAGTGACTGAGTTCAAATTTGACCTCATATCTCAAAGTTCAGCTTAAAAAACTCAATGGATTTTTGTCTCATTTTCATTTGTAAAATGAGTATAATTATAATTCCTACCTCTCCAGGATTATGAGAATCAAATGAGATATTTCTAAAATAGCCTCGTGCTTGACATATAGTATGCACTTAATGCTTATTCTTTTCTTTTATTTCCTATTTACTGGAGAACTTTTCAAAGGAGTGGGGTAAAGCTGATTGTACTTCCTCATCACCCATATTCCTTAATATCCTAAAATCTGGTTTTGATCCCCACCACCTTATGGAAATTGTGGCAATGATCTGCAGGTTTAAGGACATTGTCTCTTTTTAAATCTCCAACAGTGATTATCCTAGTGCTTTGCCCATAGGGATTGTGAATAAGTATTTATTGAATAAGTAGATTGGAAAGGGATGATGGAAATTTCCTTTAAAACAACATTTGAAGTCCTGCCAGGAACATGACAGTCTTGAGTAGGACCAGACAATACAACTACACTGGATGTCAGCTTGGTCACATGCTTTTTCTCCTTTTAACTTATTTTCTAGCTATTTGATTTGGCTTAAAATTATTGTTGTATTTTGTCTCAACACGGTAGTCATTTTCCTCTCTTGTGACAAAGAAAAGCAACCAAATAAAAATATCTTATAAGGAAACCTTGTCTGACATGTACAATATTCTGTCCTTGTAATTCCCTTCCAGTCCATTTGAGGGGAGGAAGTATATATACATGCTTTTTCTGATCAATGAGGTGGCTTCTTCTCTTGCAGGATCCCCTTGACCCAGCCCAGTCTTTGACCTTTCCTGTGATTCTACCTTTCTCTTCTTCATTCTTTTATTGTCTTTCATCTCTCTTCAGACTCTTAGTATTAATAATCTTCTAATACTGATATCTATGACTTTCTTCAAATCATCCATGTAACAGACAGATGTGGTCAAAATATTAAATTATTAGTATACTAGAAGCTTTGTTATTAAAATACTAAAATTATTTCATACATTTGCATTGTCCTTCTGTATCTAGCAAAGGGTCAGTAATTGTATAGCCTATAGCTCCTAGGAACTCAACAATGAGAAGAGTACTAGCTGGGGCAGTCGACTTGCTCATAGACACCTCTATCCTCTGAAAAACAATAGAAACTAGAGGGCAAAAGGTCGGGAAGAACCCTAATCCCAAATGTGACAGGAGTCCTCCTCTGCTGCTCTTAGGAATGGCCGAAGGAGGTGGAGGACCAGGAGATGTAAAAGCAGACAGAGATGAATCGGTTGCTGCTGTGCCAACAGCTCAGTCATTCCACTGGTTGATGAGCCAGCCATCAGCTGGCTAACTCCATTTGCTTACAAGGTACATTATGTTCTTCTCTAGGCTATTGATCTCTGTTTTAAGTGTGAAGTATAAACCGGTGTCCACTGCAAACAGAATTCCCATCACAAGGTAGAAAAGGATGTAGTACCAGATTTTAGAAGATGAGGAAGTGGATGGATGTGGAGTTACATTTGTACCTAATAAGAGGTAAGAAGAAGAACCATTAGAATGCCAGCGAATCAATAAATCAAATCAAGAAATATCTATCAAGCACTTCTTAAAGGAGAAAGAAAGAAAAAGAATAATCTGTCTTTGGTTCTGGGGTTTGGAATGGATATTGTGAGATTCTTGGATCTTTTAGGTGATCTAATGCTAAGAATCTTAGCCAAAAGATAAGAGACACAGAGAGACAAAGACAAAGATATCCATATACAAACAGAAAGACAGAGAGAAAACAGGAAGAATGAGGTGTTACACTTATACCATACTCATGCTACATTTGAATTTTGTAATATTTGACATGTTTTATTATTGATTATAATACTTTACTATAATTTCTGAATCAAGTTCCTTAATCTTCTAAACTCAAAGTGATATTTTATTCTTTACCCTCTGTAATGGAAAGAGCTCCTGCCTATGCCTACAGACTAACTTGTCTTTTTAGTGATTCAGAAATTTAGAATTTCGTCAGAAAGGCCAGATACCTGGTCATTTACTCCAGGGAATGAAAGGGTAGATTTCAAGAATTCATAATAAAATTGTTGTACTGATCCTAATCATTGAATCAATTCTGGCTGAATCAGGGAACATTGAACCTCAAGATTCTAAAAGACAGAGTGGATTGTATGGGCAGGAGAAGTTATTCCATTCAATGGAAGAATCCAGAGTTGGTTAGTGAGGGAAAAGGTATTACTTTTGTTCTTTTGCAATCACATTTGAATGAATGATACCCTGGCACCAACAAATCCTTTGTAGAACTTAGATACAAATAAAATAGTAAGCCAAGACAGCTAGAGACTTCTAGCTTTTGTGCTGGTAGAAAGAAAGGCAATTCACAGTGATCTGAAATACCTTAAAACTATCATTAATTTTTTCCATATGCATCCTCCAAAGCCCCGTTCCTTTAAAGTCCAACAACCTTCACTTTTCGCTGGTTTGGTATATCTCACCTTGGACAGTAATTTTCACGATTTTTGACTCCTCTCTCCTATTTCCTATGTTCGCTGAACAGAAGTAATTTCCGCTGTCATTATAATTCACTTGATTGATGGTAAAGTTGGAATCACGGGAAGAATATTTCCTCCATTTGCCATTTTGAAAGAATGTGATTTTAGAGATGACTCTGTTTTCCCAGCTGTGACATCTCAGCACCATGGGCTCCCCTTTCATATAAACCAGTTTCAAGGTTTGGAGCAGCAGCCAGTCTGAAAAAATAGAGAAAGACCAAGATTCCAAGTTGTCTTAACTCAAAAGTAGAGTCTCAAGTCACTTTACCCTGGGATGGGGAAAGAAAAGCTCATTTCCTTGTAAGTTCTTAGGACAAAGAAGGTGGTCAGGTGTTGAGGTAATCTCAATCAAAAGCACTCACTGGGAACTGTAAGAGGCTAAAAATAGCCTCATTGCCCCTGCAGACCTCCCAGTTTCATAGGATCATATTATAGATACCCATATAAAAAAGGTCATAAGATACCTATATATACATATGATGGAGGTCTTCAAAGTGCAGAATAAGACACTCATTTTTAAACATGGCAAATGTGTGGATTTGTTTTGCTTGACCACATATATTTGTTACAAGGGTTCTAGTTTTTTTCATGGTGGGAATTGGGGAGAAAAGAGAGCTATCAGTAGTGTTGAAAAAAAAAAGAAAAAAGAAAAATGGTCCTTGAACCTTTTTTTTTAACATGCAAATGAGAAAGAACAGAAAGAAAATAAAGAAATAGGATAGCTTTTAAAATAAATTGAATTTCTTACATACTTAAAAAAATCAAGATGTACATAACAGAGATGTGTGCTTTCACATTTAATCTTTTTTTTTTTTTGTTGTTCTATTTTGTATATGAAATGTTTATTTTGGGGATGTTCATTAAGTTCAGAATTTAAAAAATAAAAGACAGAAATGCATTCATGCAACCCAAACAAAACTCATCACATTTTGAGGAACAAAAACTAGAATCTTTGATGTCAAATTAAACTTTAATTTAACAAGCATTAGTTAAGTACTTACTGTGGGCAAGGTACTGGGGGTAAAAATCTACAAATGACATAGTCCCTGACCCAAGGAACTCACATAATGGAGAAAAACAAACTGTCAAGTACAGGAAATAGTAAGAAGGCTACTTTGACTAGAATACAGAGTCCTTGAGGAGGAGTCACATTAAATCAGTCTAGAAAGATAAGTTGGAATCAGATAATGGATTTTAAATGCCAAGCTTCAAGTTTCTATTTTATTCTTATTTTTATAGGCTAACAGGGAAATACTAAAGCTTCTTCAGCTGTATACTGACATGTCAAACTTATGCTTTTAGGAATATCCATTTGGGCTCTATATGGAAGATGCAATGGAGAAAGGATGGATATTTGAGGCATGGATACCAAGTAGGAGACTATTGTAATAAGTGAGGAGTTATGAGCCCTTGAACTAGAACAGTCTATCCAAAAAAAGTAGAAAAAAGTGAGTGGAAAAAAGACAAATGTGGAGTTAGAATCAGAAAGATTGGAGAACTGATTAGCTATAGGAGGTGAGAGAGAACAGTGAAGGGTCAAGGATGTCTCCTGCATTGCAAATTCAAGTAGGACCCTTGACAAAATCAGGGAATTAGAAGGGGGAAGTGAGTTTAGGGGGCAAAATAAGTGAGTTCAGTAGAGTTTGAGAGGCTTGTAACCCATCCAGGTCCAGATGACTCAATAGGCAGCAGGAGATGGGGAATCTAGCTATCAAGAGAGAGGGTAGATTTGGGAAATATCTGCCTAGAATGAAGCTGATGAGATCATGGAAATAGAGAGTGCTCAAATGAAAAAAGGTCTTGAACAAAGACCTTAGATGTACCC
This sequence comes from Sarcophilus harrisii, assembly GCF_902635505.1. Taxonomy (NCBI): domain Eukaryota; kingdom Metazoa; phylum Chordata; class Mammalia; order Dasyuromorphia; family Dasyuridae; genus Sarcophilus; species Sarcophilus harrisii. The sequence goes on from NC_045429.1 coordinate 48,980,147, forward strand.
AAACTTCAAGGGCTTAACATGGATACCAAGAAAGATCAGTTAGACAAGGAGGAAGACAATCAAGAGTGTTGCAAAAAAACAGAGAAGAAAATAGCCAGAAAGATAATGTGCTATATATACAACAGAGAGGTCAAGAAGGATGAGGACTTAGAAAAAGTTATTAGATTTAGACATAAAGAGATCATAGGTGTAAAAGGAACCTCGCAAACCACCTAATCCAATCCTCCTAGTTTGCAAATGAGAAAATGGAACACCAAGAAAGGTTAATTCACTTGCCAAGAGATTGCCAATTTACTTGGAATGATGAGCTCAGCTTTTCTGACTCCAAAACCCAGATTGGTCACATGATGCTATGCCGACTTATTGAAGAGTATCATGTTAGATCATTGGCAACTTTGGAGAGAGCAGTTTCAGTCAAATGATGGGGCAGAAGTGAAACTGCAAATGTGACCTGGGAAAGTGTGGACAAATGTAAACAACTTTGTCTTTTTTTTTTTTTTTTTTTTTTTTTTTTTTTAAAGGAAGAGATTTCATTAGTTTCTGCCTGGATTCCTTTTATCATAACTGCAAAGCATCCCTTATAACAAAGAATTTTCGTTTAAAAAAATAAGAGAAAAAATTCAGTAAAAGCAACCAACACATCAAAAATATCTTACATTATATGCAATGTTCCAAACCTATGTATCTCCCTATTTTGCTAAAAAGTGAAGGGAGATTATGAACTTTTCTAGGACTTTTGGCTGTGAGAGAGAAAAGATGTAGAACACTTTGTGAAGGATGGTAGAGTCAAGGAAATTTTTTTAAGGTTGGGGAGACTTCAACAGAGAGATAGATCATGGATAAGGAAATCTTTAAAAGTTAGGGAGAGATAGAGAAGCGAAAGTCAAAGGTATAAGCTTCCATAAAAGACAGGAGGTGATGGGATTAAGGGCACCAAGGTGATGGGATTAAGTTGGTCTTGGGACCACCTCCAGTTTTCTCTCCATTGAATTGCATTGTACCCTACATAGAGATTTTAAATAAAGACTTGAGAAAGAATAAGTTTATAATTCATTGAAAATGAACATCTTCATTTTTGTGGTTGGAAAGCAGAAGAGATCCAAAAGAAAGTGGCAGAGATTAAATGATCAAAGAAGGAGCAGACTACAATCACAGCATCTCATTGAAGTTAAAATTAAGGAAAGTTTCAAGCAAGACAAGGCATGGTCAACCCTGCCAAATGTTGCAGAGGAAGGGAGAAGGAAGAAGACTGAGAAAAGATGACTGGATTTAACTAATGAGAGTTACTGGAGAACTTTAAGAAAGCAATTTCAATGGATTGTTGTGGAAAGGAATCAGATCAGAGAGGAGTTGAGGTATGAACGTACTATGTACTGCAAGGGGGAAAAAGATGCAGAAGATCACTTTTAGATCACTAGATCACATAGATCACTTTTCTCAGAAGTTTGGTGGTTGGAGGAAAGTAATAGTATTGTAGTTTACATGAGCGGCAGATTATAGGTAATAAAATTTTAAGGCAGGCAGGACTAGCTTGTTTGTAGGCTGAGGAGAAAGATCTGATTGACATTGAAAATACAAGAGAAATCATGAGTAAGTAAAATCTCAAGAAGGGGTGTTTAAGAGCACAGGTAATGGGGTTAATTTTGGAAAGGAGTATTAGATCATTTTTCTGAATCAGGTAAAAAGGATGGTTTCAATGATGAAGGAGACTGGAGGGAAGCTCAGGTATTTTATATCTGATGGCCTTGAGCTGCCTTTTTATTTTTAAATAAAGTCAGCAAGAAAGGGTCATGTATTAGGTCAACTAATAGGTTTTTACTGAATGTCTATTATGGCTAAGGACTGGGAATACACAGATAAAAATGACAGACTTATTATTAAAGTGCTTACTATTTATAGAAGAGAAAGTTTGTACACATAAATAAGTATAGATATGATATACTGCCACTTTTGTGGACAGTTTTATTTGTGGAAAGGAAGGGAAACATAGGCAGTTCTTAGAAGACCTGAAAAAAACCAGACTAAGAGAAAAGTACTTACTGAAGACAAATATGACCACAGTTTTTTTGGGTTTTTTTTTTTTCCTAACACCTAGTTTACATATAACTAATTTGAGGTTAAGGAAGAAACCTGAACAACTTAAATTTTTTGTGGCTAGATTGTGGGAATGGAATGCCTATACCCGTATTATATATATAAATAAGATGATTATTTAATTTATTATATTACATTATTATATGTAAATAAAATTATATAAACAAAATGATTTTTTTTAAATATGAGAATCAGAAAAGTTGATTTGGTAGTTTCTTTTTTTTTCCAACTTTGTTCATCAGCATGTAAGTAGGCATAGAGTCTGTGTATGGTGAGAGTAATTCAGGTTGAAGCTTGATAGTGAAGAGGTAATTAACTTCAGAACCCCACACTTACCTTGGAAGACTTCTAGCGTCACAGGATCACTGAGGGCCAACTGGCCTATCTGACATTGGTACTTCCCACTGTATGTGATATTGTCGGCTGTGATGTTATAGTCCTGGATTTGGACTGGAATAATCGTGTCATTGTGAAACCAAAGGATGGAGTTGTCTTCAGAGGCACCAGGCCCTTCACACCTCAGAGTGACAAGATCATTGATGAGCACCCTGAACCATGGTGGGTGAAGGGTCACTACTGACTTTGAGATATTTGCTGGAGATGGAGAGAAGAGAACAAAAGAGTCTTTGGTCATCTCTGGAATGCAAATGACCCCCCCCCCCACTTATGATTCATAGTTAGATATGGACAAAAAGGAGAAAGGGGCTTTGGGCACTATTTTTTTCCTGCATTAATGAGAATCTGGCCAGAAAAATAGAAAGTGAAACCCTATTGAGAACAGGAACCACAGATTCTGTTCCTTATTTGATAGTTAATTTGCAACATTCTATAGTTTCTGGACTCTCAGAATTCTAACAGAATTTTGAGAAACAAGAACAAACTCACCTGTTTTCCTGCCAGGCAGAACTACAAGAGAAAAGAGAGAAGGAGTCAGCAAAGGGCAGGGAGGAAGCACAGCATGTTTCTAGTATGTTTTAAAAATTCTGTTTCGCAGAGAAAAGAAAATACCTTTTTAGTACCTTGTCTCATTATCCTCAATTCCTGTACCCATCTTACAGATAATAATAACATTGGTATGCTGTTTACTATGGTCTGGCACTGTGCTAAGTGCTATATAATTACAAACTCCTTAGATCCTCGCAATAATTCTGTTATTTTTCCCAGAGTTATCATTCATATAGTTGGGGATATCCCCATATCCTCATCATACAGACAAGGAAACTGTGGGATAACAACTATGGGAATAATAATTATGGGGATATTAACTTACAGAATTATTGTGAGGATCTAAGGAGTTTGTAATTATATAGCACTTAGTATAGTGCCAGACACATAGTAAGCACCATATTAATTTCCATTGTACCATCTATCTGCCTTGATGATACCTGCCTTCTGTGATCCTGGAAGTATAAGAAACAATTATTACCACTATCACCCTAGCACCCCCTTCTGAATTTCAATCCAGAAGGTTAGAAATTCATAGGAATAAAACATAATTTTAGAATTCTATGCAATATTAGTTATTTTCTACTCCAAATATTATTTTATAAATAAGAAAATTGAGGTTGAAACATAGTAGATAGAGCTCTGGACTTAGATTCAGGAGGTCATAGATTCAGATCTTGCTAAGAGAAGCTGTGTGACTACAGACATATAATTTAACTTCTCTGAAGTTCATTTTCTCTCTCTTTTTTTTTTTTAAGGAAAAAAAAAGGGGGGATAATAAAACCACCAAACTCACAGGACTGTTATGAACATTGTATAAAGTAATGTACATATAACACTCAGCAAACTTTAAAGTAGGAGCTATTGTGATTCATGGACATGCAGCCTTCTGTCCCTTCTCCAGCTGTGTCCAGTCAAAGATAATATCCTTCTTCCCATCCTCCCCAATCCCTCAAAGAGACCAGTATTCTTATCTGGAAAAGGTCTCCGATAGTCCCAGAGATTAAGGATATCCTGTACCTCTCCTATTTAGGATAAGTTTGACTCACCTAGAAGCAGCAAAAATGTCAGAAGCGAAGGTTGCATTCTGCTGGAATGAAGTAGACCAGATCACGTAAATGGTCGTCCACTACTGCCTGGGGACAGGATGTGAAATAACTGAGGTTTTGAGAATGAAGCGGAAGGAAACCAACAGGCCACCAGCCTCTCCACTCCTTCATAAGGCTGCCTTTTCCCAGAACCAATCTTGTTTTTTATAAAACAAAACCCAGTAGGCTGAAGCCTCTAAATCTGACCTCTGGGAAGTAAGACTTCAAAAGGAGAACAGGTATCATGCACCTGAGTCAGCAGAGTTTGGACCTCAGCCTGCGGAGGCACTTCAGAGAATACTTGATTTAAAACATAAAAAGAGGGAAGGTGGAATTGGCTAAGGAGACCCAGTCATGAAATTGTAAAGAGGGCTGAAGAACATCCCATCTGGATTTGCCTAAGTATTGTTCCTGTCTGCTTACCACACAAAGAAGAGAAGCCTTTTCGTTGACTATTGACCTAGAACTGAAGATGCTTGCCAAATACTAACCATATGATTCAGTCCCTCTTCAATTTGCTGGAATACTTTGAAGAGTTCTATAAGTTTTTAAGTGTTTTGAGTTTTGATGAGCAACTGGTGGGTGACTGTAGAGAGTGAGTCACCAGAAGTCCAGGAGCTCAATTCCATACCAAAATTTGCAGACAGCTAAGCCCTGTGAGGAATAAAGTCTGAACAATCTGTTTGACCTAGCAGAGAAGTGGATCAAAGTCAGCCAATAAAGAATAGAATGATTTGTCCTGTGCTGAGTTTAGAAGCAGACTTAGAGAGATGAATTCTATGTACAAATTGCTTTAAGTTTGAATCCATTCTCCCCAGGGACCAAGGTGGTAAAGGGAAGAATGTATTCCTAGGATTTAGGAGCAAATCTTTATACTTCTGTTCTTGCTTGATCATCTCAGTAGCTATGCCTTTGTAAAAGGTAATTGATATTAATTGTTTAAATGAAACTAGAGTGCTTTAGTGATAAGAGAGAAATAATAAGTGCACTTTAGTTGATATTAAGGAACATACACTTCAACAGGAGCTTGTCATTGACATGAAAAAGATACCCACAATTCTACTCCTAAGGAGGCATATAGCCTTGTCTTGGAGACCCACACTGGGGCTCATTGCCCGTGAGATAGGGGATGAGGAGTCCCAGAACTTATGTGGACTAAACCTGCATATGTAATGTAATTAGGGTGAAGTTCACCCTAACTTGCCTTCAGATTCAAAGGAGAGGGCTGCCTTTGAACATGTACAGAAATTCTTATGTGGGAATTTAGTGAGGAGTCATTTCCTGGCTATGATGACTTCTTTTGGATTAGTTTTTCACTAAGCATGGATCCTGCCATGGCTTAGCCACCAGGCTTCTCACTGGCTATAGCCTCTTCTAAGTTTGGTAAGGTGGTATATTGAAATTTATGAAGTGACCTTCATTGTTTCCATTCTGTCTTGTTTCCAGAGAATGTTCATTAGTCTACTGAGGGAGGCCATAGCCTTCAGCAGGTACTTTGGATAGCATTTCCTACTTGTTAATTAGAGTCACATATTCTTCTGATCTCATCTCCCTTTACCTCTAATCCTGTTTCCTTATATACTTCAGCAGTGGGGGAGGAATTTAGGTACAATGATGACATATAGCTATCAGACTGATCTGCTCTTATTATGGAAGTCATCAATAAAAACATCCTTCATCTTGAATTTCAGCCTGCTCTTCTACTTAGGCAGTCTATCAAGATGTTTTCTATTTTGATTTTTTAAAAAATACACTCTTTTAAACTTTGGATTGGTTACTAGGCTGACTCCTCACTGGGTCAATGCCCTGTCCTCCCTGGGATTCTGTTCAATGGGTAGCTACATTCTCCAATACTTCTAGCCACTAGCTGGACTAAGCATTACAATATTTTTTCTGTTATGATATGACAGGGTTCTTTTCATCTGGAGTACTATTGTTCTTTTTCAGAAAAGGCTCAGATCCTTAGGCTAAGATAGGTAGAAATCTTTCCTGTTCGAGTCTCTCAGGTCTCAGCTCTGAGGTTTGTAACTTTGCAGGCAGGTGAGAGAGTCATAGCTTTTTCTGTTCAACAATTTTTCTCCAGTTCAGAATTAGAGTAAACCCCACCTTTACTTATTTTGACTTTCTTCAGTGGAGTCTTAAGCAAAAGAGAGAAGACAGGGAAGAGAGGAGAATGTCAAGTTATGAAATGCTTTGAAAAACAAACAAGATTTGATATGATGATGTCTCACATGTTACATGGCTGTAGTATGGAAGTTTTATGAGGATTAAAGGCTGGTTCTTTGAAAAGACTAATAAAAGTGATAACTAACTAATCTGATTTTTAAAAAAAGAGCAGAAAATCAGTAAAGTAAAATAACTGAGCAAAGTGAAATCCCAACAAAAACAGAAGAAATAAAAATAATCAGAGCCTATTGTGCAATTATATGCTAACAAAATTGAAAGCATAAAAAAGAGGAGTACCTTCAAATCTATAATATAGTCAGAATAATGTAGTTTTGCTGTTCTTATTTTATTGTTTATTTTTGCAGTACTACCTCATACCTCTCAGATTGGCTAAAATGAAAGGAAAAGATAATGATAAATGTTGGAGGGGATGAGGGAAAATTGGGACACTAATGCATTATTGGTGGAGTTGTGGAATAATTCAACCATTCTGGAGGGCAATTTGGAACCATGCTCAAAGAGCTATCAAACTGTGACCAAGCAGTGTATCTACTAGGTCTGTATCCCAAAGAGATCATAAAAGAGGGAAAAGGACCCTCACATGCAAAAGTATTTGTAGCAGCCCTTTTTGTAGAGGCAAGGAAACTGAGTGGATACCCATCAATTGGGAAATGGCTGAATAAGTTATGATATATGAATATAATGGAATATTATTGTTCTATAAGAAATTCTAAGCAGGCTGATTTCAGAAAAGCCTGGAAAGACCTACATGAATTTATGCTGAGTGAAATGAGAAGAACCTGAAGAACATTACACATAGAAACAACAAGATTATGTGATGATCAACTGTGATAGACTTAGCTCTTTTCAACAATGAGGTGATTCAAGGCAATTCCAATAGATTTATGATGGAGACAGCCATCCTCATCCAGAGAGAAAACTATGGAAAATGAATGTGAATCAAAGGGTAGTATTTTTCACCTTTGTTATTACTGTTATTTGCTTGGTTTCTTTTTTCTTTCTTGTGTCTTTTTTCCCCTTTTTGGTCTGATTTTTCTTGTTCAGCATGACAAGTATGAAAATATGTTCGAAAGAATTGCACAAATTTAACCTATGTCAGATTGCTTGCTATCTAAAGGAGGAAAGAGAGAGGCAGAAAAAGTTGTAACACAAAGTTTTGCAAAGGTGAATGATGAAAACTATATTTGAATGTTTTTGGAAAAATAAAATTTTATATATATGTATAAATTTATTTTTGCTTTCTCAGATAGCATGATAATAAATCATGCTTCTTTTGAGGATTCACTTGATATATAGTAATTTTTTCCCATCCCTTCAGTTGTGTGTATGTATGTGTGTTTTTGTTTTTGAAATGTATGTCTTATAAGTAAGAGATTATAGGTTTTTGTCTTTGTATTAAATTTGTCACTAATTTTTATTTTTTTTGAAGAGCTTAATCCATTTAAATAGTTGTGATAATTAGGCTGTATGGCATAATAAACTGGAGCTCTTTTCACACTCTATGAGTCTCCTGCCTCATTCATCTCACCTCTGAGATCAAAGGGCTCATATACTTTGAGCTCTTAAAACAGCCGCAACAATCTTTGGGGTATAATTCATATTTTGGAGAGGTTTGAGAGGTCATGGGGATCAGAGAAAATGTCTAATCCTCTGCCTCATTGCTCAACTTTTCAATGTGGTGTGCAGAACAAAATATTTCAAATGTGCCTAACAAGGGCAGTGAATGATTATTTCCTCATTTTGGACATTTTTACTTTTTAAATGCAACCCAAGACTATGACACTGTTTCTGTGATCACAGTCTAAAATTTTCTTATCTTTAAAATGAGTAGCTTGCATCAGAGGCCTTCTAAGTTCCATTTCAAATCTAGATCTAGGACTCTGTATTATATAATTTAATCATGACAGATTTGCTGTCCACTAAAAACTACATATCTAGGCACAATTGTCTCATCCTCTATATGTGAAGTTGGGTTTTTATGAATGACTTTACTTTTTAACTCTATCAAAATTCATCTTATTTAATGGAAACCTTCATATTAGCTACTTATTAGTTATTTTTAATTTTACTCCCACTCAATATAGCCCAATCAATGCCAAATGGACTCTGTTTCAATGATTTCTCTTTCTATGGGAAACATTTCCTTGATACTGCTAGTTTGCCACAATCTCTGTTGTTGCTCCAGCTACTCTGATGTCTGCAGAGGGAGTAGATGCCACCTGTCTTTTGAGATTTTACAAAGACCTATACCAAATAAAGGAGCATACACAGAAGGGTAGCAAGTGCATCTTAAACACAGATTTCCCTAAAGTCTTGAGTTCATGACTTGTGGTCAGGAGAGTAGAAAGGCTTTCCTCTCCCTCCAGAGTTTTCCTTACACTTGAAGGTTAGCTGAAGGAAAAGATGTGAGCATTGAGTATTGAACTTTTAGTAGAATACATACATAGAATTCTGACTCCATAGTCAACTAAAAGAATACTTATTGCTGATAGGAATTGAAGATAGAGAAAAGACCAGTTATAAGGAGTCCTGAAGGAGCTTAGTGGGAGAAAAAGTAGGCCTATGAAAGTTCAGATTGGGGTCTGGTGAAGAACTAGTCGGCTATAGTAGGAGGAAGGCTTAGAGCTTCTCCCAAACCTGGAGGGCCCTGCCTACACTATTCATTTGTGAAATTTGACCCAAGCACTGGTCCCTCCAACCTATTTACAGAGATTGATGAGATAAGAAAATCATGGAAAATTCCAAATAACATAAGGAAATACTCTGCCATCAGGGATATCTAAGACAACAGTTCTGAGGAAGGAGAGTGATACCATAAATCTAGTAAAGTTTCAGAGAGAAAAATTATTCTAGACAGAAGAATTATAAAATTATCTGGAAGAACGAAAAAGAGAGATGCAAAATGGAAGTATTAGGAAACAAAGAATGGAAAGGAGAATTGATACTTTATAACAGAAAATAAAAAATCTCACTCCAAAACTGTGCTGTGGCAATTAGTATGGTCCAGACAGAAAGTAACATATTAATGACACAAACAAAAAACATTAAAACAAAATCAAAAGATTAAAATAAGAGAAGACAATTTTAGAAAACCTAATCAAAAGAACTGATAAAGAAAACAGATTAGGAAATTGTAGAATTATCATGCTCTTTAAAAATCATGACCAGAAAAAAGGTACTATATTTCTAGAAATCATAAATGAAAACTAACCAGAACTCTTAAAACCAGGGGACAAAGTAAAAATAGATATAACACACTAATTTCCTCCTATAAGAAACCCTAAAAGGAAACTTCACACACCATATACAAAATTCAAAACTTTCACACCATAAAAAATACTACAAGTAGTCAAAAAGAAAGAACTCATGTACCAAAGAACCAAAGACTTTCCCTAGACCTCTAAAATCTAGTGTCTTCCCTCTTTTTATTAATTCCGATTCATCCTCTATATAGCTTGCTTACATATAGTTGTTAGCATGTTGTATATAGGAAAATATATCTTGTTTATTTTCTTTTTGGTTCATAGAAGAGTAAAGGGGAGGAAATTTTTATAATCTGTAATGCATATGTTTATGTATTACATATATTTATGTCTATGTAATACATATATTTATGTTATATGTGCATATGTGTGTATATTTATACAAAACAATAATTTCAAATGAATCTCTGCAGAGAGATAGCACAAGCTAATAAGTGCAAAAATAAATCAAACTCAAGTGAATACTGAATGGATGTGGGTTTCATAAAAAGAGATTAACTATTTGGGGTCGATTGGAATGAACTTCCTTGTGAAGACCGCGTATTTTAAAATCAGCCGGAGTCAGGAATTCAGGTTAGGGGAAAATCGTCAGTCTTTATTCTCAGTGAAGAAAGATCGGAGGTGGAAGAGAATGGGCAATAGCAATGTGTGTAGCTGAGTCAAGAAGCTAGCTAGACCAGCAGCCACATGACCAGCAGCTAGGAGTATGGAACTAAGGTCAATCTCTCTCAGCTTCTTTTCCTATCTGTCTCCACCCACCAAAACCGTCATTTCCTATACAACACATCAGGACTTGCACAGAGAGTGGGCGGGGGCCATTCTTTATCCAATCATGTATATTAATAGAGTGTAGTCCAATTACTATTTAGCCTCACGTGCTTGGGACCTCAGTGCATCAACTCAAGCCTCAGCCCATTACACTTCCCACCATGCATATCTAATTTTTCTCCTCTAACAGAATAAAGAAAGCATTTTGCCTATAACCTCTGTAGCTCTTTGCTCATTTATTTTTCAGAGTTGACAATTGAGAATGATTATTTTTCTTTTATCATTAGAGAAATGCTAAAAACACAAAAGACTCTTAAGCACAAATTAACAAATATGTAAAACATAAAATAATAACCTACCATACTTATTACAGCTTCCCAGAAGGAGGAGACAATTTTGTTTAGATTGTGGGGCTACACACACACACACACACACACACTTTTCTTTCTGACTTGTATCATTTATGAAACATAATTCCAGATCTCTATGCAAATCAGAATGGCTTGAATTTGCTTAGTTTTTTCAACTGCAGCATTCTTCTGGTAATTTCTTCTGATGTTGGGCCATCTTTTTCTCTGAGAAGCTGTGTAGTTTCAGGAAACCCCTCTCTCTGGGCATCCAGCATGAATTTAGGAATTCATGAAAGTCACTAATGCTGAAAATGTCTATCCCCTGGATCATGATTTATTGATATTAGTTCAAGAAGAGAAATATAATGCAGAAAATTCAGCCAGAGTTTTAATGTTTAGTCTCATTTTTAAGGGAGAACTAGAAAAGTCCAAAGTGATACAATTAGCAGGAAGAAGAAAAAGGGAAATGAAGTCTTTCTCTTTTCTGTTCTACCTATTGGCAACTCTTTCTGGCTTAGTGCTCAATTATTTTTGATATAACATAAATATTTAGTAGATTCGTAGGTAGGGATCAATAAGAGATTCTTCATTATCCCTGTGTTTTGCCTCTTTTATTTATTTTTTTTTATCTCTTGAATATTCTTGTTATATATACCATGAATACTATGAGTGAAACAGTCACTAAAAGCAAACTTGAATAAAAGGGGACAAAAAACCCCTTTTTTTTTTTTTTTAAAGTGGATTGTCAGATTAACTTCATTTCAGAAAAGTACAGTCAATCAACGTATATGTTGTTGTTTGGTCATTTTTCAGTTGTGTCCAATTCTTTATACCCCCATTTGGAGTTTTCTTGGCAAAGATACTGGAGTGATTTGCCATTTCCTTCTCCAACTCACTTCATACATGAATAAATTGAGGCAAACAGGGTCAACTGACTTAAACTAGTACAACTAATAAGTATCTATGGGTAAATGTAAACTTAGAAAGATGAGTCTTCCCACCTTCATTCCTGGTGCTTTATCCACTGTCTCCTTGCTGCCCCTTAGGATTTATTATGTATCTACTATGTGGCAGGCACTGCTCCAAGACAATTCCTGTTCTCAAGAAGCTTACAATATAATGGGTGAGGGGGTGAGGAAAGAGAGACAATGTACAACCAACTAGATAAATACAGGCTATATACAGGAAAAATAGAAAATAATCAACAAAGGGAAAACCTCAGAATTAAGGTGGATTGGGAAAGGCTTTCTCTAGAAAGTGGGATTTTAGCTGGAATCTGAAGGAAATATGAAAGTACATTTTCTTTTGGGCCATCTTCTTTGAAAAGCAATGCAGTTTAGGCAACTCTTCTCTCTGAGCATTCAGAACCAAATTAGGAACTTCCTACCTCATTAACTCGTGAGGTTGACAAAACTAGAAACGACTGTCCTCTGAATCATGATTTATAAACCCTCAAGTTTAAGGAGAGAAATGCAGTGCAAAAAAGTCAGTCAAGACTTAATATTCACCCTGGTTATTTTCCTCTGGACTCTGTCAAGTTGGTCATTGGCCTTCTCAAATTGTGATGATTAGAATCAAACTCAATCAAAATTAGAATCAAATCTCAATGAGATCAGATGAAGGTAGAGTTTAGTGGGACTATTATCACCTTTTTCCTTGAAGATATGATTCTTCTTCATGTAGTCTAAGATTATTTTAATTTTTGGGGACATCATATCATATTGCTAACTCATATTTGAGATTGCAGTCCATTAAACCTCCAAGATATTTTTCAAAAAAAATATTTCTTTCCACACCTCCCTTCATTTGTATTTATAAAGATGATTTTTATAACTATATACAAGAGTTTACATTAAACCCCTTGGAATTTCATCTTTAATAAGATTTAATAATTCAGCATAATACTCTAGTCTGTTAAAATCTTTCTGCTTGCTAATCTTATAATCCAGTATAGTAGCTATTGCTCTCAGCTTGTGTCATGTAAAAACTTGATACCATCCTTTATCCAAGTCAGGGATAAAATATATAATTCATATATACATATACACATATACATGTACTTAACACCATAGGGATAAGCACACATCCCTAGCATTTTCCGCTCCATTAGATAATTCTTTGTCCATTGACACTGAACCATTAAAAGTTACTTTATAAGTCTAGTCATCCAACGGTTGTAAACCCTTCTGATTTAACCCATCACTCTATCTTCACTTTAATCATCGTATAGGGGTTCCAGTCTTTGATTCCAAACAGTGTTTTGAGACATTTCCCCATAATGAGGCTAGTTGTTTCCTTCCAGGTTTACACAATGGGAGTCCTGCTTCCTGACTCAGAACATACTGAATGTTTCCTTTCTTTTTATAAGATGGTGAGTAAAGGTTTTTCAGTTGGGTGCTTTGTCAGAACTCATTTCTATATATAGGTTTCCACAGGTTCTACTCAACTTCTCTCCATTCTTGTTGCTTTCAAATAAGGAGGATGAACTCAAGTGATACTTTGGGTAGGGCAGGGACCCTCTCTTATTTATAGCAACCAAGAAACTAGTAATCATATATCTTTCTCTGTTTGGTATGTAGCCACTTCCTGTTTGTATTTCTTCTTTTGGTACAACTTCTTGAGATATTTTATAAGTTTTATTTTATAGTTCGTTGGTAACCAGGTCAGGTGAGGTAGTAACAACTTATGGGATATAACCCAAGAATGAATTGGCCTGAAAGCTGACTCTGTATCCTGTAAGCAAGGAGTCATTCATCCAATGACAGAGCCACATTTGGGAATGGGATGGGGTAAAAGCTTTATAATGATTGCTTTCGGTTTGAATCCATTCTTACAAGGACTGAAATAGAATAGGGAGGGAATATATCCCTGAAAGGAAGTGCTTTGTATTTCTGTTCTTTCTATATCATCATAGTAAATATCTTTTTGTAAAAGCTGATTGGTATTATTGGTTATAGTGATAGTGGGGGCACTAGGTCAATTAATGCTGTCAGGGGAAATTTAACTGCAAGTGGTGATTCAAAATGAACAGAAGACACCAGAGTGGACCCAGGCTTGAGCTTATAGCTTCAGAGAAAAATCCATTGCTTCTCAGAAACACCCCTGAAGAGATGTCTCTCAGCCCTTCACTAGGAACCTTCCCTGCTAATGCATATGTGAGCTGGAGAGCTGACTCCTGAGAATTAGTACATAGCCAATATAGAGGTGGAGATAGTCCGCCACCTAGTGACTAGAAGTGGTTATTATATGGAACTTCTGCTCTAGGGCTCTGAGTATGTTTTCAGGCTTTGGGAGAAAGCAGCAGAGACAGAATAGGTTGACTCAAAATAGGTAAGAAGCCTCTGAAACCCATTTTCTCCTGGTAGAACCATTGTACTCTAGTGTCTATTAGTTTTATGTCAGGAGACACTGTAGGGAAAATGTAAATCAAGATAATAGGATCATAAATTTAGAACTAAAGATCCTCTTTCTCATTTTTCATATGAAGAAACTGAGAAGGTACAGAGGATAGGCTGGGAGTCAAGAGGACCTGAGTTCATGGGTCTCAGACACTTAACACTTCCTAGTTGTGTGACTCTGGGCTAGTCATTTAACCCCAATTGCCTCAGAAAAAAAATAAAAAAAGAAAAGAAAGAAAGGATGGAGAGCCAGTAAAGGGACTTGACCGAGATCATATGGGTACTAAGCTAGTAAGCAATAGACTCTCTGATTACAAATTCAGTTCTCTTTCCACTAAGACCCTGACTGTATAATTGGCAAGCCAAGATCAACAAGAGTAGCATTTGCAAAAAGATAATTGATACCATAGGGTATTATTGATAAAGATAAGGGTAAAATAAGTCTGTAACTCAACCTTTCCTAGAGACTCCCTGAAAGCTATCCTGGTTTCAAGTCATGCATTGGGCTGCAATCAACAGTTTACAAATGCCCACTAATGTTCCTTTTACCAGACTAGCCAGGAATGAGATTACTTCAAAAGCAAAAGCAGTGGAGAAAAGCAAATGTCAAAGAAATTCTACCCATCTACACACAGAGATCTCACATGGATCATGCATAATGGTCATAAAGGGGACACACAGAGAAAATACATGTGGAAAGGTCACAGACATGGAAACCATTCTAGATAAGATATGGGCAGAGTCAAAGAAATTCATCTTTCAGAAATTTTGAGGATGGTCTCCCTGCTGGAACCATCTCTGCCTGTGATGGTTCTCCTGGCTCTTTCCTACTACCCTGTAGGTGTCATCTGGCTGGTCCAGAGGATGTTACCAAGCTCAGAGTGTATAGATTGTACTGAAGGGCTACTCTGTTCACTGTTCAGAACTTCTTTGAGCTTTTCTCTTTTCTCCTGCCACATGCTGGTTTCCTATGAAAATTCTGTTCTCTTTCCATTCCCAGGAAAAATTCTTTTTAGCACAGTCTCAGGGGCCACCTTGATTGATTTTGTGATTTAAATCACAAAATCCTTACAGAAATCCTGAGGAGTAGGATAAATTTGTCTTTTGAGTGCTTGGATTCTAATTGAGCTGCTACCTAGTAGAAAAACTCCTTTCAAATCCCACTATGCCAGTTATGTTCCATCAAATCCCTATCTCTCCCAGGCTTCTTCATGACCAGTCTGATGAAATAAAGTTGGATGATGCTAAATACTTCTGTCCTACTTCCCTATCAGCTGTCCCTACAAGTAGTACAAATTATATACATACAGAAAAATTACAGAACAGCAACAGAACACTAAAGGCAGAAGCAGTCAATGAAGGTGTTTTGTTGATAATCATAGGTTTGAGATAGGTTTTTTTTTTTTTAATAGTATTTTATTTTTTCTAATTACATTTAAAGACAAATTTTAATATTTATTTTTTAAAAATTGGGAGTTTTATATTTTTTCCCTCCTTCACCTCCATCCTTCCTAACTTAGGTAAATAATTTGATATAGATTACATAGTACAATCACATAAAACATATGTCCATGTTAGACATGTTGTGAAAGAAAAAAAAAACAGATTAAAAGAAAAAATTTAAAAAAGTGAAAATAGTATACCTTAATCTGTATTCAGACTCCATTAGTTCTTTCTCTGACTGTGGGTAGCTTATTAAAGGATGTGTCCTTTGGAATTGTCTTGAATTATGGTATTGCTGAGAATTTGAGATTGATCTTAAGGTGTAGATAGTGATATATAGCTTTAATAATAAGAGGAAAAAAATGGGCCCAACATATACTGTCATTAAAATCAGATTAATAAAAATATCTGTTCTCAACCAACCCATTAACAAGTATTCAGCAAGTGCCTGCTATTCATTAAGTTCCAGGCATGAATTTGGCAAACATATACTTTAGTGTTTTATACCTTGACTTATGTTTTTGATCAGAAGGTCATTGAACAAGATTATTTATTTCGAAGGATCTTAAATTATTTTAATTTGTCTCAGTTGGAAACAACACATATCCAGTGCCTAACGAATGGCTAAATAAATGATGGTTTGTGGTTGTAATGGAATGTTACTGTGCCATAAGAAATGGCAAAATACAAAGAATACAAAGAAATTTAGGAAGATTAACAAAATCATGCAAAATGGAAAAAAGAAGTCAAAAAATTATACAAACTACATTTTTTTTTTAAAGGAATCAATTGTTTAAATGAACAGGAGAAAAATAGAACAGAAGAATTCAAGAAAAAAATAAGATTATTTTATTTTAAAAATTTGGGGGAGAATTCAGGGAAGATGGCAGAGTAGATTGGTAAATTTCAAGCTTTCTGGATTTCCCCTACAAATAGAACAAATTTGAGTCTCAGTTTAAACATAGATTCTTAAAAAATCAAGAAGGCTTAGGGCAGGATAGAGGCTCTGCAAATACAACTCCAGAAAATTTGAAGAAAGACCCAGGGCTGGGATTAACCCGAGTGAGGTGCAAATACCTCTGGGTTAGCTCCACAGAATCATCAACAAGGAGGCCCTGGGATGAGCTGGGTGTGGCTGGAACCTCAGCAGGAACCACAGAAACTTTCACCTCTCCGGATTTGTGGAGTCAGGGTCTGGTCCGGGAAGATTGAGGGCTGTTTGGGAACACCAGACCCAGCTGTGCTGTTGAGACAGCCCTGGGCGAGAAGGAACCAGCACCTGGAGAGTATAGAGGCTGGGGCTGGGGTGGGGTGGAGGGGAAGGGAGAGAGGGGGTAGAGGAGGCAGGTACATTGCTGGCTGAGGGCATTTGCAGAAGGGTGGAGCTCTTGGTTTGGGGTTCCTGGTGAGAGGCAAGAGCTGAAGTGAAGCCAGAAACTCTATCCCTCCCTACCCCAGGAATTAGTATAAGCAATACCTCTTATTTGTTTTTTGTTTGTTTGTTTGTTTACATGATTTATTTGTGTGATCACTTCTTTCATGTCACAAATCAAAACCTCTTTCTTTCTTCCTTCCTTTCTTCCTTCCTTTTCTTTCTTTCTTTCTTTCTTTCTTTCTTTCTTTCTTTCTTTCTTTCTTTCTTTCTTTCTTTCTTTCTTTCTTTCTTTCTTTCTTTCTTTCTTTCTTTCTTTTTCTTTCTTTCTTTCTTTCTTTCTTTCTTTCTTTCTTTCTCTCTCTCTCTCTCTCTCTCTCTCTCTCTCTCTCTCTCTCTCTTTCTTTCTTTCTTGAAGCTTTTTATTTACAAAGCCTATGCATGGTAATTTTTCAGCATTGATCCTTGCAAAACCTTTTGTTCCAAATTGTCCTCTCCTTTCCCCTCTCCCCTTCCCTAGCTAGCAGGTAGTCCAATACATGTTAAATATATTGAAATACATGTTAAATCCAATTAAAGTATACATATTTATGCAGTTGACTTGCTGCACAAGAAAAATTACATCAAGAAGGGAGAAAAAGAAAAACTGAGAAAAAAAATGAAATGCAAGCAAATAACAATAGAAAGAGTGAGAATGCTATGTTGTGTTCCACACTCTGTTCACCCAGTCCTGTCTCTGGGTGTAGATGTCTCTCTTTGTCAGTGAAGAAGTGGAACTAGTTTGAATCATCTCATTGTTGAAAAGAGCCACGTCCGTCAGAATTGATTGTCATAATATCTCTTATTTAAAAAATAAAAATGATCCAGCAAAGAAGAAAGAATCCCACCACTGAAACCTATTATGGGCATAGGGAAAGCAGGGGTACATCTTCAGAAGAGGATAAAGCAGAGTTCCCCAAATCTAAACCTCATCAGAGAATACCGAAGTAAAAAAAGCTTCCACCCCAAAAAGTAACATGAAGTGGCTCCTTGCCCAGAGAGAATTTATAAAAGAACGAATTCAAAAAAGAATTTAGAAATCAAATGAGAAACATTGAGGAAAAATTAAAAAATCAAAACAAAACAAACAAACAAAAAACCCCAAGAAGGTTATGAAAGAAAAAAATCAACCAACTAGAAAAGGAGATACAGAGCCTCAAAGATGAACATAACTCTGAAAATTAGAATTGGGCAAGGGAAAGCCAGTGAAGCTATGAGAGACCAAGAAATAACAAAACAGATTATGTAGAATGAAAAAGTAGAACAGAATGTAAAACATGTTTTAAAAAAATGACAGATTTAGAGAACAGATAAAGAAGAGAAAATATAAGAATAATTGGACTAGGAGAGTAGTTTGGAACTATGCTCAAAAAGTTATCAAACTGTGCATACCCTTTGATCCAGCAGTGTTACTACTGGGATTATATCCCAAAGAGATTATAAAGAAGGGAAAGGGACCAGTATGTGCACGAATGTTTGTGGCAGCCCTTTTTGTAGTGGCTAGAAACTGGAAACTGAATGGATGTCCATCAGTTGGAGAATGGCTGAATAAATTGTGGTATATGAAAATTATGGAATATTACTGTTCTGTAAGAAATGACCAACAGGATGATTTCAGAAAGGCCTGGAGAGACTTACACGAACTGATGCTGAGTGAAATGAGCAGGACCAGGAGATCATTATATACTTCAACAACAATATAGATGATGACTAGTCCTGATGGATCAGGCCATCCTCAGCAACAAGATCAACCAAATCATTTCTAATGGAGCAGTAATGAACTGAACTAACTATACCCAGAAAAAGAACTCTGGGAGATGACTAAAAACCATTACATTGAATTCCCAGTCCCTATATTTATGCACACCTGCATCTTTGATTTCCTTCACAAGCTAATTGTACAATAATTCAGAGTCTGATTCTTTTTGTACAGCAAAATAATGTTTTGGTCATGTATACTTATTGTGTATCTAAGTTATATTTTAATATATTTAACATCTACTGGTCATCCTGCCATTTAGGGGAGGGGGTGGGGGGGGGGTAAGAGGTGAAAAATTGGAACAAGAGGTTTGGCAATTGTTAATGCTGTAAAGTTACCCATGTATATATCCTGTAAATTAAAGGCTATTAAATAAAAAAAAAAAAAAAAGAATAATTGGACTACTTGAAAGTTGTGACCAAAAAAAGACCTTGACACAATAATGCATGAAATAATCCAAGAAAATTGTCAAAAATGGACATTCAATGAACTTACAGATTTTCAGGACTTTCTATCAATCAAATTGGAACTTAACAGAAAATTTAACAAAAAGGGCCAATATCAAAGATCATTTTCAAGTAACTCAACATGGATAAATTGTTTATGTTTTTTACATGGGAAATTTATAGTATATCTTTAAGATCAACTTTAACAATACAACAAAACAATCAAGAAAGATTGGAGCAGAGTTAAGGTAAAAATAGCAATTATATCATACAAATGAAGTGCTGAGGAGGAATAGACAATGGTGGGAGAGGAGGGTTCATAGTTCAGAAAACCTACTCACATCTGGAATGTATTTGTGAACCCATGAACCTATAAAGTGAATAGCACCCTCTAAAACCTATAAAGAAATAAGGGAAGAGGGATAGGTGGATGAAGAAACAAAGGGTGAGGGAAGAAGATAAGGAGGGATCCTTGAGTAAGGAAAGGTAAAGTAATAGCAAGACACATTAGGAGCAGAATTAAAGCAAAGTGTCAGCAAGGATAGGAAATATATGTATGTGTCTATGAGTGGGAGTATGTATATGTGTGTATACATATCATGGATATAAAAATATATCCTTTCTTAACTAATAACCTCCTTGGGGATAGTGATGGGGATGAAAGGGGGAAAAAGGATAAAATAAAAAGGTGTACAGCAGAGGACAAGAGAACAATATACAAGGAGTAAAGAAAAGATGGACAATAATTAATATAATTTCTTCTACTAATATGTGTATATATATATATCTATATATATACTTTCTTGAACTGGTATTTGTTATATATTTCGAATTCTCCCTGATGTTCTGCTGGGCACATGACAATGTTTCATTGTTTTCTTTTGTTTCGTTCATTTTGTTTTGTATTTCTTTTCTGTTTTTCTTTTTTCTTATTCTGTTTTTTTAAATAAAATAAATTTGGGAAAAATTGTGAATAATTTGGAATTTATGGTCTCTCTGATATATTTATTTATAATGTATTCATTTATCATTTACTTTTTATTTAATGTTTGTGGTTGTTTATGGGGTTTTATGGCCTGGACTTGTGATTTCATGCATGGGTGTGGGTGAGTTCCAAGAGTTTGCAATGTATAATCTGGAGGTGCTGTCTGGAGCAATGAAGATTAAGTGATTTATCAGGAATCAGTTGGTACTTATCATAGAAGGAACTTGAACATGAGTCTTTCTTACTATTTTTTGTCCCCTAAAGACAAATTAAACAAGCTTAATTCCTCTATTTTTATCTTTCTCCATTCTTCTGGAAGTTACAGTGCCTACCCATAAACAGAAAGTATATTATAGTCTTCGGGCCAGTCCAGTAGAGATTTTTTTTTCCTCTCAAAGTATGGATTTTGGGCCAAGAAAGGAACTATACTTGCCATATAATTGGCCAAAAGCTACTTAATGGAAAGGTATATATACCTCACCCAAATTTGGGCTTCCAAATTATTGAATGGTCCTTGGGAGCATAGCAACTGCTTTAGGTAGATGACTGGGATGAAGGATCAATAGCTTTAATAGGGCTGACAGTTTTTAGCCAACACTGTAGTTCAGTGGACCCTTTGGGGGATTTTTCTCTGCCTTTGATTAGTAGCAAAGAAACCCATTTTTAGTGAGCTATCTCTCAGTCTAACAGTTTGTTATAAATTCTAAAAACATGACCACAGAATTGATAGGTTTGCGCTAATTCAGCTTTTTGCCATTATAGTCCTTATCCTAGGCAAGAGTTATGGAGTTTTAATAAAGGGGCCAATATTACAGAATTCTCCAAAGGAGTCTCTCAAATAAGAGCATTCTCTTGCAATAAAATTGTGCACAAGCTAATCAGGGCGTAAAGCACACTCAGATTGAGGGAGACACTACAATCCAGTACCATGTGCCTTGGAGTGAAGGTCTTATCTGGACTAGATATGTGACAAAGAACAAAATAGGAACAAGTCCAAGAAATGGAAAGGCAAGTAGAAAGACCCATGAGTTGGGGAATGTGCTGAATCATGAAAATGGGACATTCTGTTGAAAATATGAGACAAAGGACAGCAATGATTTGTCCTCTGGACTGCTATGTTGTTAAGGTCAGAGCTTTTCTCTTTTTTTACTCTGCATCATCTCTCAATGGGGCCCAAGGTCCAGTGTAGGCAAGTTCACTGTTCAAGTGAGTTGCTTTTCAACAGTTCAGCAATTTGGGGTTGCTGTTCCCCTCAGGAGCTCCAAGAAATCCAGCCTCACTTCTGCAATTCTGCTACACTCTAAGGTCACTCCAGTCTGATCCCCTGCTCTGGACCTTGGATAGTGAATGAATAGCCCATATTACACAGGGCCAAAGACTGACTAAATGAATGTCCTTTCTCCCTCCAGAAAGCCTCCTGGCTTCCCTAGCTTCCTTCAAGTCCCAGAGAAAAGCCTACCTTCTACAAGAAGCCTTTTCTGATACCCTTTAATCCTAGTACCTTCCCTCTATTGATTATTTGTACCTAATTGTAGGCATGTCATTTCCATCTTTGATTGAGCTCTTTGAATTCAGGGTAGTCTTTTGTCTTTCTCTGTATCTTCAGCACTTAGCACAGTTCCTGAGACAATAAACAATAAAAATGATGATTAAAAAAACAATAAATTTATGAAAAGAAAAAGTTTCTCTTAAGCAATTACGATATAAACTGAAAATTCTTTTTTGTGACTTCTCCATTCAGAAAATGTTGAACTAGGAGTTCTGAAATGTCCACTTGTAGAAGCAAGAGACAATTCTTCCAAGCTTCTAGAGTTACTAACTGAGAACCTGAGGTAGGCTAGGAAGCTTCCTGTAAAACCTGTCAGAGGACAATGTCTGACCTCTAATATTTATACCTTTTTTCATTGTGGTGATCAGGAAACAAATCAAAGCATTTTGTGGAGCTAGAGCTATTCTTTCTTTTATGTGGCTATCTGTGTTGTAAGATTCAGCCCACTTTTCCTCTGTCTCTGTGTCTCTGTCTGTCTCTTTCTTTCTGGAAGTCTCTGTTACTGTTATCTTTCATGCTAGGAATGTCCATGCTTCCTACCATCTCCTTCCGACTTGTGATAATACCCCTCCCCATTTAAAGTCAATGGTGCTAGCCTATTTCATTGTTGACCAATTAGGGGACTACTGCCCTGGGGGGCTGTCCTAGTATGTATATAGAATGATTGCTGTAATCTTGGGGCTGTTGCCTCCCAATACCCAGAGTTGATTGGAGGCCAGGGGGAGAGGTATGTAAGCCTTAGAGAAAAAAAATGAACTTTCCCACAATCATTAGAAGAAATGACCGGAGAATAAGAACTAGAAATGCTAAGATAAAAGGATGAAACCCTTTGGAGGACCATGAACATATCTTTTTCTTTTCCTGCCATAATCCAGACCAGCCATTTTTCTCCTGCTGTCCCTGCCTTTTCCTCTCTGCTTCCATTGTTGTGTATCCTCTTGGCCCTCGATCTTTCTTTTCTGCAAATTAAAATATGTCAAGTAAAGACTTCTTACTTTTATCATTACTGTTTGGTCTTGGTCTTTGTGCAAGTCTTCTAATTCCATAGAGCAGATCCAAGGCACTGGGACACTTATCACTTGGGTCAGAGGAGAAAAACTTCTTTCATCCCTTAGGAATAATCACTCAGGGATTATTCTTTTCTTAGTGTGTAAAAACAGAGGTCCTTTTCCTGCTTAGGGCCTAAGGATGATGCTATAACCTTAGAAACCAGACTCAGGACTAGCTCAAGACAACTGAGAAATTGTCAATGTCTTAATTGGTTTCTCTTTCTGTACCTCTGTACCATCTTTTTGTAGTATTTTCTGATAGGCTCTTGAGAACCTCAAGTTCTCAAGGATAACCTCCAGTTATCCTAGACTACTTAGTGTAGCAGGCCCCACATAGGCCTGCATTCTCTGAGCAGATGTTTCTAGGCAGAGGGAACCTCTCTCATGGCTCTGAAGTTTCACCATATAGACAATTTAGCTATATTTCTTCTCACCCTGATGTCTTTCTCCTTAACAGACATTATGAGGAAGTGGTCTGACCAGCAAACACTCCCTAGTGGGGACTATGTGGCAATCACAGGCTTCTACTCAGAAAGTTGAAAGTCAGGAGGGTGACAAGAGGAACGGAAAGCAAAATGCCTCAGGTTAGGATAATGATTCTACAAGGGTGATCCATGTGATCCCTATGATCCATGTTAAGAGAAAAAATTGAAATGAAGATAGTATAATTAATGTCAAAAAAAGCCAATAGGAAAGATAGTATTGTGAGATTGGGGTAGGAATGGTGAATAAATCTTGCAGAAAGATCAAAGATGATGAGACTTGGGATAAGGTGATTGGTCATTGGTTGATCTTGGAGCAAGCCATTTGAATAGAGAGGCAAGGATGGAAAATGTCTTAAAAGGAAGTGAATGGATGATGAGGAATTGTGTAGATAGCTCTTTCAAGAAATCTAGTGGTTATGGGAAGGAGCAACACAATAAGGTATCTTGAACAGGTTTGAATAATTAAGAAGTTTTTTAAGATATAGGCAATCTAAGCATGTTATAAGGGCATGGGAAAGGCAAGCTTGATAGTGCAACAAACTCAGTGAAGACGATGAAAGAAGATGAGAGATGAAAGATGCAGGGGAGAGATAATTAATGGATGAGAACTAAGAAGAGGTAGAAACAACAAAATCAACAGCAAAATCAGGCAGTAAAGAGAGGAAAGATCTCTCAAGGATAGAAATAAAGCAAGAGAGAATGAGTAAAGACAGACATTTTAAGTAGAAGAAAAGGGAAGGTGAGGAACCTCATGGTAAATGGTCTTATCAGTAAAGTAAGATCTGAAGTCATCTGCTAAGAACTAAGGAGAACTAAGCCTTTGCAGAACTAAGGAGGTGAAGGGTCCCATTGGTAAGCTAAGGAGAATGGAAAAGTTTTGAAACAACTACTATGGGAACTTGATAAGGAAGTTACCTATGTGAATTAATATAATTAGATAACAGAATCATAGAATTTCAGAGCTAAAAGAAACTTGATAGGGCATCTAGGCCAATTCATATATTAGCAGGAACTCCTTTTATACCATTCAGAGAAACCTCTGCTAAAAGGTTTCCAGTGATGGGGAAGTTCCTCTTTTCTAAGGCATTATTACTTTTGGATAGTACTAATTGATAATAATTTTTTCCCTTTATATATTTCTCAAATTTGCTGTTTTGTGGAGTCTACCCATTGTTTCAAGTTCTATCTAATGGGGTAAAAAAATCAAATTTAATTTCTTTCCACATGATGATCTTTCAAATACTTGAAGTCAGTTATTAAACTCCCCCAGCCTTCTCTTTTATAGGTGTGAACTTATCCAATTCCTTTTGGACATGGTTTTTTAAAGTTTCTTCATTATACTGATTGTTCTCTTCTACACATATTTCAACTTGATAATATCTTCTCTAAAACATGATGCATAGAATCAAGCATAATACTCAAGATGTGATCTGAGTAGAACAAAGTTCAGAACTTCTTCCTCATTTTATATATTATCCTTTATGTCCAATTAGCTTTATCTTTTCCTTCCCCTATTCTAGGGTGTGCTAATAATGTTTAACAATCATATTTCTGAAAAAATTATATTTCAAATTTTAAGGTTAATTTGCATTATTAATATTTTCTTCATCACTTTCTTAAGTTTAGACAATCAAGAAAACAATAAATCAAGGCTCTATTTGTAATAATTGTCGATTTCTCAGGTGTAGATGCTCACAAAAAATTTAACAATCAATTCTCCTGAGACAATATAAGTTGGTTCTAGCACACTCCTTTCTTGTCACAGAAACTCAGTGGCTTACATAGAAATTGAAGTCCACTAAATCCTAGGCCTTTTTCATGTGAATTGCTGTTTTAGCATGTCTCTCCTATCTTGTAGCTGTATCGTTGATATGATCACTTGATGAGATAGTTGTATAGTTAATATTTCAAGTACAATGTACATTTGTTTACATTAATCCTTATTAAAGGTACACAAGGCTCAACTATCTCAAACTCTGAAATTGACTCCAGTTATTGGATCTCTTAGCAGCTCCTTCTTCCAAATTTTCAAAGATCATAATTTTCAATCATAATATTTTCTAATATTTCTTCACCAGACATCAACATAGATGCAACAGAGATGGATGCAAAGGTTTATGGTTTTTTATTTTTCTTATTCAAACATAAGCAAGGAAAGATCATTTTGGTCCGTTAGTGCTTTTTATATGCACCCATAGTTCCAATTTAGGAATTAGTTAAACTCAACAACTAAATTACAAGGTACTATAAAAACATGCAGTAACTACTTTTACATTCTCTGAAGTGGAAAGCTAGGCTCCTTTCTTCCACATTATCAAATACTTCCAGAAGCTGACTCAACCCTCCAGTCACCTGAAGGATTGAATCAGATAGAACATATTTTTCATGATCCTAAGGATTGAGCTCTCATTGGCCAGCCCCTCATTGTGTACCAAATCATAGAATGTTGGTATTAGATGATATCTCAATGGAAATCTAGTCAAACTCGAGGCTAAAAAACAATCTTTATTACAGTGCATCTGACAGATGCCTTTGCCAGAAACCCATTAATGAGAATAAACTCAACACATTCTAAGATATCTCATTTTAATTTTAGACAGTTATAATTGTTAGGAAATTTTTCCTGACTTTATGCTTAAATCTGTCTTCTTAGTAATTTCTACCCATCATCAGTCAGTCAAACAACATTTAAGGACTTCCTATGTGCCAGGTGCTGTGGGTTGCACTTCCCAGGTGCACTTGGGACACAAAAAGGCAAAGCAAAGATGTTCTAAAGGATCTTACAAGCAAACAAAGATATACAAACAAGTTATGTATGGTATAAATAGGAAATAATTACGAAAGAGAAGGCAATAAAATTAGAGGGATTGGGAAAGGCTTCCTGTAGAAGATGGGATTTTAGTTAGGACTTAACAGAATTCAGGAAGTGAGGACAAAGAAGATCATCTCAGGTATATGGGACAGCCAGAAAAAAAAATGCTTTGAGCTGAGCTGAGAGATAGCATCTAGTTTGTAGAACAGCAAGGAGGCAAGTATCACTGGAAAAAAGAATACATTTCAGGAAACAAAGTATAAAAAATTGGAAAAGTAGAAGAGGCAAAATTATGAAGGACTTTGAATATCAAACAGAATTTTGTATTTGATTTTTGTTATTATTGTTTAATTGCTTGGGATTTTCTTGGCAAAGATGCTAGAGTGGTTGAGATTTCTTTCTGCAGCTCACTTCAACAGATAAGGAAACTGAGGCAGGCAGGATAAAGTGACTTGACTAGAGTCACACAGCTAGTATCGGAAGCCACATTTGAACTCATGAAGATAAGTCTTCCAGATTCTCAACTCAGTGCCCTATCCACCACACCACCTAGCTGCCCACTTTCATATTTGATTTTGAAGGCAATAGGAAGCCACTGGGAGTTTGTTGCATAGGGGATGACAAGATCAGACATGCTCTTCAGGAAAATCACTTTGGTAGCAGAATGGAGAATCGTTGGATTGAGGGAGGCTGATCCACCAGCAGAAGATCGCAAAGGTCCAAGAGTGAGAAGATGAGGGCCTAAACCAGGGTGGTGACAGTATCAAAAGAGAGAAGAGGGAAATATTGGAGAGATGTTACAAAGATGAAATTGTACTGGGTTCTACCCTCCTGGACCAAGGAGACACCATGACAGCTTTCCTGGCACTTGGAGAGGGAGGACTCTTAAGTTCCCTCTTCTGCTCTAAGAAAAACATTCTCACTTCCTTTAAATGATTCTGATTTGACAGGAACTTGAGACCCTTCACAAAAATCTTCTGGTTGGCTCCTCTGAACAATTTCCTCCATAAAATATACTATTCTGGATGTGTTCTGACTAGGGCAGACTGCAGTGGGACTACAACCTCCTTTTTTTTTAAGTGCTATTTATTTCTCTAATAATGTAATATAAAATCACATCTTTTTGTTGGGGGAGGTGCTTGTCATATTACATTTTTTACTCATTTTGAATTTGCTCTACATCAAAACATCCTCATATGTTTTTCCAGAAAAAAACACTGCTTAATAATGCTACCCTTATTTTTCACTTATGAAACTGGTTTGTTTTTAAACCAAGGGAAGGACTTTACTTTTAATCTTATTAATTTGCACTTGATTAAATTCAGCCCAATGTTCTTGTCATGATTGTATAAGTTGTTTTCTTGATTTCATTCACTTCATTCTGCATCAGTTCATATAAGACTCCCCAGGTTTCTTTGAAACTAACCCCTTTAGAATTAATGAAAAGAAAAGCAAATGAAAGTGGCCTAGCTGTACCTGACCTAAAACTATATTATAAAGCAGCAGTCATCAAAACCATTTGGTACTGGCTAAGAAATAGAGCTGTTGATCAGTGAAATAGATTAGGTTCACAGATCAAAATAGTCAATGACTATAGCAATTTTGTGTTTGACAAACCCCAAACCCCCAGATTTTGGGATAAGAATTCATTATTTGACAAAAACTGCTGGGAAAATTGGAAACGAGTATGGTAGAAATTAGACATTGACCCACACCTAACACCGTATACCAAGTTAAGTTGAAATGGGTTCATGATCTAGACATAAAGAATATAAACAAATTAGAAGAATATAGGATAGTTTACTTCTCAGATCTGTGGAGGAGGAAGGAATTTGTGATGAAAGAAGAACTAGAGATCATTACTGATCACAAAATAGGTAATTTTGATTATATTAAGTTAAAAAGATTTTGTGCAAACAAAACTGATACGGACAAGATTAGAAGGGAAGCAATAAACTGGGAAAACATTTTTACATTCAAAAGTTCTGATAAAGGCCTCATTTCTAAAATATATTGAGAATCAACTCAAATTTATAATAGTTCAAGCCATTCTCCCATTGATAAATGGTGAAAGGATATGAACAGACAATTTTCAGATGAAGAAATTGAAACTATTTGTAGTCACATGAAAAGATGCTCCAAATCACTATTGATCAGAGAAATGCAAATCAAGACAACTCTGAGATACCACTATATACCTGTCAGATTGGCTAAGATGACAGGAAAAAATAATGATGAATGTTGGAGGGATGTGGGAAAACTGGGACACTGATACATTATTGGTGGAACTGTGAATGGATCCAACCATTCTGGAGAGCAATTTGGAACTGTGCTCAAAAAATTATCAAACTGTGCATACCCTTTGATTTAGCAATGTTTCTACTGGGCTTATATCCCAAAGAAATCTTAAAGGAGAGAAAGGGAGCCACATGTGCAAAAATGTTTATGGAAGCCCTTATTGTAGTGGCAAGAAACTGGAAACTGAATGGATGTCCATCTGTTGGAGAATGGCTGAATAAATTATGGTATATGAATGTTATGGAATATTATTGTTCTGTAAGAAATGACCATCAGGATGCTGAGTGAAATGAGCAGAACCAGAAAATTATTATATATGGCAACAAAAAGACTATATGATGATCAATTCTGATGGATGTGGCTCTCTTCAACAATGAGATGATTCAAACCGGTTCCAATTGTTCAGTGATAAAGAGAGCCATCTATACCCAGAGAGAGGACTGTGGGAACCACAGGTTGTGTAGACCACAACATAGCATTCTCACTCTGTTGTTGTTTGCTTGCATTTTGTTTTCTTTTGCAGTTTTTTCTTCCTTCTTGATCTGACTTTTCTTGTGCAGCAAGATAACTATATAACTATTTTACATATATTGGATTTAACACATATTTTAACATATTTAATGTATTGGACTACCTGCCATCTAGGGGAGAGGGTGGGGAGAAGGAGGGGAAAATTTGCAACAGAAGGTTTTGCAAGGGTCAATGTTGAAAAATTATCCATGTATATGTTTTGTAAATAAAAAGCTTTAATTAAAAAAAAAAGCATTTAAAAACAGTTAATGGGAAAAAAAGAAAATAATTCCTTTATCATTTCTTATAGCACAATAGTATTCCATCACGTTTATAAATAATAACATGTTCAGCTATTCCTCAATTAATGGGTATTTTCTAAGATTCCCCTTCTTTGCCATCTTAAAAAAGAGCTATAAATATTTTTGTATATCCTTAGAATATGTTTGGTTTGGGACTAATCATTCCCTTAATCCATATTTTTTTTCTAATTTCTCCTCCCTTCCCTCTTTACCTTACTTCCCTGTTGAGTAAAAATGTATTTCTGTACTCAACTTCCATCTTTTGATCATTTCAGATGAGAATGAAGTTTAAGTATCAGCCATTTACTGTGTACCTTTTTTCTTCCAGTTTGTATAGACTTCCAAATACATGCTATGATTGTGGGATAATTTTCCCTAACTTTCCCTTTCTTCTTTTAATATAATCCTCTTCCCCTCCCTTTATAAAATTCTTTTAAGATCTAGAATCATTCTTAGCTCCTCTGTTTAATTAGACTTTTTATGGTGATAGAAATCAGAGGGATTATATATATTATCCTATAATAGAATGTATGTAATTTGGTCTTTTTAAAGTCTTTTGTTATTATTCATTCATTTTTACTTTTTTATATATTAATGTATTTTCTGCTACTCTACCATTGTTTTTGTTTTGTTTTGTTCTTTTGTTTTTTGTTATAATTTTGGAGACAATCAGGTTAATGTTTGAGATCACATTTGAACTGAGATCCTACTGACTTCAGGTCTAGTGCTCTATCCACTATGCTACTTAGCTACCCCACATATTTACTTATTTAATGTTTCACTTTATTGGTGTATTTGAATTTCAGAGTTTTTGCACAGCTCAGATTTTGTCATCAGAAAAGCTTAGAAGTCTTCTATTTCATTAAAGATTAATTTTCCCCCATAGAATTATGCTCAATTTTGCTAAGTTATTTTCTACCCATAGGCTCCTATCTTTTGCCTTTTATAGTATTGCATACTAAGCTCTCTGCTAATAGCTCCTAAATTGTAATTGTATTTCTAAATTGTAATTATGACCATGAGTTTTGGGCACTTTAATATTTTTCTTTCTGACTGTTTTAAGTGGATTTTGTATAATGTTCTTGACAGTATTCATTTTGAGATTTCTTTTAGGAGATATTTCCATTTTACCTTACATTTCCAAGACATAATTTAATTTTTTTTTAATTAAGATGACAGCTCTTTTTTTTTTTTGTCATGATGTTCAGATAGTCAAATGATTCTTTTTTAACCTTCCTTGGTCTATTTTCTAGCTCAGTTGCTTTTTCTATAAAATTATATATTTTCTTCTATTTTTTGTAATCTTTTGACTTTGATGTTTATTGTTGCTTCATGGAGTCATTGGCTTCTGTTTGTTCCATTCAGATTTTCAGGGAATGTGTTGTTTTAACAAGCTTTTGTACCTCTTTTATCAAGCTGTTAATTCCCTTTCCACTTCTTTCTTTTATAGTTCTCTTTTTTCCATTTTTTTTCTTCAGTGTTCTCATTTCAATTGTAAAAAAAATTTGTAAACTCTTTTAAAAAATCTTGCTTTAACACTTTTTGGAATTCTTGTTGAATTTGGGCCCAAACTGTGTTTTTCTATGAGGCTTTGCTTATAGATGTTTTGGAGTCATTCTTTTCTTCTGAGTTTGTGTCTTCTTTGCTTTTTATGATGGGATTCTTTTTTTTTTTTTTTCTTTATTTGTTTGTTTATTCTTCCAGCCTTTCTTATTTCAGAAAGGTCAAGCTCTTTATACTTCTGGAGGGAAGATCTAAGTTGGAATTGATGATATTTTCTTGGTGTATTAAATATTTAGGCTCTCAGGAACAATTTGGGCTAGGAACCTACAGGCTTTCATGTTCCCAAAGAGGTATGATCCAGGGCAAAGTCTGATTTACTGCTCCCTTGTCCTGAGCTCTATAAATTCTTGACTTTGGTTTGAATCTGAGCAAAAGTAGTCTGCTGTTGTACTCAGACTATATGAGCCAGCTGGAAAGCTCAGAAGGACAGAATTGTAGCCTTCCTTTTGGCCTGGTATTCCTGACTTAGTTCTTCCTCTACAGATTTCAGATGGGGATAGAAGCTACAACTGAGAGCTCACTTCACTTTTGTGGTCAGAACCACACAGCTTGTACTTGATTCTGAACTTACTTATAATTAGATATGCAGTCCAGAATTTGCAATTGCTTTGCATCCTGAATTGTTATACCTAGATGAGGGTCCTCTCCTTTATCTGCCCCAGATCTGGGATGCACAAAGTTGCCAGTTGACCTTTGTTTCAGTAGAGGCCTGGGCTCTCATCTTCTTTGGGCACAGTCCCTGGAACCTGGACTGTTTTATTCTTGGTCAGATTTTATTCCCAGTATCAGCAGACCACCTTGTCTGTCTCCATATGTCAACTAGACTGAAAAAATGACTCACTGATTTTTCTTGGATTTCCTGAGAGGATTCAGTCTGTTTTCTAGTTCTGTCTGAAGGAATTTAGTTCAGAGTGGGCAGGGTGTGGTCTTTGTATTTCTTGCTACTCTACCATCTTGGCTTTACCTTCATTCTTTCTTTTTCTCATGGGAATAGGGACTAAATCAGTGAATTCACTAATAAGAGAACTCCAAAATGAGGAAACTCCTACTCATACTCTTTATCTGCAATTTACAGCCTTAAGAAAGTTGTCCAGAACATTGAGAGTTTAAGTCACTTGCTTAGAGTTACAACCATTTTCTGTCAGAGACAGGACTTGAACACAGTTCTTCATGCTCTGAGGATACTTTTCCAGCTTCTACACTGGGGGTGTTACACACAAGGTCTATGGACCACCTGCAATCTACAATTCTCCTGAGGGTAACCCAAATCAGATTAAGGTGTAATTGGGAAATTTTACAAAATAAATAAAAATACACTACAAGGTAGATAATGTTGCATTTGAAAACTGTTATTATGTGTTCAGCAGGGATCATTATGGATGATTTAGTGGTCTTTTTTTTTTTTTTTTTTTTTTGAGCTTGACACCACTACACCAGCACACCACATATATCTCTATTTCCCAGGATACTCTCTTTTTGTTGTCCTTAACTTTCCATTCTAGCCTTAGCTTATTCTGAGCATTAGTATAGTTTTATAAATACAAGACATGCTTCTGTAAGTCTGTCTTTATATTTCCATTTCCTAATACAAGGCCTGGCACAAATAGGTTCTTACTGACTGATAGATTGATATACTCTAGGTTACTAGTCCTTGCTTCCAACTCATGAATGCATCTTTTAAAAGTCTAACTTGTTTGGTGAGTTGCCTGTGTCTGTTTTCCTTTCTTCAGACAATTCATGTATTTTCTTCCTCCTTGGAATTATGTCTCTTTATGTCTTCAGAATTCCATTCGTCTGTCTTTCTTTCTTTCTTTCTTTCTTCTTTATTAATTTCTTTTTTCTTTTTCTTTCTCTCTCTCTCTCTCTTTCTTTCTTTCCTTTCCCTCCCTCCCTCCCTCCCCTCCTTCCTTCCTTCCTTCCTTCCTCCCTCTCTTCCTTCCTTCCTTCCTTCCTTCCTTCCTTCCTTCCTTCCTTCCTTCCTTCCTCAATTTTCTGGTTTTTTTTTTTTTGAGCTATGCTGATTCACCCTTCCTTAGGCAGCCCTGGTACCCCTCCACTCCCTGGAAAATAGTGCAAACACACACACTTGGATCTAACCCTATTGCAACTCAAACTCCAAATAGACCTTCAATCTCAGCCTCTCCAGTATAGAGTGCTGAAAGCAAGCATCATTACATCCATCCATTCTAAAGAGCTTCCCATCCCAACTCACCTCCCAATTTTTCCTGGAATATTTTGTTCTGTTATGGATAACCTATAATTATAGGTAACCTCAGGTTGCAATTTCCAGCGCTAAGAATTCAGATCCAATGCAGTAATGGACAGAGAGAATCAGAAAACTTGGACTCTGATACATCATAGTTCCAGGACCATGGGCAAATCATTCATCTCATCTGAACTCCTGTTTATTCACCCATCAAATGGAATTATATATGTACCACATATCATAGAGTGGTTATAAGAAAAGTGACTTGTAAATGTGAGCTATTATTATGGAGCAACAGGGGACTCTAGGGAAGAGTATTTTTCATACTTCTCCATTCTCTTTCTAAATTAAAACTAGAATCTGAGTTAGGTGCCTTTGAACAACCAAAAATTGGTATTTATGTAGATCTTTGAGGCTGACAAATAACTTTAAACATGTCATCACATTTCATCCTCACAACAACCTGTTGAAGTGAATAGGGAGAAGATGATGATTTCGAATACATACCCGT
The DNA here is from genome assembly GCF_902635505.1 of Sarcophilus harrisii. Taxonomy (NCBI): domain Eukaryota; kingdom Metazoa; phylum Chordata; class Mammalia; order Dasyuromorphia; family Dasyuridae; genus Sarcophilus; species Sarcophilus harrisii. The sequence goes on from NC_045429.1 coordinate 49,013,569, forward strand.
GAAGTATGTACATACATACATATATTCTCTCTCTCTCTCTCTCTCTCTCTCTCTCTCTCTCTCTCTCTCTCTCTCTCTCTCTATATATATATATATATATATATATATATATATATATATATATATATATATATACACACACACACATACACATATATGCTCTACTTCCAGTGAAACTTTACAGCTTGGGTTCCACCAAGGCCAGGGTGGAGTAGTTTTTATCTATCTGGTAGATTTCTCTGAATTTAAAGTTGTGTAATGAGTTGATTCCAGCTGTGTGGGAACTGAGCCAAAAAACCCAGCATTCCACTGGTAAAGAGGGAGGGAACAGAAAGAAGGGGGAGTTCAGTAGGAGGAGGGTCAGTGAAAGGGGCGGGAGGGGAGGAGATTCTGAGGTAGAAGGCCAGTGCTTGCTTCCTCTTTTAGAAGGAATGATTACATGTCCTCTGGAGTGGACTGTGTTAGGATTGGTGGGACGGGTGTATGCTGCTATTTTCTGAATCTCTGTGCTGCTTGGAGTCCATTTCTGGCAATCCCTGCCTGCCATGGGGGGACTGTGGGTTCCCCAGCCTTTCATCACCACCAACTCTGTGCTGCTGTGGGTAGCACTATTGTGTCTAGGTGAGTCTGAGCTTAATGGAGCAGAAAATAGGGGGACAAAAGTAAAGGGCCAGTTCAAGCTCAGGAGTCTTTGGGGTGGGGGCTACCTTGGGAGGAAAGCATGGGAGAAGGGAGGTAGGATAAGAGAAGGAAGGAGCAAAACATAACCACTTCCTTAGAAGTAGGACATAGGAGAGTTGTTAATGTTGCTGAACAGTCCCGTGTCAACAATGCTGATTCTTAGAGTTCTCCCTAAGTAAAGTGAAAGTTGATTTTTATTTGGGTATCCTTTCCTGATCAGGCACCCTGGTTTTTCTTTCTTCCTCATTTTGTGACCTGTCCCTCTCTATGGTATAAATGGCTGATAACCACTCAGTGTCAGACCGACATTTCCAGGATGTTTCTATTTTAATAACCAAAGTGGAATCAAATTGCTGCAGTCAAGAGTTAGTTCAGGGTGTTTCTCCTTCTGCAGCTCATATCGTGAAGGATTTGAAGTTGTTTGTTCCCTCTCCTAGCTCTAAAGCTGGCTTTCCTTATTGAGGGAAGGGAAGTGTTTAACAAGAGAATGGGAAAAGCCAGAACCCCAGTTCAGAAAAGTAGATTATGAGTTTTGAATAATTAATTATTATATCATTATATAATTAATAATTAAGATAATTGTGTTTTTTTCCCCTTCAGATATATGGAACGGAGGCAGTGGGGAGGTAGAATGGGTATTACAGGGTATTCCCAAAAATGTTAGTGTAAGCTATAATCTTGGAGCAAACATTTAGAGTTGTAAGAAACCTTAATGGTCACTTAAATGCCTCCCTGTTCCCCCATTTTTAGAGGAAAAAAAAAAAAAACCAAGGCTAAGGAGGCTAACTGATTTGTTCAAGATAGCAAAGGTAGCAATCAAAGGTCGTCATTTGTGCGCAAATCCTCTGACTCCAAAACCGTACCATGCTTCTGATTTTGGTGCAGATTCCTCTTTTCTCCTCTTTTTTGGGAAAGTCATCTCCAGATCAGATTTTAAGTGTAGATGAGATATACTGAGTATGAATCTCCTACAGCATCAAGGTCAAAACATACGCAAGAGGCTGCAGGTTTGCCCACAGTAGGTCATTGGCAGACATTCCTTTTCACTTTCCCCAAATGACAAGCAGCACATATTGGTAACTGGACAGATTCCTGGATGTTCCATAGCTCTATCAAGTCCAGTCACCTTTTGATTCAATTCAATAGGAACTGGGGACTTCACTATGCCTCAAACACTTATTATTATTATTATTATTATTGTTGTTGTTGCTATTTTATTTTATTTATTTATTTTTTTGCTGAGGCAATTGGGATTGAATGACTTGCCCAGGTCACTTAGCAAACAAGTGTTAAATGTCTGAGGCCACATTTGAACTCAGGTCCTTCTGACTTCAGGGCTGGTGCTCTATCACTGTGCTATATAGCTGCCCCCATTCACTAAACAGAGGAAATTGATCTGATAATGGGCAGTGCTTGGTTATGAAAATAAGGGACAGCAAAAGCTAGAATAGAACGTTAGAGCCCAAAAGATCCCAGATACCATCTATCTGGTTTTCCTATTTAAAGATGAGCCTCACATGTTTAGCTCAAAGCCACACAGTCTGTAAATTGCAGAGCCCGTATTTCATAAATACTTGATAAATGAAGGGACTTTCTTTCTTGAGATCACACTGCCATGTCTCCTGACTTGCAGACCAGTTAGTTCCTCAGTCTAAGACTCTTGCACATTTGCAATTCTTTCCATTTTCATTGCTAGGGAGATGCTTTTCTCATAGTATACTGCTCTTTCTCTCTACATGTGGGGGAGGGGGAGGAAGTTCTGATTTTCCTGCACCCTCCCTCTGACCAATCTCTGAGTATCCTAACATCCCTGGCCTTATTCCCCAGTTCAATCAAGGATCCAATACTGGCTTTTTGCTAATAATAAGAACTAGCGTTTAAATAGTATCATAAAGTTTGCAAAGTGCTTTAAAAGAATTATCTCATTTGATCATCTAACAAGCCAGTGCTGTTGTTATGAGGCAGACAGTAGTAAGGAAACATGCCCAGGATCACACAGCTAGAAAGTGTCTGAGGTCTAGTTCTGAACTCAGATTTTCCTGCTTAGGCCCAGTGTTTTAACTGCTGCACTGTATGGTTAAATAGTGGATACTCACAAATCTTAAGCAAGCTATGAAGTACCCATAGCCTTTCATAGTTCTTAAAAAGCATAGCTAGAATTTTAGAAATATGCTTTGCATGATTTCCCATGTATAATTGATATCACATTTCTTGCCTTCTCACTTAACAATAATTTTATTTTGTTCAAATTACATGTAAAGATGATTTTCAACATTCATTTATGTAAGGTTTTTAGTTCCGAATTTTTCTCCCTTCCTCTCTTCCCTTCCCCCTTCCCAAGATAGTAAGCAGTCTATTATAGACAATACATGTTTAGTGAAGTTAAACATAATTTCTTTTCTTCTCAGTGGGTAAGGGTGGAAAGGAAAAATTTAGAATTTAGAATCCAAACTTTTTTTAAAAAAAAGAAAAGAATGTCAAAAGTAACATGAGAAAGATAATCATAAAACAAAACAAAAAAGAAGAAAAACCATAATCAGACATAGCCAGTTCTCCAGAGTTCTCCTTCTTTTATCTTTCTCCTTATTCATGGTAAATCCCACTCTCAAGAAAGGATTTAATTCAATAAATTCACTCACACAGGGAGAAAGATGTTTGTATTTTAAAAGAGAAAAAAATATTAAAGCTACAGGAATTTCAGATGTCACTGAGCAGGTGGTAGGTAATTTTTTTTTTTTTTTTTTTTTGGTTGTTGTTGTTGAGGAAAGGGGACTTCTGGTGTTCCTGCAATCACTATTATTCCATCCAGCTCTGAGGAACACTGGGGAAAGATTGATTGCACAACAGCCTTCTCTGGCTCCTTAGCTGGCTGGTGGCAGTTCCATGCTGTAGCATTCTTGCTGCTGAGTTCCCTATCCTGGTCTAATTCCTACTTTCTGGTCTCTTACAGCTCCAGCCATCAGGAGTAACGGTAAGTTCTGAATTCAGTTTTTTTTTTTTTTTTAACCACTTCCAAGTCCCAAACTCCTCCCTAAACATCCATATCAGTATAATATAATACAGTATAGTATCAGGATAGTAGCTAGTATCTGTCTTGAATCCAGCTGATTAAAGGGAGAGGGAGTTTTTAAGATAGTAAGGTAGCAACTGTCAGTGAGATAACTCTCTTCTCCCTTCCTTTCCCCAAAGCTGTTAGTTCTTTATACTGTCAAAGACTCAACCCTCTTCCTTAGGAGACAATTATCTTTAGGGCCTCAAGTCACGTTCAGCTCTTCTTTTCTAATGTGTCCCCATTTTACAGATGGGAGTTGAGACAGTTTAAGGTTATAACTCACTCAAGGTGATACAGTAATAAGTGTCTGAGTCTGAATTTGAATTCAGATCTTCCTGATTCTAGACCCACTGCTCTTTCTATTGTGCTACCTAGTTACCTGGGAAATATAGTTTTCAGTTGTAAAGTCTGAGAAAGCTTATAACCTCCAAAAAGGGCTAGTCTTCTCGGGTATGTCCCTATGTTTCTTTGTGTTTGAGAGAATTGTTTTCCAGTCATGTGGGACTCTTCATGACCCCATTTGGGATTTTCTTGGTGAAGACACTGGACTGGTTTGCCATTTCCTTCTTCAGATCATTTTACAGGTGGGGAAATTGAGACAAACAGGGGGTTAACTGGCTTACCCAGGGTTACACAATTGTGGATTTGAACTTGTGTCTTCTGACTTCAGACCTACTGCTCTATCCACTTCACTTCCTACCTACATTTCTGTGTTTGTCTGTTCCTATTTTTTTTCTATATCCCTGCACTTGTGTCTATTTCATTACCTGCTCCATGGAGAGAAAAGTCTGCTATTTACTACTCATTTGATCTTGTTATTTAACTGCTGCAAGCCTTGGTTTTCTTATCTATAATCGAGGAAGTTGGACTAGATAATCTCTAGTTCTTTTCAGCTCTAAATCTTAGATTTAGGATCAAATGAGAGAATGTGTATAAAATGCTTAGCACAGTCCTTGGCAGATATGCCCTTAATAAATGCTTCTTTCCCATCTCCATTCCCTGTGGCACATCTGTGTTTTGTGTGTCTAAGGATGCTATGAGGTTGCCAACATATTTTAGATATCATGGATCAGAGCAGGAAGATTTCCTCATTTTGCCAGTGAGGAAACTGATCCCAGAAAGGTTAGCCGAGTTTTCCCAGATCATATAACTATTAAATGGCTACAGAATTCAAACCCAAGATCCTTGAATCCAAAGGTAGCATTCTTTCTCTTGTTCCAAATGATCTATTTGTATGTACTGTGTAGATCAAGTCAAATCAAGTCAACAATTATTTATTAAGTGTCTGTGATGTCCAAGAAATGGATACAAAGAAAGGCAAAAATAATCTCTTCCCTCAATGAGCTCACAGTCTTTAGGTGCTGCTATCTATTGAGTATATTACTGAGTACATATACTCATTGAGCATCATCCATGTGTCTGTGCCATCTATTATGCTTAGATCTTGGATTTCTGATGTATGTTAGCTGAGTGATTGGAGGAGGAGGTACAGGGGCAGAGATTCAGATCCTTTGATGAGTCTAGCAGCTAGTAGGTACTGGGATGTCTGACCTTGGAATGGGGACAAATGTGACCTCTCCATCTTCCTGCGGAAAGAGGATTTCCCCAGTCAGTAGATCCCTGTCCTTCCTACAGAACAATTCTGACCCAGAGATTTTCAGGGTTTCCCCTAAGTTTTGGAGACCATCCACTCTTACTTTCCCTGAGATGGGGTTTTGCTGGTGGAGGATTTTTTTTCTTTGCCAATCTGATGGAATTTAGGGTATCCTTAGGGAGCTGTCTACCTTCCGGGAAAGGTCCTGTGACTCCATGGCTCAGGATGGCATCAAAGTGCAGAAAACAGCCACCAGCAGTTGACCCAGATCTGACTTTGTGTTTACTTTATCCTTACCCAAACTCAAGCTGTGTGTGCTTCCTTCCATTCTCTGTGCCTCTTATTAGTGTCCTCCCCTCAGATCTGGGATTTTGTCTCCTTTCTTTCCTTCATTCCATTCTCTTCTCTATCCTCATCAGGTCCTCCACAGGCAATTCTGACCCTGGAACCCCCATGGTTCAATGTGCTCCGAGATGACAATGTGACTTTGACTTGTGAAGGCTTCCAGACCCCTGGACAGGATAGCATCGAATGGTTCCACAATGGGACAGTTTTCCCCAACCATAAGGACTCCTATACCATCCCAGCTGTTAGTTTCACCGACAGTGGACATTATCAGTGCCGGACAAAACAAACTGCCCTCAGCAACTCTGTGAAATTACAGGTCTTTAATGGTAAGTGAGTTGAAATCTGCTTATAATACAGCCTGGAAAGGGACATATCCTGTTTATTGGTAGAACAAATGTCAAGAGGGATGGGTGGGAGAGTTCCTGAAAAATCCACAAGTTATTTTAATTCTTCTTTTCACTATTGCCCTGACGGAGATATGACTGACTTAGCTGAGTTTCTCTCAGTGGTTCTATTTTCACTATTCATCTCTGTCAGGAAATTTCTAAAATTCCCTCCTAAGTGACCAGAAGATTAGGAACCTAGATTTAATCAAATGATTAATATTTATTAAAGGCCTTCCATTTAATAAGCATTGGAAATACAAATATAGAGAATGAAATAATTCCAGGTACAAAAAGCTTACATTATATATAATAAATACATGTATACACACATACATATATTATATACACATATACATTCATGTATACACACATATACATACATTACATATAATATATATATTATTTATTATATATAATATATATTGCAATATTATATATATAATTAATAAGTATAAATATATACAAAGAATTTTGAAATAAAGGCTACTAGCAATTGAGAGAACCGGGAAGGGCTTTGGGCAGAAGATATTGTCTGAGCTTTGTCTTACAGTAAGAAAGGGGCTTTATGAGGGAAAGGTCAGGAAAGAGTTCATTCCAGGAATAGGAGGTAGGAAATGGGGTGTAGAGGTGGCCAGTGGAAAAGCATAGATTTGGGAGCTAAAGATTGCATGGAAGGAACAAAGAGAAGGCCAGTTTAGCTGGGTGATCAAATACAAGAGAGGGGGGAATGATGCCCACTGAGGCTGGCTAGATTATAAAAGCCTTTAAAAGCTAAACAAAAGAATTTGCATTTTTCCCAAGAGACAATGTGGAGTCATTGTAGAGGGTTGAGCAATAGAGCCCCATGGCAGGTTCACCACCTGTAGGCTGAGGGTTCTGACTCCATATTATAAAAAACAAAAAACAAAAAACAAAAACACATTCTCTACAATATTTTAAGCCCTTGCCTAGTTCTTTAATTCCTTCCCAAGTTGCCCCCATGTCTGTCTTACCTGCATGTTTCCCCTCTTTCCAATTATCGTGTTCTGATATGTGGCGAGTCTTTTGGATTATATGTGGGTAGATGAGGTATATGGGTATTCAAGGAGGGCTATTATTTCTGGTGTGAGGGTTTGCCACATCCTTTTCTGGGTTGCTCATCTACATTGGTGTTTATCTGGCATTCAACTCTCCCATGTGGTTCCATGTGATGACTCTAGAAGAGAGAATGAGTCTGATGATTTTAGGGAACTCTTCCTCTTTTAAATCCAATTCATCCTAGGATGTCATTGACCTCTTTGAAAATGAAGGACAAACAACAACCACAACATGTGGGCAGATTCTAGCAGGTGACATTCTATATGTTCTTATGCTTTTCATGGCAGGAAGCCTTGGATGGCTCAAGGCACTAGAACAAGCTGAAATATTAAAAGCCCATGGCCTTTGTGTTTGTCTTTCAGATTGGGTGCTCCTCCAAGTAGAGAGATTAGAATTCAATGAAGGTGAATCTATGACCCTGAAGTGTCACAGTTGGAAGAACAAGCCGCTGCACAAAGTTATATACTACCACAACAACAAAGCCTTAAAGTATGAATATGAGAGTTTCAACTATGTTGTTTCTCAAGTGAATTATACACACAGTGGAACTTACTTCTGTACAGGGTTCATAGGACATTTTAGCCATCCATCTGCAGTTGTGATTATCAATGTCCACGGTAAGAAGTCTCGATCAAAGCATTCGAGGGGAAGAGATAGATACCCAGGACCAAGATTGGTAGTTCTTATGGGTTGGACAAAGAAAAACTAGAAAGAGATAATGGGAATAATCGGGCATTTAGATAGCATTCTTAGGTTTATGAAGCATTTTTCATACATGTTTTATTTGATCTCTCTATGTACACACTCATCCACACAATCCACAGACATTATCATTATCATTTTAGAGGTAACAAATCGAGGTTCAGAGAGATGGGATGTCTTCATGACAACCCAGCAGTAGGATCTGAATCCAATTATTCTAAAACGATGATTAAGTCAGATGAGCAGGGCTTTTAGCAGTCCTAGCCAGAGGCTTAGTTTCTCTATGCTCACCTCCTTTGGAGAACATAGTTTCCAAGAGATAAGCTTGAAGAAGATAGCTTTTATCAATGGAACTCTCTAATTAGGGAGAGATCATATGGATACATAACTTATAAAGTAGTCCGAATGTGATTCTCTTCAACAATGAGAGGATCCAAATCAGTTCCAATTGATTTGTAATGAACAGAATCAGCTATACCCAGAGAAAGAACACTGGGAAATGAGTGTGGACCACAACATAGCATTTACACTCTTTCTGTTTTTGTCCACTTCATTTTTGTTTTTTCTTCTCAGGTTATTTTTTATCTTCTTTCTAAATTGGATCTTTCTTATATTCTACTTTATTTAATAGGCTTAATAAATGGCATACATATATTGTATTTAACATATACTTTAACATATTTAATATGTATGGGACTACTTGCCATCTAGGGGAGGGAGTGGAGGGAAGGAGGGGAAAAGTTGAAACAGAAGTTTTTGCAAGGGTCAATGCTGAAAAATTATCCATGTATATGTTTTGTATATAAAAAGCTATTAAGTAAATAAATAAATAAAGTAGTCCTAGAACCCCATAACCTTTCCTCTGTCATCTCCTAGGCCATCTTTTTCAGGATAGTTCTGTATCCAAGTATCAGAGACTTTGTTAACCTGTGTAAATAGCCTCTCTTTCTAAGAGAGATCTTAGGAGTGTCTTTTCTTCCCTCTCTTGGAGCTCCACTGCCAGTTATGAGTGAAGGCCTCCATCAGTATAGTGATGGAGCTTGTATCAAGTCAATAAAATATATATATTTTTATTTATTTTGTGTTAAGTCCCATACTATGTTTAGCTCTGTGGATATAAAAAAAGAAAAAAAGAGTTGATGACTTTAAGAAACTTACAATCTAATGGGAGAGATAACATCCGAGCAAATCTGTATAATCAAGATATATTAATATACGGGACCAATTGGAGCTCATCTTATAGGGAAGGTAGTAGAATTAAGCACTGGGAAAGGCTTTTTACAGAAGGGGAGATTGGAGCTGAGATTTATTGGCTACTAAAGATAAGGGAGGAATAAAGGGAAAGCTTGGAGCAAGGCTGATTTAGCAATCCTGGAGGGAAGGAGAGGGTAGAGGTAGAAAAGGAGAAGTACTGTGTATTTTGAGATTTCTCTCTTCCAAAATCAGGAGGGGCTTCAAGCACCACAAAAGTGGTTATAATAGTATCGGTCCTGTTGATTGTGATTGCTATAATTGCTGCTGCTCTCCTGTATTACTACAAATACAAGAAACCAGGTATGTGGTTCCCCTTGATTTCTTATATAAAGGATCCTCTTCTTGGTCAATATACTGACCCTGTCCTTCCCCAGATATTAGATTAGTACCATTTTTCCCTCTGGCCTAGAAAATCCCCAGCCATACCGTTGCTTATAATTGTGAGATTCTTTAATGCAGAAGGGGAGTTCTTTTACCCCACAGACTTTGAGACAGTAGCTTGGAGATAAAAAGCAAAAAAAAAAAAAACAAAAAAAAAACAACTTCACAAATGTATCCTTTGAAAAACTTAACTTGATGGAGAAACAAAGATATGATAAGAGAAGTGGTAAGAAACTGAAAGACAGAGATGAATCTCTAGTCACTGAAGATCTAAATACACCCCCTCACTATTCCACTTAAATTATTAGCATTTTTGTCTCTTTGGACACCGATCTTGATTTGCTAATGATCAGTTCCTTTTCCTTGGGCTAGGGTTATCCCAAATGGATTCTTCAACAATGTCCTACGTGACGGACAGGATATATATTTGTGGAACAGTGGAAATAGGAAAGCAATGATTGAAATTTCAGAGGACCACAGATCTAGAGTAGTAAAGGATCTTCTGAGTCATCTAACAAAGTCTCCTGACTTTACATATGAGGAAATGGGGGCTTAGAAAGATTAAAAAGTTTATTTGAGGCCACACAAATAGAACAGCAGTTCTCTAAATTGTAATCTGGCCTCTTTTCACTGTGTTGGCTGTCTTTCTCTTTCTTTCCATGCTTCCAACCAGGTTTCCCTGAAAAACCTGAGTGCTAGATGAAGGTGCCTCAGTCATTTGGAGTCTTGGGTGAATACCCTCAGGGAAGATGGAATCCTTAGTTCATCCTGGCAGTAGAATGGGGAAGGGAAGGAGGTGGTTGTAATTTAACAAGACTGTTGAGTCTTGGACACAGACATTTTTCCATGAGATGAGGATTAGTGCTTCCCCACCTGCTTCACCATCTCTCCTGGTCTATGATCCAGAGTACAAAAATCTGAAGGTCTTTGTATTTATTTAATTCCCACTGACTTAGAAAGTATCTTACTGAATGGTATGCGGCTTTAAGGAGGAGTCTTTTTCCTTTAATCAAAACCTTTTCTCTAGTTGTTGGTCCCAAGGTTCATGGCTCTGTCTCATCATTCCTCTAATCTTATATATACCCTGTCTTAGCTCTCCCAAACAGCACAAAGAACTAGGAGAAAATCTCCTAGAGAAGCCAAGTGAATACAGGTGGCTCTCTCACTGGCTGTCCTAGTGTATGGTGGGATACAAATATACCTTGCCTAAGTTGGAACTGTGTGGTGAACTAGAGGCTAAAGAAAAGGTTTATGGGAGCTCAAAAAAACTTGCAAGGAGGGCAGAAGTTGAATTCTCTTGGTCAGCTCTGTAGCATAGCTGGGACAACATTGGACATGTGATAAGTGGAGATATTACATAGCAAAGCCTATGCAACCCAGAGTTCAGGACAGTGTTTCTCAGAAAGGGGAATAAGGGATATCTAGGCTGGTATGGGACTCTCAGGAGCACTGAGAGATCAGTAATGAAGAGAAGGGAGATAATATAATTTAATCCTCACAATAATCTTGTGGATTAAGTAGCATAAGCATTATTATTTCTATTTTACAGATGAAGTAATTGAGACCCATAAGTTAAGTGATTTGATAAAAGGCACATAGATAGCAGAGCTGTGCTTTGATTCCAAATTCAGCCCCCTTTCCGCTAAAGATTCTAAGAGGTAGAAACTGGATTCAAATCCAGGTCTTCTGGCTTCAAATTCAGTGTCATTAGTAGAAGATGAAGACTTTTAGCTAAGAAGGGTAAGGAGTGGGGGCTCTGGAACAGAGCTGTGCTGCAAACTGGCCAACAGCTATGGGGCCAGGAGATAAGGCTAGTTCAGGGAAGGGTTCTGGCCACCTCTCTCTTGGCTTACAGAAATGGGCTCAGGATGAGGCACAAGTGTGGATCATTTTTTTTTTAAATTGTGGAGGACTGGCTTATACTTCTTAGCTCCTATCTTATCTATGCAAATAGCAGCAATAGCAACAGTATTTCTAATATGTTATAGATCCTTTAATGTAGCAACTTTTGACAACTTTTCTTTTCATTTACAGCCAATACTCCTCTTGAGTTAGGAAAGACCGAGGTAAGTGTGGTACCCCAGCCCCTCCCTACACAGCCCACCCTATCCTCTTCTCCCCTTCATTTATTTGACTTTATCATACTTCTCTTATGCTCCATCTATTCTGCTCTACATAGCCCACCTCCACAATTCTTTTTCATTTTTCCCCCCTCTAGGTGGAGAATTCGATGTCTTATTCACTTTTAAAGCACACAGATAATCCTGAGGAAGAACTATCAGGACCCTCACCATAATCACTAAGAGTCATGATCATCTCTGTCCTTCCTGCAGCGGCCCTAACATGCTTGTTCCCACAAGCACTAGGTTGAGGGACCTGGTGGATCTAAGACTGGAGACCAGCATCCTCCTGAGCCAACTTTGCCATTCCAGGAAAATGGAATTGAAAATGTCTTTTGCAATTGTCTGTATGAATCCTAAACTACTTTTAAAGACTTGAAGGCAATTGACTATCAGTGTATTTACACTGCCTGTCTTTGCTGGCAATATCTACCCAATCCAAATGATTTTGTACTTTGAATCACTCTTGCACAGTACTTTGGACAACCCAAAATATTGGGGTCCCTTTAAATGAATTGCTCTGCTCCCTCCTGAAACTGCTTCCTAACTAGGGCAGGCCTTAGTTGTAGAGGCAGTTTTTTGTTTCCCTTGATGCTGGAGTGGACGCAGGAGGAGGTTGGGCTTGGATCCCTTTAGCTGAGCATGATCTACAAGGGATGAAATAATGTCTCTGTACCACCAATCTCTTTGCCCTACTTCTAAATAGTCTTCACTGTCTTGTGTTAAAATGGAAGGTCCTAGGGCAGAAATCACCGGTCCTCAGGTACCTGTTTTGTCATAACCTGCTTTTTAAAAATCTGGTGCTTTATGGAAATCTCTTCAGTTTTTCACATTAGTCCTTTCTAACTGTGCTCTTCCTTGAAGCACTAGACAGGCAAAGATTTAGGAAGCCTGAAGATGAGGAAATGCCTCTCAACAATGTCATAAGAACCCCATTGCCAGTGTAGAGTCCTTGGTGCTAAAGGTTTGGGGCTCAATATGAATTTGGCTGTAGTCAGCAGGAGGCAGATCAGGCATTCAGGGGATTAGGGAAGAAGTATCTGAGAAAGGGGTCAGGGAATGGCACTTGTGATCTCTCCTTTCTAGGCAGGCTTTGTTTCCCTAGGTAAGGGCATCTCAGTGCTCTGTTCTGGTGGGAGTGTAATCTCTTTGCCCATGGTAGATGAAGTGGGTAGGGGGAGGAGGAACAAAGGCATGATGGGATCAGAGGCAGCATTGTCTTGTAAAAAGAATATCGGAGCTACATGTAAAGAGTTTGAGTTTGAACAGTACTTCTACTTATTAATAATATGATGCTGGATTAGTCAGCTCTGGCTTTGTGGGCCTCAAGTTTCCTATCTGCCAAAAGAGAAAGTTTTACTTAATGATCTCAATACAATTCAGTAATGCTCGTTAAGCATTTACTGTGCATCGGGATACTATTATCTCTGGCTTCCCAGCATACCAAAGCACTTCTTTCCTTCTCCCACTTAGTTCCCCCAGTCCCTCCCTAGGGTTAAGGTTGTGTGTTCTGTATCCTCTGAATGTATGTTTAATGAACAAAAGTGTTTTTGTTTTTTTTTTATAAAGACTTCTTAAAGTCATGTCCTTAATTTGTTTTAATGTCTTTGCAGCCAAGCTCTGAAATCATACTGTGATACCTTAGACAAGTCACTTAGCTGACATTTATAAAGTGCCTTAAGGTGTGCCAAATGTTTTGCATATAAAATTTCATTTGATCCTAATGAAAATATTATTCCCATTTTACAGATGGGAAAACTGAGGTATAGATGGCTGACAAAACTTGCCTATGTTCACAATAAGCTAAAAAATGTCAGAGGCAAGATTCTAAACTCATTCACTCCTGACACCAGGATTCCCTGGGACAAAGGAGAGAAGGGATGTTTATTTTGTCTCCTTCCTCACCTTTCACACCATCTCTCCAGTTCTTTTTCATCAAGTTCCAATGCTGCCATTTAAGACATCAGTTTACTCATCTGAAAAAAGAGGGGCGTTGCATTATACAATCTAATATCCCTTTCAGCTCTAACATTCAATGATCATGTATACAATAAAGTATTTTTATTAGCTCATAAGCCAGTCCAAGCCTCTTTTTTATTAGGTTGTTCAACCACACTGAGTACTGAGGTTTTCCAGGTAGGCAACTTCTATCTTCAAGAACAGAAAGGAGCTGGATCTCATGATACAAGGGGGTATAAAGCAAGACTTCTTAGCCTGGGGGTCTGTGATCTTGGATAGCGGAAAAAATTACATTTTCTTTTCACTAACTTCTAACTGAAGTATTTCAAAAACATGATACTAAGAAGGGGTCCGTTGTCTTCACCAGACTGCTGAAGAAGTCCATCATATGCAAAGGGGGAAAGAACAGAGGGCAAACAACTGACTTTCTGCATTGACCTGCTTTTCAGGTCAATGTGCCTTGATTTTTAGCTAAAATGAACTATGATGAAAAAAAAAAAAAAAGGAACATATAGGACCAAATCTCACTTGCTTAACTCCTTGGGATTCCTTGGAACAAAGGAGAGAAGGGATGTTTATTTTGTCGCCTTCCTCACCGTTCACATCATCTCTCCTCCAGTAAAGTGCAACATTTGAGATGAGATTTTAATGACTGGTAGTCTATGTTGCTGCCTAGAAGGAACAGGGGGTGATGCTGTCATTGGCAGTAGGAAACTATCTAGGTAAATCAAATTTAAGGAAAATTGAAAGATGAGGACTGATTTCTCCAGCTAAGACATGAATAATTTCCTGCCCACAAGACTAATTTGAGTGAGTTTGAGTATAACATGAAAATAATCTTGTTTTGCCCAGGGTCTGGAGCTCCTTGTCTGCTCATCATATCTCCTCACCTATCTCTTATACTCTACTTTGCCAAATTTGGGGTCATGAAATGTCTAAGTATAGTTTAAGTAAAGTTAGGGATTTCAAACTGCAGTAAAAGGAAGGGCAGAGCCCTATCACAAAACACAGCTAGTCTGAGGGCAGAATCAGCAGTGAAGAAGTAAAGCCAGTCAGCTTTATTGAAGGGAAATACGTATTCATAGAGGGTCAGACAGGAAGGATGGAAACAGCTCAGATCTCACTGGTTGTCTGGGTCAAGGGGAATGGATGGGCTGCCAAGAAGGGGAAAATCTGGTTGTTTTTTTTTTTTTTTTTTTTTTTTTTTAGGATTCTTATTTGGGCAATACAGGACTAGGAATCAGATAAAGAGAAAGGGAATCTGGATTTGGAGACTGGTGAAGATTCAAGGGGAATGATTGAAGAATTGGTCTCCAGTTGACATTCAAATTCCCCTGAGAAAAAGAATTTTAGCCATTACTGCAGGTTTTCTTTTGCCAGTTTTTTAGTGGGGTACAGAGGCTACTGGGGGCCTTTGAATCTCCACTTTGCCACTTACTAACCTGCATGAACATGAGTCAATCATTTAACTTCTTTGGGCTCTCAGTTCTATATCTGTAAAGTAGGAGGCAATAGGGTTGGACTATATGATCTCTAAAGTCCTGACTAATTCTACAAAGCACACTTCTGTTCTGAACATTGTCCTCAGGCTCCAGCTCCCCTAATTTCTGATAACTGATCTCTAGCTTTATATAACCAGCTCAGTACGTTTGGCCCTTCTCCTTGTGCGAATCTTTTATCCCTGGCTTTTCCAAGTTCCCCAGCTTGAGAAATTCTAACAGGCACGATGAAGGACCCAGCTCATGTCCGACATGATAGGAGTAGAGCTATTGTTTGTAAACTGTAATGTTTTCCCTGTAAGATGTGGAGACTGTCACTGATCTGGCTTCCTTGCTTCCTGAGGTATAAAAGTTTCAGTCTTTGGAGAGTTGGTGCTGGAGGAAATTTTGGGGGAATTCTCATAGACTTGTAGGAGTGTATTTCTGCTTAACTTCTGCTTAACTGTTTCAGAGTCAAAGAGCAATTGCTTCATCCAAATTTAATGTCCTCCTAAGTAAAGTTGTTTCTGATTTTATTTTATGGTCCACAAATGTCTCATTACATTATAATCCTAAACCACAATTGCTAGATTGACCTGAGCCAACACAGGCTCAAGATGGCAGTTCCTGTCTCCATCCTTCCACAGAGCAAGACAAGAAGTAAAAATTCACAAGGCAAGGGTGATAAAGGGCATTCTAGGTCTAAGGAGTAGCCAGAATGCACTTTGATAAGTGAGCCAAATCCCCTTACTAATTATATTCAATGAATATTTAATAAGTATTTATTATGTACAAGGATAACTAGGAGGAATACCAATATGAAATACTGAAACAGAACCTATCCCAAAGGAGCTTACAATCTAACAGAATCAGAAACATACTCAAATAAATACTCATGTCGAAGGGAGGGAATAAGCATTTATATAATACCTACTATGTGCAAGGTACTAGGCTAAACCAAGATAATTTTTTACAAATATTATCTCATTTGATCCTTACAACTCTGTGAGGTAGTTTCTGTTATTATTCCCATTTTATAGTTGAATAAATGGAAACAAATAGACCTTAAGTGACTTGCTCAGATTTACACAGCTAGTAAGTATCTAAGACCAGATTTGAAGTCAGAGCTTTCTGATTTCAGGTCAAGTGTTCTATCCATTATGGTACTTAGCTGCCTCTATGATACAAAGCATGTATCAGAGAAGTACAGAGACATTCAGCACTGTGCTATAGACTTCAAAAAAGGAAGAGGTCCCTTCTAGTTGTGGTAGGGGTAAGGAATCTTGGAAATCATCATGAAGGAGGTCTCAATTTAAGTTGGACTTTGAAGGAAGATACATTTCAACAAGTAGAGATATTGAGGGTGGGAGGGATAGGTGACAATTCCATTTTATCCATTCAGAGTGATGAGAGAAAAGCTGTGAAGATAGGATGGGGAAGATGGGAATGGAGGACATTGAGGAGTCCAATTTGGAAGATCTAGTTTGTTAAAGGAAGCAGAATGAATTATTGTTGGAAAGTTAATTTTGAAGGAAATTTTGAAAGACCTTGAATACAAGGCAAAGATTTTAAACTTTCTTCTGTAGATAATAGAAGGAAACAGAGACAATAGAGGAAAATGTTTCTGAGCAGATGCAAAAGATTGAACGATGCATTAGCTAGCTGTATGAAGGATAGTTTGGGTTTATGGGGAGATCAGAGACAAGAAGAATAGTTAGTAGTGATGAGGGTCTGAACGAGATGGGATTGAAGTAGATATATAATAGAGATAGTAGACTGGACTTGTAGTCCTATTCCTTAGTGGATAGCATGAAACCATAGGATGCTTAAGAGAAAGGGGCTATAACAGAAAGGGTCTTGAAAGGGGAGGTTGTGTTGGGGAAGGATAGGTCTCCAATAACAAACTTCAAAGGAGAATAATGGTCATCTACTTCATATATAGAGAAAACACTGTATAATGGAGATCACTATGGGCTTGAGATTAAAAAAAAAAACAATCCTACATTTGAGTTCCAGTTCTGCTATTTATTAGGTATATAAACATGATCAAGTCATTTATCTTCCATGACTCCCCATTTACTTCTCAGTAAAATGGGGATAATAACAACTATCCTACTTACCTCATTAAGTTGTGATGAAGACAAAATGACAATTTATATTACATGGTATTTTGTGATTTATAAATCATGAGATAATAATAGCTGACATTTATATATGGCATTATAGTTTACAAAGTTCTTTTGTATACCTAATTTCATTTGATCTTTCAACTGCTGTGAAACAGATAATTTGTTATTTTGATTGATTTGTTATATGAGTTCTGATCTCCAACACTGGGTGCTTTTCTTCTCTCTCTCCACTAAGGGACCCATAGCCTCATGCAAGCAGCACAGACCAATTTCAGTTGTGGTGAGAAGCCTGGCTTCTAACAAGACAGGTTAAACTTTTTTTTTCACAGTCTTCAATTCATTACACCCTCCATTCCCACCTCAGTGCCCTAAGAAAAATTCTTTAAACTTGGATTTTGATTCATATTTAGAGTCTCTTTAAAATGGTGAGCAGAAAGGTACTGCTCACAGAAAAGTGTGCAATGTAAACCAGGAATGGGAAAGATATCTATTTCCCACTCACATACACACACACACACACACACACACACACACACACACACACACAGCAGTGCTTAACATAAAAAGTTCTCTCTCAAGTGTGCATTAAAAACAAACAAAAAACAAACCAAAAGAATAACAACGACAAAACCTTAAAATAGGGTACAGTGACTAAAATGTCTATACTTCTGGCTAGGCATGTTTATATTTTTTACATTTTATCTCACTCTGCTCTGTTCCCCCTCAAGGTAGATATCTTCTGGGAAGTCACATCAGGGATCTGATCAACTTAGCATTTGCCCATTGTTTCCAAGACTATAAACCCATCTTGAAACCAGCCTACTCTACTGATGGATCTTGTATTTCCAACCTTTCATACTCATGAGATTGTCTCTGAGAATGGACACATCCATCTCAGGATCAGGTTTGGTCACCTATGATCAGTCAGAGAAACACAGATCACAAAATATCACCAGAAGCCCAGGTTCAGACTCATCTTGCTGAGTCTTTCATATATTCTGCAATTGTTATGAGAAGTCAAAACTGAGGAAAAACTACTCCCTTTTAAAAGTTCATTGAACCATCAGCTCTTCCTGCTCAATGAGTAATCAGGTGATTGTGGCTTTGTTTTCCACAATAATCAGCTAAGTATTCAGCTAACATGTATGGTTGCCTGGACTCAAAAAGAGTAGCTTTGCATATGCCCTGTTTTATATACAATGATAAATGTACTTTTTCTAACAGTTTATAAAATGACCCACCCATATCCTCTCATTCTCTGTGATCAGACTATGATCTCCCATAACTCCTGCCCAGAAAGTCTATCCAAGAGCCTTCCTCTAGATCTCTTGACATTACATGGATACCAATAAAGCACAGGCAGTCCATTATTTGTTTCTTCTTCTCTACATGTAATCAGTGAGGTAGGTAGGGAGTGCAAGTACTTTCTCAGTTTCATAGCTGAGGAAATTCAAAGCTGAGGTCATGCCTTAACTGTCAACATTAGAACTCTTATGCTCTGTTATGAGTTCTCTTTCAACTGCACAATGCAAGCTAAAACATTTTGTGCAATGAAATGTGTCATGCAAGTGCAATTATTATCTACTTAACAGTTCTGTTTAAGGCAGGATTGAGTTGTTCTTTTTCTTCTGGGTGCACAGAGTCCCTTGCACCCCACCTGCTACAAGGTTCATTGCTTCAAAGTCTCCTTTTGCTATAATATCCCCACCATAACCAAATTCAGCTCCTCCCAGACTAGACAATATTAGCCTCATGAGATATGTATGTCCCTTGAACAATGGAAAATTTTTTTCTCTCTTTTTTTTAAAACATTTATTTTTAGATTCACAAATGTTCAAGCTTCAAAGAAAATGAGTTAATGCCTAAGATGGGTCCAATTTGAACAGACCAGAGTAATCACATCCTGTGGTCATATAACTCCAAATAAGTGGGAGAATGTCCAGAATACGACCACTAGAATAGTGGAGGACCTTAAATCCAAGAGAATTAAGTGAAGAAACTGGAGACTTTTAGTCTGACGAGTAGACTTGGAAGGGAAGAGGTGTCTAGAATTAAATTTTTAAGTCATTTAAAAGAGGGATTAGACTTGTACTATTTAGCGCTAGAGCTTGGAATGAGGAAAAATTGGTGGAAATCATAAAGAGGAAAATTTAAACATGATGTTAGGAAAGAACTTTCTAACAATTAGAGCCATACAAAAGCACAATGGATTGCCTTGAAGGAGTGGTGAGTTCTTGGAGGTCTTCAAGCAAAGACTGGAGGACCAATTGTCAGATAAATTATAGTGAAAATCCCGTTAGTGTATGCATTGGACAATTTGGCTACTTGAGGTCTTTACCAATTTTCAAGCACTATGATTCTGTGACTTTAATCTCTGTGCAATACAGCACTGGCTCTCAAACTTTTGTCCTATTATCTTCATAATATTACAATTTATTGAGAATCTGTCCAAAGAATTTTTGTTTATGTGTTTTATACTCATAGATATTTACCACATTAGAAATAAAAACTAATTTTGAATTTGTAGACTTTTAAAAAAGAATGCTAAGTGTAAACTTCTTGGGAACATAGGCTAGAGTATAAGGAGAGAAAAATAGACTACATAGAGGTGAAAAGAGATGCCATTACTGTTCTATTTCCTTTGTCCTAGATTCTTCTTCTTGGGTTTCTCAAACCATCTGATCTCTCCTATCACCAGTTTCTGTAGGATTCATGGATGTTTCTGGCAGGATCCCTGTTCCTATGTCTCCGGACACAAATTATTTCAGTGCTTCTATCAGAGAAGAATTCAAATTTTTTCATAAATGACAAATCTCGTGGCACAAATACAACTGGGACACTCTTTCAGATCAGTGGGGCTGATTAGGACAAACCTGGAATTTGTTTCTTCACTTTTCCGCATTGCTTGGGGATTTTGTTACTGCTGGATAACAAATGAGGCTGGGATTAGAACACCTGGGTTTTTGGATCTGGCTCTGACAGCAGTATCCTGTGTGTGCTCCAGTATAAATCATTTTTCTTCTCTTGGAGTTTCTCCATCTGTAAAATGGGACAATTCTTGCATTACTCTTTCTCCCAGAGCTAGGGTTATCAATTGTTTAATAGATAATCATAGCTGTGAATAGGCTCTTAACAAATGAGGCAGGTGGGGGAAATGCTCCTGAGATCCCGAATTACCTTTAACAATCAAGTCTGGAGATGATATAGGGGATGTAGGCTGAATGCAAACATGCAAACGAGTTGGAAATAACCTTGAGATAAAGTAGAGAGGCAGTTATGTTGAGTTCCTCTTTTCTAATTTCGAAGGTTTCACGTTGAATTCTATCAGTAAGTTTAAAGTATCAAGAGATCCAGACACTCACCAGGATGCTGTTATGGGACTTTGCTCCCTGGGCTCCTATCCTCTCTCCTACGAGACTGTGGGCAGCTCTGCTGCTCCTGGGTAAGAAGTGTGTTTGAGCATTTGTGTGTGCTTACTGTCTTGGTGCCTGGTTATGGGCTGCTTTTGAATTTTTAAATGTACATCTGTCTATGGGGGAAAAAAGGAGGCACAAATTAATGTACCCCTATAATCTGTGCTATTCAGATTGACCACAATCTTAAAAGAATAGGAAAAGAAGGAAGGAGGAAGAAAGGGAGAAAGGGAGGAAGGAAGGAAGGGAGGAAGGAAAGAAGGGAGAAAGGGAGGAAGGGAGGAAGGGAGAAAGGGAGGAAGGAAGGAAGGAAGGAAGGAAAGAAGGAAGGAAGGAAGGAAGGCAAGAAGGAAGGAAGGAAGGAAGGAAGGCAAGAAGGAAGGAAGGAAGGAAGGAAGGCAAGAAGGAAGGCAAGAAGGAAGGAAGGAAGGAAGGAAGGAAGGAAGGAAGGAAGGAAGAGAGGAAGGAAGGAAGAGAGGGAGGGAGGATTAAAAGGGGGTTTATATTGACTTTACCATTTTAATACTGTTAAACTAATGGTCAGAATTGATTTCTGAAATAAGTGAGTATTCAGGAGAGATTTGAATAGCTTGTCAGGAAATTTAATGGAAAAAAGTGTGGAAAGTTATCCAGGATGTCTTATGAGGAATACAGGCACAGGGCCTGGGTATAAAAGACCTGGAATAAGTTGAAATTACAGATGTTGCTGAGGGAAGTGATCAGAATAAGGGCTTTAATGGTGAAGATTAGTCTTTGGTTGTATGAGAAGAGCTAAAGAAGACAGAAAAGAAATCTGATTAGAGACTCAAGTAACCAACCAATTAACAAGCATTTATTAAGCATTTACAATGGATCAGGCATAATGCTGGTGATGGATATACAAATACAGAAAGGAAAGAGGCAACTATATCTAAGTAAGTGTACACTGAATATAACAACAATAAGTTCACTATGATTTGAATAAGGAGGTTACTAGGACTTAGAAGAAGGTAACCAACGTGATTCTTCAAGGTGAAGCTTCAGCTGAGTCTTAGAGGAATCCTAGGATACTAAGAAGAGAGGAGGAGCAAGTGCATTCCAGGCATGGAGGACAGAAAGGGCAAAGGCACAGAGGTGGAAGATGAAGTAACAGTTCGACTAGACTGCAGTGTGTGTGAAGAACTCTAATGAATGGAAGGTTAAGTTGAGATCAAGTTGTTGAGAAATTTAAATGACAAATTGGAGTGACTATATTTGATCGTAGAAGTAATAGGAGAGTCACTAGATCGGTATTTAATTGTAGGATACAATCAAATATGGAGGATTTGGGATAGATGGAAATTGAGCTGGAGAAGATGGGACCAAGGTATGGGCTTGTGAATGGGTTGTGTGTGTATTGGAAAGAAGGGGAAGAGACCACTGGCTATAGTAGGAGGGTGTCTGAGAGAGATAGAGATGGTAGAGGGAAAGAGATGAGAAAGAGAGAGAGAGAAAGAGAGAGAGAGAGAGAGAGAGAGAGAGAGACAGAGAGACAGAGAGAGAGAGACAGAGAGAGAGAGAGACACACACACACAAAGAGACAGGGAGAGACAGAGAGAGAGAACAAGAGAACCTTTATGGACTAAAAAGCAGAGTAAATGTGGGACAGTAGTCCTGAATTTTGAGATAAGGGTGGAAAGTGGCTTTTGCAATGACCAGTAAGGATGGGAGGCAGAAGGATAGACTGAAGACAAATATTTACATTACCTTAGAAATTCTGAGGTAGCATCCCCTTAGAAATTCTAGGGGTCACCTAGAAAGAGATGCTTGATAGATACTGGACTGGAGAGAAGACAATGGGAGGTGGAGGTCAGAGTCATGTGGTGGTAGCCTTCTGTGAGGAAAGGAATTCAAGACTGTAGGGGAAGGTAAAATCTTCCTGGGAAGCAAAGAGAAAGAAGCAAAACCAGCAACAGAATAGAGGAAACCTCATCTTGTTCCCTCATAGAATCAAAATCCCAGAGTTTAATCTAGACTAATCTTAATTCCCTTTGGTGTAGTGAAGAAGGTTGGGTTTGGACTGAGAGGACCTGCGTTAGAATCTTGGTGACTTTAGACATATCATAGCTTCTCTAGATTTCAGTTTTCTCATCCCACCATTCCAGTGCTTGATCACCAATCTCTGATTTTTTACAGGAACAGCTGGTAGTCGAGTTGGTGAGTTCACTATTGCCCTCTGTGCCCCTCATCCTTCTCCATTCTTCAGTGTCTTAGAAAAGCAGAGTCAGTAACTCAAATGAGTGAAGAATTTATTGAAGGAAGCTTTTCCTTGAAAGTGGTCATTTTCTGAGGGGGGGGGGGTGGAGATACAGATGAGGGTGGGAAGGGTTACATTTCTCTAGGGATACATTCTACTGTCCCAAAGTGCAAACTGTCCTCTTGGGTCACGTTGTGCCTCAGTGTTTCAGAGAGAACCAATGACCCTGCATTATGAGGAGGGATCACCTCCTGAGAGTGTCAGCAACCATGACAAGGAGGACTTCAGGACATCAAGCTTCAGCTCTCATGTCAGCCAGACCTCTGGGCCAAAATCAGAAGGATACTCCTATGAAAGATCCAAGGGCTTTGCTTTCAGTAATCCCTTACACTTGATTGTATCATATGGTAAGTGAAGTTCCTAATCTAGTTGAGAGTTCCATCTCTCTACCTGTCACCATGCTTAGGATCCTTCCTAGCTTCAGTCAAAGCCCTCTCCCAACCCCAGTACAAACCTCAGACCTCACCTCCCATCCCAAACTTGTTCCAGCTCAACCTTGGGATCCACTAGCCCAGTTATTTCTTCTCCTGCCTTTCCTGTGTCCCACTTCAAAAGTCACCAGATTAGCCTTCTCTCTATCCCTCAGAGTGCTAGGGTCTACTGTCCTGGCCAGGTTTTACCTAACACTAAGTGGAGGCTCTGGCTCTGAAAATATTTTACAAGATTCAGTGGAAGGGGGGAAAATTGACCATTAAGGTAAGAAGTTGGACATCTCCTGCCAATGGAGTTTGGGCCATGGCAGCCAGATGGTGCTGAGGGAATGGCCGTGGAGATGGGCTGGTGGAAGAAAGGGGAGAGATGTAGTATATGAGGGGAAATATGGGGACCATACCCTGCTGGATGCCAGTTAGTGGGTAGGAGAGCTCTCTGTGCTGCTTATTCCTGTTAGTTCCATTACTTCTGTTGCCACAGACATTTAGACTAATGTCCTCAGGAAACTGTCCCTAGCAACACAATAGCCTCTCATCTCCCCCTTCTCCAACTTCCTCCACAACTCAGGAAGGATCTAGCACTGCAGGGGGGCAGCCCATCCCCCACCTGCCAAGGGGCCTGAGGAGCTGGAAACCTCAGAGAGAAAGTTAGGGGATCCAAGGCTGGGAAAGTCATAGAGATAGATAGAGGAGGGAATAGAGAGAGACAGAGATAGATAGAGAGGAGGGGCATAATCCTGAAGCAATGAGGTGACTCTCCCTATCTTGGACTGCAGATTGGCTGATATTACAAATTCCAGTCCAGCCGGTGTTTGAGGGAGACCCTCTGATCCTTCACTGCCTGGCATGGGGGGAATGGCCTCTGTCCCAGGTCACCTTCTACCGAGATAGCTCAGCCTTGGCCCCCTCTGGACCTGACCCAGTGCTCTCTATTGATATGGTTCATGCGGTGGACAGTGGCCACTATCACTGCAGTGGAATCTTCAAGAGACCTGGCCCTGGAGCCAAGAAGGCAGTTCCTGTATTCCTTAGAGTACAAGGTATGAGCCGAGGTGGGGATCAGGGATGTTCTGGTACTGTGAATGTTAGGGAACCAGTGACCCAACCTGGAGCTGGGGGATGGAGAGGTAAATGGAAGCTACTTCAGTGTCCACAGATGAGCCACCAGAGTAAAGTTGGATAAAATGTGCTCTCTAGCACCTGAGACTTGCTGTCCATGGGCTGAAACTGAGAAGGTCATTTAAACAAGAATTAACATTTGTAGAACAGTTTGAGATTAACTAAGGAGTTTCATGCACATTTCTATTGAATTATCTTCTCTGTATTTCAATCCCCATATAAATGTGCAAATTTGCAGCATCACTCACTACCCATCCATCCACCCACCCAGTCTCTTCCAATTCACATGGAATGTTGGATAGGATCTATGGCCAGGCTCAGGAGTGGCTGAACTCCTAAACAATTAACTTTCAGAAGACTTTTGCTAAAGCATGAAAGAACAACCTCTCTATCTCCCCTTTAAGATTTTTTTAATCCCATTATTCTATTTTCCATACTTTGCCAGAATTCAATTCAATTCGCTCCAAAAAATACTTAGTAAAAGTGCCTACTATGTTCCAAGAAGCAAAAAGTAGTGGCTAGACAGCTGCCCTCAGAAATAGGAAGCTTTGGATTCAAGTCTAGCCTCATATATGTTGATTATAAGACAAGACACTTGAACTGTCAGTGTTCTAGGTTTATAGTGTCAAACTAACACAGATGGATCCCTTCCAGTAACATATTGACTTAAAAAGTTCCAAAAGAACATTACCTATGTTGCATTGTATTATCATTTATTTTGTTAAACATTTCCCAATGACATTTTAATCTGGACCAATGATCTCCAGGCAATTCTCTAAGTACCAGTTTCAGAGAAGGTATCAATCTATATGGGTATATAGAGGATTTTCTCAGTCCATATCAGTGAAGTCACAAATTGAGTCCTTATCAAGTATTATGCCAGGATTACAAAGACAAAAGAGAAGCAATCTTTGTCCATATGGAATTTATATTCTATTGGGGAAATATAACAAGAATATAAGTAAGCAAATAAAGTATATTTAAGGTACTTTCAGGCAGGAGGAGAGAGTGGTAATATTCTGAGAAATTTTCCAACTCCTCATTTTAGTATGAGTACCTTATACTAGTAAAATGTTTAACAATCAATTTTCCTAAGGGAAAATTGTATACATAATATACTTTTAAGTTTAGTTTGCATTAATAACATTTTCTCCATTACTTTATTAAGTTTAGACAATCAACAAAACAATAAGTCAAGTTCTGATTTGTAAATCTGCTTATTTCCAATGCACACTGAAAATTTAGCAATTGGCTTTTAGGAGGCCCATTCTACTGGCTTCCAGTATATCTGTTAAATCCAGCTAGATAAATAAAACTAGGTAGATTGCTTGATAGACAGATATATACATATACATATATATATACATACATACATACATATAGATATTAAATTTATCTATCTATATTTATATATACATATCTATCTATTGGTAGATAGACAGGAGAGATCAATATTCATCTATCTATATATACTTATTTAAGGATCTGTCTTTCTCTCTCTGATGACCCATATCTACTTGAAGACATGAACCTTAGCATTCAGATAGACCACAATCTTCAAAGAATAGTGATCCTTTCAAGTAATTCACAGCTGAAGAGAGATATCTTGGTCTTTCTGGAAGAGGGAAAAGGAGAAGAGAGGGCAGAGGATGGGAAGAAATCTCAGAAGTGGAGAAGGGGTGTGGTGGGAATTCTGCTTGCCCTCTGTGATCAGGGGATGGGTGGTGTTTACCATCACAACCCCTTATCTTCAGAGCTCTCCTTTCTCACTTCCTCCTGTACCACCTGCCTTCTCCCCAGAGCTATTTCCACCTCCAACAATGACAGCAACGACCTCCACACAGCCCCAGGAGGGGAGCCAGATGACCTTGAGCTGTGAGACCAAGCTGAGCCCCCAGAGATCAGTCTCTGTGCTTCACTTCTCTTTCTACAAGGATGGCAAGATGGTTCGGGCCAAAGACAGGTCTTCAAAATACAAGATCCCAGGAGTGCAGCTGGGAGACTCCGGGTCATACTGGTGTGAGGCAGCCACAGAGAATGGCCACATTCGGAAACAGAGTCTCAAGCTTGAGATTCAGGTGCAGAGTGAGTATGTGGGGGACCAGGAGTGGAAGGGAGGGAATAGGGTTGATTCCCAAGGTACACACACACTCCCCTGAGAAACTGGCTATACAAGAGAAGTAAAAGGGGAAGATAGAAAGCTCAGGAGAACTTCATTTATCCAGATTCAGGATCCTGTGATGGGGAGAAAGTCAAAGAAAACTCTCTATCTTCCTTAGTCTTCCCCACTCCAGTCTCATGGTTCAAGAAACAACTTGTAGATAATGAGTAAAGAAGACTGAAAGCCATCTTGCTTGAGGACTTCTGCAATGGCTAAGGCTATGATTATGGCCATATGTGCAGAGACCACAAAGGCAAGGATCAGCATGTGGTACTCTGCTCATCCAAGGAGTCCAACCTCTGGCAAATCTAGGGACTCAAAAAGGCTGGTCCAGATGAACATCTCCTTAATAAAACAAAACAAAACAAGACAAAAAACAAAGACAAAGGCTGTTTTATTGATGTAGTTTAAATCCAGAAAGACTAAATTTCTGAGACAATTAGGGTATAATGGGGTCTTCAGTTTTCTATTCTTTGATAATACTGAGAAATGATTCATACAACCTATGTAATTAATGGGGTGAAGGTGGTGAAGCAGATAGAGCACCAAGCCTACAATCAAAAAGACTCATCTTCCTGAGTTCAGATCTGGCCTTAGACATTTACTAGCTGTATAACCACGGGCAAGTCACTTAATTCTGTTTGCCTCAATTTCTTTATAAAATAAGCTGGAGAAGGAAATGGCAAACCATTCCAGTATTTGTCAAGAAAATCCTAAATGGGTACACGAAGTGTTGCACATTACTGAACAACAATGCAATAAGGTTGTAGACTTTTCCAACTTCTATCTCTTCCCCCAATATAAATTATGATCAGAGGGGTATAGTCATTGTTGATCCAAAGAAAAAGAAAATATCTATCCCCTTCCTTACCTCAAATTCCTCCTGCTAGCCAGTTCCCTTCAGCTTCAAGGGGTAATAAAAAATTCTTCCTGTCCTTGATTTTTATGGTAGTTTCCAAAGTGCACAGCAGCTTGGAGGAAAATAGAATTAGAAGAATTGTCTTCAACTATTGCTTCCATTTCATCAATATGCTCAGTTATGTCCTAGATTGCCCTAGCCTTTCCTTATCCCTCATAATTATGATACTCTCTGTGTATGTGTGCATGAAAGTGTGTGTGTGTGTGTGTGTGTGTGTGTGTGTGTATCTGCATCAGGGGAGGAATAAAATATATAGGAGGGATAGAGCTCAGTAAATCTGGAATGGCAGTTCCCCTGGATCATTTTTCTGCCATAAGTCAGGGTCCCATAATATCTAGCACACACTAACCTGAGAGAATAGAGGTTTCCCTATCCTCAAAAATAAAGTTGTCACTGACCTTGCAACAGAGTATTAACCCTACCCAACTTCTGTTTAAAGACTTTTAGCATCTTTCAATAGAGTCAATTGCAGGACACTCTCAGAGATAGACATAACTGTGAAGAATAAAAACCCTTAAGGACATCTCTTCTAGGCAGAGATTCCCAAGGAGCCCCTTTTCTTTCCCTTCTGACAGACATCAGCTCTGCAGTATGAGGACCAGCATGGTCCAGAAGCCTGAGCTAGCTCTGTTTCTATGGTTGGCAATAGGTAACCTCCCTAATGATAGAGGATAATGTGCTCATCAGGGTGATTAAGAACAATCATCATCTTTCTGATCCAGAGATACATTGCACCAACTTTCTGTTAGTCTGCAACACTATGACTTGAGTTCTACATTGTATTTTCTAACAGATTCTACTTCAAGAAAACCTGCCAGAACAACAGCTCCATTTACTTCAGATCCACGTCCTGAAAAGTCAGCAGCTCCCAAACCAGCTCCTCCAGATCCTAGAAGCCCTCCTCCACACAGTCCCCCTTCTTCAGGGAGCCAGTCTTCCGATGGTTCATGCTCCAACCCTTCCCTAAAGATGCAAGATCCTCACCTGAACTACCAGATGCAAATCCTGATCAGTGACATGCAAAATGTGAGAACACTGCTGGGTCATTTGGTAATAGAACTCAGAGAGTTCTTTGACCATCTTAAATCCAGGGCTTCAGGAACAGCTGAAGGCAAAGGTCCCAAAGCCCATGGGGCTCCAGGAACTTCTAAGGGTCCACAGAGGGAATAAGCTCGAGGCTGACTCTCATTCTTATAATAAGATCTGGGTTTTATTGAGCTTTGTTCCTATTCATGCTTTTCCACAATTCTAAGTGGGGAACATTTGGTCAATTTTTTGTGTGTGCTTAAGTATCATGAAATGCATTCTTTTAATTCTGGGATCCTATGGCAAGAGAGTTCTGGGGAAGACTCTTACTGAGCACCTCCCTCCATCCCCACATGAGACACAAAGGCCACCAGATGACTATGAAGATAACCAGACTTTTCTGGACGTATTGGCTCTTATGTCAATCACTATAGTTTGAATGGAAGAGTTTGAGATAATGCTGTCAGACCTCTCACTGCTAAGATGCTATAACTTGTGTCTGATACAGGTATATCCACAGAGAAGATAGCTCAGAAAGTATTGTTAAGTTACCCAGATAACATTGACAAAAATGTGATTCATTAATCAGCATCAAACTTTCAATATTCTCTATACTGAAGACCTCAGGTAGCTAACAGCACAGCCCATTCATCATTCAAGACTTCTCTAATGTCACACACTCAAGATGCCCTGAGAAAGCCATCCAGAAATATTAGACTTCCTCAGGCCATCTGATTCTATCACAAAACAGTTGCATTTGAGTCATTAATAATCTTTCCCTTCAAAACAGCTTTGTAACAGTAGTAGACTGGATCAGTCTAACAAACATTAACCCAGAAATTTCTGTTGTCTTTTATCAGCTCCTCACAGGCAATTTAGAAGAGGATTATAGGTTTCAGGATGGGAGGGAACATGAAGCAATAGAAAAGTTAAATAACTTTCTTAAGGCTGCACACCTAGTAAGTGGAAGAGGCAGGATTCAGTTCTATGTCTTCACATTCCAAGATCAATGTTCTTTTCCATGTGCTACAGAGAAAGGCTGATGAATTGCTTAGACCCAATGTCTGAACCAACTTCCTTAATTTAACTGTACAATAATTCTCAGTAGGTTCAGGTAGTCAGGCATAGCATCCTTAACCAGGGATCTACTGAGTTCAGAGCTCTCTCTTGGACATTGGGAAGACACCAACTCTCTCCTCTCAGGGAGCTGTATCACAGATGGGGCAGATGAGATTCATATAAACAGATGCCTCAAAATAACATCTTCAAAAGCATGATTTAAAATACATAATACATAAGGACTTAAGGATGCATATTATTAACTCAGCCAGTGGAAGCCTGGAGAAGATGAAATTTGAGTTAAATTTCTAGACAGCATTTAGACTCCATAGCTCAAGGATTCTTAAAAATATCATCATTAGTCTTAAAGGTTAGAAGAAAGATATGTAGAGAAGGGAAGATGTAGAGACATAGGGACCTAAGGTGAAGATAAATCCCTACCACCTTAGAAGGTACTGGTAATAAATAAGTATGTATTTGCTTTTATGTCCATATTGTTTTTGAGTCTTCCATCTAAAAATAGGCCTAAGTGTGAACAAGCCTCAGGGTCAAAGGAAGGCTAGGAGAATTCACACCTTGAAGGAGGGGTTTCAGTGTCCTTTTTAGGGATATATAAAAGGCCTGGAAAAGGAAATCTCCAAATTTCTGTATGCTGAAAGTAGAATAATGAGGCTGAAGGAAAGACCCCAGAAGAAAAATGGAAGGGTCATGGCTGGCATATTTGAAGAGTCAGAGGCTCATCTCTGCGTTATTTGCTTGGGTGAAGACACTCAACTAATCACCCCTGGATGTGGACATACTATTTGTTTGTCTTGCCTTAGCAATGAAACCCTTCTATCTTCATGCTGTACTGAATGCCAGAATTTCTACCAGCTGGATGCTCAGGCAGATATGGCCCTGCACCTTGAAGGAGAAGGCATATGACATTATCAGAGGAAGAAGATTCATTATACAAACTTATTCCTAGAACAAAATGTTTGAAGAGGAAGATTGTACAATATCACTTTTGGAAATGCCAAAATCATCTAGCAGGACTCTTTTCTTCCAGTAGAATGGTAGCATAAGCAAATATTTGTGCAGAGATATTGAGGTGGGTCTAGATTGTGTTGAATCTATTGTATTTAATAAACTTGAAAAAAAACTATACTAAGCTTGGGTTCACTCTTCCTAAAAGACAAAAGTGATATTAAATAAAATGTACCATTGAAGTATTGTGAGGTAACGTTTGCACTTTTGTTCTTGCTATATCTTATAAATAAATAGTCTTTTGCAAAAGCTAATTGTTAACTTGTTTTCAATTCTTTCTCCAATGACTTTTGACACATCTGCAGGTTCTTTGCCTGCATGATGATGTAGTTCATCTGGGGCAGGGAATTTAAATTGATCAAAGGTAACTAGTTGCCCTCTGATTCTCTCCTTGCCAAACTGGATATCCACTGACATTTTGGTACATCATTTTTCTTCTGTCATTACCAGTACAAAAGCCATCCTCATTGGTAGGAAAAATAGAAATAAAATTAAAATTGAATAGTTCTAGTTTCTTTTTCTTGTCAATGATCTCTATCTCACCTATACTAAAGCAAGGTCTTATCTTTTCTTTGTTCATTTTTTCTTCCATTATAGCTAAAAAGAATACCTATTTAGAAAATTTTCTTTCATTTTCTTTGTCAGCTCCAGTTTATTATGAGCTTAGTATTTCTGACATTATTTTTACATGACTATGCCATTTTATTATAGTCATCCTCCATGTAAAAACATTAATTTTACTGTCATTGCTTAAAATGTGAGATTTCTGCCCTAAACCTATATGGTCCCAGAGAAATGGATCTCTTCAATGACATTCTTGCAAAAAAAACAAAAAACAAAAAAACCACCAAAAAAAAAAAAAAGAAGAAGACATAAAATAATTGTAGCTATATCTCATCAGTGATATTCTTGGGGAAAAAAAAAACAAATCAGAAGACAAAATAATTGTAGCTAATGGAAGGATGGCTCCCAAGTTTTTTTCAGAGGCAAATAAAAGAGTTGGTAGGATTGCTCATCTTATTACCCCAAAGCAATAAGAGTGATCATCATGACAGTAAAAAAAAAAAAAAAAAAAAAAAAAAAAAAGACTACCTTGAAGATAATTCCAAATTATGTGTCAACATCTGTTACAGAGGATGAAGAAAAGAAATTCCAAGAAGAACTTGTCAAGATATTCAAAATCAGCTCAATATACATCTTGATGCTTAGTGTCTTCCATGGGAAATTAGGGAACAGGGAATAAAAACATCATCAAAGACTGAGAAAGAGGGCAAAGACTTGTAGATTACAAAGCAACATCACATCTGGATATCAGCAGTACTTTGAGATTATAGTGGGAAAGAGTTGGACATAGTGGACATGAACAATCTCACCAAAAAATGAAATTGAGTATCTTAACAGGTAAGTAACAACTGATTATAAATGTACATGTCATGTGAGGATCAGCTGCCTTTAGGTAATCAAATCATTAATGGATGAGAACAAAGGTCAAAATCAACACAAAATTAGAAAGAAATAAAAATATGGTAAGAAATTCCAGAAAATTAGAGCAGTTTGAACTCCATTTAAACAAGCCTTTTGCTGTCAAAAATTAGAAATGATTAAAACTTGAGTCATTTATTCCAATTATTCTGATTTCTTAGAACAGTTTAAGCAATGCAAAAGTCACTACAGTAAATTCTAAAAAGACCAAGAAATCACTTGAATAAATAAATGCTTTATCTTCTTGCCAAGTGGAGACACATAGAAGTCAAGCACCACACAAATTTAGAATTCAGGGTAATGTGCAGTTACAGAGGAGGATGATAAAATCCTATGAACAGTATCACATCACAAAATAATAAAAACACTAGGAGGGAAAAATACTCTTTAGAAGGCATGACTGGTATTAATTAGTTAAACTAGAACTTTAAAAAAAAGTACTTACATGTAGCACCTTTGGGATCATTCCCCTAACTCACTTTCAAATTTAAGGCTTAGGGTTTCCAGATCATAGCTGACTTCTGTTGTTCTTAAGGTTCTAGGATTCACACTGAAGTGTATCTAGTACAATTGCTATGGAGGCCCTCATGAAGTGCTCCCAATTAGGGCCAGCAAGCCTAATTAGCCTTTTTGTACAAGGTATTTACTGAGAAGGGATAATTAATGAGCTGCTGCAAAATAGTCACAAGAAAGCTTTTGGGGCACAACACACACACACATACACACACACACACACACACGTTAATGAGGAGATTGAGCCCAAATGAAAAAGGCAGTGGTAGTGAGGTACAAGTTTGGCAAAAGATAACTCATGATTCTTAGAATAAATAAGAAAGAGGAAATTGTTTGTTTTAAATGACCCCTGTTCTTCTACTTACAGTCTCCCAGGGACATAGAGGAATTTGGGCATTTCATGATTGATCATTTTGATGTAGCTTTAATTCTCCACTAGGTATTCTTGTTGTAAGGGAAAAAGTCAGTGCAAATTTAAATGTTTTATTTTTTTTTCTGGCTCATATTCTTCCTTTAATTCATATGCCATTTAACACCACACCTAGATGACCTCTCATAGTTTCTCCTGCCCTCCTCCCCCACCAACTAAGCCCCCACCTTTTCTGGCTCAACCCATATTATATCCAATCTCCTCATAAGGTCAAATTCCTTTACAAAAAAAGCAGTTTCCAGGTGATCTGTGAACACTACCTATCTACTATATGACTTTTAAGATTAAGGTTTCCCATAACTGGGATAGGAAAAGAAACAAAATGTACTACTTGCTTATCTCTTTGTTCCACTGCTACACATGGAGGACCCTTCTCCCCTTTCAATAGATCAGAGCTCATGACTTTTTTCACTTCAGTAGTAAAAACCACTTTATGCCTAAGAAGTCCCTTTTGTGAAGGAAGAGGAGGAAGTCTGGAAAACTGAAAATGTTTACTCATTCAATTTCATCAATTCAGAGATTTCCCAATTTGAAAATATCTACAACATATCTAGTTAAGCATTTAATTCCTATAGTCTTTGCAGCCTCAGCACTAAGAAGTTAAGTGACTTCCCTGGAATTAACAATTAGTATGTGTTTAAGAGGCAAGGCTTGAACTCAGGCTTCCTTGATACTAAAGTCATCCCTCCATCCACTTTGCCATGTGACTTCTCCAGAAGTCATTGTCTAATTTTTGCTTTGATGGTAGAAAAGTGGAGGCTTATTAAGACACCTAATGGTGTATACATCAGAGATTTTAAGCACTTGACTAACAGCACTCCTGAGTGCAACCATTTTAAAATCCAATTGGGAAATATTTAACAATAAATTAAAAGAATTTAGAAAATGTTAATATATGGTTTACTACATCACTATGAGAGTACAGACAGCCTTATGTAGGAAATGCATAGATCTTATGTGGCCTGTTTCTATTTAAGTTTGATTCCAATACATTATCAGATGAGATTTTTGTATTTGGTTATTTCAGCTTGATTTTCTTTGTAACAAAGGAGGGAACAATGTGAAGGGCATATGGGAAATAACAATATAAAGACCAAAGATATCAATAAAATGTATAATAATATCAATTCTAAAACTTCATCATTTAAAAAAAAATTAGTTTAATCAAAATACACTATTTTTCCTTGAATCTATTGCCATCTTTAACTTCTTTCTTTTGGCTTGCTTCCTTTTGCTCAGTCTCTCATGCCCTCATGCTCTCAATCTCAATCAATGTTCCTTACCAGATCCCCAAACAAACAAAGGCTGGGAAAGGAAAAATCTTCAATAGTTTTTCTGAAGCTACTAAGAGCATTATCGTCCTTTATGATATTACAATTGATCAAGTTCTTATCTGAACTCCAACTAGTCTCTCTTTTTTAAAAAGCAGTTTCTATTACATTCCATACAGCAAATGAAAGCATATGGAGTTAATATTTACCTTTCTATTCTTCTTTTCATATACCTTTTACAGGTAATTTGTAGACAAACAGTCCCAAACATTCTGGCCTTTAATGTCCTCTATTAATTTTTTTTAAATTCTGATGAGATCACAAACTATAAACTCCTTTAAAAATATTTTTTACTAATATCTTTTGTTTTTTACATCATAGTTATCCCAAACTTCATCTCTTCCTCTCCAAGAATCATTCCAGATAATAAGTAATATATTGACAGAAAAAAAATAGTCCACACAACTGATTGATACATTGAAAAAGTCTGAAAACATCTGTGTAATATTAACCTATGAAGAGGGTTGTATTTCATATCTCTTTTTTCGAATCCTGCTTGATTTTTATAATTTTGTTACATTTATTTTTGTCTTTCCATTGGTGTAGTCATTGTGTTTGTTGGGGTTTTTTGGCTCTGTTTACTTCATCCTATTATAAGTTCATACAGATTTTTCCATGCTTCTCTGTATTCATCACACACATCATTTCTTATAGGACAATAAAATTCCATACTTTCATGTAGTGCAATTGGTTTAGCTATTCCTCAATTGGCGAGTATCTACTTTGTCTCCAATTCTTTGCTATCATAAAAAGTGCTGCTATAAATATTCTGGAGTATATGGAGACTTTCTTCTTATCAATCACTTCTTTGGGGTGTAAACACAGTAATGGATTCTCTGGTTTAAAGAATATGGATATTTCAATCACTTTATTTGCTTAATTCCAAATTACTTTCCAATATGGTCATGCTATTTCATACTTCTATTAACAATATATTCAGATATCTATTATTCAAATACCACTTCAGCATTTACTGTTGCTATTTTTTTAATCATTTTTGTCTATTTTCAAGATAAGGGAAATCTCAAATTTGTTTTGATTTTGCATTTCTCTTATTACCGTTCAATCAATTTAAATCCTTGGTTAGTATAATACTTCTACACCCATGCTTATTTGGATGCGTCTATTTGTTTGGGACTCCATTATAATTAATAACTGATTGGAAGTGGTAGTGATTTTGGTGGTTGTTATTCTTAATTTTATTTTTAAAAACTTTTCAGTTGTATTTTATTTTCCAAATACATGTAAAGGTAGTTTTTGTTTTTATATTATTTTAATAAGAAAAATGAAAAATAGAAAAGGAATATAAGACAAAATAAAACCAAAGAGAACACTGCCATGCACTCAGCAGAACATCAGAGAGGATTCAAAATATATAACAACAAATTGCCAGTTCAAGAAAGTATATATATTAGCAGAAGAATTTATGTTCACATTTGTCCATCTTTACTTCCTTGTAAAGTGTTCTTTGTTCTCTGCTGTGCATCTTTTTTACTTTATTCTTTTCCCTCCTGACACCTCTCCCATCCCTAAGCAGGCTATAGTTAAGAAAGGATATATTTATGTATATGTATATATATATATATATATATATATATAGCTATATACATACATACACACACACTCACTGTCCCACTTCCTCATTCTACACTAACATATCTTTCCTATCCTTATTGACTCTTTGCTTTAATTCTGCTCCTTAACTTGCCATGAAAATAGTTTTCAACATTAATTTTTGTAAGACTTTTTATTCCAAGTTTTTCTCCTTTCTTTCCTCACCTCCCCTTCCCCAAGACAGCAAGCAATCTGATACAGGTTACATATGTACAATTCTTTTAAACATATTTTCATATTTGTCACATTGTGCAAGAAAATCAGACCAAGAGGGAAAAAAAATTAGAAAGAAGAAAACAAACAAACAAAAAGTGCAAATATTATGCTTCAATTTCCATTCAGTCTCCATAGTTCTCTATCTGGATGAGGATAGCATTTTCAATCCCAAGTCTATTGGAACTGCATTGTTGAGAAGAGCCAAGTCCATCACAGTTGGTCATCACATAATCTTATTGTTACTATGAACAAATTTTGAATAATGTGGATAAGTTCACTTACCTTGATAGTATATTTTTTTTTATTTAATAGCCTTTTATTTACAGGATATATGCATGGGTAACTTTACAGCATTAACAATTGCCAAACCTCTTGTTCCAATTTTTTACCTCTCCCCCCCCCCCCCTCCCCTAGATGGCAGGATGACCAGTAGATGTTAAATATATTAAAAATAGAACTTATATACACAATAAGTATACATGACCAAAACGTTATTTTGCTGTACAAAAAGAATCAGGCTCTGAATTATTGTACAATTAGCTTGTGAAGGAAATAAAAAATGCATGTGTGCATAAATATAGGGATTGGGAATTTAATGTAATGGTTTTTAGTCATCTCCCAGAGTTATTTTTCTGGGCATAGCTAGTTCAGTTCATTACTGCTCCATTGGAAATGATTTGGTTGATCTCGTTGCTGAGGATGGCCAGGTCCATCAGAACTGGTCATCATATAGTATTGTTGTTGAAGTATATAATGATCTCCTGGTCCTGCTCATTTCACTCAGCATCAGTTCGTGTAAGTCTCTCCAGGCCTTTCTGAAATCATCCTGTTGGTCATTTCTTACAGAACAGTAATATTCCATAATATTCATATACCACAATTTATTCAGCCATTCTCCAACTGATGGACATCCATTCAGTTTCCAGTTTCTAGCCACTACAAAAAGGGCTGCCACAAACATTCGTGCACATACAGGTCCCTTTCCCTTCTTTATAATCTCTTTGGGATATAATCCCAGTAGTAACACTGCTGGATCAAAGGGTATGCACAGTTTGATAACTTTTTGAGCATAGTTCCAAACTACTCTCCAAAATGGTTGCTTGATAGTATATTTTCCAGGAATAGTCTATAGCAAAAGTACTATAAATATTTTCATGCATTTTGATGCTGTATTTTTATCTTTGATTTCTTTGGGGTAC
Organism: Sarcophilus harrisii; assembly: GCF_902635505.1. Classification (NCBI taxonomy): domain Eukaryota; kingdom Metazoa; phylum Chordata; class Mammalia; order Dasyuromorphia; family Dasyuridae; genus Sarcophilus; species Sarcophilus harrisii. The sequence goes on from NC_045429.1 coordinate 49,050,944, forward strand.
AGGTCTAATAACAGTATATCTGCATCAAAGAGTATATGCATAATATAATAACTTCAGAACCATAGCAACAAGTTGCTTTTTAGAATGGCTGGAACAAATCATAGCTCTACCAGCAGTACATTAATGTGCCTGTCTATCTATAACCTCTCAAGCTGCTCTTAACCAAACTTTGCCAATATGATGCATGTGAAGTGGATCCTAAGAATTATTTTAATTTGCATTTTTGTTATTACTAGTTGTTTTGATAATTTTGCATATGGCTTTGATAGCTTGAATTCTTTCCTTTCAAAACTGCATGTTATCTATATGATAGATTTCAATAAATTCTTTGAGTATCTTAAAATTAGTATCTTTATCAGAGAAATTTGCTGCAAGGATTTTCCTCTCCCAGTTAATGCTTTTGCTTTTCATTTTGGCTGCATTGCTTTTGTTTGTGTAAAGTAGCTTAAATTTTATGTAACCAAAAGTTTTTCTTTTTGTTTTCATTTTATCTTTAGTTATACTTTCCATTCCTTGTTTGTTCATGAATTCTTGACCTATACATAAATGTGAAACCTAGTATCTTCAATTTGTCCAAGATGTAAATTTATTTATTTATTTGTTTTGCTGAGGCAATTGGGGTTAAGTGATTTGCCTAGGGGTCACACAGTGTTAAGTGTCTGAGACCAAATTTGAACTCAAGTCCTCCTATCTTCAGGGCTGGTGCTCTATCCATTGTACCACCTAGCTGCCCCCAAGATGTGAATTTTTATATCTAAATTATGTATCCATTTGGAAATTATCGTAAACAACAAAACTATACAATGATGATCAATTCTGATGGATGTGGCTCTCTTCAACAATGAGATGATTCAAAGCAGTTCCACTTGTTCAGTGATGAAGAAAACCATCTACACCCAGAGAAAGAACAGTGGGAACAAAGTGTGGAATACAACATAGCATTCTCACTCTCTCTGTTGTTATTTGCTTACATTTTGTTTCTCAGTTTTTCTTTTTCTTCCTTCTTGATCTGATTTTTCTTGTGCAGCAAGATAATTGTATAACTCTGTATACATATATTGGATTTAACATGTATTTCAACATATTTAACATGTTTTGGACTACCTGTCAGCTACGGGAGGGGATGGGGAGAAGGAGGGGAAAATTTGGAACAAAAGGTTTTGCAAGGGTCAGTGTTGAAAAATTACCCATGCATATGCTTTGTAAATAAAAAGCTTTAGTTAAAAAAAAAAGATTGGAAAGGGAGTAGAATGTTGTAAGGATAGAATCGATGGTCTGGGAAAATACTGAGGGTTAGAGAAACTGGAAGTTAGGGACAAATGGAATAATAGAATATTATGTTCAGATAAAATAATTTTTAGCTGTTGATCTTGGAAATAGGATACTTGTGGGATAAAATGAACAAAAAATGTTCTTTGCATCAGAAATAGAGGTGAAGAGGTCATGAGAGTCAAACTAATTTAGGAACTAGGAGGTTAAAGTATTAGAAAAAATTATCTATCTATCTATCTATCTATCCATTTTCAAGTTCCCTAGTAGAGGGTTGTGATTGGGAGTACTTCATGGTACTATGATTCAGTCACTGAATTCCTGGAAAAGGGAAGATGATGGTAACTACAACATGAACTGGGTGACAAATTTGGGGAAAGTGAAATCAAAGGGAGGAGATGTTGCTTAATAATGACAAGAGAAACATTCTAGAAGTAGCAATGGGAGCAAAGAATATTCTGACTGTCTGACTAGGATTAATGCATTGAGATTTGCAAGCAAAAGTATAATCAATGTTGGGAAAGGTCTGAGAGACAGGATCATCTAGAAGGAGCCAAGTTTCTAATGAGGGCCAGAAAACAGAATGAACATAACAGAAAGAATTCTGAATTTGTGAGAAAACCCAAGTTAGAGAGATCATGTTTGGAGTGGGGTACTATTGGGGTAAATAAAAATAAAGAATCAGCTAGTTGACAACAATTTTCATAAACTCTTTTCTTCCTAGGACATGTATTAGAATTATCCAAGAAGAATATTAAATAATGATATGTTTCAAAGGAAACATTTTCATAGTTTCTTTTCATTCAAGAGATATATTTTACTTTGCATATACATTTTATGATTGTGTCTCTGTATGTGTCATTGAGTAAAACTCTGCTAAAATTAACAGTACATATAAGATCCAAAAAAAAGGAAATTTTCTTATAGTGTAAGAAGTTAAAAACCCAACTTTTACCAGATTTTTTTATTTTTATATTGCATATAATTATGGCTATTGTATTGATATTATATTAAGGAAAGATCCATTTATTTCTAAGTTTTTTAATGTTTTTAATAAAAATGAGTATTGTATTTCATTGGAAACTTTTTTCTGCATCTATTGATAAAATCATATGATTTAGTCATTATTATTATTATTAATTGTTCTATTTTGTTACTAACATTCCTAAAATAGACTATCCTTGCATTCCTGGTATAAGTCCAATCTGATCAGAATGTATAATTTTTATGATAAATTGCTATTAGTTTAACTGAATCATTTACATCAGTATTCCTTAGAAATACTAGTTTATGTTTCCCTCCTCTGCTTTGAATTTTCAGATAATAAGACCATATACATATTTTTTTTAATCACAAAATGAATTTGGAGAAGAGATTAGACTTGATACATTTTGACTCAGAGTCAAACCAAGAGTAATGGTTGAAAGTTGCAAATTCTGATAAATTCTGACACTTTGTCATTAAACACTTTCTAATACTGAGAGATAACTAGAAGTAGAATGGATTGTCTCAAGAAGTTATAGATTTCCCCTCCTTGAAAGTCTTGAAGCAAAAGCTAAATGACTATTTGTTAGAAATGTCCAGGGGATTTCCTTGATATATGGATTGGACTCAATGAACTAAAGCAGGAGTCAGGAATCGTTTTTCTGCCAAGGGTCATTTGAATATTTATAACATCATTTGCAGTGTGAGGCTACTGTACATAGTGTTCAATTCATCATCACCTGTGGTTGCCTTGGCAGAGCCAGACCAAATGATTTTGTAGGTTTTATATGGCCTGAGCTTCAAGGCAGATACCCCCTCACTCTTGGACTCTAAAGGAATGGTCTATAGCAGCAGTTACTCACTACTGCTCCACTGGATGCTCCATTTGAACTGCTCTTTGACCTGGATCTAAGGTAGTATTTGCTTTTTTGCCTGACTCCTCTCCCCCACAATGTTCTCTAAGTTTGAGATCTGTAGTTATTCAGTTCAGCTCACTTGGCCCACTATTAAACCATAGGTGGCAGTAAGAATTAAAGTAGACAAACATTTCCTGGGTTTCCCCTCTCTTATGTCATAGGTGAGAACAGCTAGGTGGCACACTGGGCTTGGAATCAGGAATTCTCATTTTCATAAGTTCAAATTTGGTCTCAAACACTTATTAGCCGTGTGACCCTGGGCAAATCACTTAAATCTGTTTGCCTCAATTCCTTACCTGTAAAATGAGCTAGAAAAGAAAAGAACAAATGACCTAAATTTAGGTGTCCATTCCCAGGTTCAGTAATGGTAAAGGTGGAGGAGTTAGGGCCTTGCTTCACTAATTAGAGGAGTAGAGGAAGTATTCTAGATCAGAATTATGAGGTGATTAAAGGCCTGGTAATAGGATTCATGACCTGTTCCAGGATCGTGGGTAGAATAATTTTGCTGTGTTGGGGAGTAAATGAAGAGGAACTACGGGAGAAAAGTGTGAGGAGATAAAGTGGGGCAAGACAGCAATGCTTTTGAATTCCAGGCTGAAGAGTTGGACTTTGGACTGAAGACAAGGGACACTACTGACTATTAGTGAGTTTAGGGTGAAAATGCAAATCAATGTTTTATAAAGATTAATCTGTCAGTGGTAAAGATGAGTGGAGACCACTGTAAAGCTACAATGATTAGGCAAGATTTAGGTAGAAAGGGTAGCCCAACTTAAAATTTTCTTCATTTTCAATAGTTTTCTGATCCTTTATTGGCTACTATCCACAAATTCTTGGAACATTGGTTCCTTCTATATATTTTTGTTGTACTCACCAGTCCATACCCAGTCTTAGCATGGATGTTTCTTCTGTTCCCTATTCACCTGACACATCTTGTTTGTTTTGTTTTAATTTTTGGCTGATTCTCCCTGTCTCTCATCTGGACTACAAGTGCAGTGATCTCTCATGGGCTTGATCACAATATAGATTGACTCAGAAGCTTTAACCTGATCTGTTTCCTACCCAAGCCATTTGTACCTGGAGGTTCACAATGATAAGGATAAGGTAGGGTATTCGTCCAATAAATTTTAGCCCTATTGTGGCCCAGAACTCCTGTACCTTAGAAACCTATTAGCTTCAATTTCCCCAGCAGTACCAACTACATATGTGGGTCATGCTTGGATCTTTTTTACTAGGACTAATGTAAAATAAAACCAACTGAAAGAGCACAGAATTGTCCATTTATATTGGATGGGAAACTTAACCTAAGTTATCTCTAATCTAACTGTAGATAGTTGGCATAGCTTCTGGGACTAACTTAATAGGTAAGGATAATTTTACATAGCAACATAAGAATTTTAGTAGGTAAGAACATTAATTATAAATCTTTAAATTTGGAACACAAGATTTTGTAATGGAGAATGTTGAAAATTAACTTTGCATGTATATTGAAAATAAAAAGCTCTTATTAAATTTTAAAATTATAAATCTTTAGCTTTCTAAAATTTATCATTTAAAAAAATTAATAATAGCCAGCTTAAGGATCATTTTCTCAGTAAGCCGTATCCCATCAAATGACAAGAAATTTAAAAAAAAAAAAACAACTCAAAGATTATATCTACCACACATTTTTAGAAGAACATAGGATCATAGACTGAGAGTTGGAAAGGATTTTAGAAGCTGTTTGGTCCAATACCCTCATTTTATAGGTGAAGAAAATGAGTTACAGAGAGTTTAAATAATTTGCTTATTGTCATTCAAGTCATTTAGATAGCAAATATCAAAGAGGGATTTGAATTCAGGTGTTCTTAACTCTAAATTTGGCATTATTTCTATTTCAATTTTTAAAGGCCATTTTTTATAACATCATAAAGGGGAAAGTCACTAGGATACATGTATATTATGGGTATTTATTGCCAAAAAGGTTGCACACAATAAGTGGAAGACAGTGTGGCGTTATGAAAGAAGTATAGGACTGGGCATCAAGAGTTCTAGGGTCTGGTCTCAAATCTGTCTCTGGTTAACTGTGCAATTTTTTACTAAATCATTTTCTTTGAGCCCCTGTTTCCTTATTTGGAAATTCCTAATTTGTTCCCTGTTCTTTTCTCTTTTGAAAATGGGAGGAAAAGGTAGCATTCTCCTCATCAAGGCCAACTTCTCTATTTGTCCCCTTGATCCTCTCCCCTTTGGGAGCTCACCCCTCCAATAATTCCCTCTCCTTCCCTAAATTTTAATCTCTTCTTACACACTGGGCTCTTCCTTGATATATGCAAACATAACCAGATTTCCCCCATGGCTGTCAAGTTGGTTCCCATAGTATTCCATATTAGCAAGTTTCCCATTCACATCCCCCTTTCTCCCCATATCACCTCAAATTTCATACATATTCAGAATACTCTAAATGCAGTAAGGAAAGGGTCCTTTCATCACATCTAAGAGGCTTCAACAGGGGTGTTAGCAAGAGAATGCATGGCATATGATACATGGCATAGCAAGAGATGATGGCATATGAAACAGCTGTTCCTTCTCAGCAGAGCACAAGCCAGCTTCTCCCCTGATGCAAATGCTCCCTGCATTCCCATGTTTTCTAACTAAAACATGAACTCTGTAAGAATCTGAACCACATTCACCCTAAAGGACTAAGTACTGATATTTCCTTAAAGTGTTTCCTTTCTATAGGAATATGTATTTATCAACATAAATTAGCCTTAAATAGAATGAAAGAACTTCTTAGAATGAAAAAACTTCTCAGTGACACTGACAATCTGAATATTTTTGAGCAAGAACTTAACATTTCTTTACTTGAAAGCATTTTCTTGGGCTGTCTCCTATGCCTAGAAACCTTTCCTTTCTCATCTCTGTTAACTGATCTCTTTGGCTTTTTTTTTTTTTTTTTTTAAAAGTTTGAACTAAAATTCTTTTATAAGAAGTTTTTCCCAATTGGAAACCAGTATGGAAGAAACTAGGCATTGACTCACACCTAACACTACATACCAAAATAAAATCAAAATGAGTTCATGATTTAGACATAAAGAGTGATATTATAAGCAAATTAAAGGAACATAGGATAGTTTACCACTCAGATCTGCAGAGAAGGAAAGAATTTGTGTTCAGAGAAGAACTGGAACTCATAATTGAACATCAGATAGATAATTTTGATTATAGTAAATTAAAAAGTTTTTGTACAAAGAAGATTAATGCAGACAAGATCAGAAGGGAAGTAATAAATTGGGAAAACATTTTTTACATTTAAGGGTTCTGAAGGTTTCATTGTAAAATATATAGAGAATTGACTCAAATTTATAAGAATTCAAGCCATTCTCCAATTGATAAATGGTCAAAGGATATGAACAAACAATTTTCAGATGAAAAAATTGAAACCATTTCTAGCCATATGGAAAGGTGCTCCAAATCACTATTGATCAGAGATATGCACATCAAGACAACTCTGAGATACCACTACACACCTGTCAGATTGGCTAAGATAACAGGAAAAGATAAAGACAAATGTTGGAGGGGATATGGGAAAACTGGGACACTGATACATTATTGGTGGAATTGTGAACAGATCCAGTCATTCTGGAGAGCAATTTGGAACTATGCTCAACAAGTTATCAAACTGTGCACACTCTTTGATGCAGCAGTGCTTCTACTGGGTCTATATCCTAAAGAGATCTTAAAGGAAGGAAAGGGACCCACATGTGCAAAAATGTTTGTGCCAGCTCTTTGTGCAATGGCTAGAAACTGAAAACTGAGTCAATGCCCATCAGATGGAGAATGGCTGAATAAATTATGGTGTATGAATGTCATGGAATATTATTGTTCTAAAAGAAATGATCAGCAGGATGATTTTAGAGAGGCCTGGAGAGACTTACAGGAACCGATGCTGAGTGAAATGAAGAGAACCAAGAGATCATTGTACACGGCAACATCAATATTATGCGATGATCAGTTTGATAAATGTGACTCTTTCTAACAAGGAGATACTTGATGCCAGTCCCAATGATCTTGTAATGAAAAGAGAGAACTGTGGGAACTGAATGTGGAACACAATATAACATTCTCACTCTTTTTGTTGTTCACTTGCACTTTGTTTTCTTACTCATTTACTTTCCTTTTTGATCTGATTTTTCTTGTGCAGCAAGAGAATTATATAAATATGGTTACACATATTGGATTTAACATATATTTTAACACATATAACATATATTGTATTGCTTACCATCTAGGGGAGGGAGGAAGGAGGGAAAAATCTGAAACACAAGGCTATGCAAGGGTCAATGTTGGAAAATTTTCTGTGTTTATGTTGTGAAAATAAAAAGTTTTTTTAAAAAAGAAGCTTTTCCCAATGCACTACTTTTTGTTGTTGTTGTTTTAAGCAAAATATATATATAAAAAAAAGATTACCCAGCATATGGGGGCAAGGAGGGAGATTACAAAGCCTATTTATTTAGCATGAATCTTTTTCAGAAGTGCCTTTTTGTTTTGTCAGGCAGATGTTTTTAGCTAATGAGTTGCCTGTTGTTTTGGAGAACAAAGCTAATATGTCACAAAAGTGTATTTTTGTTTATATTATATATTTACAGACAATGCTAATAACCTATATAAATTTAAGTAATTCAAAGCCTATAATACAGACTGCTACTTAACAAATTCATACCATTCAAAGGGACATTTTTCAATAGAAAAACAACCATATCTTGATTTCAAAATTTAATGATCCTAGCTATGTTAATGAGGGCAAGTCACTTAAGCCCATTGCCTCTCAAAAAACCAACAAAAATATCAAAAAATTCCAACTCGATTAAGGACCAAGTCTCTCAATGTCATTGCATTTATTGTAATTTTTAAGGATTTTCTTTGAAAACTGTTAATATTGGAGCAGTTAGGTGGTACAGTTGAATCTTTGAGGACAGGAACTGCCTTTGGCTCTTTTTATGCCCTCGGTGCTTAGCATAGTGCCTGGCACCTTAGTTGTGTCCAATTCTTTGTGACCCCATTTGAGATTTTCTTGGCAGAATCACTGGAGGGGTTTGCCATTTACTTCTCCAGCACATTTTACACATGAGAAAACTGAGGCAAATAAGGTTGACTTGCCCAGGGTCACATAGATAGTAATTGTCTAGGGCCAGATTTGAACTCAAGAAGATGAATCTTCCAGACTCTAGGCCAGATACTCTATCTGGGCCACCTAGCTGCTCCCCTACTTGGTACACAGTAGGGGCTTAATAAAACATTACTGATTAACTGATTGATTGAAATTATAGATACAAGTTAGTAAGTAGAGGCTATGTTATTTTTCCTCCACTGAACTATGAATTTGGAACAAACACCTCTCTCCTTGACAGGGCTCCAAGGAAAAGCAATGCCCTGCTTCTCTATGATAACAAAAGAAGGATGGAACAATGTCCAAGGAAACCTATCAGTAGATTGGAAAATCCATTAAATATTTACATTAAAATTCAATGTTCTCCGCTGTCTAGAAAACAGCTGTAGCAGAATGTGAGTTGAATCCTGGGAAGCTCTTAGAATTCTCTCTAGGTGGCAACTTTTCCAGACCAGGTAGGAGACCCCTTAGCAAAAAGTTGGACTAGGGGATGGTAAAGTATGAAAAGAAACTTATAGATAAGACTGGAGGGGCTGGTTCACTGGTATTGTAGAAAACAGGAAGGGCTTGGGACCAAGAGAGATAAGGTTTGAATCCCACTTCTGACACTTAGCTGTGTGAGCTTGGGCAATTCAACCTCAATTTCTCCATTGTTAAAATGCTACTAATAATACCTATGATTCCAGTCTCACCTATAGCTCCTGTGAAGATCAAATGAGATAATGTGTGTAAAGTGTTTTATATATCTAGAGCAAATGTTATCTACAATTATTAAGAAAAAAGATGAAGGATATAGGGGTCCTACTCCTGGCCAGAGGAGCAAAGGACAACCTCGATAAGGGAGTGATGGAATCAAATCAGCTCTGCCTGGGAGTATGAGGTATTCATGGATATAGAGCCCCATACCCCTCATCCTGTGCTCTGTGCTGAAATCTTTCTTCAGGATGTGAGCAAAGAAAAGCATTGGGGAATTCAGAAACTCAAAGAGCTGCTCTAGCTCAGTTGTAGCTTAAAGGAACAAGGGGAATCTGTTAATTAAGCTGACCTACAGAGCTTAAGGCACAATTAAATTTAGCATGTATTAAGCTATTCACAAAGCACTATGCTAGGTATTGGGAATATATGGTGCCTGCTTGTCAAAAGTTTATAGTTTAAGAGTTAAGTATGAAATGTGTATGTATACAAAGGATTATGGTGAAAATTAGGAAATGGTTAGTACATAGAAGAGATGAAAATCTAACAGGAAATTCAAGGAAGAAGAGATAATTTCTAGTTGAGATAATTGCTTCATGAAGGATCCCTGAAGAAAGAGAAGATCAATATATGGATATGCATGGTTGAAAGGGGGGTGTATGTGGAAGAAAGAGAGAGGAGGGGGAGAGAAAGACAGACAGACAGAGACACAGAGATAAGCAGAATTAGTCCAAGTGGCCTGGAGCTTGAAATGTGTGAAGGGAAATTATATAAAAAAAATGAAATTATTAGAATATCGAGGGCTCCAATACCCCCTCCCTTTTTTTTTTTTTTTTTGGTACACAGCTGTGAGTCACAGAAGATTCTGAGTAGGGTAATGACTATTAAAATGGAAGCTCTTTGAGAAAAGGGATTTTCCCCAGCTCACTTTAACAATTAGGAAACTGAGGCAAACAGTATTAAATGGTTTATCCAGGATTACAAAGCAGGATTTGAATTTAGGGGCTCTGGATGGAGTCCACGTTTGGCATTAGACCTATTATGCCTTCTAGCTGCCCTATTAAAATAATGTAGGGGAGAAATAGTGATGTTATGAAATAGATTGGTGGCAGTGGAAGGAGGGGGCTATAGCTTTGGGGAGGGGTTTTTTGTGCTGCAGGAAAATGAGTAGTATAAAAATGCCCCTGGTGCCTCATGGAGGGTCCTTTCATAGACCTTAGGAATTAAAGAGTGAGCAGGAAATGAATTGTTTCCTAACACTCCCTGATTATAGACAAAATGTTTACAGAATATTTGAATTGCAAGAACTCTGCTATTTTCAATTCAAGGTCCTTTACAATCTGACTTCAACTCACCTTTTCTGCCTGATCTCACACTACTCCCTCCACTTCTCATCCCTCTTTCAAAATTTAAGGTCCAGATGAAGTTATCTGCTAAATCGATGTTATTACATGCAATATTCCTCCATGCATTTGTATAGGCTAGAGCATAGCTTTTATGCTTTGTATAACCAGGACTAGAATGTGGGTCTCCTGATTTCTAGTTAGATTTTTTTCCCCCAACATAACCTTGGATCCACCTTTATTCTAGTAGTCCAATTTTTTTTGAATGCTGGGACACATCTGGCCAGAGCCACCATGTGGGTACTGATAGCCTTGCTGCTGCTGCTGCTGGGTGAGTTTTTCTCTCTCTATCATTATATTGGACGGAAGACAAAGGGAGGAGGGAAGGGAAGAGGGTTTTAAAGCAAAGCCTCTTGTGCCTTGAGCATTAAAACTTGATGCTCTGATATATAGACTACAAGCTTGGCCTTCAGAGTCTTCATGCTAGATACCCTTTATAGCTCAGTGCCAGGATTGTCTGCTGTTATGATTTTGATGTTTAATACTGCCAGAGGCTCAGCAATCATCAAAACCCAGGCCCCTTTAGAAGGCAAAACTTTAAACCTAAGCAGAAAGCCTGGGGAGTTTAAGTCAATTTTCCCATTTACCATGAGACTTCCTGGTCTTAACCTCTCTTTCACTGATTGTCAACTTCTGATCTTTTACAGGTCCAAGAATTGGAATAGCTGGTAAGTCTTCTGCATAATTTCCTCCATTTTCTCCTTCCTGCTCACTTTATCTCACACATACGTCAAATTCTCTTTGAGTCTAACCAGTGGTTCTCAAACTTTTGTTCTCAGTATCTTCATGTTAAAAAACTATCGAGGATCTGTTCAAAGAGTTTTTGTTCACATGGGTTATATTTATAGCTATTTGCTATATTAGAAATAAAAAATGATTTTGAATTTGTAGACCTTCTGAAAGGGTTTCAGAGATCCCAACAATTCTTTGGATTACTTTTGAGGACTTTGAGGACCACTGGTCACTCTAAACTATATGCTCAGAGTGGTCTATTGGACTCTTAGCAGGATGATCATAGAGCTAAATGAAGAGATCCTTAGGTGGAGACTATTCTGGGATGTTGTTTATCCTTGTTATTCTCTAACTTATTTGGTCCAGTTTGCTGAAGATAGACTGTGTCTAAGCAGTTATTTAGGACAGTATGCTTTACAAATTGATTAACTGACCTTCTGACTAAGTTGCTTCTAATTGTATGATTATGGTCAGCTCTATTCCCAGAGGTAGTCTAGGGTTTTTCCAAACTGGATCCCAGTTCTTCAGGCTTCTTGACTTTGTCTCTCTTTTTGCAACATCCTTTACAGCCACCATGGATAAGCCCATTCTATCTTTGCACCCACCTTGGACCACAATCTTTAAGGGGGAGCGAGTAACCCTGAGATGTGACGGATACCACCCTTTGCTCCTGGAGCTCCGGCCAATCAGCACTTTGTGGTATTTGGGGCATCTACCACTTCCCTCTCATAAGAAGAGCATTGAGGTGCAGACACCAGGGGTGTATCGATGCCAGACCCGAGGGGCACCTGTCAGTGATCCAATTCACCTTTCAGTATCCAATGGTAAGTGGGATGAGTATAATGGGAGGGTATAGCACATATACTGGGAACATATACAAGGGAAATACATATTCCAGGAACTCATGCCAATTTTCTTTTTTCTCTTTTTTTTGTTAAAGCTTTTTATTTACAAAACATATGCATGGATAATTTTCAACATTCACCCTTGTAAAACCTTGTGTTCCAAATTTTTCCCTCCCTTCTTCACATCCCTCCCCTAGATAGCAAGTAATCCAATATATGTTAAAAAAAATGCACAATTCTTCTATACATAGTTCCACAATTCTCATGCTGGTGTGCCAGTTTTCTTACAGAAAATATAGTCCTAGTGCTATTCTGTTTTAGATAGGAAACTGCTCACCCTGGCATGAGGCATATAAAAGAAGTAGTTCAATGGTTGGTGAGGTTCAGGCTTCATACTACACATAAGTTAAATAGGGAGCCATGTACATGATAAGACATGAAATGCACAATAGGCCCCAAAGTATATCCACATACCTTAAAAATGGTTTCTGAAAATCCTACCATTAGAGCTGTGTTTTGCAGTTAAGGCATTAATTATTGAAGACCCCTGCTAAAATTTAAGTATATTCCCTAGGGGAAATAATACTCCAAGATAGCACCCAGACAGGACAATAGATTTATTTATAGTATAGTATAGTATAGAATAGATTTATTTATAGTATTAGTTTATTGATAGCTAGATCTTGAGAGAATCCTAACTTTTTACATGACAAAGAAAAAAATCTAGTGGGAAAATAAGGGTTTCTGTACAGCTAGGGGTAGATATGGGATTCCCTTGGAAAAGGAAAACAGAGGTGATATCTACAAAACTGGCTCTCTATTTATAGGATCATAGATTTAGAGAAGGTAAGGAACTTCAGAGATCATCTTACATTTTACAGAAAGAGGAAACTGAGTCACAGAGAAGTAAAATGATTCCATAAGTAGTAAGTAGGAACATGTCATTCTGCCTTTTCTTTTCTTCAAAGTTTCCCTTCCTTAGGACTAAATCCAGATGGAGTTTTATTTCCTTATACTGTGGGGTGATTCCATTGGAGTTTGGAGCACTTTAAACTTAGGTCTTACCCATCCCCTATCATGCCTTCCCTACTTCCCTAAAGTTATCATCCAGCTTCAGGGATGGACACTGAATTACAAGATCCTGGAGTTTGAAGGGATCTCAGGAGTCATTTAGCCCAACCCTTACAAAAATAAGAATTCCCCGAGGCAGCTTAGTGGCACAGTGAAGAGAGCACCAGCCCTGGCAGAGTCAGGAGGACCTAAGTTTAAATGTGGTTTCAGACACTTAGTGGCTGCGTGGCTCTGAACAAGTCCCAACCCCAACTGCTTCTTCAAATAAATCCAAACAAACAAAAAGGATTCCCACTAGAGTAAGTGGTCACCCAACCTTGTTAGAAATTATTTCCTTACATTAAGCCCCAATCTCTCTATCTGAAGATATCTATCATGTCTCTCCTAAGTTTTCTCTTCTTCGATTTCAACATGTCCATTTCCCACAATTTTGAGGTCATTTACTAAGCTAGTCATTCTCTGAACACTCTTTAGCTGATCAATGTCCTTTCCAAATCTGGTACCAAGAACTGAACAGATAGTCCAGGTTCAATTGAACCAGGGCAAAAAATAGTTGGATGATAACCTCCTAGATCTAGACACTGCGTTTCTCAATGTAGTCTACAATAAAAAGAAATTTTCCCCTGCTATATGATACTATTGACTTCATATTGAGACCTCCTTCAAAATTGATATGAAATCATTATTATTTTTTAGGTTCATAAATGTACCTTAGTATAATCATCTGAGACAAAATGTCCCATCTTGTTCACAAGACTGCAGTAAAAACTGTCAAATGTTTTGCCTAAATCTAGGTAGAGCATCTCTGATATTTCCCTAATCTACCAGTTTAATAACCTGTGAAAAAAATAGAGGAACTAAAATTGTTCTAATATTTCCTTTTCTGTATAAAGTCATGTTAGTTCTTTGTCATCACCACTCCCTTTTCTAGAAATTTACTAACCATCCCTTTAATTTCTCCAGGAATTAAAGTGATGTTCAGTGGCCTATAGTTTGCAAAGTCAATTTCCTTCTTTTTTTTTTGAAAATTGAAGGCAATATTTGCTTTCCTCCAGTCTTTGGGGCAGCTCTCTAATTCATCAGTGATATCTTTCAAAGATCATTAACAGATAGTACTTTGTCAATCACATTTGCCATTTCTCTCAGTCTCTTAGAATATGTTTTTTCTAGGCATTAGAATTCATTAAAGGCAACCATCTTTCTTTATTTTCATTTTCTGTACATTTTAAATGATTTTTAAATGGGCTGACGAATTACTTATATATTAACAGTTCAACAAACATTTATTAAACACCTAGGCCGGCAATAGAAACTGAAACTATGATTTTGTGGCTAGAAGGAGCTTCCAGATTAGAAAATTCCCTCTACCAATGTAGATCAGTGTTTCATCAGCAACAAATAATAGTAGAAATTAAGTACATTAGTTTTATATAAAGTGTGAGAGATGAAAACATTGTTACTTTTGTGGGATGACAGTATTGATCATGGCACAGGATAGCTTCATTGTGAGACATCCAAAGAGGATGGACGGTTTGGATGGTATCCCCAATAAAATCTGGAGGAAGACTTACTTCAAAAGTAAAAGGATCAGGAGAACTAAAGAATGACAAATGGGATAAATAAGAGATGAACAGGAAGTGAAGAAAGACTATGGGGTGCTCATGAGTTTTACTGAGATCATGTACATTATCTATGTTGCAGATTGGCTGATCCTGCAGGTTCCCTATGCCATGGTGTTTGAGGGTGAGCCACTAGTGATACGCTGCCGAGGCTGGTATGATAAAGTTGTCTACAAGCTCCACTACTACAAGGATGGGCATGTCATGCGCTACTTCCAGTCTAGTGCCAACTACACAATACCTCAGGCACGATCCAGTGATAGTGGACATTACCAGTGCTCAGGAACCCTGCGTATCCCAGTGGAGAGTACTCCTATGTTCTCTGCCAAGGTTGCGGTTACCATCCAAGGTATAGATACAAGTCACAGTCTCATTTCTTGAGGGAAGGGGGTGGGAAGTAGGAACTGGGGAAATAGGTATGAGTAGAAGAGTAAAAAATCTTTGAATCAAAGATAAGGAGAGAAATTTTATACCATTCTTACCCTCCAAATTTCTCTTCCACACAAGGAATAGACTGGCCCCACCAGCCCTTCCCTTTTCCTTAGACCTTCTCCACAGACCTTTTCCACTCTCATCCCTTCCCTCCATTAATGAAACTGGAACTGTCCAATAAGGCAGTATGGTATTTACATTGACCCAAGAACTACCCAATTCAATGAATTCTTTTTTGGGACATTGAAAAAGGACACATAAGGAACAAATCATCTCCTCTGATGGGCAGTGACTGCTACTCCCTTGTCCAAATCTTCCATCAAAAAGCTGGAATCTGGAGGACCACAGCTAGACTTTATAATTCTTAATACTTTCTAGCTTATATACACAGTATCATTTGTACCAATGTGTATTATCAGAATTCCACAGCAAGCCTGTCTAATCTTTGGGCCCTTCTTTCCTTCTGTGGCCCAACACTGCGTAGCTAGTCACTGTGGAATAGTGATGCTGGACCGATGGCCCACTATCCCAGCCCTCATCCCTTCTGCTGTCTGCCACTTCTCAGTCTCAAGCGCATCTCTCCATCCTCTCCAGCCTTCCCCTCCTAGTTTGACCTTTCAGGGTGCCTAACTTGTCTATCTTCCATCTTAGAGTTGTTTGCATCTCCCATGCTGAAAGTGGTACACAAGTCTGAGTCCCGCAGCGGGGGTGCGGTGACTCTTCGCTGTGAAACAAGCCTGCACCCCCAGAAGCGGGACACTCCGTTACAGTTTTCCTTCTACAAGTACAGCCGCCCTGTGCGCCGATTTGACTGGGGAGCTGAGTACATAGTTCCGGAAACTGAGACTGAGGACTTGGAATCATACTGGTGCGAAGCTGCCACTGTGACCCGCAGCGTGCGCAAACGCAGCCCTTGGTTGCAACTCTCAGGGAGGGGTGAGTGACTCCTAGTGTAGCACCCCACCAAACCCCACTTCCCCAATTCGCACTCAGACATCCCAATCTCCAAACACGTACACACATACCCCAAGACCATTCATCGCCAATTCCATCTTTTAACTTCTAATCTCGTTCCCGCTTCTTTTGCCTTTACAACTCCTGTAGGGCAACTCTATACTAATAAACAAGGGTCCCCACATTGTGAACAGTGGAAGTGGCTCAAGTGGTGCGACCAGGCCGGTTTATATGATTGATTCCCTATCATTTGACAGGTTCTATCTCCAGCACATCGTCCATCGCAACCCGAGCTCCTCCGCCAGCAGCCATGTCCAGGAATCCCGTTTCAAAGCCCCTCTCCTTCAGAAAGCCTCCTGATCCCAGATCTGTGCCCTCGATCACCTTTGCCCCAAACTCCACCTTGAGCGAGACCCTTACTTCTGCACCAAGCATTCCCACTGCTGGGCCCACTGTTTGTACCCCTCTGACTTCCTTGGGGCAATCTGCCTACCCTTTGAAGTCTAACATGGATGTATTGCTTCAGGAAATGCAGCTGCTTAAAGGCCTTCTGAGACAAGTAGTACTAGAGCTGAAGGAGCCACATACAGTTCTGAGGCTCCCAGGGACACCAGACATACCTATCTTAGATTTGGGGGTGAGTACAGCCACACCAGAGACCACAGGAAAGGGTTAAGGAAAGAACAAGCCTAACTGGAAGCCCTTGGGCAATGGGAAACCCCAGTCTGGCTTGTTTTTGGTGGAGGTCTGGGGTTGTGACAATTGTTAGAACTTGAACCCATCCAGTGAATTGGGAGAATTAATCAAAGAACTTCCAGTTCCTTTCCATTATACCTACTTTTCCTCAGTCATCTAAAATAGTTTCCTTAAAGAAACTCTTTCTTAGCATTTGGGCCCTGTGGTTTTAAGCAATCACCAAGTGTTTTTAACTGATATCCCCTATCCTATGTGTCACCATATAGTTACACAAGGACAGAGAACTTTGCTACCACAACTTTTCTGCTCCTATTCCTCCTCCTTTCCAACCTCCTCTTTTCTCTGTTACTCTCCTTCCATCCTTCACCCCCCCCCCCCAAATAAAAGAACTATAAATTGCTTCAGCTAAGTTTGTGGTTTGGTGTGAAATTGCAACTTGTTGAAATTCTTAGCTTGCCGCCGTGTTCCAGCCATTGAACATCAAATGGAGGCAAGTTTTAACACTAATAATTACTGAAGCACTTTAGAACCTTCTGTTGTTAGCAACAAATTGTAATTACACAGTGAATTCACCTCCTGTTGTCATTAAAAAATATTTTCAGTTCTGCTATTGGTGAGTCTTGAAATCCTTGGGAAGAATTTGTTCTGTTTAGTTTTGAATAAGGTCTGGGAGAATGGAAAGGGTTCCTTTTGATTTTCATCTCTCTGCTGCAGAAGGAAAAAGAATATCCAAATTTTTATTACACTTGATCAGAAGTAGTGGACACTGAAGTCAGGCATATAGCCACATGACTTTTTCCAGCAGAAGTAGGGCAATATTTTGCTTGGAGCCCCAAGGATGATGATCAGAGAACATTCCCTGGATCAGAGAAAACATGTGTGTCTTCTACAAACTGCTAGGATGGGTAGCAGTTAAAATCAGAAAATCAATCAGGTAAATGTTTCTTTGATCTAAATGAATGCTTTCCTAATTCCCAAAGTCTTCCCAGGATTTTTTCCCTTCTGGCTCTTAGTTCAAGAAAGGTCTTTTCAATTCTGGCTTTTAGTTCTTGTGGTGGCAGTTTCTCTCAACAGCTCTGCTCTCATCTCTCCCAGGAAGCTTTCTCTGCTTGACTAGTTGCCAGACAGTCTATTCCTTTTGCCTCGATATTTTTAATTTGTGGTTCTTCACAGCTATTTTCATTTGCCTCATTCTTGTTTACATTCTTCCCCCCCTCCTCCCTTTGCTATTTCTAAGACAGAATGCCAGGAAAATGCTGGGAAAGGAGGAGTGACCACCTCTGTGTAAGGTGGTCTTAATCTTCATTGATTTCTGTTCTCCAAACTCTTACAAATTTAGAGGAAAATGGTCCCAGGGGAAACAGTAAATTTAATCCTTTGGGTAGGAGAAAAACAATTTCTACTAGTTGCTAAGTCCCAACTCTCCATCCTTACACATCTCCTAAAGGATATAATTTTCCACTTGGATTCTGGACATCCAGAATTCATAAAGTATGAAGTCTTCACACTCATCTGGCTGCTGCTCTGGGAAAACAAACTGACAACTCTTAACAAGAAGGAATGCAATAGGTGGCTCAAAGTATAGCAGCCTCCTATAGGCTCACACTTACATTCTCTGAGTTTTAGGACTATATTTCCAACATTGTTGCTCCTGAGCCCAGACCAGTGCCCTTCCTGCTAACAATCAGACTTGTTTGTTTTTAAAGGCAATGTTATTTCCTAATGTGGTATTATAAGAATAGTTTTTATAAAACATTTGACCAAAAGCTTTGGACAAAATTTTTCACAATACACATGTCTATTGTAAGAGAGGGCTGAAACTTAAGAGTATAATGGTAGTTAGATATGATTATAGAAAACACATGTGATAATGGACCGCTTTCCAATTCCTGGCTCTGGAAGTCTTGTTTTCTTTGTCTTTGTAGAGTTTCTCAAAGTTCCCTTAGATGTAGTCCTAGTAGTGAGTGAACCATTCAGTTGGGCTTCCAGGATCTATACCTTTCTAAATATATAACCAGAAGTCCTCTCTTGTACAAGGAATCATGCTCTTTGAAGTTACTGTAGTCCTTTATTGACCATCTTTATACAATTGTTTATTTCTACTACTACTGGATATTAAGATACCTACTGCTAGTGTCACTATGGGACCTCTGTTGGGACCTCTACGTTCTACAGTCACAAATCTGCCTAAACATTTCTCTCATAATATACATTCACTTAAAATCAGAAAAGATATCACTTGCCCCTCTCCCACACCAAAGTACAAACACAAAGTAGTGCTGTTTCCCTTACAGCTGCAAAGAAAACAATGATGGGCTGCCCCTTTTGTATAATCCACTCAGTTACTGTTTAGTTACCTCTGAGACATTAGTTCTTCTGGCTTCACAATTAGAACTCTTTTTATCATTATACAATTCTGCATAGTTGCTTTGACTGAAACTAGGCAGAGAAGAGCTGGTACTAATTATGACCCTCAAAAGTTTATGATAGGGGCAGCTAGGTGGCACTGTGGATAGAGCACCAGCCCTGAAGTCAGGAGGACCTGAGTTCAAATCTTGTCTGACACTTACCACTTCCTAGCTGTGTGACCCTGGGCAAGTCACTTAACTCCAATTGCCTCAGTAAAAAAAAAAAAAAAAAAAAAAAAAAAAAGAAAAGAAAAGAAAAAAGAAAAAAAAAGTTTATCACACAATCTTCCACTAGTACATCTAACTAAAGTCCATGGAAAGAGTGGCATATGTTGCAATAAAAGAATAACTGATGGCTAAGAAATCCTTTTTCCTCTCTCTTTTATGGGGTACTAAGTTCCCCCACAGGTATATGGTAGTTTTCTGTTAGACTCTTTGTGGAGTATTCTTTCTTCTCATGTATGTTTAATTAGTCTTAAAACGCCAGATGCTGCCAAGGTTGACAACTACTTCTCTTCTGGGGACATTGATAGGATGTTGATGGAAAATCCAAAATTCTCTGAATTTTCTGAAGCTCATAGATCCTCCAGTCAAGGATGGGAGAGGGAGAATGAAACTGAGACCTACACCAAAGTTCTTTTCCCCATAGCCTAAGCAATTTATTTTCAGGGGTTTGGCTTGAAGCCACTATCTCCTCTCTCCTGCTATATGCTCAAATCTCTGAATTCAAAATTGGTCTATTTTATACAAAACCAGAGTGGGTCTGGGTATTCCCAGATAATACTTACACACGTACCATCATTCATAATATTATTTCCTTCAATAATCTCCTTCCCAATTGATTGAACCCAAACACACACACACACACACACACACACACACACACACACACACACATCACCCTAGTTAAAATGTCTTTGATTGATAAAATAGAGACATTTATAACTTGTTCCTATACTGTTCATATCTCCAATTGATTGATTATTCTAATGGATAAAGGCATGTTACTTAAGTGGAGTGGGATAACTGGATAATTTCCTCACTTGACTCCAACCCTTACAAATTCATTTATTCATTTGCCACATATTTTCTGGGCACTTGTAATTTATATTTTATTTCCCCTCAATTACATGTTAAAAACAATTTTTAATATATTAAAAAAAATTTAAGTTCCACATTCTATCCCTCTATTCCTTCTCCCTCCCCCTTTCCTAAGATGTTAAGCAATGTGATATTATACATATAAAAACCTGTAATTTAACTGACAAAGAGCCAGGTGACAGGAATGAAAGACAAAAACTCCAAACCCTTGATTTTCGCTTTTCATCCCCAGCATGGTGCCTGGTACATAATAGGTGTTCAATAAATTGTTTTAAATTGAATTCTTCTTTTATTTATTTATTTATCAATTTATTTTATTAGAACTTTTTATTGACAGAACATATACATGGGTAGTTTTTCAACATTGTCTTTTGCAATCATTTTTGTTCCAACTTTTCCCCTCCTTCTTCCCACCCTCTCCCCTGGATAGCAGGCAGTCTCATACATGTTAAACATGTTAAAATATATCTCAAATACATATGTACATATTTACACAGTTCTCTTGCTGAACAAGAAAAATCGGATTTAGAAAGATAAAGCTAACCTGGGAAGAAAAACAAAAATGCAAGCAGTCTACATACATTTCCCAGTATTCTTTTTCTGGATATAGCTGGTTCTGTTCATCATTGATCAATTGGAACTGAATTGGATCCTCTCATTGCCGAAGATATTCACTTCCATCTGAATTGATCCTCATATAGTATTGTTGTTGAAGTGTATGTACAATGATCTCCTGGTTCTGCTCATTTCACTTAGCATCAGTTCATCTAAGTCTCTCCAAGCCTCTCTGTATTCATCCTGCTGGTCATTTCTTACAAAACAATAATATTCCATAACATTCATATACCTCAATTTAATTCTCCAATTGATGGCCATCCATTCAATTTCCAGTTAAATTGAATTCTTCTTGTGAGGAAAAACAAGTAATTAGATAAGTAAAAATTAAATACATACAAGTAATTTGAAAAGTTCCTAACAACAAATGTCCTTCAGTAAAGGTATCACCCTTGTAGAAAATTACTCTCAAACTGAGCATTTCAGCAAGCTAGGATTCTAACAGGCAGAAGTGAGAAGGGAATATATTTAAGGTGACAGCAAGTGAAACTATTCAAACCCTGATCTGCTTCCATCTTTACCATCAGAGAGAATTATATTCACAGAAACTGAAAGAGGTAAAACAATTGGATTAAGACGGAATCCTCACCTATAAACTGAGGAAGTTGGACAAGATGAAATTAAATGGTCTTTTCAGCTTTAAGATTTATGATCCTATGGCAAAGTAGAGGCAGAATATTGAAAAGTATGGTATACATAATAGAATCGATCAGTAGAGACCGAGGTTGTAATATCAACCTCAGGAATTTTCTAACATTCAAGAGCTTCAATATCCTCATCTTTTAATCAAAGATAATACTTAAAATATTTATACCAAGGGCTGTTTGGGGAATGAAATGAGATAATATAAGTAAAGTACTTTTAAGATCTTTAAGTACTATATAAATTTCAGCTATTATTATTATTAATGTTAAGATAGGTAAAGAGATATCAAAAACCAGTTAGTTTAAGTCCATTCAAGTCTCTAGGCCAGGATGAATTATATTCTAGGCTCTTAAAATAATTTATACATGATATTAAAGAACCATTTGAGAGATCATAAAGAATGGGAAAGGTGCCAAAAGACTGGATCAAGATGGATTATATATATATATATATATATATATATATATATATATATATGTTCTTTAAAAGAAGTTAATTTCTAAAATTATCAGTAATCAATATCAACTTTTCTGCATTGTCCAGAGAAGCAATCTGAAGATTTTGGCAATTTTCTGACAGGTCACTATAACAGGGTAACATTTGTACAATGTTCTTTTAAGAGTGATGGTAAATTCTCCAATTGATAAATGGTCAAAGGATATGAACAGACAATTTTCAGATGATGAAATTAAAACTATTACTACTCATATGAAAGAGTGTTCCAAATCACTATTGATCAGAGAAATGCAAATTAAGACAACTTTGAGATACCACTATACACCTGTCAGATTGGCCAGAATGACAGGGAAAGATAATGCAGAATGTTGGAGGGGATGTGGGAAAACAGAGACACTGATACATTGTTGGTGGAATTGTGAATACATCCAGCCATTCTGGAGAGCAATTTGGAACTATGCCCAAAAAGTTATCAAACTGTGCATACCCTTTGATCCAGCAGTGTCTCTACTGGGCTTATACCCCAAAGAGATACTAAAGAAGGGAAAGGGACCTGTATGTGCCAAAATGTTTGTGGCAGCCCTGTTTGTAGTGGCCAGAAGCTGGAAAATGAATGGATGCCCATCAATTGGAGAATGGTTGAGTAAATTGTGGTATATGAATGTTATGGAATATTATTGTTCTGTAAGAAATGACCAGCAGGACGAATACAGAGAGGATTGGCGAGACCTACATGAACTGATGCTGAGCAAAATGAGCAGAACCAGGAAATCATTATATACCTCAACAGCGATACTGTATGAGGATGTATTCTGATGGAAGTGGATTTCTTCAACAAAGACAAGATCTAACTTAGTTTCAATTGATCAAGGACGGACAGAAGCAGCTACACCCAAAGAAAGAACACTAGGAAATGAATGTAAACTGCTTGCATTTTTGTTCTTCTTCCCAGGTTATTTATACCTTCTAAATCCAATTCTCCCTGAGCAACAAGAAAACTGTTTGGTTCTGCACACATATATTGTATCCAAGATCTACTGTAATCTATTTAACATGTATAGGACTGCTTGCCATCTTGGGGAGAGGGTGGAGGGAGGGAGGGGGAAAATCGGAATAGAAGTGAGTGCAAGGGATAATGTTGTAAAAAATTACCCTGGCATGAGTTCTGTCAATAAAAAGTTATTTAAAAATAAATAAATAAAGGGGAGGTGCATTCAAAAAAAAAAAAAGAGTGATGGTAAGTTAAAAGTCTTATCATTACTTCATTAGAAAGAAGAGTGGATTTACTCAGCAGGAGAGTGTTGAATATTAAAAGGTAATTGGCAAATAAAAATCTTTTCACATATATTGTTCATGAAGGGATCATTATAAAGTATAGCAGATTAAGAGTTGTGAGTGTCCTGAGCATATTAAACATCTTCATTCATGGAAGATTCCCATAATTCCCAGATTAGGTTCTGTAAGTATATGCCTATTCTCCACAGATACTCTGTATATTTGTGGGGGACTGTGGGACTGAGGTTTAAGTATGGACAGTGATGTATTATTTCTATATTTGCTTTCAATTCAGTAACTAATATTATTTAGGGATTTTGCTTTACTGTTAAGTAAATGTTTTATATTTAACAAATCAAGATACATTTAGTCAGTGCTTATTATGTGCCAGGCACTGTGCAACAATTAATGATGTCATCATTTTGAATGACTTTTTTTTTTTTTTTTTTTTTTTTTGTAGAGAGGAATCAGAGGAATCATATCATTGAGTCTCAAGAGCTATAGAGTAGCAAACAGGGAGAGTAACCAACATTGTAACTTCTCGGAGCCTGATAGATTTTCAGTAGTAGCCATGAAACTATAATCCTTTTCTGGCAGTCCAAGTTACTTGGGATGATTTTGAATAAATATATTAGGTAGAATTGTAATTTTTATCATATTGGTTCTGACCATCCATAGGCAATGAATATTTCTCCCAATTATTTAAATCTGACTTTATTTGTATTTGTGTAATTATGTTCATTTGGTATCTGGGTTTGTCTTGGCAAATATACTGCCAAGTATTTTATATTGTCCACAGTTATTTTAAATAGTTACTTTCAAAATGTTTTTAATATTTTAAATTTATCTCTTCTTGCAGTGTTTTATGGGTGATATGTAGAAATGCTAATGATTTATGCAGATTACTTTATGTCCTATTATTTTGCTAAAATTGTTTCAACTACCTTTTTAGTTAAATCTCTTAAGATTTTCCAAATATATCATAATATCTTCTGCAAAGGAGATAATTTTATTACCTCATTGTACATTCTGATTCTTTCAATTTCTCTTCTCATCTTACTACTGCTACCATTTCTAATAGAATGTTGAATAATATTGGAGATAACAGGAATTCTTGTTTCACTCCTGATCTTATTGGGAAGGCTGCTAGCTTATTTCCACTACAAATGCTGCTTGTTGCTGGTTTTAGTTGATGCTTATCATTTTAATGAAAAATTCATATGAACACATGCTTTCAAACATTTTTAATAGAAGTGAGTATTGTATTTTGTAAAAAGAATTTTTTTCTGCATATATTGATATAATTGTATGATTTTTTGTAACTTTGTTATTAATATAATTATGTTCATAGTTCTCCTTATGTTAAATCACGCCCGCTTAGTCATAATGTATAATTTTTGTGATATATTGTTGTAGTCTTCAAGCTAGTATTTTATTTAGGATTTTTGCATTCATATTCACTAATGAAATTGGTCTATATATAGTTTCTCTCTCTCCCTTTTTTTTTTTTTTTGCTGTTCCTTGTTGAGGTATAAGCACCATATTTGTGTCACAAAAGGAATTTGATAGAACTCTTTTGACTATAATTCTTTTTCATTATTATTATTATAGCTTTTTATTTACAAGATATATGCATGGATAATTTTTCAGCATTGACAATTGCAAAACCTTTTGTCACAATTTTCCCCCTCCTTCCCTCCACCTCCTCCCCCAGATGGCAGGTTGACCAATACATGTTATATATGTTAAATACAATATATGCATACATGTCCATACAGTTATTTTGCTGTACAAAAAGAATTGGACTTTGAAATAGTGTACAATTAACCTGTGAATGGCCTATAATTCTTAAAAAATTGTCTAAACATTGGAATTTGTTGATCTTTCAATGCTTGATAGGATTTATTTGTAAATCCATCTATCTAGTTCTGATACTTTTTTGTTAGAAAGCTCATTTACAGCCCCCTTTTTTAAAAATTAGGTTTATTTAGAAATTTGATTTCTCTTGGGTTAATTCTGTATTCCTCCATTTCATTTAAATTGTTAAATTTGTTGACATACAATTGGGCAAAATAACTCTAAGAATTACTTTGATTTCATTTTCATTAGTGGTATATTCACACTTCATTTTTTTATACTAATGATTTTACTTCTCTAGTTCTGAGAGAGGAAGGTTCAAGTTTCCTACTAATATAGTTTTACTATCTACTTCCACCTGCAATTCACTTAACTTTAAATGTGTTCCTTGTAAACAACATATTGTTGGATTCTAGTTTTTCATCTATTTTGCTATCCATTTTAAGGATGAGTTCATTTCATTCATATTAAAAATTATAATCACTAGTTTTGCATTTTTAATTCTATTTTTCCTCTTTGTCCTTTCTTTTAATTCTAGTCTTCCTCAAACTTCTAATTTACTTCTAACCATTGTCCCCTAATCAGTACCTCTTCTAAGAATCCTTTCCTTGTCCTTTCACCTTTTCCTCCTATCATTTAAGCTTTTCAGCTAAGAATCCTTCTCTTATTCTCTTCTCTTACTCCAGTGAGAAATTATTATTAATAACCACTATCTTGGGGAGATTCAGAGACTCCCTCATTTTTCTAAATTCCTTATTTTAAAAAGTTCAGTTCTTCTTTAGAAGGACATTACAAATAATTCCTCTTCTTGATCAAACCCCAACCCAACTTTGAATTTAATCTAGGGTTGGGGACTTGATTGTGTTTCACTCAGAATTGAATGGTATATGAATTCTTTGAATTGATAATCTAAAGCTGTGGGTGGTCTGCTATATATTTTCCCTAAGAGATATCCAGTTCTTCATTTTACTATAGCCTACCTACAAACACACTAAACGATTAGATTTTTGTTGCTGTGTGATGAATCACCTACTGTTTTGAAGGATATATAAACTATAAATTTACCACCATGATTGTTTTTGGTCTAAGAGATGAGCAAATGACCATCTTTTTATTAATGACATGCTGGCCTTATTAATAAAATGATTAAATTACCCAGAAACTATGTCTCTTGAGCTTTTTTGTCACATCTTCCTATTTCTTGATCAGTATACCCTTTTAATGTTGTGCTACAATTCTCTTTTAATATCCTGACCCAGTTTCCCTAATTGCCCTATTCAGTTACTCTGCCTCAGGTTATAACCATACCCTCTTAATGTTAGGATAAAGGTCTTATATCTTAGACCTTAGGCTATAATCATTCCTTCTTAATGTTTGATGTGATAAAGGTCTTTATCCATTTTAGACATCATTAGAATATCAGGAGCCTCTCCAGTACCTCCCATTATGTCATCCTAGGTGTCTCCCCGACATTAGGTCATCCTCATTCAGGTACTTCCCCCATTATATCATTGTTCTTGTTACCCAATAAATGAATTTTATATCTGACATTCACTGCTGGATTCTTGGAGACGATCTCATTCAGCCCTGGGACCAAACCATGGATCCATTTGGCCCCAGTAAATCTCTCCCATTTAATAAATTATTAAATACTCTCTAATCCCTATTTTGTTCAGTTTCTCCAGCATTACATTTAGAGTTTCTTCCTTATCGTATCCCTTCAATTTCCCATTTATTTGCAAGTTAAGAAAACTTTTATATCCTTCTAGATGTATATGGTATTTCCTCTTTAATTCAGTTTTGATGAAAATAAGGTTCTAGCACTACCAGGCCTCCACCCCCTCTGTTTCTATTGTAACAGTTCTCTAAATATCTTGTTTGTATAATTGCTTCATATTGCCTCTTATTTGCCAAATTTTATTTTTTCAAGATCATCCCATCACACTTAATTCAATCCCAAGATTTCTATCTATGGATGCTCTTTTATACTACCCAAATAATGACAACAAAATGTTTTAAGAGTTACAGACAATATATAACCTATACTGGATTGTTTGCTGTCTTGGGAAAAGGTGATAGAAGGGAAGGGGAAAAAATTGAATTCAGCATCTTACAAAAATAAATGCTAAAAATTATCTTTACATTTGATTGGAAAAAATAAAATATAATTTACTAAAAATAAGAAAATTAAGATGAATTACAGATAACTTTAAAAACAGTTTGACCTTATTAAATTCCATATAATTTCTCATTAATGTTTACCTTCTTATGTTTCTCCTGATTCTTGTAGGTCAAATTCCATTCTGGCCTTTCCCTCACAAAAACCTAAAAGCTGTTTGAATCATTAAATATCCATTTTTTTCCCATTTGAGATTATGCAAGATCACCCAGCTTTGCTGGATAAGTTATTCTTGGTTGCAACACAGTTCCCATGCTCTTTTATATTTTCCCGTGCTTTTCAGTCTATTAATATAATTAAGCTGCTAAATCTTGTAATCCTGTTAACTCCAGAATATTTAAATAGTTTTTTTCTATTTGCTTATAATATTTTATCCTTAATATGAAAACTTTGATATTTAATTATTATGTTCTTGTAAATTTTCATTTTGGCTCTGCTAGCCCAAGCAAATCAGAGATCTGGGGGCCTCTGAATCAGCAGCAGCATTGGTGGTTTCAGTACACAGACACCAAAGACAACTTGGAAAACTGCCAGAAAAGATTGTCATACTAGAGTGAAAGAACCTTGGGCAACCAGGAGCTTGAATTGGGAACCACTAAATTGGCAGCAGCAGTGGCAATAGCTTCCAGAGGTCTCAATCTACAGATAGTAGGACTCTTTTACTTTGCCCGTTCTTGGATCTAGGATATAGTCTTGGCTCACGGTCCCAGAGCAAGGGGAAGCATTAGCACATTAGAACTTCCACCCAGAGTGGATTAGGGATTTTCCTCACAGTTCCAGGATAGAAAGGAGTGCTTGTTGTCACTCACAGACCACAACATACATTAGGAAAGTAGTTAAAAACACTTCTCCTTGGATCATACTAATTTGGAAGAACTGAAAATTACAGATCTCTAGAAGGATCTCTGAAAACAGCTGCACAAAACCCTGAAGCTTGGGACATTGCATGCTTCACCCTGGAAAAAGAGCCTTAATTTAATAAAGAGTTAAAAGCTGAGTAACTGGCTGAGAAAATGAACAAACAACAGAAAAAGGTTCTGAGCACAGAAAGTTACTATGTTTACAAGGAAGATCAAAACACACATTCAAAAGAAGATAAAAAAGTCAAAGCTTCTACATTCAAATCTTCCAAAAAAATTTAGAATTGGTCCCAGGCCATGGGAGAGCTCAAAAGGGATTTTGAAAATCAAATAAAAGAGGTAGAGATCTTTTTATTTATTTAGTGCTATTCCAATCAAACTCCCAAAAAACTATTTTACTGACCTAGAAAAAATAACAACAGAATTCATCTGGAAGAACAAAAAGTCAAGAATTTAAAGGGAATTAATGAAAAAAAAAAAAAAAAAGCAAATGAAGGTGACCTAGTTGTATCAGATCTAAACTATATTATAAACCAGTGGTAATCAAAAACCATTTGGCACTGGCTAAGAAACAGAGTAGTTGATCAGCAGAATAGGTTAGTTAGGTTCACAGTACAAAATAATCAATGACTATAATAATCTAGTGTTTGACTGTGGTGTTCTCTTCTTTTATATAATATAGTTCTCTCTGAGAGCACGTTTCTTGGGGAGGTTTTCGGGAGGCAGCCTTAGTTTTGGTTCAGATCATTAATCACTCCAAATGCAGCCAGCTGATAAAAATTCAAACGTTTATTTTCTCCTTCCTTGGGCCTGGGTAGCTTTCTTAGAGGCCTCAGCTTTCCTTGTTTCCGAGAGCTCTCATTGTTAGTCTTTTGCCTCTAGCTCAACTCCGAATGTCTCCAGCCAGCACCAAGGTGAAAGTTGGAATGAATCTGACTCCACTTCTGAGAATGGGCCTGTGGGATTCCTCCCAGAGTGCTCTGTGTCTCTCCCAGAGTGCTCTGTGGCTCTAAGAACTTCTTGCTTATATGAGCTTTCTAAAGTGTGAACACAAGCATTGTTTCTATCAGTTCCACTTTGTACCTTGTTTCAAGTTCTGGCCCATAACATCTCCTTGTAAGATCAGATCAATCATACTGAACCATGCTAAATTAGATAATTATTGTCTCTATCAACTCTAATGAGTTAACACTTTGTAAGGATTCCAACATTTGACAAACCCCAAAACCCCAGCTTTTGAGATAAGAACTTACTATTTGACAAAAACTGCTGGAAAAATTGGAAACTAGTATGGCAGAAACTAGGAATTGACCCACACCTAACACCATATACCAAGATAAGATCAAAATGGGTTCATGATCTAGACATAAAGAATGATATTATAAACAAATTAGAAGAACACAGGATAGTTTATCTTTCAGATCTGTGGAGGAGGAAGGAATTTGTGACTGAAGAAGAACTAGAGATCATTATTGATCACAAAATAGGTAATTTTCATTATATTAAGTTAAAAAGTTTTTGTACAAACAAAACTAATGTAGACAAGATTAGAAGGGAAGCAATAAACTGGGAAAACATTTTTACATTCAAAGTTTCTGATAAAGGCCTCATTTCTAAAATATATAGAAAATAACTCAAATTTATAAGAATTAAAGTCATTCTCCAATTGATAAATGGTCAAAGAATATGAACAAACAATTTTCAGATGAAGAAATTGAAACTATTTCTAGTCATATGAAAAGATGCTCCAAAACACTATTGATCAGAGAAATGCAAATTAAGACAACTCTGAGATACCACTATATACCTATCAGATTGGCTAAGATGACAGGAAAAGGTAATGAAGAATGTTGGAGGGGATGTGGGAAAACTGGGATACTGTTACATTGTTGGTGGAACTGTGAATGGATCTAACCATTCTGAAGAGCAATTTGGAACTATGCTCAAAAAATTATCAAATTATGCATACCCTTTGACCCAGCAGTGAAGTTTCTATTGGGCTTTTGAGACTTTGGAAAAAGTTAGTCCCTGATAGATTTCCCTGCCTGCTGTATGTTTTTGTGAGGTGGTCATGCATGATATAAAAATGAAAATCAGCAAACCACAGGGGCAGAACTAGGAACATCTGTAATTTTCCTTTCTCCATATCTCAGGGCTAATTCTTTGCTAACAACTTTTCTGAGTCAAAAAGGGAACTGAGAGCAAAATTCAACTCTCTTTTAACTAATCCATGATCTAAATTCAGCCCCTGGGTTTCCTGGAAAAGAGGAATGATTCTGCAAATACCACAGAGAATTGGAGAAAAATAGGACAGTCATTGCTATTAGTGACAGAATCCAATGAAAAGTTTACTGCTTCTCCCAACCCTTTTTTTAGTTTAAGAACATTGGAATGTTATTCTCAAGATAGCTTGAAAAACAGGCTTTCCTTAAAACCAACACATTTGCAAAGATAAGAAATGGGAATAGTGAAAGTTGGAGAGATCATGTTTCCATCTAACAAGCATAGTAGTGGATAGTTGGTAGAACTGTGAATCAGTCCAAGTATTCTGAAAAGAAGTTTGTAAGTATGCTAAGTGATTAAAATTTCTATATCTTTTGACCCATAAATCTTAATTCTGGGCATAGATTCCAAGGAAGGAAAACCAGGAGGTCAAAATATTTACCACAACATCTTTTGTGATAGCAAAGAAATGGAAACAGATTGAATATCCACTAAGTGATGACTAAAAAAGCTGTGGTATAGGAATGTAATGGAGTATTATTGTGTAATCAAGAGCAAAAATATGAAAAATAAGACAAGCATAGTAAAATTATTATGCAAAGTTAAAAAAGCAAAACCAGAAAATATGACAATATAAAAGTAATAAAACCAAAAAATAAAATAGAATGCTGTGAAATTATAATGATCAAGGTTGGTCCCAAAGAAGAGAAGAGAAAATCTATTTCCTCTCTTCTTTGCAGAGGTAGGGGATTATAGATATGAAACATTGCATATACTGTCAGACATGATGCCAAGTAAAGTGAGTAGAACCAAGAAAACATTTTACACAGTAACAACAAGATTATACGATGATCAATTTTGATGGACTTGGTTCTTTTCAACAGGGAGGTGATTCAGGCCAATTCCAATAGACTTGTGATGGAGAGAGACCTCTGCATCCAGTAAGAGGACTGTGAGGACTGAATATGGATCACAACATAGTATTTTCACCATTTTTGTTGTTGTTTGCTTGCTTTTTGTTTTCTCATTTTTTTTCCTTCTTGATCTGATTTTTCTTGTGCAGCATGATAAATGTGAAAATATGTATAGAATAATATTTACATTTAACATATATTGGATTACTTGCTATCTAGGGGAGGAGGTAGAGGGAAGAGAAGGAGAAAAATTTGGAACACAAGATTTTGCAAAAGTGAATGATGAAAACTATTTTTGCATATATTTTGAAAATAAAAAGATAGTACTTTAAAAATATATATGTAAAGTTCCTCAAGATTAGAAGTTGTACTTCTTGCTTCAATATGTATCACCACAGTAACTTAGCACAGTGCCTGAGATATCTATATATGTACATATTATCTCCTCCCATTATTACTTTTTCTTTGTATCTCTAGTACTTAGCACAGTGTCTAATACATATTAAGCTCTTATTAAATGCCTGTTGATTGAATGATTACAGCCAATTTTCTATATCTGAATCTCTTTTTGATTGTGGGTCTCTGAAGGGCATTGCCATCAAGAAACTTTTACCTAATGCCTCTTGTGTTCAAGGAACAAAACTAAGAACTGGGGCCATAAAGAGGGAACATGTCTGTGTTTACTCACTAACTGGCTCAGTTCCCAGTTCAGGTTCAGATTTACAGTAAGCATTTCAGAATATGATGACGTGTCATATATATGATTATCCTCCAAAGGCCAAGAACATTTTGGGAAGTCAGGACACATGAAATAACAAATGATAGGAGGTCAAATGGCTTAGATTCTCATGTGACTTGGCCCATGAATTAATTGTACTATCTTGTGAATAATTATCTGTCCAAAATGAAATTCCCACACAAAACAATCTTTTTTTTTTTTCTTAAGGGAAAAATGAACTTATTATTTTACTAGTGATTATAAGAATATCCCTTTTTTAATCATTTTCTAAACTAAAGCCTTTTTCTGGTGTATCATTGAGGTATCAAATCAACAAGCAAGTATTAAGTACCTACTAATTGCCAGGTACTATATTTAGTGCTAAGAAATATAAAAAAAGGTAAAAGGTGATACCTGTTCTCAAGTTTAATGAGATAGACCACAAATAACTACATACAAACAAGATATGTTCAGCATAAATTAGAAATGATTGCAGAGAAAAGATTAATAAATATTAAGGCTGACTGAAAAAGATTTCCTATTGATGGTGAGATTTTACAGGGATACAAAAGAAGTCAGAGAAGCCGAGAATGAGAGATGAGAAAGGCATAGTGTAGTGTGTGATTGTGAGTGCCTGAAAACTATGCTAGGAAACTGAAAGATTTAGCAGATTCTACTAAGCCATAAGGGTTTCAAGAACAGACTACACATCTGTTGTCCAAGAACTATGCTAGTTTACTTAATTTTAAAAATGACATTACCAAATTGGCCACAGGATGATAAATTTTGGCCACAAAGAATGTTTACTAAATCACAAAGCAAATATGATATGCATTCGTGGACAGAAAACTGACACCAGAATCCTTAAAGAAATCTTTTTTTATGACTGATCATAGATTCTTAAATAACTGATTTCTCATTTAAATCATTTAAATATTATTTACTCTTGAAGAATGACAAAGGAATTCTTTAAGTCCACTTGAAGCCCTGGCAGGGAAAGTGGCCTTCTCCTTAGTGCAGGTTCTGAGATAGATATCTCCTCTCCTTTCCTAGCTACAGGGGCTAGAAGTTTCTCCCCCAGTTCATGCTCCAACATTTCCGTAATCTAGCATTTAGCATTTTGCTTCTGTCAATAAATCTTTCCACATTCCAGGGCCTTTAGTCTCTATCTGGGGAAAGAATATTTCCAAGAAAGTAAATGTGGTGCCACCCTATGGTCAGGAACAAAAAATATATAAGCCAGGAATGTTTCCATTCTATTTGTACCAACATAACCCAAGCATTCAGATGTGAAAGACATCCTGAAAAAACTCCCTGGTTTGTTAAATTATCTTATAGGTCAAATTGTATCTTCCATTGCCTTCCTTCAATTTCATTTTATCCTAGATATTTATCTGGCACAATTCTAGACCAATATAGCACCCCATCTCTGAACTGCTCTCCCGCTAGTCATATATAGTCTAGTCATCTCTGTTAAAAGTTTTCTTGGCAGATGTGACAAAACATGGCTATGATTCCTGTAACTGCATAGGCTGAGGCAGATGAATGGATTAAATTCTGGAGTTTTGAGCAGTAGTAGGATTAAAAGCACTCAAGTGTTCATACTAAGTGTGGCATTAATGTTGAACCTCCTAGGAGACACCTCCTAGGAGACCGAGGAACAAAAGAAGGGAGTAAAGAAAGAAAGAGAAAGTTTGTCTTTGGGTGGGAATTGTGGGAAGATGGTTTCATGTTAGAATGAAAAGGATCCCAGATTCCCTACAAACACTCTATCAGGGCTCAGAGATGCTATTCAGTTATGAGGAAGCTTTGTGTCCAAATACAACTAAACTAGGGTCTTCCCTGAGGCCTGAAACTCAAAATTTAGAGCATCAGGAAAGGATATTCCCTGCTAATACAGATGGGGGGCTGAAGCCTTCCTTTAAAATAAACAAAAACCAAAAAACCCAATTATCCAACAATTCATTAACAAATGTCAAAAACAAAATCCCACAAAAAGTAAAGAATAAAAGAAAATATAAGACATATAAAAAAATAAATGATTTTGAAAACAGGTAAAGAACAGGCAATTTAAGAATGATCAGACTGAAAATTATGATCAACTGGGGAATGACTAATTTTTTGTGTGTGTGCAAAACATTTTCTTTATTTAATGTAATCAAAATTATTCATTTTAATATCTTATAATGATCTTATTTGGTCATAAATTCTTCCCTTTAAATCTGACAGGTAAAATATTCTATGCTCCCCAAATTTGCTCATTTATGTCTTTACGTATCCATTTTGACCTTATCTTGGTACTTTTGTCAGATAGTGATTTCTTGTCCCAAAAGCTCAGATCTTTGCATTTATCAAACACTAGATTACTATAGTCATTTACCACTGTATACTATATACCTAATCTATTCCACTGATTCACTACTCTATTTCTCAGCCAGTATGAGACTGCTTTAGTGATGACTGCTTTTTAATACAGTTTGAGATCTGGTACTGCTAAGTATCTGGGGGAGGGGGTGGAAGGAGGGGAAAAGTCAGAACAGAAGTGAGTGCAAGGGATAATGTAAAAAAATTACCCAGGCATGGGGAAGAAGAAGAAGAAGGAGGAGGAGGAGGAGGAGGAAGAGGAGGAGGAGGAAGAGGAGGAGGAGGAGGAGGAGGAGAAGGAGAAGAAGAAAGTAATGATCAAGTTCAGACACCAATAGTATGACTAGGTTACTATAATAGCATCTCTAGAGAAAACTGTCTGTGTACAGTCAAACTTTCCATCTAGCTATCCCTAGAGGTTAATTTTGGAAGCACTCAATTTCTGCCACTAAAACCTCCTTGACTGAAGAAGCAGTGACTTTCTTCCATATCACTTCTGGCTTTTATGAAAGAAAGAAAAAACCAAAGAGACAGAGAAACAAAGAAAGAAGGAAGATGTTGTGTTTTGATTTAAATGTACCATTGCTTTCTAGAGCAACCCACATTCTAGACCGAATGGTCTAACCATTTTGGAGATAATTTGGAATACACCCAAAGGATAATCAAACTACATATCTTTTAGACCTAGCAATACTTTTGGTAGTTCTGTATTCCAAAGACATTTTTTTAACAAGGGAAAAGGACCTACTTGTACAAAAATATTTATAGCAGCTCTTTTTGTGGTAGCAAAGAATTAGAAATTGAGGGAGTGTCCATCAATTGGGAAAAGCCTGAAAACAAATTGTGGTATATGAATGTAATGAAGTATTTTTGTGCTATAAGAAATGAGCAGGCAGATTTCAGAAAAACCTGTAAAGATTTACATGAACTGATGCAAAGTGAAATGAGCAGAACCATTAACAGCAACATTGTACAACGATCAGCTATGAATGACTTAGCTGTTATTAACAATTCAATGCTTAGACAATTTTATAGGTTTCATGATAAAAATGATATCTACCTCCTGAGGAAGAACAGATGGAATCTGAATGCAGATCAAAGCATATTATTTTTACTTTTATTTTTTCTTATGGGTTTTTTTCTTATGGTCTATTTCTTTTTCACAACATAAGTAATATGGAAATGTTTTACATGATTGCACATATAAAACCTATATCAAATTGCTTACTATTTTAGGAAGGGGGGAGGTAAGAAGGGGTAGAAAATTTGGAACTCAAAAACATTTTAAAAATGAATGTTAAGATTTCTTTACATGTAATTATAAAAATAGATTATAATTTTTTTAAAAAATAAATGATCAATATGAAAAAAGAAAGAAACTTCTGAACCTTAGCTGGGTTTCAAGTCTAGAAGGGTTAATGGCAACAGGTAATGAAAAGGAATGATTAATAAATAGAAAGTTCAGGTTTTGCCCTGAAGAGAAAAAAGACAGCAGAGAGACACTTTCTTGTTCTCCTTAACCAGACTCCATCAACAATTTGAATTTCACATTCAATGATGATGCACTGTAGGAACCTCTTCATTAATGACTGCCCAAGAACCATTGTTCTGCCCTTGCTCTAATGACTCCTTTACAACTAGTCCTTCTTCTAACAAGTTTGTACTAATTCAAGGTGGAAGGCAGACCCATAAACTTGGAGAATGGTAGGTAAACCTTCCCAAAGTACTTGAGATTTCCCTCAACCTTCTGAGTAGTTGCCCTGAGATAATTAAGCACTGAATGGAATCACAGTTTGCTAATAGAAAAAAAAAAATCCCCACACATCAAATTCCAAAGTATTTAGTGAGTTAAAAATTTTAAACATATATCTCTAAATAAAGATCAATAGACACCTAGACAGATTCAGTGTTGCCATCTTTAATATGTTGGCATCTTAATATATCCCTCCCTGATTCTGACTAATTTCTAGTTTGCCCCAAAATGACTAGACCCTAGAAAGAAGATTCCATGGTACCTTAGATTTCATGAAATCAAGTTGCTAGGCAACATCTAATATATTTCCTAGATGCTGAATGTATTTTCAAAGAATTTAAAACAAAAGATAGGTAGTCAATTGGTTACCAAACATTTCATATATTTATTATATAACAGATACTGATATGAGTTTACAAAGAAAGTAAAATATTGTCCCTGGTTTCAAAGGGTTCACATTATAAGGGAATAGACAACATGTAAACAATTATGTAGATACACGATATAAACAGAATACAAAGAAGGTAATCTAAGAATTAAGATATTAGTGTGAAGGGTAGCAGATCAGAAACATCTTCCTGCTGACTGTAGAATTTGAGTTAAGTCTCAAAAGAAATCAGGGAAGCTAGGAGTGAAAAATAATGAAGCATATCATTCCAAGCATGAAAGAATACCATACAAATGTAAAGTTAGAAGATGGAATATCGGGTGAAGAACAGCAAGTAGCTATTGTAGCTAGATCATAGCATGTGTGGAAAGGAGCAAAGCATAATATTGAAAAAGTAAGTACGCAGGATGGGAAGGCTTTGAATGCCAGATTTTATATTTGATGATGTACATAATGAGGTATTGGAGTTTATTTCATAGGGAGAAGACAGTCATACTCAAGCTCTGGGGAACTCACTTTGGCAGATAAATGGAGAATGGAGTATAGTAGGGAGAGATGAAGCAAAGATATGAATTAGAAGGCTATGTGTGGGACAGGTGGGGTGCAAGATCCCTTTCCCAATTAACTAATCAGAGACATCATCAGGTATAAAGAGAAAGCATTTATTTAATTGCTGCAGGGAGAGGCCCAGACATACCTGGGAGCCATCCCAACTGTGCCATGTGCACCTAGAACCTGGCCAGTTAATGGCTTGTCCAGGGTTTAAAAGCAAAAGATTTGAGCTTTCTTCTTGGATAGATTAAAAGTATGTAACCATCCTTGACCAATGGTCACCAATGCTGGCTGCCTCACACAGATCATGTCACTTCCTGCAACTTCCCGTATTTCAGCATTCAAAGTTCATCCCTTCAGAGATCAAATGACCTCTCCAGGGTCCCAGTTCTGAGAACAGGGATCATGTGACTCAATACTGAGAAATCCTTCATCCAATTAGTCCCATTCCGCTACTGTAATAGTACAATACAGAGGTGATGAGGGCCTATGCCAGGATATATGAATCATCTTCATTCCTTGGTTGCATTTGTGTACATTTACACATATTTAAGTTATGTGTATATATGTGTATACATACATATACACACATTTTTTATATATTAGTTGTAAAGGAAAAAAAGGCTTGATAACAGATAACATGGGGTGAATGTAAAAAAGGAATCAACTATAATAGATTACAAATTTGAATAATTAGAAGGATGATGATGCCCTGGACAATAATAAGAAAGCTGGGAAGTAAGGTAGAAGATGGCAAAGTTTGGAAGAAAATGAATTCTGTTTTGGTCATATTAGCTTCGAGATGCCTAGGGATACAAGCTTCAAAATGTCCAAAAGCCATTGGTCTTGTAGGATTGGAACTCAGGAAAGGCTGAATATAAATATACAAATCACCCCCAAGGAAGATGGTGTAGGAAGAACAGTAGACTTAGTAATATAATATGAAACCTTAAAATTTTTGGTGTGGGAGTTTGCCTCAAGAAACTCCTATGCTCAATCTATCTGATTCTGATTACTCCTTAGCCAGATAGCTTCTGGCCTGAGGAAACTAATATCCCAAGTTTGTCTGATTCTGAATAGACTACTTCTCAGTTCATTGCTGACTGATAATCTGGTCAGTAATAATCAAATTTCAGAGACCACCTTCAATTTATCTGGAGATTACTTCCTAGCCTTACCCTTGGGCTATAGAATGAACGTATCTATGATTGAAAGCTGTTTAAGTGTATCTCCTTGCTTCAATTTCTTCACTAGATTCCCTTAGACTTCAGTCTGCTTTGTAATAGTGTCACATTACTTTCAATAAAACCTTGCTCTTGACTAGGAGATGGGTTCAAGCCTGCAAATTCTTTTGAGATACCTCAAGACACTGGTCTGAGATTTTTGGGGTCCCCCTTCTCGACCTCAATATCAGCACAGAGCCACTGGTTAAAGTGACACAGATGAAGATCCAGCAGACATGAAAACCTAGAAATTTAGCAATTAAAGAGATCATTTTTGACTTTGGAGTGTAGTTTCAACTGAAGACATCAGAAGCCAGATTGCAGAGGATTTGGGAAAAAGCGAAAGTGGAAGCATCCAGTGTCTAAACCTTTCTTAAGGAATTTATCCAATGAGAGTGAAGATGGAGCAAATGAAGGTTGCCATGACCTAAATTATCCAAGGACAGTGAAGATAGAGAAGAGTTTTACGGAGGATGGATGGAGCATGTAAATGTTGCCATGATCTAATTTATCCAAGCAGAGTGAAGATGGAAGACACCTTTACTGGAGATGGATGGAGCAAATAAAGGTTGCCATGACTTAAGTTATCCCAAAAAAGTGAAAATGGAGGACAACTTTACTGGAAATGGATGGAGCAAGTGAAGGTTACCATGGCTTAAATTATCAAAAAAGTGAAAATGGAGGACACCTTTACTGGAAATGGATGGAGCAAGTGAAGGTTGCCATGGCTTAAATTATCCAAAAAAAGTGAAAATGGAGGACAACTTTAAGGGGGATGGATGGAGCAAGTGAAGGTTGCCATGGCTTAAATTATCCCAAAAAAAGTGAAAATGGAGGACAACTTTAAGGGGGATGGATGGAGCAAGTGAAGGTTGCCATGGCTTAAATTATCAAAAAAGTGAAAATGGAGGACACCTTTACTGGAAATGGATGGAGCAAGTGAAGGTTGCCATGGCTTAAGTTATCCAAAAAAAGTGAAAATGGAGGACACCTTTACTGGAAATGGATGGAGCAAGTGAAGGTTGCCATGGCTTAAATTATCCAAAAAAAGTGAAAATGGAGGCCAATTTTAAGGGGGATGGATGGAGCAAGTGAAGGTTACCATGACCTCAAATTCTACATGGGAATTAATTTCATGAGAAATCACACACTCCCAAGAATTATGAAGATAATAAAACGTGTCAGTGAGGAATAAATGAGGGCGCTGGTTAAAGAGACGGTGGTGGATTTAAATGGAATTTTGTTCAATTGCAGTTAAAAAAAAAAAAAAAACTCATTATGACCCTTGGGCAGAGCAAAACTTAGCTTGGTTAGGGAAGAATGGATGAGTATGGGTAGGGTGAGGAGGGTGCAGCTGAATTAAATGGCCTTGACTTAGCATTCTCTGGATTTTGAATGGGTACTAATATATTCCACAAATATCTACAGAAGGGAATGGAATCAGAGTGGAACAGCCAACAGCTGAATCCTCCCAAACTCCAGGATGCGCCTCCTTGTGGCCGGAAGCGGCACTCTAGCCACATTTCCCGCTACGCGCCTCGATGGTAAGGCGGTCGTCCTGTTGGAAACTGGGCGCCGCCATGTTGGAAACCCCGAGCAACGGCGGCGTGCCGAGCCATGGCGGCGCCCGAGCTGCTAGAGGTGCGGCCGGGCCTCTACCTAGGCGGGGCGGCCGCCAACGAGCGGAGCCGGCTAAGAGAGGCAGGCGTCACGGCCGTGCTGACGGTGGACACCGAGGAACCGGCGGGCGACCCTGAGGGCCTACAGACTCTGTTCATCTCGGCGCGGGACGAACCCGAGACGGACCTGCTCAGTCAGTTGGACCGCTGCGTCGCCTTCATCGGCCGGGCGCGCGCCGACGGCGCCGCCGTGCTCGTGCACTGGTGAGCGTGCGGGGTGGCGGCGGCGGCGGCGGCGGCGGCGGCGGCGGCGGCGGCGGCATGGGCTCCGCCCCGCCCCCGGAGCGGGAGCTCTTGGGAAGGGTGGCCGCTGTGGGTGGAAGCCGGCCTGGGAACGGTCCTTTTCCAGCTCCGGAGGGTGCGGGAAGTGTTCTAAATAGAAGCGAACTCTTGGGGAGCTGCTAATATGCCCCGCCCTCGTCCCCGTCTTGGGCATCCAGGCCAGGTGGGCGGCGCCAGACTTGGGGGTAGGAAGACCCTGGACGCGTCCCTGCGCCTGCCTACCTCAGTTTCCTTATCTGTAAAATGAGCTGGAGAAGGACGTGGCACGCTGCTCCAGCGGCTCTGTGAGAACATCCCAAATGGGGTCACGATGGATGGGATGCGATTGAACCACAATGCTGACTAGTCACCGATTGCTCACTGTGCCTTGGCTGAGTTTCCCGAGTCACGTTTCCCCAACTCCGCCCCCTTTCCCTGTCAATCTTTAGCATCCTAAGAGATATTATATTATAAGCACATACAGCGATTCAGCTACATTGTGAACAAAATGAACTAACAGGAAAAGTTAAAGCGCTTATTTGTAACAAAGTATCAATAACTCATGGGAAACGCGGGAAAATTCCAAGTCCTTGTCATTTCGAGGTCCCTCAGATTGGGATGTCCTATAATAAGTAACACCTGGAACGTAATAATAATGTAATATAATCATAATACGTCTAGCATCACATCAATGTTTCTGCCTTCTAGATGCCAATAGTTTTCCTCTGTCATAATTGCATACCATTGGCAATAGATATTCAGGGAGTGTGTATGTGAACCTGTTGCAGAAATCCTGAGCATCTTCCCTTCCCTGATTGATTTTTTTTTTTTTTTTTGGACTAGGTAAAAGAGGCCATTCTTTGCCTCATTTCTTATCTGATCTTAATCACTGGTTGGGCCCTGTTAAAGACTTTAGCTTACACCAGCCCTTAAGTCAGGAGGACCTGAATTCAAATGTGATCTCATACTTAATTCCCTAGCTGGGCAAGTCACTTAATCCCAATTGCTTCAGCAAAAAAAAAAACAAAAACAAACAAAAAAAAAACTTTAGTTTAAAAAGGCCAAGGGCTCCTATTACAATCAAGACAGACTCCAGCCCTCTTGATGTACATCTGGATACTGGACCCAGAAGGCTCCAAAGGCATGATGCTGGTTTATTTATAAAGCCCTCCCTCATTTAAATCCAAGTCACTTGCAAATCATGGAATCGCCTCCCCCCAAGTCATCCCGGTCCTTTTGGAGAATAAAGGACTCATAACAACAAGTGAACTTGGTAGAAAGCATTAAACACCTGGAGCCATAGACTCCTCATTTGTAAAACAAGCTTTAGGGTCCCTTTCAAGTGTCAGTTGTTTGTTCTATAATTCTGTGATTTAGCAGAATGAAAACTATATGTCAAACAAGTTTTGAAAATTAAAGAGAACATTGTACACAGCAACTACAAGATTGTGTGATGATCAACTATGATAGTCTTGGGATGGAAAGAGCCATCTGCATCCAGAGAGAGAACTATGGGTACTG
Organism: Sarcophilus harrisii; assembly: GCF_902635505.1. Taxonomy (NCBI): domain Eukaryota; kingdom Metazoa; phylum Chordata; class Mammalia; order Dasyuromorphia; family Dasyuridae; genus Sarcophilus; species Sarcophilus harrisii. Next base: position 49,092,694 of record NC_045429.1, read on the forward strand.
AATGTAGAGCATAACATAGTATTTTCACCTTTTTTTGTTATTTGCTTGCTTTTTTTTTTTCTTTTTCATTTTTCCTTTTTGATCTGATTTTTCTTGTGCAGCATGGTAAGTATGGAAATATGTTTAGAAGGACTACACATGTTTAAAATTTTTTTCCCCCTTCATGATCTCTTTGGGACACAAGCCTAGTAATAACCCTGCTGGATCAAAGGGTATGTACATGTACAGTTTGACAGCCCTTTGGGCATGATTAGGAGAAATCTTTACAGCAGTGTATTACTTGGCTCTGCTCTCTAGGTTTTTTCCACTTTACTTTCTCTTGGTTCTTTTATCTCTGCTGGTGCATCTCAGTTTCCTTTACAGGATCATCTGCATTGTGCCTCATAACTATGAGTACTTCTGAGGTCTCTTTCCTGGACGCTCTGTCTTTGCTCTGTACTCAGTCTTGGTTATGTCACCAGGTAACTCCCAGCTTATCTATTTATCCAGCCTGCCATGCCATCTTTTCCTGAGCTCAAGTCCCATGTCACCAACAGCTCATTCCCAACTATATCTAACAGTCACCTCAATCTCAATATGACCAGAATAAAATTTATCTTTATCCTAACTATGTCCCTCTTCTGAATTTCTTATTTTTCTAAAGAATAGCACCATTCTGCCAGTCACTGGCTTTGAATGCTGTGCTACTCTCAGCTCCTCCCTTCCTTTAACCCTGACACAGCTGAATCCTGGACACTCCTTCGAAATGTTCCCATTTGTCACCTTCTCTTCCTTCTGGAGCATCCATCTGGCCCTTGTCATCTTTTACTTGTTCTGCTGCAGTTGCTTCCTAATGAGCCACCTAGACTCATTTCTCATCCCATTTCAGTTCCTCCTTTGCAGTGTTACAGGAGCAATTTTCTAGAGCTCACCTCTGACTAGATAACTCCTCTAATCAGTAAATTTTAGTGGCTCCCAATTGCCTTTCATATAAAACAAACTCTTCCATTTGATGTATAATCTTTCGCCAGCTGCTTTCCTAGCCCTAGTATATTATAATTCCCTTTCCTGCACATTATAGTCCAACTGAATTGCCCCCATTCCTCCCTTAGAACACTCTCTTTCCCCATTTTGGCCTTTGGCAGTCATGAATGAGAGTGCTTTCCCTTCTCACACTTGCTCGCTGCAATTTCTCAGTTCAGGCCCCTTCTACACCAGGCCTTTCTTCATTCTGCTACTCGGGTTAGGACCTTTTCCCACCAGTGTCCCCAGTGTGCTGTATGTGTGGAAGGGTGGTATATGCTTGCATGCAACATATCCTGTGAATATAAGAAGTACCCAAGGGCAGAAATGTTGTATCTTTGGTTTTATTTCTTTGGAAACTAATCCATTAATAGTCACGGGCCTGCTGTGGCCATTATTGCTAGCATTTTACCTGCAACATTCTAGATGGAGTTAGGTGTCACAGTGAAAAAGGCCCAAAATTGGAGTCAACAAGACCCAAGTTCAAATCTGTGGCTCTGATTAAACCACTTATCTTCTCTCAGCCTCAATTTTCTCATCTTTAAGATGGGAATAATAATAACAGCACCCATCTCACAAACTCAAATGAGATAATATGTAAAGTACTTTGTAGATCTTTTAGTGCTACTTAAATCCTGATTAAATGTTGCTTTAAGTTTAAACTTGAAAATGACTTATTTTCATAAATTTTAATCATTACCTGCACAATTGTGATAGACCCAGTTGCCATTTAAATAGAAAAGATAGTACTTTTTCTATTTCCAACACCATATCCTCTGTTCTAGCACTGTCCTTGGCATACAGTAAGCCCTTAATAAATGCCTTCTCATTTATTCATTTTTTAAAAATGCACGAGTGTATAATAACCACTTACATTTATATAATATTTTACAGTTTAGAAAGTACTTTCCTCACAGTTTCTTTGTGAAGGGAATTGTGCATATGCTGTTGCCCTCCTGCCACCCCCCCAACCCCCACCCCATTTTGTAGATAAGGACGTTCAAGTCTATTCTACTTTCCCTTATGCCCTGTTGTCTTATACAGGTAGGCGTAGACCTTCCAAATTAGTATCATGTCATAGAATTAGAGATCCAGAACTTCAGGGTACCTTGGGGTTCATCTCCAACTCTGTCTTTTTTTTTTTTACAGATGAGGAAGTGGAGGCTTGGAGAGATTCAGTAATTAGCCCAAGATAGTTAGTATTTCCCCAAATTGCCAAGGCAGTATTTTAACTTAGACCTTCTGACACCAGAATCAGTGGTCTTTACACTGTCTGAAAGAAGAATCAGATTTGATTTCACTAGAAATTGGACTTTTACATTTGACATCATAATAACCCATATTTGCAAAATGCCTTATATGCACTATCTCATCTAGTTCATACAAAAACACTTTGGAGTATGTAGAACTTATACATTTCAACATCTCAAATTATTGAGAGAACAGAGTGGAAATTTGTACCTTACAATGAGATTAATGTATGCAAGACTGGTGTCAATAGACAAGCCCAATGTCATCAGACCTATGTGAAAACTAGGTTTATTACAAGAGAAATGAATTTGCATAGGGAATCCAAAGAGTTCTTAGTACTTAAAAAAGATTGCATAGTTATGACTATAGCAAAAGCAACAAGAGAAAATACGTTTCTATCCAAAAGGCATGGCAGAAGAGGGAAAAGGTGCAGTAAAAGTAGGAAAAGAATAGAACCTCTCCAGAAGGGGAGGACCAAGGCAATGGCAAAAGCCACATTCTTTTCTCCTGGGAACTACTAAACTAGAAAGATAGGAAGAGAGCCCACTTATCTGCAAAGGACCCAAATGGCAAAAATATTATCCCAGCCTGGCACAACTTGGCTGGCACCAAAATTGTCTCCCAAGGACATACAGGAAATCCAGCTTGGGTTGCAACAACAAACTGTCAGCTTTCTCCTTGACATATTCAGGCCTCACCCCTCCCATTCACCCCTTAATGTTTGTGGACAGTATGGCAATTCAAAAAGACAAATTCAGTGAACCCTTTAATATCCCTTAATACTGGTAATTTTATTTTTGCATGGAATTGGAGTTACTTTGGTTATGCTTTCATGTTGGGAAATACAGAGGCAAGGACTTTTAAACTCCATATTTGTGTGTGTATTGTGTATATGTGTGTGTGTGTGTGTGTGTGTGTGTGTGTATTAGTTGGATTAGAAGCATAATGTTTACTTGAATTGCAATCAGATAAAAATGAAGTAGAATTTTATCAGTAATTAACAAAAGAAATGTTATTTCCCTCTGTCATTGACAATTTAATTGCAAAAAAACTCTTTTCAGCCATGCAGGTATCAGTCGAAGTGTTGCTGTCGTGACTGCTTACTTAATGAAGACTGAGCAGCTTACTTTTGAAGATGCCTATGGGAACCTACAGACCATCAAGCCAGAGGCTAAGTATGTTCACTATTTTTGGCTTTTTTTTTTTTTTTTTTTCAGTTTCTATAAGAAAGGATGTGTATCCTCCTTGAAAGAGAAACTGAACTTTATTTTTTGTTGGTTATTACAGAATGAATGAGGGCTTTGAGTGGCAGCTAAAGCTTTATCAAACAATGGGTTGTGAAGTGGACACCTCCAGTGCAATTTATAAGCAATATCGTTTACAGAAAGTTACTGAGAAATATCCTGGTAAGTGTGGATTCTCAGCCTAAGAACAACATTTTTAATGTCTAAGGCTTACATTAATAGAATATTATCTGAGTATGCAAAGAGCTTATATATTCACAATTGACTGTGTTATAATTGTTCTTTGCAGAATTACAGAATTTGCCACAGGAAGTTTTTGCTGTCGATCCAACTCTTATTTCCCAAGATTTGAAAAATGAGACCCTCTACAAATGTAGGAAGTGCAGGTAAAGTATTTTGCAAATTGTAGAGGTTTTAAATTGGTTACGTACAGGAACATGTTTGAAGTTTACAACCCTTTTTACTAGTTTATTGGATTTAGAAAAATGACAGTGCTAATGAATAAAAGATAATTTCTAATTCAGGTCTCAGATTTAAATTAGGCTTAAAGAGGAATGTGAATCACAAAGACACGAAAATAATTTTAAATAATAGGAATGGCCCTGTCTCAAATTTGTGTGGAGTGATATAGATCTCCTTGAGAGCCCATGCTCATTTGCCTGATATTCAAAGTTCTATTTCACTACCTCACCTCATTATTCATCATTTTACCTGACTGGACTATTCCCCAGAAATGCTCTATGCTTTCTCTCCTCCATATCTTTTCTCACATTTTCTCTACATATCCTAAAATGCCCTTCTTATCTAGGAGGCCAAGTACAGTGGATTAAGTGCTATGCTGGGAGTCAGGAAACTGATTCTTATCTGACCTCAGATATTTCCTAGCTGTGTAACCAAGGACAAATCACTTAGTCTCCATCTGTAAAATCAGAATAATAACAACACGTACCCAAGAGGGTTATTGTGAGGATTAAATAAGTTAATTTTTGAAAGGGCTTTGTGAACCTTCAGCCTATCATCATCACCAACAACAACACTGACAGTTATTAATATATAATTATAAAATTGTGTAGGATATAAAAATAACAAGAAAGGTTCTGACAAAATGACATGGAAATTCAGTTGATCCTCAAGTTGATAAGATCAGGAAAGAGTACATCATAGAAGAGGTACATTTGATCTGGTTCTTGATTTTAGAAATAATTATTAATATGAATTATAATTATAAATAGCAGTGTATTATAATAAGAAGTCAAAAGCTTCTCTTTTCCTCTAACTCTGACACTTCTATCAAGGCCCAGCCCAAATGCTGCCTATTCCATGATCTGCTGCCTTTCCTGGTCTTATCAACATGAAGAAATCTCTTCCTCTTTTGAATTTCTATGTCATTTTGACAGTACCTTTCTTGCTATACATGCATATTCTATCTATTTTTACAGTTATGTCTTCTTTACTCTTCTAACTATAAGCTCCATGAAAATAGGTATTTATTGTTATTCTTCTTTATGTTCCCTTCAGTTGCAAGTACAATGCTTTTAGTTAGATTCTCAAGAAATATTTTTTGAATAAACAAAAAAGCATTCCACAATTACATGTCCCATGGATTTTTAAAAATCTTTTTTATGGTTACTAATGTTCTGTGTGGTTTGCGAATTTCAGGCGTTCCTTATTTCGAAGTTCTAGTATTTTGGATCATAGTGAAGGAAGTGGACCTGCAGCCTTTGCTCATAAGAAAATGACACCTTTAATAATTAACACAGGGAATGAGGCTAAATGTACTTCTTATTTCATTGAACCTGTTCAGTGGATGGAATCTGCATTGTTGGGTGTGATGGATGGACAGGTGAGTAGAAATTCAACTTTAGTAATACAGTTTTACACCAACTGTAATTTATTTTCACTTTTCATAATTCTCATGATGTTATTATTTCTTTAATACATGTCCTGTCCTATCCCATTTGCCTATAATACATCCTATTATGGCCTTCCTACATAGTATATATAATATATCATAATAATAAATCACAAACCTTTGTTTCTTTCCAGCTCTGACCATGTATACTTCCATCAAGGCCCAGCTCAAATGCTGCCTCTTCATAAAAATCTATTAATATTTTATCAAGAAACTGTTGTATAGCTATTATAGAATAATGAAATCCTGCCTCCTTATTTTATGCAGGAACAAAAGTTTTGATATGATTCATGGGATAGTTAAGGACAATTGAATATTAAATCTGCGCTTGTTTTATTTTTCTGTATGAAGGACACTAGATTGGCATTCTAATTAGTGAAATTACAATTGCCCCTCCTGATCCAGCATTTGATAATTGTGGTAAATTCATTCTCTATCTTCCTAAATTAATGAAAAGAAATTGCTATTTCTCTTTTATTCTATATTCCTTATTGAGTAGAAACAGTTTCCTTTAAACAGTTAAACTTTAACAAGGCCTAGTTTTTTTTTTTTCCTTAGGAAATGAGAAAATTTAATAATTCTAATTTGATATTGATATATTTTTTAAAATTTTAATAGCTTTTTTTATTTAAAGTTATATGCATGGGTATTTTTACAGCATAGGCCTAGTTTTTCAAGATGCAATTTGCATGGTATAGTTTTCCTTCTGAATTTTCAGGGATACCAATATTCTGTGATGATTAAAAAGGTTCAAGAGACATAGTTCTGGATAATTTAATTATTTTATAAATGAGGCCAGCAGGTTATTAATAAAAGAATGGTTATTTTGTCCCTTTCTTAGAACAAAGACAATCACAGCTTATTTACCCTTGGGAAGAGAAGCTGGGAGTTACTCTTGGACTGAGAAATTGTCTGTATACCCAGGTCTTGCAGCCTTGAGATATCTAGACAAAAGGATTTGTTTCCATCCTAACTTGAGTAGAACACTATGGGCTTCCCCACCTTAGATTAAATTCCTTGTAGGGCTGGATGAGGTCTAACTTAGATGGGGAGAATTAATTCAATCTCATTATCAATAGTATTCTTCAAGAAACTGAACTTTTTTAAATGAGGGATTTAGAAGAAGGAGAAAACTATATCTCCCAAAGATATTGATTATTAATAATAATTTCTCTCAACCCATTTAGTCAGCAAGCACATATTAAGTTCTTATTGTGGGGCACCGACTTTGCTAAACTCGGGATTCAAATACAAGTAGAAAGAAAGTTGAAAGGGTGAGTTAAGGGACCACCAAGGTAGGGGTAGTATGATAGTGAAAGTGAGAAATGAAGGTCAACAAGGAGGAATAAACTATGGTTCCCTGGATGTCCTCCTTAAATGGAGGTTCTTACAGAAGCTGTACAATCAGAGGGAGAAGTTGCAGGGACATTGATCAGCTTTTTTGCACTTATCTCTCTATTAAGCCTTTGTGAGGATATAGAGGATAAAATCTTCACCCTGAAAGAATTCAATCTAGTAGGAGATAAGAAATTGCAACATACTCAACTACTACTAGAGAATGACAAACCCAATATGCATGAATATATCTCCATGAAACTCTTCCTTAATTACTTCACTCCCTAATAATCTTTCTCCCTCCAAAATCGGATGATACCTACTGTCTGCCATATATGTGTTTGTGTGTATGTATATGAGTATGTCTATACACACACATACATCTCATTTAATTTTACATTTTGTTATTGATGTCTTGACTCTCCAATTAGGTTAAAAACTCTTTGATGACAGAAGTAACATTTTTCTGTTTTTTTCCACAGTGTTGTAGACATTTAGATATTTGCTGACAGAGTAATATATTTATATATTAATGTATGTATTTATAATATATTTATAAGTGCTCATTAGATGTCAGAGTAAGATAGTGTGATTTCTTTACCCTTATTTACTACTGTCTCTTTTTGAAGAGTGAGAATTTTGAACTAGATCTTTTAAATCCCTCTTTAGTATCAGACATTTAAGTAGTACAGTAGATAGAGTGCCGAATTTGGAGTCCAGAAGATTCGGCATTCTGAGTTCAAATCTGGCCTCAGATATTTATCAGCAAGTTAATCCTGGGAAAATCACTAACCTTGTTTGCCTCAGTTTCTACATACTTCAAATGATCTGGCAAACTACTCTAATATATTTGCCATGAAAATTCCAAAAGGGGTCATGAAGAATGACTAAACTACAACAACAAAATTTATTTCAGTGACTGAGAAGTCTGGTAGCTTTGGGAAAGTATTATTTAGATTCGGAGGACATGTATAAGAAAGACTATAAATCATTATAGTTTATAAGATAAAGATTATAACTCACATTTGAATTATACTTTAAGGTTTGCAGAGATAAACTTTCTGAACCAATAAAAATCTAATGTCAAATGAATGATATATATTAAAACAGAATTAGAAAATTGATAAAAATTTACTATTAGTTAACTTCAGGTTTTTTTCTCCTAGAAACTAATGAATAGGACCCTGATTCTTACCATTAACTTAGTGTGATGAATTAAAAGTTCAAGAGACATAATTTTTACCTAATTAACCACCTTATTAATTATAACTAGCGAATAATTAATAAAAGAATAGTCAGTTGACTTTCTCTTGCAAAACAAGGAGAATCTTGGGGGCCTCTGAATGCTTAAAAAATCTTTGGAAAGGGGTGTGTTCCTGAGGATGGGAATCAACTTTAATTGGTTATCATTTGTGAAAGGTGTGGGGATATATTAATATTATTATTATTATTATTAATTGGATATCAATTAAGGATATATTAATGAGGAGATAGCAGAAAGTCTTCAGTCTAATTGCAGAGAATATGACCTAATCAAGAGACACAACTACTTCCAGCAATCTGGGCAAAAGAATCCATCTCTACCCAGACCTCACTGGTTAGTTTTCTTTCTTCATTAGCTGTGTCACCCCAAATTCTATGGGAAGCACTAAGACAGAGGTTTCTTTCCTAAGGGCAAGGCCTCATTTAGACTGGATTCTGTTTGTAAGATCTTCTAGTTGGGTAGAGTCTCACCTGAGATAGAAAAGATAGTACCTTGAGGATTTGAGAATCTCATCTATCCAAAATGTCCTTTAGATGCTAGCTGAATAATCTACAAAGGACTGATTTCTAAATGAGAAAATAGAAAAGGGAAAATCTTGATCTCATTTAATAATTGGTTATTAATATAAGAGAAATAACCATCTCTTTCATGGTACTATTTTGATTGAATGTCATAATTTCTGAATGTTGGCCATTTTTAGTAATAAAAGTAATTTTTTTGTGGTTAATTGTGGTTAATACCCCACAATGAAATTAAATTGGAGACATAATCCTCCATTTAATTTGGTTTCTTCCAATTTAAAGAGATTTCCTTTATATAAATTTTCTAATTTTTCTTCTGTAATAATTTTTAAGATATCATTCTTTGCTAGTGCAATGTCATCCTTCTCCAATACCTTGAAATTACCATCTGCCTTTTCCTTCCTTCACTCTGGCCCTAATTCCTCACTTCCTACTGGACACTTCATCTTGGCTTGATGCTAATTCCTTCACACCCAACCTTGCCCCTGAAGTAACTCAGAGTCATTGGTTGGGGTCTTCTCAAGGCATCTTACTTACTACCTGATCTATCTTTCCTAAAACCAAACCCTCTTCTATATGTCCCCATTCTAAGAGAACAGTCTCACATTTCTATTTCTGTCCCTAGCACTTAGCTGACATAGTGAGTATTTATTAAATACTCTTCCATTCATTCCATTTTATTCCATTGATCACAATGTGGAAAAGCAATTTAAACAGATACACCCTCTTTGTCTTTTATATACATACGCTTCAGTCCTCCAATAAATCTCTGATCTCCCCCATTTTGGTACTTCCTTCCAAGAAGGCAATTCAAAACCCATCTATATCTTTTCATCTTATAAAGGTGTTATCTGGATCTTTCTATAAATCCTCTACGGGATTCTGCTCTGCATGCTGGGAACTTTCTGGATGTTTTGATATGAGAAGGGAAACAGCATAGGGGAAGAATACCTTTTTTCTTTTTCTTTTGATACATGATTGGTGTATCTCTTCTAGTTGTATTTTTTAACTGATATATTTTTTGATGATATCTTTTACCCCTACTTCTTGTGCTCCATTGTTGATTGGTAATCCATTTATGTTTATGCCCTTCATCATGACATACATCTGACTCTGGATTTCTTAAGGGTCTACTAGAGACATACAATGTGTGACAGTCATGTAAAGGATACTTTGTGGCTGCTTTACAGGGACTGGCTTATCTAAATATAGAGAGGATAATTCCCAGTAGATGGACTACCAGGGGATAAATTTTTCTGCACATGAAACCTAGACTTGGGATTTCATTGGTATAGAGAACTCAGAGAGGAGTTCTACCAATGCAGATTGTCACTCTTTCAGCTGCTTAAAATCTTAGTTTCTGAGAAATTTGGAAAGTTAAGTGATTTGCCCGGTTCACATAGCCAACAGTGACAGAAACAGTATTTGAAACTAGGTTTTCTGGTTTCAAGGCTGACTAGGTCCTGTGTTTCGTGAAATCCTGATCTCTGAAACAAAGAAAAAACTGGACATTTGTAGCATAAACTGTTATAATTTTCCTAATTGCTTTTAAATTTCAACATATTCAGCAAAATTTGAATTCCTTAAACTGGTATGATTAGTGAGGGGTAGCTTCTTAGAGGAAATGAGTTTTAAGTATTTGGGAGTTCTTTTTCTTGGATTTTAGAAGTCAGTTAAGGTTTTCTTTAATTTTTTGGTACTTGATACTCACCTTTTTTGACTTTTTTTTTTTTTTTTTGACTATTGGCCTGACCATGTTTTCTGTGAAATTTTTTTTAGTTGTTTTGCTAAATATCATGTTTTCTTTAGCAATTAGATCTCTTTAACTAAATTTACTCTTATATCGTGATATTATTTAATTTTTTTAAGAGAATGATTATTTTTTTGAGATTCTAGATTAAAGAAAAGTAAGAACAAATTTGCAGAATAGGAATCATACCTGTTTTCTATCAGAGAGAAGTCTGTAGGTAAGAATTTAAAAATTGCTCACAATATTTATATCCTTTAAATAGTACTTTTCTAAAAGTGCTACATCTGTGCCAAGTATTATTACTTTTTTTTGGTCATGTCTGATCTCAAAATGCTTCACAAATATCTCACAGACTTAGGTTGGTTTCTAGATAGAATAACTGAGGTGAAGATAAATGATTTACACAATTTCATTGGCAATCTACCTGAATTCTGGTTTACTTTCCTATGTTTGTTTCCCTGTGTTTGTTTTCATCGTGACTTTTTTTTTCTGGGTATTAGATTATTGCCTGTAGTTTTAAATGCAAATTCATCTTTGTCAGTAGGTTTGATCTATAAATGTAACTCTTCTGTGTTTTATTTTTAGCTCCTTTGCCCAAAATGCAATGCCAAGTTGGGTTCTTTCAACTGGTATGGTGAGCAGTGTTCCTGTGGTCGGTGGATGACCCCTGCTTTTCAGATACATAAGAATAGAGTGGATGAAATGAAAACATTGTCTCTTCTTGGATCACAAGCAAGAAAAACATAAACTTTTTAAAAAACTGATTTCAGTGATTGACTTGAAAAGAAACTTCCTTACATCTGATGCCTTTGTTCATTACTATTTGTCACAAATTTTTGAATTTGTAGGCAGCCATATTGTTAGATTATCTTTTCACTGGAACTGGCATAAGAACATACATTTCCTTTTTTTTTTTTTTTTTTAATTACAGCTTTTTATTGACAGAACATATGCATGGGTAATTTTTCCAACATTGTCCCTTGCACTCACTTCTGTCCCAACTTTTCTTTTACCTTCCTCCACCCCCTTCCCTAGATGGCAAGCAATCTTATACATGTTAAACATGTTAAGTATATCCTAGATACAATATATGTCTGCAGATCTGTATAGTTCTCTTGTTGCACAAGAAAAATTGGATTCAGAAGGTAAAAATAACCCAGGAAGAAAAACAAATATGCAAGTAGTCCACATTCATTTCCCAGTGTTCCTTCTCTGGGTGTAGCTGATTCTGTCCATCATTGATCAATTGGAACTGAATTATATCTTCTCTTTGTCGAAGAAATCCACTTCCATCAGAATACATCCTCATTCAGTATTGTTGTTGAAGCATCAGTTCATGTAAGTCTCTCCAGTCCTCTCTGTATTCACCTGCTGGTCGTTTCTTACAGAACAATAACATTCCATAACATTCATATACCACAATTTACCCAACCATTCTCTAAATGATGGCCATCCATTTATTTTCCAGTTTCTAGCCAGTACAAAGAGAATTGCCACAAACATTCTTGCACATACAGGTCCCTTTCCCTTCTTTAATATCTCTTTGGGATATAAGCCCAGTAGTAACACTGCTGGATCAAAGGATATGCACAGTTTCATAACTTTTTGAGCATAATTCCAAATTGCTCTCCAGAATGGCTGGATACGTTCACAATTCCACCAACAATGCATCAGTACCCAGTTTTTCCACATCCCCTCCAACATTTGTCACTATCTTTTCCTGTCATCTTAGCTAATCTGACAGGTATGTAGTAGTATCTCAAGAGTTGTCTTAATTTGCATTTCTCTGATCAGTAGTGATTTGGAACATCCTTTCATATGAGTAGAAATAGTTTCAATTTCATCATCTGAAAATTGTCTGAAGAACATACATTTCTTCGTGTGGTTAGCCTCCTCATATTCTCTTTCTTGGTCATGGATGCAAAATGTGCCAAATGTATCTAAGAAGAATAAATTAAGTGGGAACCAACCTAATTTTAACTATGTAAAGCATGTGTGTGCATTAGAACATGTATTTGTGTACATGTATGTGTGTGTGTAAAAACTAATATATTGTCCAAATATTTTGGTATTGGTATGTGGTTTTTAAAATGAGGCTTTATTTGTAAAATTTGTAAAAAAAAAATAAGTCACTTGACTTGTGATCTGATGACTAAATTGACAGAGAGAGTAACAGAGAGAGTAGTCATTGGTAGAACAGATTAGGCATATAGTACATAGAAACAATAGAACACAATGGCATGATGATAGAAGAACTCAAAGACAGTAGTTACTAGGAGGGACTCATTATTTGGCAAAAACTGCTAGGAAAACTGGAAAGCAGTCTGGCAGAAATTAATTTTAGACCAATCTCATACCATATTCCAAAATAAAGTCAAAATGGGTTAAGATATATAAATGATATATAAATAAATATAAATAAGATATATAAAAGATATAAATTCATTCATCATGAATGAATTAAAGGAGCAAAATTATCTTTTAGATCTACCTATTGATAGAAGAAGAGTTTATGACCTAATAAGAGATAGAGAGAATCATAGAAATTAACATGGATGATTTCAGTTATATGAAATTAAAAGTTTTTGCATAAACAAAACCAGTGTAATTAAAATTAGGAAGTAAATAATTGAGAAAAAATCTTTGCAACAAGTTTTTGGGATAAAAATTGTCTAATATGTGCATCATTGTTATTGTTGTTCAGTCATTCATTTATGACTGACTCTTTGTCAGTCACATGACCCCACAGATTATAACAAACCTGGCCCTTCTATTTTCCATTATCTTCAAAAGTCTTTCTAAGCTTATGTTCACTACTTTCATGATACTGTCTACCCATCTCATTCTCCACCCTGCCTTTTTCCTTTTTCCTTCAATATTTACCTACACGTGTTTTCTCATCATGTGGCCAAAGTATTTAAGCTTCAGCTTTATCATTTGAACTTCTGGTGAATAATAGAATTTCTATAAGTATTGACTTATTTGATCTCCTTGCTGCTAAAGAGACTCTCAGAAGTGTTCTCTAGTACCACAATTCAAATGTGTTGATTCTGCAACACTCAGCTTTCCTTACAGTCCAACTCTCACAGCCCTATATTGCTACTCAAAAAACCTCATGAAGGTTCTTTTTAATATACTGTCCAGATTTCCTGTAGCTTTCTTCCTAAGGAGAAAGAATCTTTTAACTTCATGGCTTCAGTCACTATCTGCATTGATCTTTGAGCCCAAGAATAGAAACTTTGACACTACTCCACTTCTCCCTTTTCTTTCCTCTGAAAGGAAGTGATGGACAAATGCTAAAAAGTCACTTTTTTACACTTTTTTCTTTTACCCTCATCAAGAGGCTTCTTAATTTTTCTTCATTTTCTCCCATCAGAGTGGTATCATCTGCATATTTGAAATTTGTTAAGTGTCTGAAAACACATTTGAACTCAGATCTTCTTGACTTCAAGACTAGAGCTCTATCTCCTGCACTACCTACCTGTTCATATACAAGGTATATTTAAATTTATTAAATTAAGAGCCATTCCCTTATGCTCAAGGATTATGAACATAAAGTTTTCAAAGGAAGATATCTAACTTATCAACATTTCTACCTAAAAATCCTCCAAATCAATAATAATTAGAGAAATATAAATGAAAGCAATTCTGATATTCCACCTTATGCTTATCTGATTGGTAAAAATGTCAAAAAAGAAAAATTATAAATCTTGAGGGGTTGTAGGAAAAAAAAGGCATACTCATGCAATGTTGTTTAGCCATTCTGCAAATATTACTAAATTGTGCCTACCCCTATACTCAGTGTTACTACTACTAAGCATAATGTCCTAAAGGAACCAAAAAAAGAAAATAACCCATATATACAATTTATAGTAACTCTATGGAAAACTGGAAAGTAAAGGAGTATTCATCTATTGGGGAATGATTAAACCTATTATGGTATGTGAACCTAATGGAATATTATCGCACCTTAAGCAATGCCAAATTGATAATTTCAGAAAATCTTTATGAACTGATGCAAAATGAGATGAGCACAACTAGGAGAACGATTCATACAATAACAGCATTTGATAACTTTGCCTTTTAATTCTTAACAATGGCAATTAATGGCAAACCCTGACTTTACAGTACTAATAACAAAGAATGCCACACATCCCACCTTCTTCCAGAAAGATGTTGGACTTAAAATGCAGAGTGAAATAGACATTTCTGGATGTGGCTGGTATAAACTTAATTCACTATGCATATTTGATATGAGGGTTTTACTTTTCTTTTTGTATTGATAGGGGATGGAAGAAATAGGAAAGAGAAAATAAATGTTTTTTAATTTAAAAAATAGAGATAGAAGGAAGTAAAAAACTGAATTTTTTAAGACTAAAATCTTTTTTAAAAAGAAAAAGTAGGAAGAGATCAAATTGTGAAGAACATTTGTTTCTCATTTAATATTTTTATTTTCCCCAGTTACATGTAAAACAATTTTAAATACATTTTTAAAACTTTGAGTTCCAGATTTTTCCCCTTCCTTCCTATCTCTGCCCCACATTGAGAAGGCACATGTGAAGTTATTCAAAACATTTCCATAAAAGGCATGTTTTGAAAGAAAACAAATCTCCTTCAAAAAAAAAAAATAACTCACAAAAATATTTTAAGTCTGTATTCAGACTCAATGTGTTCTTTCTCTGGGTATGGATAGCATTTTTCATCATAAGTCCTTCACGATGTTTTGGATCATTGTAATGCTGAGAATCACTAAATCCTTCACAGCTGATCATTCCACAACTTTGTTATTACTGTGTACATAGTACATTTCACTTTGAGTTAATGGAGGACATACTAAGTTTTTCTGAAGCCATACTGCTCATCATTTTACATTGAACAATAATATTCCATTATAATATCATAGTCACATGCTACAGTTTTATTTAGCTATTTCCCAATTGATGAGAATCCCCTCAATTTCCAATTCTTTGTCCTGAGAGAAGATTTTTTTGTACATATAGGTCCTTTTCCTTTTTTTTTTTCCTTTCTTATCTAATAGTGGTATTTGTCAAAGGACAAAGTTCATGTCTTTTGATCATTTGTCAATTGGAGAATGGCTCTTATTTTTTTTTTTTTATAAATTTGACTCAGTTTCCTATATAATTAAGAAATGAGGCTTTCATTGAGAAACTTGCTTCAAAATTCTTTATGTGAAGAACTTTAAAAAATCAAACAGAAGATCTTTTTCTTTAATCTTAGAGATAATAGAAAGTCACTGGAGTTCACTGAATAAGGGAGTGAAATGGTCAGACCACTTTGGTAAGCAGGATGGAAGATGCCTTGGGGGTTGGAGTTGCAACAGGTATCCACCAAGATTATTATAATGGCTAATTGTGTCATTCTCTCCTTCATACTCACTTGTACTTTTCCTTCTCTTTATTCCAATCTGACTCTTTTTCTATAAGATAATTGGTGGTGATTTGCCTCAAGAATCTCCCTTTAGACCTTATGGTATTCAACCTAAAAAAATAAATAACTTGAATAAATACAAAGATTATTTTTATTGTATTTGTAGATGACATTAAATGAAGGACAGTTAATATATTAAACACCATTTCCTTCCATATTTGGATCTATAATCCCAATTGGTCTTTCAGAATCTCAATAAGCTAGAGTAATAGGTTCAATCTTATGAGATGAAATTCAATAGACAAATGAATATTAAAGTCCTACATGTGGGTTCAGATAATCAAGGCATGGGATGTCTTGATAATAGTTTATGTGACAAAGATATAGAACTTTTAATAGTTACTAATTCAATATGAGTTAACAGTATGATATGAATGCTAAAAAAAATAATAATTAGCATTAGCAATGCCTATCAATTGGGGAATGGCTGAATTAGTTATAGTATATGGAAGTAATAGAATATTATTGTTCTATAAAAAATGATAACAAGACTGATTTCAGAAAATCTTGGAAAGATTTATATGAACTAATGCTGAGTGAAGCAAGCAAAACTAAGAAAATGTGCACAACAACAAGAGTGTATAATATTCAATTATGATAGACTTGGCTCTTCTCAGCAATTCAATAATCCAAGGTAATCCCAATACATTTTGAATGGCAAATGTCATCTAGAGAGAGAACTCTGGAGATTGAATAATGATCTCAGCATATTTCTGATTTTTTTTCATGATTTTTTCCTTTTGTTCTAATTTTTCTCTCCCAACATTCATAGGGAAATATGTTAAAAAAAAAAAAAAAAGAAAAAGAATGTATATATAGAATCTAAAAAAAGCATATATATATAAAAGAAAGAAAGAAAATTATCCTGAAGTTCTAGAAAAAGGAGGTAAAGCAGAAATAGAAAAAAAAATTGCCAATCACCAGGCTAAAAGAGATCTCAGGAAGAAAACTTGCAGGAATTTTATAACCAATTTTCAGAGCTCCTAGAGTAAGAAGATCTTGCAAGCAACAAGAAAAAAATAATTTACATATCCCAGAGCTACAATCAGGATTACATAAGATCTAGCAGCTACTAAATTGAAGAATCTTACAATACTGTATTTTGTAGGGTAAAAGAGCTAGTATAATGATCAAGAGTAATTTACCCAGCAAAGTTCGAGTAATACTGAATGAAATTTTAAAAAAGGACTATTTAAGGAATTGAAAGATTTTTAGATTTTTGTGACAGAAAGAGCAGAAGTGAATGGAAAATTCAACATATAAGATTCAGGAGAAATATAAGGTAAACATTAAAAATCAATTATAAGAGACTCAATATGGTCAAACTCATACTTCTTATATGTGAAGCTGTTATCAGTACTCATGACTTATGCCATTATTTGGGTAGTTTGAAAGAAAGGTTAAAGTTGATCTATATATGATAAGGTTTTTCTAAAAAAAATAAAACTGAACATAGAAAGATAAAAAGGAGTAATTATCTAATAGAAATGAGCCATGAAAGGAATAACTGATACAGAAAAAGCAAGTTGAGGGGATAACTGGTGTTGGAACCATACTCAGAAATGGGTTAAAGAAGTAACAACATATAGATATTTAGAAATAAGAGGTCAAAGGGATAGAATAAGGGAGGAACTTTTAGAAGAATGAATACAGTAAGAATTGGGTAGGAGGGAAGATAAGGTAGAAACTCTTAGAAAGATAGGTAGATTACGGTAGGGAGTAAGGTAGGGAAAAAAAGAGGGATTCTTTAGAAAGGTGGGTAGATTAAGGAATAGGAGCACAAGGTAATGGGGAGGATTAAATTAGACAAGTAAAGGGTGGATAGGGTAAATAGGACAAACAGATTTGTGAGGAAAATAGGGTGGAGAGAAGTACATAAAAATTAATGATAACTTAGACCATGAATAGGATAAACATCCATAAAATGGAAATACAAAATGGATTAAAAATCTGAATTCAACAATAGGTTGCTTTTTGGAAACAATAAAAATGAGAGATACACAGAGCTTAAAAAAAGAGGGTTGTAGTAGAGTCATAATTTCAGTAATGAGAGAATTAAGTAATAGAGTTAAGATTAAAAGATTTAATTGAAAGAGAACAATAAGGAAACTATACTATGTTATGTCAGTCACATTAATCAATATCTTTTTAGACCATTTAAAATAACTAGGCAGAAAAAATACCTGAATATATCTTTCAAAACAAATATAGGGAGTATATGAATAAAAACATAAAATACTTTATACAAATAAAGTCAGATTTAAACAATTGGAGAAATATAAATTGTTTATGAATAGGTAAAAACCACTACAATAAAAAATGAGAATTTTACTTAATCTATTGATTCAATGACATCTCAATTAAATTACTAAAAAATATTTTACTGTTAGAAAAAAATAACAAAATTCACTTGGAAGAACAAAAGACAAGAATTTCCAAGAAACTAAGGAGAAAAATTATAAAGAAATAAATTGTTGATGTGCAAAGTGGCTAATTTTGATTATTTTAAATAAAAAATTTCTTATGTAAATAAAACCAATGTAATCAGGATTAGAAGAAAAGCAAAAAATCGGGGAAAAGCTTATAGGTAATAGGATATGATTGTAATGGAATACTAGTGCAATATAAAAAATGAAGAGTTGGTTAATTTAGAAAAACACAGGAAGACTTGAACTTATGAAGAAAGATGCTATCCATCTTCAGAGAAAGAACTGACAAATATAAACATGCGGAATATGTTCTTACATATATGTATAGTTGTGCATGTTTATAGAGATGTATGTATATATATCTATATTCGCCTTTAATTGAAGCCTTGGTGGGAGAGAAGGGAAAGAGAAAAAAATAAAATAAAAAGTACACAGCAGAGAACAAAAGAAAACCTAGAAGAAAGCACAGAAAAGTTGAGTAGCTTTGAAAACAATTTGTAGAATTTATTTCATAGGTTTTCGTGAAATAGGAATTTTTTTTTTATTGAATCCTCACTTCTGTATGTACATGGAAACATTTTTTCGTTTTGTATTTAAGTTTAAAATGAATTTTAAAAAATAAAAATTATTACCAGAAAAAACACATTTTTTTTTTTTTTTTGTTGTTAAATTACTACATATAAGGCCCAGTACTCTGTATGCTTTGAGGGGTGTTCACATGTTTTTCACTCCCTTTTTGTATTTATAACTGAAGGCAAGAATAATTTAAAAATTTTTTAAATTCCATATCAAATCGTTATCAAGCTCTAGAAAGATGATGACAGAGAGAGCAATATTAAAAATAGGTGATTTCCAGGATTCAGTACGGACTCTGATCATAAAAGTTGATTGCATAGGTTGTATTATGTAATGGGCTGTAATCATCTAGCCATGTGGGAGCTTTGGGGAATTCTGAGAGCTGTTTACTTCTTTCTCTGTACCTCCCCCCTAGATTCCTACTTGTCCTGGAGAGATTTGTTCTTTGCCGCCCGTTCTTCCACTTCCACTTATTATATATTCCAAGATATGTTTAAAATGAACTTGAATAAAGGATTGATTGATTTTTTGTTACTTTGGAAGCGGAATTTCTCAGGGTTGCAGCACTTCGTGTTTTAGTATATTATTTTTAGTGGGTGCATATCCAAGGAACTTAAGCCTAAAGGAGAAAGTTCTTACAACTTTTGCTTTTAACGTTTTCTTCTCTGTTGCAAATGTGCGAGAGATGATAGTATCCAGTAAATTGACAATGACAGTACTTGATACTGTATACATTTTTATGTGCGTGGGTGGATCAATCTTTCCTACGGGAGACTAGCATCT
Organism: Sarcophilus harrisii; assembly: GCF_902635505.1. Lineage (NCBI taxonomy): Eukaryota > Metazoa > Chordata > Mammalia > Dasyuromorphia > Dasyuridae > Sarcophilus > Sarcophilus harrisii. The sequence continues at coordinate 49,112,209 of NC_045429.1, forward strand.
CTAGAAATCAATTCTGTTCCTTAATCTGGGACTCCCAACCTAACAAGTCCGCATGTTTTTGATTCTCATAACGGGTGCCTCTACTTTGAGCGCCTGGGGAGACCCCGAAAGACAACGGCGGATCCAGGGTTCCAGGAACTCGGGGTCGGAGGGGTTGGGCGGCATACTGGGGAAAGAATACCGGGAGGGACTGAGGGGGTATCTCCGATAGCTTGCAAGAAAAGCAAGCAGCCAGAAAAGGGCCAGGGGGAAGAATGTCGCGCAGCTTTCTGCCTCGAGGGGACGCTGCAGCGGGAGGAATCCGCGGGGACCTGCGCTTGGGCCCCGCCCCTCGCTCCTCCCTTAGCCCACCCCCTAGTTCCCAGCCGGTGTTGCTTGGCGTTGCGCAGCGTTCGCGGTCGGACGACGAGGTAGTTTGTCCTCTTGCGGCCGCCGTCTCCGTCAGTGTTCAGTGTTTTGTTGGTACCTCGCTGCTTCCCGGACATTAGTCACGGAGTTTCTGGGGAAGGAGACGTGTAGTTGGAGGAGGCGTGGGTCGGGGCGCCGCCGCCGCCGCCGCCGCCGCCGCGGGGGCCATGGAGCCACCGTTCAGCCCGAGCCGGTCTGTCTCTCAGAGCCTGGATGTGGACTGGGGTGAGTGGGGCCAGGCACTGGGATCCGGGGGTTCGACCCTTCGCTCATGCGCCGTGACAGGTGTCAGAGGAGGCCGCAGCCAGAGCCAGGCCTAGTCTTTGACCCCGGGGCTGCCGCACCCCCTCACCCGGAGAAGAGCTCCGGAGCGAAGGAAGCTCGGGGAAGCCCATGTGGGGGGCAGCCCCAAGCCCCCGGAGGCTCCTGCCGATGGGACCGGCCCGGACGGGACGGAACATGGTGGGGTCTCTGCTCGGGTGTGTGTGTGTGTGTGCGTGTGCGCGCGTGTGTGTGCGTGGGGGAGTATGTGTATGAGAGTGTGTGAGCGTGTAAGTGTGCGACAGTCTGATCGTGTGTGAATGAGTGTGTTTGTGGGGGGGACTGTGAGTGTGAGCATGACTGTGTGTGTGTGTATGTGAATCTATGTATGTATGTGTGTATATGTGACTATGTTTGAGGGTGAGTATGTGTATATGTGTCTGGGTCTGAGTATATGTCTGTGTAAGAAGGTAGGTATGTCTGTGACTGTATGACCGTCAGTATATGTATATCTAAGGAAGTATATGTGTGTGTATGTGTGACTGTATGACTGTGAGTATGTGTATGTGACTCCAGTGAATACAGGATGTATGGCTGTGTATGACTGTCAGTGTATAAGTGTGTATGTGTGACTGTATGACTCTCAGTATGTGTATGCGACTCCAATGAGCATAGGTGGGTACGACTGTCTGTATGGGCATATAAGTGTGTATGTATGAGTGTCAGTATGTGTATGACTCCATTATGAGTATAGGGGGATATGAAAGCATAAGCATGTATGTGGGACTTGTATACATACTTATATACAAGTATGACTTGTGAGTATGTACAAGTGTATAAGAATGTGAATATGTGTTTTAAATGTATATGTGTCTTTGAGTGACAGTGAGTTATATGTGACTGAGTGTATATGTGTGACTGTATATGAGTATAAATATGTGATGGATAAGTATGTTTGTGTGTATGTGTGAGTTTATGTAACGCATGAATTCCTTGAAAGCAAGGACTTGAATTTTTGTCTTTGACTTTAGCAGCTGGCACTGGACTTAAATTGGTAGTGAATTTTTGAGTTTATTAAACCCTTTTATGTTTTTTTTTTCAAACTTATCTATAACTACACCTCCCCAGTCTTTCACTTGTTAAGTTGCTTTTTTGAATCTAAGACTTTACGTTTTTATCTATTAAGTTTATCTTATTCACATTAGCCTTAACATTCTAGCCTCTCTTGATCTTTTAAAATGCTAACTCTATGATTCATTGTGTTAACTTTCCCTCCTTGCTTTGTGTCATTTGTAGATTTACTAAAGCATACTGTTTTATCTTGATTTAAGTCATTGTAAAAAGTGTTAAACAGAACCGGGCCACTTAATTTCCACCTTTTCTAGAAGAATTGAAAACTTTTCTAGGAATCAAAGTAAAAAAAAATTGTACTTCTTTCTCCTCCCTTTTATGAAAAGTGGGATATTAGCTCTTTAATTTTTTATTTGCTATTTTAATTTTTATTTCATCTCAGTTTCCTTCCATCTTCTGTTGTCCCCTTCCAGAAATTCCCCTTTCATCCATAGTAACAATTTTTTTTTTTTAAAAGAGAAAGAGGAAGAGGAGGAAAAAAAGCTTTCTAATCTAACAACACACTCAATACAAATTACATGCAGTTTTCTCCAGTCCTGTGGAGTCTTATCTGTTCTTTGTGATCTGATCTCTCAGAGATTTTTGGCAGTAGATTAGGGCACATTATCTAGTTCTTTCAATATGCAAAGATGTAATAGTTCAGGTGGCTTGAATTCAATAATGAGAAACAGTGCTGTCATGATATTCTCACCTTACTTATTTTCAGTATCAATCCCTGGTTATTTGTAGCATTCCTTCCAGTGCAAACTTCATTCTTAGAGGAAAGAACAGAAATGTTCTAAGAATTAAGCAGCATAGTCCTTTCTTAGGCCTCATTTGTCATTACTTAAAGCACCCTGATCAGGGATTTTTGTTTTTTGATCCTCATTTTTTTCTTGATGTTGTTAAACCCTTCTTTTTGTTCTTAGATTTTTCTTTCTAGCCTTCATTTCTTATGAGCTTCTGCAGTATTTTTTAATTCACTTTCTTTAACTTGTCCTTGCTTTCAATTTTTTTTTTTTGTAGATATCTTTAAAAAAAATCTGAGTTGATTGGTGAGTTCCTTCTGAATCCTTCTTTTAGGAACTAACTCCCTCTTTTCTTCCTCATCAGAATGGTTTCTTTTTGTGTATATAGAAGTATATTTGGAGTTGTCCATTCTTTCTAGATTTGACTTCCGTCATAGAATTGTTTTTTATGGGAGGCTACTTACCTTTCCTTCAAATTCTTGGAAATGTGCTCTCAAAAATTTAAAAATTTTCAGATTATATCTACTTTTCTCTCCATTTTCTATCACAAACTGAGGAATGGTTTCTTTGCTTGGAGTCCTCATCACTACTTCTCTCTCATTTTCCCTTGTGCAAATTCTAGCCAAATATTATCTGGTTACTTCCACCATATCCCTCTCAGCCACCCTAAATCTCCAACTTGTTAGTTTCCATTCTGATTCAAATCTTTATACCTCTTATTTGGATTGTTTTTTTTTTTTTTTTTTTTTTTTAATAGCTCTTTGTTTACAAGTTATATGCATGGGTAATTTTACAGCATTGACAACTGCCAAATCTTTTGTTCCAATTTTTCTCCTCCTTCCCCCCAGATGGCAGGTTGACCAATACATGTTAAATATGTTAAAGTATAAATTACATACAATATAAGTATACATGTTATTTGGATTATTTTAATAGCCTCTCCATTGGATTCTCTGCCACGAATCTTTTTTATCCTCACTCCTAGCAGAGTCATCATTTTAAAGGATAGGTGTGACCATGTCACTTCCTTGCTCAGAAAGCTCCTGGGGCTCTCTCTGGACCCTGTTATCAAATATAATCTCTTCTGTTTGCCATTTAAAGTTCTTTACAATCTGGCTAAAGCAGAAGTTTTTAACCTGAAGCCTTTGAACTTGTTTTTTTTAAATGTTAATGTATTTCAATATAATTGGTTCTTTGATAGTCTTGTGTATTTTGCTTTATGCATTTAAAAACCTTTTCCCTGAGAAGGCATCCATGGGCTTCACTTGGTTTGCTAAGTGCTTTATAAATATTATTTCTTTTGATCCTTTTATGTCAAAGGACACAAAAAAAGTTTGAGAACCCTTGGGCTGAAGCCAGTCTGTCCAGAATGTTTGTATATGACTCCTCTTCATGCCCTCTGGAGATTCAGCCAGATTGAGGAACTCCCTGTTCCACATACCCCATTTAGCATCTCTCCTTTCTTTGCCCTTGGTCTGGAATCCACTTCTTTCCACTTCTGCCTTTAAACTGTCTAGCTACCTTCAGAGCCAACTCATGTCACCACTTACCTGAGGCTTTTCCTGTTTCCCCTAGCTTCTTGTGTCCCCAAATTACTTTGCATGTATTATGTGAAGATCACAGCAAGGTATTCAGACCTCAAGACACTTAACGCTTCCTAACTGTGGGACCTTGGGCAAGTCACTTGACCCCAGTTGCCTCAAAAAAAAAATCATTGCTCTAAGAATAAGATGTTTTGTATTTACTTTGTGCAAGTTACCTCCTGCCCCAGATAATATCCTGGAGTTCAGATGCCTGTGCCCTGAATGTGTCTGGATTGTCTGGCACAATTCCCAGCAGATGCTGAAGCACATAGTAGGTGCTTTATAAATGTTTCTAGATTGATTGATTCCCCACAAGGTTCCTTCTCCTTTATATCCTAGCACAATTTCCTCTCTGTGGTGACAGATCCAGAAGAGTTTCCTTTTGCTAGTTCTTTCTCCAGGCCATACCCCCTAATTGGCCACTCCCTCCTACCCACCCGGGTCATAGGTTCTCTTCTGTGTCACTTGGAGATCTCCTTCGTTCCATGGGTTAAATTATCCTCTCTATGCTGATGATTCTCATACTTGCTTATCCAGTTCTGCTCTCTCATCTCCATTCTGACATCTACACCTGCCTATTAAACTTCTCACATTCATTGACCCATAGACATTTGAACTCTGTTTTCCTCCAAGCCCCTCCTTCTTCCTTACTTTCCTCTTTCCCTGGAGGACATCACCGTTTTTCCAGTCACTCAGGTTCCAACCTAGGTGTCATCCTTTACTCCTTACTCTCTCTCACACTTAATACCCAATAAATATCTTGCCAAAATGATTGATTCTGCCTGTGTAACATCGCTCATAGATGGCCTTTTCTCTCCTTTACAACTGATGCTTTCTTGGGCCATGCTTTTATCACTCCATGTCTGGACGACTGCAGTAGCCTTCTGGTTGTCCCTCTGCCTCAGGTTTTTGTGCTGTAGTCTATCCTCCACCTGGCTATCAGATTAATCTTCCTAAAGCTCAGATCTGACCATGCTCCACCTCCTGTCAACTCCCTATCACTCTAGCTCTGTTTGGCCTTCAAAGCTCTTTGTAATATGTTTTTATCCTGCCTTTTCCAATCTTCCTACACGGGACTCCCTCTACATATTCTGTAATTTACTAACAGTAGACTCCTAGACTAAGACTCTCCATCACTTGACTTTGGAATTTATCATTGACTATCCCTTAAACCTAGAATACTTTCCCTCATCATCTCTGCCTCCTGCTCCTACAATTCTGCCTTCTATAGGAACTTTTCCTGCTGTCTTAATGCCAGTGCTTTCTCTTTGTTTGTCCTATCCTTTTTATCTTGCACTAATCCTGTTTGTGCATAGTTGTTTCTGTCTCTCCCATTAGGCTTTGGGCTCCTGGAACACAGGGGCTGGACTCTCTTTGCCTTTTTAAATATCTCTGTGTTTATCACAGTGCTTAGTATAACAGTAGGTGCTTACTACATGCCTGTTCACTAACTGAGCAAATTATTATTTTCAGATCAAGAGATTATTAGCTGCCCAACTGTTGATAGAAAGAAGTTCCAAGTATGTGCCCAGATAAATGAAGCCCTCAGTCTCTGGTATATCGTACTTTTTAGGTGTGCTTGGGACCTATTTCCTAGACTCTGTGCAACTGCTCTGTGTATGCTCCTTATAACAATTTTGCTTTTTCTGTCTTCATTAGTAGTGAGCCAAATATTATCCACTGTTCTTCACTTCCCTGGTTACTGGATTTTCTCATGTAAGATTCCTGGTCCAGAGATTAGGGGAATGCAGTAAAATAAATAAAAATACAATTCAGCCTAAATCATGTTAATATGTTGTTCTTGAGTTTGGCATTCCTGCTTCAGGCAGTTCTTTAAGATTCTAAAGTGTAGTGATAGAGGTAATCTCTCAAACAGGAGTTCCCATATGATGATAAAATGTTAATACATAATAATACTAGCACCACATACTGTTAGCCACAAATAGACACAGGTTTTACCTGTTCTGTTTGTTTTATAAAAATTTTATTTTTCTAGTCAAATTCCAATTTTGGGTTTTAGCCCATCAAGTCTCAATAATAGCTTTGATTTATGTGATTATATTTGCCTCCTTTTATTAAGACAAGGATAGGGATCTTTTTTTCTGCCAAGGGCCATTTGGATATTTATAATGCATCAGCAGGTCATACAGAATTATCAATTTATACAACTCAAGCAGTGGAAGGTTGTCCTACCTAACTATGCCTAATGGCATTTGCCTGCCGTTGCCTTAGCAAATGATGTTGAGAATCTTATGGCTCTGTAGGACATTCTACACCCTTGTATTAGGAAATCTATTTCTGTAAGCTTTTTAAAAAACCTATTATTTGTTAATTTGCACATGCAGTTAACTGCTGATTAGTGTGAATAATGAATGCAATGAAGATGTTGCATTTTTTAGTTTACATATTTCAGCTGGGTGAAATGACCGTATTTTATGTAATTGTGATTTTTGAATAATGTGAATTCGACCATATTTAGTCATTTCACAGGAGTTATTTGTACTAATTGGGACCCCCACATGTAGATATTTGAAGCAATGATTTTTATTATCAGTTTTTTTCTTAGATTTTTGTCTCTATGTACTTTTGGATGTTTCTGCTACAGATATTCTTGACTTTTTTGGGGGGGGGGTCTCATGGACCCCTTTGGCATAGGATTACAATGGAAACCAATTATCAGAATAAAAAAAAAAGTTAATGTAACTCAAGATTAAAAACTCGTACTACTATTCTTTTCTTTTTCTGTGTATTTTTGTTGCTCATTATGATACGTATTTAGTGTATGGTCATAAGTAGTTTTCCTCCCCACTCTTTTTCAGGGAAAGCTCTGTGTCTCTAGGGAAATATTTCACTTAGTTTTTCTAAGCCTCAGCTTCCTCATGCCCGGGATAGCTTTCTTGAGGATCTCTCTGGAGTCTGGAGTCTGAGATGGAGCTTGAGCACGTGGGTGCCAAAATGTAATGTCTGTGCTAGCTCTCTGGAGAATCTTGGGACCAGCCTTGATCTTAGTGGAGGAGTACAGGAGGCAGGAGAGCCACCAGGAGGATGGTCAAAGATAAATGTCTCTATTTCCAGTCCTCTCAGCCCTTAAATCCTCAGTATGATTACATCATTACAGCACACTAAGTATGTGTGAAGTAGAGAACTGTTATATCACAGTAATAGGTATTAAGTATATGTGAACTAGAGAACCATCATCTCATTAATCACATTGAGTTAATACCCTGCTTGTAAGTATCTTTGCTTCAAGTGTACTTTTCTCAGAGTTCACCAAAATCTGCGGTCCTCTACAATGTATAAAATAGAGATAAAAATAACTATAGTAACTGTTGCCCATTGTTATTTTGAAGACCAAATGAAATATACTTAAAATGTTTTACAGACTTGAAAGACTCATAGAAATGGCAGATATGGAATTAACTGATGGCATGCCCTAATGATAATAAAGTAGTTTATTAAAGCACAGCATTCTTTGTAGCTCTTTCCTATCTCTGCTCTGGCATTGCATCCAAATTAAATGTACCCATTTTTCATTGTTTTATAGATTTCCTTTTCCAGACTGATGAACACCTTGATTTTCTTCCATGAACTTAGGTTAACTTTCTTTAAATGTTAAATTCAGCAAGACAAATTTTGCTAACATTAAATGAAGTAGAATAATTATCTACCATTACAACTCCTTAAAGGTATAATTTGTTTTAGTGATACTTTCTCAGAGTACCCCAACAATATTTGGCACATAGAGGTGATCAATAAATATATCTAATTAAGATTATAAACCTATTCGGTCCATTCAAGACCTTTTTGGAACCATTCGTATGCTAGGCTGCCCATGAGTAGGACGATGAGGGAGTGTGATAGGGCAAGTATAGTATTGATAGTTGACAGTTGGATGGTAGGAAGAGGGTGATTTTTATGTCGAATAGGAGGAATATAATGGCAACTAGCAAGAATTTTATTGAGAATGGAAGACAGAGGGAGCCTAAGGGATCAAAAGTTGATCTCAGTGATTTGGAAGTTCTCTTCAATGATGCAGGTCATCTCTGCTTTTCTATCCTTTTTGACTTTTGTCTGTTTTTTCTTGTAAGTTTGTCAGAGAGTATCCACCCAGTGTGTTTGTTTTTTCCTGATGTTAGTAGTTTCTAGTGGAGTACTTTAAATGTCCATCTTATGTGACCAGCCCTTTCCCGCCATTCCTTTCATACCTTTCTTTGATAATATTTTTTACAAATATTATTCTTTAGAGTTCCTTATTGATTATATGTTGCATCTTCTTTGCACCCACCTAGTACCTTTCCATTACCCTCTGGTTAATATTCTTTTTAATTCTTTGGAGATTTTTGTATTTGATGTTTTGCAGCCATATAACAATGCCAAAAGAAGGTTGTTACTAAAAAGATGTTACTTTGTTTCTATGGGAATTTTGGGACCCTTAAAGGAACTTTACTTTCCTCCTCCAAATCCACCCTGAACCAAATTTGTTTGTCTATATTATCTCCTTTTCCCCCCAAATCTCCCACCTTCCAGAGTTCTCCTGACTCCCCCGCTCCTAACAAACTTTATGTCATAATGTGGGTAATAGTCATTCTTTAACTATTTGATTTGAGATTGTTTTTCCAGGTTTTTGGTATATTATTTTTCTTTAAATACCTTGAATATCAGTCTCCCAGTGCTTTGACAATTGCATCTCCTGTAGTACACATCTCTGTGTATACTTTTTTCATCCTTGTTCTTATCATTGCCATTTCAATCTTTTCTATAAGCATATTTAAAGATGTGATTGATTGGGTTCTAATATAGGAGTTCCATTGTCCTTGATGGAAAATATTTAGTTATAGTAATCTTTATAGTTCTTTTTCACTTTTATTGTTATGCTCTGATTTTTATTTTAAATCCCTTTGAGATAACTTTGTTTAGCTAAATCTTTTGCTAATTTTTTCTGTAGACTTGTTTTACCCTCTACCACTTCTCTGCTTTATGAGACAATACTGCCTGTCATAATTGACATTATTGCTTATCATTCTTTGTTACTTTCAGTCTCTCTCTTTTTTAAATAGAGAAGTGTTTGTTGAATTGTCTAAACCAGATTTTTTGCCTTTGGCTAGCCACCCTCTCTTTTTGCTTGGCAAGCCAAAAGTGTTTACTAACTGCATTTTCTGGGCACTTTTGGCCTTTTTGTTGTTGCAATCGATTTTCATTGATTAAAAACAGTGCCATTTTGGGATTTATTTCACATTTTCATTATTAATTGCTCATTTAAATGGAAGGGTTGAGTTATTTTAGTTGTATTTTTATCATTCTTTTATTTTTATTAATTTTGTTCATTGCCTTGACAAATCTGTAGTATGATTATACACAGACAATTGATTCAGGGATAATTACTGTATCAATAATGAGTCTATTCCTATTTATTATTCACTTTATTAAATATTAAGGATACAAAAATGAAACAGTCCCTGCCCACAGGAAACTTAACTTTTTAATAAGTGAAATAACATGTACAAAGAGGTATGCAGAAAATTCGGTGGAAAGTAGTTAATCTGCAGGGTTTCCTGAACAAGGTGGTGCTTGAAATGAGTCTTGACTGAAGACGTGAAACTCCAACTTGACAATGTACAAAAGGACTTGGTAGCCCCCCTTTTTAAAGGGTCACATACACATTAGGTGTTAACAGTGATTATAAGTCCTTTTAGAAACCCTCTCAGTAATCCCATGGACTTGGTAACTATCTTCAACTTTTCTTTCCCTCAGTCCTTAGTCCCTTGGTGAATTATTTTCTCTTTTTATAATGAAAAAAACTGAGAAAATGAGATGCTGTAACTTACCTGAGTAGCTTGGAAAAGTGTAAATTCTAAGTTAAAGATGTTAGGGTATGATAATAACTGATATTTGGAGTAGCGCAATTGGCATAATGAAGTTGTAACCTTTTTTTTTTTTTTCTTAGATCACCCAATCAAGTAATCTTTTTCTTTTCCCTCTATTCATAGATTCAACCCTTTTTGCTGAACTTGGGGATTTAATGGACACAGATGAGTTGCAGCTGGACATAGAGAATGAAACTTATGTAAGTATTTGGTAGAGGAGAAATATTATGTTATTCAAAATGACATTGGATCCTTATCCTAATTATTCAGAGATTTCAGAATAGCAGATTTAGATTTTTAGGCTAACTTTCAATTCATGAATATCATGGGAGGAGCGCTGGATTTGAAGTCAGGGAAACAAGTTCAAATCCCTGTTCTCCTGTTATCTGTGTAACCTTTGGTTACTCATCTAAGGTGTCTTGGCATTAGCTTCTTTATCTATAACATAAAAGTGGATTTTACTTCTAATTCTAAAATCCATTAATTTAGGCTGTTAGAATACTGTGTAAATCAGTTTGTCATTTAAAAATTAAAAACAGAATCAGTCATGCATTTATTAAATGTGATGTGATACAGGGTGATACATGTCAAACATTGATCTGGGCCAGATGAAAATGGAATTGGGATACACATTTGACATTGTATTTTAAAAGTCACCATGAACCCCTTGGGAATCCATATATGTGGTTAGTAGCCCCAGATACTACTGGAGTTTGACATGATTTGGATAGTAGAAAGAATGAGCCCTAGAATCAGAAGACCTGGATTCCTCAGGTTATACCACTAAATTGCTTTTCAGTTGTCTGCTGCTGAAAGTAAGTTTACTTTCACATTATCTATTTAATAGTGTTCAGTAATAATTACATGTGTAAGGAAGGATTTTCTCCTCACCATAAAAATACTTTCTATCATACTGTCACTATTTCTTCTTTTCTTGTTTGTTCTTCATTTTTGAGGAGGGCTAGTGGCATTATGGGAGTAATGTGTCTTGACTCTGGTGTGAATTGGTTTTATGTGAGGTAGAATTTCACAAAATCATCAGCTTCACTTTCTTCCTGAGTGATCAAAGTCCAGTGACAAGACAAAAGTCAACATGACCGATGATGGCCCAGGATGCAGTGATGACCTTGGCATCTTTGATGTCTGACCAGCACCTCTATTTTTTGCACTCCAGCGCCTGCCTCACCCATCTTCATGGCCATTGGAACAAATTGTCCTATCTGTCCATTCTGCTGAGCGAAGTCTTTGCAAGTGGGGTAGACATTCCTCCAATTCACAGACAAATTTGAGACACATAAGTTATTCTTAGCCTGGTTTAGATGGTTTATCTGGGGTGGCTGCTGTGGATGCTATGGCTTCTAGGAGCCACAGGTGAGGATTAGTTAAATCAGGTGGCCCCTAAAGATGGATGAGCCCCCTGAAAAGGGCTCATGAAGCCTTTATGCCAGAATGCTTGTCCTTTTGAACGTCTCATATGCCTCTTCCTTTAACAGCAGTATTGAAGACCTAAGTACCATATTAAAGATATATTGGTTAGTATTTAAATTAATCACGAAATATAACTTATTCTCTTACCTGTAGATATTCTTAACCTGAAAAGGTGAAGGTGGGCAGCTGGATCCTAGTGGGTAGAACATTTAATGCAGTAGAACTTTATCATTTGTAATGTGCAAGGCATTGCCCTGAGCCCTGAGAAGGGAGTACAAGCTAAAGATAAATGTTCTCTGTCCTTGAGGAGTTGACTTCTGAGCCAGGAGAGATAAAATAGACCAAAGCACCTTACAGGGGATAATGGTTTATTGGGAAGTGCTATAAGTTCATAAGAGGAAGGGCTTTACTTTTGGTTAAAAGGTTTGTCAGGGAAGATTGTGTGAAGGAAGTGACATTTAGCCTGGGCTTAGGTAGGATTTAAACTTACAGGATTATGAAGAGAGAGAAAATAGCATTTCTATCTTGAAAAGGGAACAGAATTAGGAAATTGTGGGAACTGATTCTTTGCTTGGAGAGCACTAAGTAGACTCTGGAAAAGGCAGATTTGAGAATTATTGTTTTTGTAATGGTGGTGAAATTGTCCTGATCCACTCACATTCTTATTCCTTTATAAGCAAGGACAGCACTTTAAAATTTTCATTATGCTGCCCTGGATTTTCATCTATGTGTTTATAGGTTTAATAACAATAAGTAGCTGTTAAATTCTTATGAAAACCAAACCCAAAAATAATAGAAAGAAGTTAAATTTTATTTTAGTTTTGCTATTTAATTTCTCTTAGTACATTCATCATTGATTCCACAATAATTATTTCTTGTTACTTTATCCCCTTTCTTCCAGGATCTTTCCTCCTAGAGAACTTTCTTCAAGTTATTTCTTCCCAAGTCTTTTCCCATTCATAGTACTTTCCTTGACCTAGTCATCTTCCTAGGCTATCATCCTGTTTCTCTTTCCTTTCATTGCCAGACTTCTAGAATAGACTATTTTCTCACTATTCATTAACTCTGTAAAATCAAGTTTTTGTCTCTATCATTCTACCCACTTCTCTCTAAGATTACCAGAGAGCTCTCAACTGCTAAATCAGATGATCTTTTCTCAGTTTGATTTTCCTTGTTTTGTCTGCACCTTTTGATTCTCTAGCTTATTTATTTCTTTTGGCTACTCTCTCTTCTGATTGCTTTCACAACACTGTTCTTTGTCTATTAGAATATTTTTCTTTAGTTTCTTCTTCTCCTCCCCCTTCCTCCCCAAGTTAGCATGGATGTCTCTTTCAGGTTCTGCCTGAGCCTCCTCCTCACCTTATACTCTCTGTTCAGTGACAGCTCATTAATTCATATGACTTTGATGATCTTCTCCATATATGCGATTTCTAAATTTATGTATCTATTCTAATCTCTTGCTGGAGCTTGAGTCCCAGATCACCAAATACATGCTCTATGTCTTTACCTGCATATTCATCAAAATCTCAAATTGAACATGCCTTTTCCCCTCTAAAATTCGCTAGTTTTATTGAGGATACTCAATAGTATCCTCATTTTCTCAGTTATCCAGGTTTGTAACCTCACTTTAGTTGTTTTCAGTCATAGCTGACTCTTTCTGAAGCCTCTTGGGATTTTCTCGGCAGGGATGCTGCGGTGGTTTGCCATTTCCTTCTCCAACTTATTTTACAGAAGAGGAACTGAGGCAAACAGGGTGATGTGACTTGCTCAGGGTTACACAGCTAGTAAGTGTCTGAGGGCAGTTTTGGACTCAGGTCTTCTTGATTCTAGGCTAGAGTCCTATTCACTGAGCCACCCAGCTGTAACCTCAGGTTATCCTTTACTTTTTCTACTCTCTAACACCTCACATTCAGTTTCCTTGTGTTGATTTTTAAAACAAGTTTTTAGAAATTTTGAATTTAACATCAACAAATATGAATATTTTAGTATTCAGAGAACAAAAAAGAGGAGTATATATAAAACCATGAATTTATTTTACTTACAAGTTTTTAAGTATAAAATTTAGAATGGTAGTTATAAAATTGCCATTTGTGTTGCTTTCTCATTTGTTTCTTTAGAACCAAGTGTTTTTTATTCTTTTTCTCTTGCCTCATACCTCTACTCATAGAGTCATTGTCTTAATTTAGGAATGTGTTATCCCTTATTTGAATGGTCAGCTAATTGGTCTTCTTGCTCTCAGTTTCTTTTCTCCTTAAATAACTGCCAAAATGATTTTCCTAAGGCATGGATCTGACCATGTTACTTTCTAGGTGACCTCTAAAAATCTCATTTGGCTTTAAATCTGTGATCCTGTGACCTCTGTTCAAAAACTTTCAAGTGACTTCCTTTTACTTCTAGGAAAGCAATTCTTAGCCTGAGGTCCATCAGTTTGCTTGTAAAAAGTATTTTGATAACTACATTTTGATGTATTGGTTTGCTTATATTCCACGTATTTTATTTTTGAACACAGTGCAAGAATAATAAGTTCTCATATTCTCTCTTAAGCCTTCTGGGTTTTTAATCCTCCCTTCAAAAATCAACTTGTATTTACTTATTGATGTATCCAGATAAGTAGGAATTGGAGAAATGTAATAAGGCAAAGAAGGTTAGGTTTTCACTCAATGAAATTTGTCAACTTTGTGGACTCACTTTTAGGTGATGATTAAATGTGTAGCCTTGATCTCATTAATATCATGCTGCAGATCTTATAAGTGCTGTTGCAAGATGTGATTGGATCATCTGAAAAACCCCTTTCTTTCTATTTGGGTGATATAAATTTTATATGATTTTTGGCATGTTATTTCTGATGCTTTGTTGGACAATGATTTGTATTTTACTTTTCTTAATTTCTTTTGCTGATTTGTAACCTACAGGAAAACAATTTCTATAATCTTGGCTTTGATTTGGATTTGATGCCTTGGGACTCAGACCCATGGGGGATTTCCAACCAATCTTGTACAGGTAATGATTTGCCACATTTTATTTGTAATGAGCTATATAAACAAGATTGACTTGTGGGTTATTTCATGGTACATCAGCTCAATTTTTCCTGGTTGTGAATTCTGGTGGTGGGTTTAAGGAAATAGTGTCTTCTATTCTACTTGTTCTCTGACTTGTCATTCCAAAAAAAAAAAGAAAAAAGAAAGAAAAGAAAAACATTTCTGCAGGATTAATAAGATTGTCATAACTCTCAAATATCATAAATTCATTTAAAATTCATGCCAGGACAAAAATATGCTGTCACTAAGAGAAGTAGATGCCTTGTGCTGATCTAGACTACATTAGAAGCACTGTTGCCATAAAGGACGGGACTTTAAAAAAAAAATCTGATTAAGTATGACCTTTAAATTGTTTATCTGAACATTTACAAGATTAGAAAATATATACAGATGTTTTTTATCCCAAACCTTTCAGGTTGTCAAATTTGCAGGTTTTCTGTTCGAGAAATAATTTTGCTTTTCATTGTAACTGGACTTTGAATCCTTGATCATGCTTTTTATTTTATTTCCTTTTTATTCTCTTGTACCCATCCTTGATCATATTGGTAACAGACTCTTAGAACTAAAATGGTTATTTATTCTTTTGTTTTACAAAATCCAGTACTGTTCTCTAATTTTTTCCCTTTATTTTTGCTAATGAAAGATTTTACATTGGTGCTAAAGTTAACTGAGTTAAAAAACTGCATTTTGAATATGAGGTAGAAATTACTGGTTCAGATTAGCCTGTGCTTAGTTCAACTATATTTATGAAATGTCCATATCTAAGGTATTACAATGATAAATACATATGTCTTGATTATACATTTACCCAAGAAAGAAAAAAAAAAGATAAAAATTGGGCATTAAACATACATTTACACTTGGGAGTTGAACTTTACAAATACAGTGTTTAAGTTCCTTATATGTAAGTATGAAATTCATTTTTACTCTTGTTCATTTTCTTCTATAAGTTACAATGTCCAGATAGAAAAATCTCCTGCCCCATGTTTTACAGATAAATATATCAAGGAAGAGCCTCAACCACTTTCTCCAGATTCCTCAAGCTGTTCAGTCTCTTCCCCTCAATCAGTGGATTCTTATTCTTCAACCCAGCATGTTCCTGTAAGTAGCTGGTTGGTCCTTTGCATTGACCTGTTTGTAAAAAAAATGGAAAAGCAACACTTTAAAACCTTGCTAATCCAGACACCTTGAATGAGTTCCATCTGATTTGAAATAACAAGTATTTTTTCAACACCTATTTTCCAGAGACTGTGATATGTACACAAAATAAAAATAAAACAGTTTCTGTCCTCAAGGAGCTTACTTTCTATAGGGAAAGACATCTTGTACAGATAGAAATAATAATATTCATAATAAACATAGGGAATAGTTTTGGAGAAACTAGTGGCTGGGGACAGAGGAACTCATCAGGTATCAGGAAATACCTCAGATAGGAGGTGGCTTTTAGGCTGAACTTTGAAGAAGCTAGAGATTCCAGAAGATAGAGGTGAAGAGAGAGTGCTTTTTGGGCATGAAGGACAGCCTCTGCAAGCACATGGAGATGGAATGCTCTTTGAGAAGGACAGTGGTAGGCCTGTTTGGTTGGACCATAGCATGTGTCAAGGGAAGTAATATATAATAAGGCTAGAAAGCTGGGCTTAGAATGGCAAACACATGCATTTATATTTGATCCTTTTGTTGTTCATACTTTTTTCTTAGAGGATCAGTTATATCATGATGATGATAGCTTGACTTGTATGTGAATTGAATTTGAGTGAGGTGCTTTTTTTTTTTGCACAATTTTTTTGCACAAATTTTGTGCAGACATCTGCTTTGCTCTCTCCTCCTGAGTTAGTCATTGGAGTTTAGTGGAAGACAAAGGTCAAGATGACCAATGCCAATACCAAATGGTTTTGGTGACTGCTGGTTTATAATATAACTTTAGATCTGGTACAGCTAGGCCACCTTCATTTGATTTTTATTTTTCATTAGTTCCCTTGAAATTCTTGACCTTTTGTTTTTCCATATGAACTTTGTTGTTATTTTTTCTAGGTCATTAAAATAGTTTTCTGGGAGTCTAATTGGTATAGCACTAAATAAATAGATTAGTTTAGGTAGTATTGTCATCTTTATTATATTCGCTTGACCTTTCCAAGAGCACTTAATATTTTTCCAGTTGGCTAGATCTGACTTTATTTGTGTGGAAAGTGTTTTGTAGTTTTGCTCATATAGTTCCTGACTTTCCATTGACAGATAGATTCCCAAATATTTTATACTATCAGCAGTTACTTTAAATGGAATTTCTCTTTGTAACTCTAACTGTTGGATTTTGTTAGTGATATATAAGAAAGTTGATGATTTATGTGGGTTATTTTGTATCCTACAACTTTACTAAAGTTGTGGATTATTTCTAATAGCTTTTTAGTAGAATCCTATCTGCCTCTTTTGAACCCATTGTCATCCCTTCCATATTTAAAATTTTTTTTTATTCCTTAATTTTATAAAATCATGGAGTTTTAGTTTTGAAATACATTTGATCTGACTTCTAATTTGATCTAATCATTGAAGCAGTGATATCCACCAATTAATCAACAAGCATTTATTAAGCATGTAGTCTAGCACTGCTAGATGCTAGGGTACAGAAATAAAGAATGAAAATATACCTTATAGTGAGCTTACCCTCTGTTGGAAAATTACCACTTAAGGAAAATTTCTTTGGTCCCAGATAATAGCATGGATTGGAGTGATGAGGGGGAATATAGCTAGAAGACTGTCACAATAATATGGGCAATAGGTAATGGGTACTAGAGTAGTAGATGTGAGAGTGAATAGAAGAGGTATTTTCAAAGCAAAAACAGCAAGATCTAACAACTGTTCATGAAAGTGGGTGGAGGAAAAATGAGGAGTTAAAGAAAACAATGAGATTATGAACCTGGGAAGCTAGAAGGACAATGATACTTTTGACAGAAATAGGAAAGATTGGAAGAGCAAGAGTTAGGGGGAAAAATGATTTCAGTTCTTGACATGTCAAATTTAAGATGTGTTTGATGCCAGTTTGAAATGTCCAGAAATTGATGACCAGGGCTGAAGCTAAGGCAGAGACTGGGGCTATACATCTAGATCTTTTAATTTCCATCTCGCTACCTTTTTTGGTCATCTGCACAAACATGATGATTTATCCCACAGCAGTTGTGGAGGTTACTAAATGAGAACATTAAGAAATGCCCTTGGCAGCATCCTGGATAGCTTTTGCTTTATCATCTTCATTAAGAGGGAACTTGCTTCCTCAGAAAGGAGTCTGTTCTGTTTTTAGGAAATTCTTTTTTATATTGAGCCAAAGACTGACTCCCTGTAACTTGTACGTTTTGATTCTCCTTTCTTCCAGAGATGCACCAAGTAAGTTTAATCTCTGTTCCAAAATGCAAACTTTCTTCAAGTATTTGAGGATGGCAATTAAATCATTTTTCTCTAGGCTAAACACGTCCAGCTCCTTAAACCACAGACAATGTTTAGCCTCATGGTCTAATGGGGGAGAAAACATGCAAACCATTATGTACAAATAAGTTATATTTTGGAGGGAGGATGTTGGTGTTTTTGTTCTTTAAAATATAAGAGTTCTCTGGGGGAGAGGGTTTCTTGGGGAGGTTTTCTGGAGGCAGCTTTAGTTTCAGTTACAAGTAAATAATCACCCCAAAACGCAGCCAGCTGATAAAAGTTCAGATCTTTTATTGTGTCCTTCAATATAACCCGGTTAGCTCCGAGACCTATCTCTCAGCTTGGTTCTAAGAGCTCTTGCAGCTTTGTCTTTTGCTCCTGCTTTCTTCAGCCTCCAGCCAGCACCAAGATGGAAGATGCAATGAATCTCTCGTCTCAGAGAGAGGGCTTGTGGGCTTCCTCCCAGAATGCTCCTCTCTGACCCCTGGGAATGTTCCCAAGTAAAAACTCTCCAGTGGCTCACTGGAGCAGCTGTATTTATGCTGCTTCTCTGAAAGTGGGATTGTGAGATATCTCCCAGCGTGCCCTCTGGCCCTAAGAGCTTCAAGGGAGGTGTGAATTCAGATATCTCTTTCTAAACCCTGAAATCTCCCAAACATGTGAACTCCAATGAGTACTTAAATATTTCTTGCTTCTATGAGCTCTCTAAGCATCATTTCTATCAGTTGTACTTAGTACCTAGTTTCAAGTTCTGGCCCAAAATATCTCCCTTCTAAGATCAAATCAATCATATTGAACCATGCTAAATTAGATAATTATTGTCTCTATCAACTTTAATAGCATAACAGTTTGTAAAGATTCCAACAGGAAGGCACTAGAATTAAGGGAGATAGAGAAAGGCTTCCTGTGGAAGATAGAATATTAGTTGGGACTTGAAGGAAGCCAGGAGAGGCAGATGAAGATAGGGAACAAAGGTATGGGAGACGGCCAGAAAAAATGTCTGGAGCTGAGAAATGGAGTCACAGAGGTTACAGAAGGTAACATAGGGAATGAAGAAGCATCTGGGTGAGTCAGATCTATGGTTGGTAACATACTAACTTTGGTTCACAATCATGTTTTATATTTGCTATATTTCAGGTTTTTTCCCTGTGAAGTGGGTTTTAAAAAATTATCCACCATATTGATTTAGCACTTAGTATGTGCTATCACACATATAATTCAATATCTAGTATAATATTAGACCTACAAGTCTCATAAAATGCTTTTTTGGACTTAATTAATAAAAGAAAATTACAACTTTTTGCATTTTTTTAAATTAAAGCTTTTTATTTCTTAAAACACATGTGTGGACAATTCTTCAACATCAGCCCTTGCAAAGCCCTGTGTCTAATTTTCTCCCTTTTCTCCCCCCAGGCCCTTCCCTAGATGGCAACTAGTTCAAAATATGTTAAACATGGTAGAAATATATGTTAAATCCAATATTTGCATACCAATTTAAACAATTATCGTCTGCACAAGAAAAAAAAAGAAGCAAAATAAAATCACATTTGTTTTTTAACTTCATTTTGCTACAGGAAGAGTTGGATTTATCATCTAGCTCCCAGCTGTCTCCCCTCTCTTTGTACAGTGAAACCTCTAACAGTCCTTCCTCATCGGAGTTACTAAAGGAAGACAAGCCCATCATTGGTGGCACAAACAGGACTGGTATTTCTTTTCTTTTAATTAATTATTCTACCATCACATAGATTTATGTTCACTTTCTCCAGGGGAGTTCTAGAATGAGTTACTATGAATAAGCTTTCTTGCTTTTATTGTCTGTTTCATAAATGGAGATAAATCTCCATAAATTACATGGAGATGTAATATTTGTCCATGCTGATTCACTTATTAGAGAAGGAAGGAGTCTTTTTTGTTTCTTTGTTTTCCTTTGTAATATCTTGGTGTTTCTAGTTAATAACTTCATCAAATAGATGTAATAATCCTTAAAAGTAGCCTTTTTTTTTTTCTTAAGTAGTGATATCTATATTGTAATTTAATGTACCTATTTTATGACCAATATTTAACCAAAATAATATATAGAAGAAAAGGTATAAAAGGCATTATCTAGGAATTGTATAAGAGGAGGAAACAGTCGGCTAGTCACATGGTGACAGTGAGGAATGGCAGGTGGACAGTGAGAGTGATCCACTGATACCTTCAAGACATCAGGCGAAAGTAAGGAAAGGTCGATCTCCTGTTTAGAACACCTGGGAGAATGAGAATGAGCTTCAAATAGTATGGACAGGTATGGATAAGTTATGATCTGCATCATTGGAGGGAATTCCTGGTTAATTAGATCATAGATCTACTTAAGTATTTGAGTATAATATTTAGAGTATATTTGAGTATATATATATATAGAAAATAAATATGTTAATATTTATTTGTACAACTTTAATTGATCTTCTCAGATTCATTTGTGGTTTGTTTGTTTTTTTCCTCTAGTAAATGGACTAACTCCAAAAAAACAAAGTCACGTCATTTCTAAGCCTTCAATTCAGCCCAAGCCATTACTTCTGCCAGCAGTACCCAAGAGTCAAGCCAACTCGAGTATTCCAACCAAAGCAATCATCATTCAGACACTCCCAACACTTCTACCCTTGACAAAGCAGCAACCTGTTATTCACATTCAACCTGCACCTGCTAAAGGTACAAGATTGAAATATTTATGACTGTGTATGTTTGGAAGACAAGAAGCAGAGCATTGATGTGGTCTTAAAGGACAGAGCTTTGTTATATGAGGAGACTTTGGTAACTAAATACAAAAACAAAATTTTCTTTATATTTAGCATTTTGCAGTTTACACATGACTATTTAGGGATAGAGTAAATAATTATGATACCTATAATAACAAAAATGATTTTTAATGATATCCCTGTAGCTATCAGACAATAAATGTTTCTTTCCTACACATCTTTATAAGATGTCAGATACTGGTGAAAGAGGTAAATTGGGAATATGTTCCTTGATGTCTTGTTTTTAGTGTTGGACAGAAATCAGAGTTTCCTAATTCTTTATATGGTTGTTTCATTTAGAAGTTGTAACTATGGAGAAACATGATTCTGGAGCTTTTGAAAATTTACTTCAAAGATCTGTTTTCTTAGTGCGGGTAACCTCTACCAATGTAAATCTCAATTCCATAGCACTTTAGTAGATATTTTCATGATTTTATTTGTTTGGGGAAAAAAAAAAGAGGAGTCATCTAGTGGTTAGCCTTTTGCCAAGGAGCTTCTTTAAGCTTTTGTAGACAGAAGACATAGTCTATAGGTAAGCCCATACTTGAAGTGTTTCCTGCTTGTTAAAATCTGCTAGATCCCCAGATTTGTAAGTGTAGCCTTCAGGATTCCAGTATCAGTGAAAGCCAGTGGCCAGGGTCAGTCATGAGAGTAAGACTTAGTGGAAGGCATATGACCAATAAGTTCTATCAAACTGATTGGAAATGAAAATAAACCCCGGGAAACTTTCTTGGCCAAAACAACTGCAGCAGCAACAATAAGAATAAATGCAATCTATATGGTACTAAAAAGTTTGCAAAGCTCTTTAAGTCTCATTTAATCCTCTTAACATCCCTGTGATATAAGCATTACACTGCCCTCCTTCCCTAATAGACTGTAAGGGCAGAGGCTGTCTTGTTTTGGTTTTTATAACTAGTGTTTGGCACAGAGTTGGTGCTTAATAACTGCTTGCTGAAGGAATAATGAATCTCCACTGGACAGATGATGTAGAAAGTGAACCTGAGAGAGGAAATGGTTGGTTTGTGATCACGTAGCTCTTCAGGGCCAGAGGTGGAATTCGGATGGCCCAATTCCAAAGCCTGACCTCCAGGGACACTGGTGAATAGAGAGTCCTGTGCAGTTCTGCCTTGGGCATTTGTTGGCTGGGTGAATGGGGAAAGGCCTGGTCCTTTCTTAACCTCAGTTTCCTCCTCTGTAAAGTGAGTCTGGGCTGGTTAAGGGCCCAACAACGGGAGAGGCGCGATCCTGGGGGCTTCACCTGCATCTTGCTGCTTGGCTCTCTTGAGTCTCCAGTCCCTTGAAAATGTAATCTCTCAGGTATGCCTTTAAAAGGTGTATATCTGCCCACACATTGGGCACATGTGCGTGTGCCTGTGTGTGCATGTGTAGAACAGGGATGCATGTAGTCAGGGCGTGTGCATGGGTTGGTGTGTGTGTGCATTGTAGAGGTGTGTATGCTTGTACATGCATGTGTGTGTGTGTGCATATTGTGGTGGTAGATTGATTTTTCCTAATCTGAAAGGCAGGGGAGCCCAGTGAGAAGAGCAGAAAGCTTGGAGTTGTGGGGATGCCCCTTCTGTCCATGTCCTGGCACAATTTGCTGAGCTGCCTCACTGAAGGGTTGCATTTGGTGCCTTGACAGACCTTCTGGCTTTAGATCCAGATGGGCTTCTCTGAGCCTGGGAATGAACTTGGCCATTGCAGTTTGGGATTTTTCTCTGCCAAGGTCCTGATGAAGATTTCTTTTAAGCTTTTTGGATCCCAGTTTCTATAATTGTAAAATTAAGATTTTTGGCTTCCCCACTGGTAGGTGGAAGTGTGCTCAAATCTCAGTGAAATGTATGTGTATTGCCTATATTGTCCAGCAGATGGCCTGAGATACTCAAAGTAACCCCATCTACACATGAATTAGGTTTTTGAGAAAAATATCAAAAACCTTGTGGGTTCCCATGTAGCTAGAAAAAGCATTGCCAGGAGAGCGCAGTAAAGCCTATTGCTCGTCATTGGCTTTCATTAGTGTCAGGTGGCTCTGCAGTGGAAGACCTTGGGGTCGCCAGGGAAAGTGCTGTGAGTCCTCTTTCCCTCTCTGTGGGGCTCTGGGCAATTCCCTTCCATTCTTTGCTCTTCAGCTTCCTCCTCTGCAGAATAAAGAGTTTGAATATAAGGTCTGCAGTCTCTTCCAGCTCAAATCTGAGAATGTGTGACCCTAAGTCCATTACATCTTGGAGTCTCTCCTTCCTCATCTGTGAAATGCAGATAATAGCACTTATGTTGTCAATCTGACGGTATTGTTGGGAGGAAATCATTTTGTAGATTTTAAGATGTCATATGAGAGTAAGTTAGATATTTAAGCAAGTTTCTGCAAATCAATTTACCACTCCTTTTTTGGATTTAGCTTTGTTGGATTTATTTAAGATATAATAGGACAGTGTTATGACTTGGCTTATCTAATAAAATTAATACTTTTAGTTTTATCCCTGTACTGATGCCTGGCATTGGTACAGGAGAAAATCTTCTATACTTTAGTGCCAAGGTTTTTTAACCTAGAGTCCAAGGATACTCAGGATTTGTGTATTTATTTCAAGGATAGGCCCCTTTATGGAATTCAGATGATGAAAAAGTTGTATCTTCATTTTCGTTAAGGTTTTGTTTTGTTTTGTTTTTTTGCTGAGACAATTGGGATTAAGTGATTTGCCAGGGTCACACAGCCAGGAAGTGTTAAATGTCTGAGACCAGATTTGAACTCAGGTCCGCCTGATTTCAGGGCTAGTACTCTATCCACTGTGTCACCTAATTGCCCCTTTCACTAAGGTCTTACTTGAAATTTAGCATTTCTTTCAATTATGAATTTTAAAAAGTTATTCTGGGAAGAAGGTATGAGTAGGCTTACCAGGATGCTAAAAGGGTCCATCATGCAAAAAAGGTTAAGAACTTTTCCTAGTAGATGATTTCATGAATTCCTCTTAGCTAGACTGATGTTCAGACAATAGTCAGAGACATCCTATGTAATTGGGACTATATGCAGAACCTTTTTTAGCTATGGGGAAGACAACATTCCCACAAATATATGCAAAGCAAGCTATATACAGGATAAATAGGAAATAATTAACAGAGAGAAGACACTAGAATTAAAAGGAATTGGAGAAGGTTTCCAACATGAGATGAAATTTTATTTGGGACTTAAAGGAAGCTTGGGAGGTCAATAGTTGGAATATAAGAGCAAAATCATTCCAAATATGGGGCATAGCCAGAGAGAATATTCAATTCTGAGAGATGGAGTATCTTTGTGGAATAGTCAGGAGTTCAGTGCTCCTACGTTGAGGAATATATGCTAAACAGAGCATTTTGTTTTTGATCCTGGAGGTGATAGGAAGTTACTGGAGTTAATTAAGTAGGGGGATGACATAGTTTGGCCTGTGCTTTAGAAAAGTCATTTTGGAAGGGGGAATGGAGGATAGATTGGAGTGGAGAGACTTTGGAGGCAGGTAGATCCACCAGCAGGTTATTGCAGTAATCAAGTGTGAGGTGATGAGGGTCTATATTAGAATGGTTGATGTTGTCTCCAGAGGAGGAAAGAGGTATATTCAAGAGATGTTGTCAAGGTGAAAATGACAAGCCTTGGCAGATTGCCTTTGGGGGGGAGGAGGAGAATGGAATTAAAAGGATGGAAGGATTCTTTAGTATTCGGATGATCTGTAGAAATGGAAAAGGTGGTAGTGCTGGGATAGTTTAGAAAGAAGGATTTTTTTGGGATTTTCTTTGGGATAGATTGAGGTTAAGCTGTTTGGTGGATCTCCAATTTGAGATGTCTGAAAATTGGAAATGTGAGACTGGAGATCAGCATAGAGATCAGGGTAGATTAGTGGATTTGAGAATCATTAGCATTGATTGTAACTAAATCCATTGGAGCCCATAAATTCGCCAAGAAAAGTAGTAAAGAGAAAGAAAAGAAGAGGGTTCATGACAGGCCCTGAAGGACACAGATTGAGGGTCATCTAGAGAAAGATCCAGCAAAGGAGACAGAAAGAGGAGTCAGGCAGGAGAAGAACCACGAGAGTGGTATTCTGAAAACTTAGAAGATAGTATCAAAAAAGGAAAAAGCAATCAATAGTGCCAAAAGGTGCAGAGAGGTCAAGGAGATTCAGGATATAGGAAAAGGCAGTGCATTGTATCTGGCACCTGAGGCATCGTTAGGATCTTTGGAGAGAGCAGTTTCAGTGGAATTATGAGGTCAGAAATTGTACAAGCTATAAGGGGTTAAGAAAAGTGAGAGGAGAAAAAGTGAAGGCATCCGTTGGGTAGGCCTTTTCAAGGAGGGTGGTTACAAAGGGCCAAAGAGATATAGGAAACTTTTGGGCATATTTGGAGTCTCAAAAAAAGTTGAGGAATTGCATGTATTCATCAATCTCTTTTTCTATAACTACTCAGTATAAAATTGAAGGTATTAAATGGCAGAATCAGGATTTGAAACTTCTAGTTTTCCTGAATTTTTATTGTACATACTGTACTCTTTCCTCAGTATCACATTATACCCTAATTATTAGATCATTCTCTTGAAAAATCATTAATTTCTTGATGCAGTCAGTGCAGTGTCTTTATATGGGAGCATCTGGAAGATCTCTCCATATATAGGAAATCTTCACACAAGTAAATTTTGTTTTAATTGGCTTTATGCCTTTGCTTATAATGTTCCCTATTTCTGGAATGCTCTCTTACCTCCTTTGCTGCATTTTGAAATCCTACCTATCCTTTATGACTCATTCTCTTGCTTTAAAATATCCTTTTTTATCCAAATCTCACACATATGCAAGGGTTACTTCCAGTCCCATGTCCTACAAAAAACTTTTTCCTGACCTTCCGAATTCAAGAAATTTCTCTTTCCTCTGAACTTTTTGGAGTGGCCTTTCTTGTTCAGTTCATATGGATCTTATCATTTATTGATTTATTGTTAATGAACAATTCATGTTTATCTTTGTCTTCCAGTTTTGATAAGTTGTTAGCTCTTAAGGATAGGGGCTATGTCTTTTTTAAAAATCATTATTATTATTATAGCTTTTTATTGACAAACATGCATGGGCAATTTTTCGACATTGACCCTTGCAAAAACTTCTGTTCCAACTTTTCCCTTCCTTGTGTCCATCCCTTCCCCTAGATGGTGGGCACTCCTGTACATGTTAAGCATGTTAAAGTGTATGTTAAATACAATATATGTATATATATTTATTCAGTTATCTTGTTCTACAAGAAAAATTGGATTTTGAAAGAAGGTAAAAATAACCTGGGAAGAAAAACAAAAATGCAAGCAAACTACAGAAAGAGTGCAAATGCTATGTTGTGGTCCACACTCATTTCCCAGTGTTATTTTACTGGATGTAGCTGGTTCTGTTCATCACTGATCAATTGGAACTGATTTGGATCCTCTCATTGCCAAATTTAGGGATAGGGGCTATGTCTTAACCCTTTTGTTCTTAAGATAGTTCTATTTCATCTTTGGGTGCTGGTTAATATTATTTTTTCTTGGTTTGAGTAAAATTTAAAAGATCAATCTTATCTTCTAAACTTTGATCACAGGCTTAGATGTGAAAGTTACCTTTAAGATAAATCACCTATTCCAGCTCTCTTATTTTCAAGAAGATGAGAGCCCCTGAGAGGTTGTGACTTTTCCGTGATCCTAGGAATGTTGCTGACGTGCCCTTCAAAATTATGATGTATCAGTGGACCCAGAGATATTTTTTTGAGAGGGTAGTTGTCTGGGAGACTAGTTAGGATATTTTGATTTCCAGGTGGAAATTCTGTTTTCACCTGAGTACAGATTCTTTGGTGTGAATAATACGAGTTCAGTGGCCAGTTTTGTCTGATGCCTGAAGATCACAAGTTCATTTGATTTGCAAATTTGTGGTCCTAGGTGTCTGGCAAGTCACTTAGATATCCCATGATGTTTTACTTTTATGATGTATACAAATTGAAACAGGCAGTATTTTTGAAAGTTTGATTCTTTTATCTTTTTAAAAATAACTTTTATTTTGCCAGTTAGCAAAAATTTATTTTCTCTTCCTTTTTACTACTCCCTCTCTGTTGAAAAAAAAAGAAAGAAAGAAAAACCATTGTGGGAATTAGGCTTAACAAATTCAAGCACATCAAGTCATCTTGTTATATCTAAAAATGCATCTTCTGCACACTGAGGCCAATACTTCTGTCAAGAGTTGGGTAGCATGATTAATTACTTGTTTTCTGGAATTGAGTTGATTATAGTTATGTGTTAGAATCCTAGTGTTAACTCAATGGAATTGATAGAAACAATGCTTATGTAATTGGTTCACACATTAGAACTCACACCTTTGAGAGTTCACACATTGGCTCACACATTGGAGTTCACAAGTCGGGAGATATCCAAGTTTACACCTCCCACAATCCCACTCTCTCAGAGGAGGAGTCAAACTTTGGATTCACACCTTTAAGAGATCATATATAGGAAGCTCTCAGTCTCAGTGAGGGTCAGTTGGAGATATTGAGAGCCACAAGTCAGTGAAGAGTTCAGTTGAAGAGATTGAGAGCCAGAATTCAGTCGGGAGATTCAGAGCCAGGAGTCAGAGTTGAGCTAGAGGCAGAAGCTGGAAGAGCTAAAAGACAAGCTGCAAGAAGTCTTGGAACCAAGGAAGGAGATAGGCCTCTAAGAAAACTAACTGGGCTATTTTGAAGAGGCAATAAAGGATTGTACTTTAATCCCTGGCTGCATTTGAGGCGATTATTACTCTGAACTGAAACTAAGGCTGCCTCCAGAGAACCTCCCCAAGAAACCTGCTCCCAGAGAAAACGATTATATTATACAAAAGAAGAGAACACCACAGTTATGAAGTCTTTTAAAGTTTTTTTTTTTTAAGATGTTGTTGCAGTTGTATAAATTGTTAACTGACTTTATTCACTCCACTCTGTATCAGTTCATACAAGTCTTTCCAAATTTCTTAATTTTTTTTAAACCATTCTCTAGTGAATGAGTATCTACTTTGTTCTCAGTTCTGTTTCCATCACAAAAAAGAATTGCTTATAAATATTTTTGTACAATTGGACATTTTCTTCTTTGATCTCTTTGGAGTAATAGTTATAGTACTCGATCAAAGAGTATGCACTGTTTAGTTATTTTGGGGGTGTTCTTTTTGCTTTCTAGAATAGTTGGACTAATTTACAACATCATTAATAGTGCATTGATATGCATGTCTTCAGTCCTTCCTACATTTTTCATTTTTTACTTTTATTCATTTTGCTAGTCTGATGGATATGAGTTAGACACTTAGAATTGTTTTAATTTTTACTTCTCTGCTATTTGGAATATTTTTTCGTATTATTATATTGATGGCTTTGATTTCTTCCTTTGAAAACAAAAATAGGCAACATTAAGTCCATTTTCTTTTGGATATGAAGAGATACCCAGAGCACATATGCTGAGAATTCCTCGATTCAGATTGCTAGTTGATTAGGATATAGATGAATATTGTGGAATTAAGAGGCTCGGTAGATGGAGGAGGGAGATTCATATAATGTCAAGTCACTTTTGGCTCCCAAAATATGTCTTAACATTCCCATGTAGTATAGCTTTATCCATATTGCAATGGATATAGGTAGCATGTAATGGGCCAGAACTCCATACTAGGAAACAAGGATTCTTACAAGGTGTTAATCCAGTGGAAGTGTCCAGTGCAAGCAGCTCCAATGTAATTGCCTTGGTCTCAGTGGAGAAATGAAAGAAGAGAGGCCAGGCACCACAAAGGTGGGAGATGGAATGAATGTCTCTCCTTAGCTCTGAGTAATTGAGCTCTCGCCTCCAGTCCTCTGGAGTTTGTCCCAGTTTATATGCTCTATTATAATTAGATCATTTACAGTATACTGAATATAAACCAATCATTATATCATTAGGGAACCATTATGTGTTGTAAGATTAAATCAGTCATACTGAACTAGAGAACTATTAATCACCATGCTAAACTAGATAACCATTGTCTTATCAATTCCAGTGAATTAACACCTTATAAGAATTCTTATTTCAAGTACAGAATTTTGGTCCATTACCGGAGTACTGCCATAAATTTGTTCCAGGATGAATCTTGAGATCTATTCCAAAACTACTTGCTTCTTAATTTCACATCCTACTGTACTTATGTGTTATTGCTAAAACTGGAACCAATAATGCTCTCCTTCCTTTGCATAGTTTTTTCTTTTCTGTTCTTCTTGGTATATCAAATATTCTTTTGGAGAACACTATCCAATACCTACTGAATGCTACTGAATCTTTCAAATCCTTTTAATTATAACTTAACCTCAGATTTTATGGAATGCTTAATGATACTCTTTCAGAGTTTTGACTTGGTTTTTATATTATGATCTATTATATCTTCACATGGAATTCAGGCACAGGAATTTTTTGGAAGTTAAAAACCCAGTACTTGGTCACATACTATTTGTTTTGCTGCTTTTTAAATTTTCTAATTACTTTTTTATTTGTATCTTTAGTCCACTAAATATCTTTTTACATTTGCTTATGAGTCATTTTTCTCTTTTTGATTTGGTAAAGTAATATTAAATCATGAGAGGAAAAATGACAAGATGAATGTCTTTACAGATCATTTACCCTTTTAAGTTGTAGGAATTAAAATGCCATAAAAGGGTGTTTCGATATTCCTTCTACCTAATTTATCTTGGGTAATTCTAGGAACATAGGTAATAATTGTATCATTAATGCAAATCATTAATCTACCTTTATAAGCCATTTGAAACCTTCTTGAGTTTTTGCAAAACTTGTACCTTGGGATTGAATTCTTTTCCAGTTTTTGGGTGAAACCCCTTTCTGATTTCTTTTTTTAGAGATGACAGCTATTCCTATCAAACAGGTGTTTTGGAGAATTGTCTTAATCTCTAGTATTCTCTGATTCTTATGAAATGGCATGCTGAAGTATATGTGGTTCATGTTGTATTGTTCAAAATACCATTGACTGATATCTTTAAGAAAAAAGAATTAGAAATGATTTTTTTTTAAAGTTAGCTGTTAATCTGAGAACCTTATTTCACCATATGGATTTTAAATCAGCTATGGAAATTAGCCCTAGAATCCAATTTCCTATAAAGTGGGCCATATTTAAAAGAAATCACCCAGTAGGCAAGTAAAAATTTTAATACAAGTTGGTAATACCACTGCTGTGTTTTATATTAATCTTCTTTAGACTTATGGTACACACTGCGTTCAAATGCAGTATCATTTTATAGTGTTAATAAATATGAAGACTAGGGAACAGTTTGGTGTTCAATCAACTATAATTACTATTAGGTCTTATTTGCACACTGTTAAAACTCTGTACACATGTTTTTGTTTTATTTTTCTTTTGCTTCACCTGAGGATCCATTTCATGTGATTGTTAGTTTTTGAAATTTGCTGCTTTTTATTAGTTAAGGTAGTTCCCTGGTTAAATAATCTCTATATGTGCAGGTGTCATTGATTTAAAATTATTAGTTTTCTGCATTCAGCAGAAGAAACTTGATATTTATAATTACAGTATATCTAGGGCACTTTTAATTTGTAACAAATTTAAAGGAGTAATTATAATCAGAGTAATTGTGACAGGTTTAGATGAACAAATTTGATCTCTTTGTAAAGTTGAGAAGGTATTCATATTAATTCAGCAAACATTTATAATACTTACAATCTGTAAAACTTGGTACAAAATCCTTGAGGAGACTTAGGTAGATAAAGCCATGGCCTCTTCATGGAGGCATGATGGTAGGAGGATGCATAGATAAATAACTGTAGTTCAGAGGGTAATATTATAAGTATCTAAGTGAAATAGAAAGAAAATAATATTTGTGGTCTGAGAAAGAACACAAATTTGGAAGCATTGCATTTCTATAGTTACACTTTTAATGATAACTAATTTCAAAAGGGAAAATTGGATTTTATTCAAACTTCCAGCCTCCCAAATAAAATTGGTAATTTGTTGTAAATTGGTATACACTAAATGCTGAAATACTACTTCTTCCATGGTATATATATATATAACCTCTAATTTTTTTTCCCCAATGTAGGTCAGCCTGTTGTGCTCTCTCAACCGACTATGGTCCAGCTACAGGCACCTGGAATTCTGCCTTCTGCTCAGCCAGTCATTGCTGTCACTAGGGGAACCACTCAGCTACCTAATCATGTGGTTAATGTGTTACCAACTCCTGTGGGGAATAACCCAGTCACAGGCAAACTATCTGTGACTAAACCGATCCTGCAGACTACCACAAGAGGTGTCGGCTCAGATGTGAGTTTCAACTTTCAAGTGCTTTGCCATCAGATATTTTTTACCTTATTTTTTGGTATCCTCCAAAAAACAAAATCAAAGTAATTTATATTTACTGTTAATCTATACTAGCTAAAATGATTGTTTTTTTTTTTTTTTGACAGTAAATTTAGGGATCTAATCCAATGAAAGATTATACTAAAATGATAATCGCAATCCTTAGTGGAAAGAACTTTTGATAAAGGCCCTAAAACAAAACTTTTAGGTTAGAATCCAGGTAAAAAAAGATTATAGGAAGTCTGGAATGATTTGATAAAAAATGAATTTGTAAACTGTGTGCTCCTCACCCTTTCACCAGAATAATCTCTTTTAAAGACTTTCAAATTTCACTAATTTGAAATGGGTAGTCCTCAGATAAGGGTCTGTATTTTTAGGGGTTTTTTTTAAAGCAGTATTTATATTTAGCATTCTTTTTGGTCTTCTGGAGTCTTCTTGCTTTCGGATTAATGACAACTTATTCCTTATATCAATTAGGTGATCAATTATAATTATTTGGTATTTTGTAATGTTCTCTGCAGGGCAACCTGTTTCTTAGTTGTTTTGGGGAAAGTGGTAGAGAGAGAACTGTTTAATAATGTCGAAATCTCCAGATTGCTTTTGAGTATTGTCTCTTTCTCTCCCTGTTATAGCACGTGGTCAGTTATCTAGTATTTTTTGTTCAGTGAAGAATATATTTAAAAAGTGGAAACACTCCTTCTATATTAAATAGTAATTAACTTTCATTGGCTAATAAGCTTGATGGAAGCAGTAGAGAAGGAATATGCCAGTCTAGACATTCTAAAATTTGTTTT
This sequence comes from Sarcophilus harrisii, assembly GCF_902635505.1. Classification (NCBI taxonomy): domain Eukaryota; kingdom Metazoa; phylum Chordata; class Mammalia; order Dasyuromorphia; family Dasyuridae; genus Sarcophilus; species Sarcophilus harrisii. Next base: position 49,143,957 of record NC_045429.1, read on the forward strand.
GCCAAAGCAAATTCAGTGCATTTCTTTAAAAGAAAATAGAATTAAAAAATTCTTAATATGTTATTATTATCTAAATATTACGAAGCACATTTTAATTTCCACAAGGTAGATTTAATAATATAGCTGACTGTTATTTGTTTTCTGCTAATTGGGACACTATTAAGCCAAACCCTATTCAATCCATGTGTGTCTAGTTATAAAAGTACAACAGAGTCTGCTAATGGAGTGGAGCATAGGGGAAAGAGCGTACTGCAGTTGGATTTGACAACTTGAATTGGAATCTTGGCTCTGCTGATTACTACAAGTGTAACTTTTGGCTTTAATTTTCTTCATCTATAAAATGAATTGATTAAACTGGATGTACTGTGAGGTTCCTTCTAATTTTAAGTGCTCATGTTATCTCATGAAGATGTTCGAAAAGCCCAAAAGCAGACATAGTTTTCTCTAAAAAGAGATCATCCAAGTTTTATAATGAAACATCTGTCATCTTCCCTTGTGTCCTTTTCAGAATAGAAAGATTGCTTTTACTGCAATGAAAATGAGGAAAATCAATTAGCAGGATAATAATCTGAATAACAGCATTTGTACAATGCTTTAAGTTTTACAAAGTACTTAAAAATATTATTTCATTTTATTGTTACAACTCTAAATGCTGTTATTATTCCCATTTCACAAATGGGAAAACCAAGGCAAATAATTAATATCTTCAGGGTCATACAGTACGTACCTGAGGCTGGATTTAAACTAAGGTCTTCATGATTCCTTGTTCAAGCTTGTGTGCATTGTGTCCTCCTAGCTTTTTTATACATAGAATTTCTTGCAAGCCTAGGGTTATATAAATTTAACAATTTATATAATAGATTATGACACTGACCATTTATATTTTCTATACTTTTATGACAATGCCATTCCAAAGCTGATAACTATTATTTGCAAATGGGAGATTTTTATCAAAGAAAGATTTAATTATGTTCAATATGTTTTTAGTGTCAAGTATATTTATTGTCTTTTAATTCTTTGAAAATTGTAAATAACCAGATTACTCTATTGCCTAGCCATGTTGAATAATACAGAATTTACCACATGTGACTTATAGAGGTTCTGTTTTTTAATGGTTTCTCATCATTACTCATTCTCTAGGAAACTTGATTATTAAGTATATCTGTTAGTAACTCCCTTTATAACTTGATGCAGAAATAATTGGTTATGAATGTATATTTGCTTAAATTGGGCAGATAGGTGATGCAGAAGATAGATTGCCAGTCCTGCAATCAGGAATTTATCATCCTCAGCTCAAATCTGGCCCCAGGCACTTACTAGCTGTGTTTTCTCATTTGTAACTTGCTCAGTTTTCTCATCTATAAAATGAGTTGGAAAAGGAAATAGCAAACCACTCTAGTATCTTTGCCAAGAAAACCTCAAATGGAGTCATGAAGAATCAGATGTGATTGAAAATGACCAAACAACAATAATGTGGTTATATCTACATTAGTTGCTGTTAGTTTTTTTCATTTATATTTACTCTCTTTGGTTAGGATTAGATTTCATGAGGAACCAAAGCTTTCACTTATTAAAATCAGTTTATTAAATATAAACTGATTTCTGAGTATACTAAATGGCAAACTACCAAACAATAAGTAGAATGTTTTGTGTCCATGGTAAGGTAAGCTAAATTTGTCAGATTTACTTGTGCTAACCTAAATTATTTGCTCTAAATGGTTAAACCCCTCTCTTTAAGAACATCTGCATGAATATACAAATTTTGTGACACAAGACAGGGATTAATAATTCATTTTGACACAAAAGGCATTAGATGCAAGGTTCTTTATTCAAATCTTGTCCTAACACCTTATTTTGTTTTTTGAGGGACCTGCCATGGTCCCTCAACTCAGTAAAGCCCAGTATTGAGGGATTGGGTTTATCATCCGAAGAGAAGCTTATATTTAGAGAACTTTGGCTGCTAAGTGATAATTTTTGGAGAGCCACAGACATAAAGAATAAATAAATGAATGAAAAACCATTTATCAAGTTTAATCATGTAGTGCCAAATGCTGTACTAAATGTTTAGGATACAAATATAAAAGTAAAGGTACTTTCTTCCCCAGAGAATTTAATTTCTAATAGAAGACAACACTTACTGGGGGTGGATATTTTAATTTGAAAATTTACTAGAATGACAGATAGAGACAGGAAGGTATATTAACATATTCAGTGATCACTTTCATTTGATTCTGTTATTGTTCCAGAATTGGGAAAAGATATAATGGTGGCAGAAAATTGATGGGAATAATAGAGAGAGCACAGCTAGTGGGGAGATGTCCAGTGTTGAAGTATAGTGGAAACTGAGCCTAAATGTAGTGTAGTTCAATTCTAAACAATTGAAGGCCCTAGGGTGGGAATTCTGAAAATGAAGGGATTAAATTCTCTGGGGCTTGATTTCTAGTCTGGGTAATATACGTAAATTCTAGTGAGGAGATAGCTCTGGAGACTGTTTAGTAAGCTTCAGGAAGATTGTGATCTGTGTTTGTCAAGTGACTTTTAATATATCTTTTAAATATTGAAATTAATAGCTCACTCTCATGTAACACTTTGAATTTTATAGAATAAGTATGTGTCATACCCTGTTCTATTTCTTAATAGTATTAAGTACTGCTGGCCTCAATAATTAGTGGGCATACAAGGCCAATTCAAGACAGAAAACTTCTGCTTCAAGGAGAGCCAGTAAAATTCAACCAGCAAAATTTAACATGTAATAAATGAGCAGATGAGAAGCTGAGGACATAATACTTGTCCTCATATATCTCTTCATATAATAAATACTTGTCCATTGATAAAAATTATGGGAGGAATGCTGCATGTGCTTATCTAGTTAGGAAGACCAGACTGACATGAATTTAATTCATCAAGTATTTATTAAACATTATATGTTATAGGTTCTGGGGCTTAAAGAGAAAAACAAAACAAAAAAAAAAGTCTACTCTTCTGCTTACATTTTGTTGGGGGGTAATACAACATTTAAATACATCAGAAAATAGGATATAAAGAATGTTGACAAATGATAGAAAGCAGTATATTATTAAATGTTTGTTTTTAATAGTAAGTGGAGTAAGTGTTTTGGGATTTTAGAGGAGGGAGAAGTGATTGAGGACTAGTGGTTGGCTGAGATTCAGTGGGAATGTGGGAATTGAATTCTTTAAACAGAGACTGGCTGACCAGAGACCTTAAGGGAAATGCATTTGGAATGAGGTGAAGAGTGTCAGAAGTCTAGGCATGTCAAACATGAGAGCAAAGGCATGAAGGAGTAACTGAAAAAATGTATGAAACAAATGTTAAACACTTGGTATGTAAATTGTGCTATAGATCCAAATATAAAAAAAATTAGGTAGTTACTGCCCACAATGAGCTTAAATTTCTTTAAAAAAAATCATTTATATTTTATTTTCAGATTTGCATTCTTCCTTCCCCTTCCCCACTAAGAAAGCAAAAAAAAACCAAAAAAACAAAAAAGAACAACAAACCTGTTACAGATATATATAGTCAAGTAAAACAAATTCCTATATTGTCCATTAAAAAAAAAAGTATGCCTTAATTTGCATTCCGCGTCCATTATCTCTTTATTTTAAGGAAGGTAGCATACTTCATCATGAGTCCTCTGGAATTGTGGTTGAACTTTGTATCAATTAGAGTTTTTAAGTCTTTCGTTGGTCTTTGTCTTTACAATATTGCTATTTATAAACTGTTTTCTTGGTTCTGATCATTTTATCTTGTATCAGTTTATGCAAATTTTCGCAGGTTGCTCTGAAACTGTCATAAATCATAATTTGTTCTACCATTCCTCATTTTCTCAGTTTCTAATTCTTTGCCATCACAAAAAAGAGCTGTTCTAATTATTTTTGTATGGATGGATTTTTTTTCTCATCTTTTCTTGATCTTTTTGCATGTAGACTTAGTAATGGTTTTGCTGGGCCAAATTGCTTTTCAAAGTGGTTGTGTCAGTTTACAGTTCTACCAAGAGTATTTTAAAGTACCTGTTTTCCCACAATCCCTCCAGCCTTTTTTATTTTCTTATTTGTCTACTTTGCCAATTTGATGGATTTGAGGTGGTACTTTATAGTTGTTTTAATTCGCATTTCTCTGATTATTAGTAATTTAGAGCATTTTTTAATCTGGTTATTGATACCTTGATTTTTTTCCTCCAAAAATTCCCGTTTCCTTTGACCATTTGTTATTTGGAGAATTACTCATTATTTGGGAAATTCCTCTTATTCTTATTAACTGGAGTTAGTTCCTTATATATTTTAGAAATGAGTTTTTTATCATAGAATATGTTGCAAAGATATCAATCCAGTTTCTTGCTTCTCTTCTAATTCAACTGCATTGGTTTTATTTGTGCAAAAACATTTTCATTTTATGTAATCGAAATTGTTTGTTTCTTCTATGAATGCCCTTAAATTCTAGAGGAAAACAGCACATGTGTGTCAGTGGTAGTCAGGGATGGGTATGTTAATCAAGGAAGTCACAGGTGTGGTCATTGGAACTGTAGGACAATTGAATGGAATATCCTTTCCAGGAACAGTAGTATTAATTTGTTTAATATTTCCAGAGTTACAAATGGAGAGTAGGGGTGTTAAAGAAGCAGCACAACATGAAGATAACTGGGGAGTATTGTAGTGGATCTAGGTCATGGCTCTCTATGGTAAGACCTAATCAATCATTTGGAATCCCAGTGACTCAGGGTGGGATCTGAATAGAATGCTATGTAGGGAATAGTATGGAGTCAGCCATAATTGTTTTGGGAATTATTTCCACATAAGCACAATGCTTATTTCTGTGAAAGGATTGATGGGAAATACTTGATTGTTGGTAGCAAACTGAATTATTACCTGGAAAGATTATCATTTAAGAAAGAGGATTTTAAGGTACTATTCCTTTCTTAGAAATGTGGTTTTAGTACATTTTGAAATGTGTAAAATTGTTTTTTCTTCTGTAGAGCTTTCTAACAATAATAATTAGTGTTTTCAATTGTTATTATATGTGTGTATGTGTATGTGTGTGCGTTTGTACACACACACACACACACACATATTTAGGAAATCAATTTTGAAAAAGTTGAGTCAGTGGCATATTAGAGGGATCTTTGACCTTGCTGTTGAATTTATTCTGTTTATTACTCTAAATCAGGAGTCCTCAAACTTTTTAAATAGGGGGCCAGTTCACTGTCCCTTAGACTGTTGGAGGGCTGGACTATAGTAAAAACAAAAACTTTGTTTTGTGGGCCTTTAAATAAAGAAACTTCATAGCCCTGGGTGAGGGGGATAAATGTCCTCAGCTGCTGCATCTGGCCCACTGGCCGTAGTTTGAGGACTCCTGTTCTAGATTATGGCTCATCTCTAACTTTTTATCTGTTATAATTCTTGTCTGAGTCTTTTCAAAAATCCTTCAAAAGTAATCTATTCCATATTCTAGATTCCTTCTCTTGATCTTTTCATTTTTTTGTGCATTCTTAGATTAGCCATTTCATCTCTTTTACAACATGGTTGACATACTTTTCTTTCAGTTCATATATGTCCTTAATGATGCTCATTGCTTCACTTTTTGTGTGCAAGATATAGTTTGATAACGCTGTCTGTTTCTATCTGCTTCTTTCTAAATTTCTCTTTGGGGCACCTGTTATAATACATGTTTCCTAAAAGTGTGAACATAGTCTTAGGTTCTGTTAACAGAATTTTAGTGACTTTAGGGTCAATCCTTGAGGTATTGAAGAAATAGTATTAACTTAAATAGGATTAGGTTAAAAAAAGTGTCTTATTTGGACTTATATTTAAACTTTTTTCCCCTTTTACTTTTGAATATTGTTGGAGCAGCTAAATGGTGCAGTGGATAGAGCATCAGCCCTGAAGTCATGAGGACCTGAGTTCAAATCTGGTCTCAGACACTTTCTAGCTGTTTGACCCTGGGCAAGTCACTTAACCTCAATTGCTTCAGCAAAAGAAAAAAATATATTGAAGCACACTACACTAGTGCTTTTAAATCATATGCTTGAGGGGAAGGATTTAGATCTTGTCAAAAAAGTTATGAATTACGTTAGTAAAGTCATCATAAGAAGGCAAGTGTAAAATAAAATAAATAAAAGGACTACACGTTTTTCTTTGGTTTATTGTGAAGTGCTTTTAAATCATAAGACTGGGGGGAAAGATTTGGAACTTGTCAAAAAAGCTCATTGGTCTTTTGTGACTGGAATGTTGACATAATTTCTTTCTTATACCTTCATCTGGTTATTTTCATTCTCTAGAGCCTAGCTACTGCCATGAACAAAGTTCTTGGCATTCCATATCCTGAAACAGCATTAAATGCCATAGTTTCTATTATGAAACAATCTCCCTGGTTCAAATTATATTCCCATTCTTGTTGCCCATTGCTGGTAAAACCATTCTCTTTGAGCCCTAACTTCTTTGGAAACTTTACATAATATTTTAAAGGGAGCACAGTTTGTTATTGGCTCTGTTCCTGATGGAAAAAGCAAGCACAGGCTCTCCACTTGCTATGAAAATTTTCCTCACGAGTATCTTTGTAAGTGGCAATGCTAGAACTACTAAGGACACTTCATTGGAAAGCATGTTTATCTCTCTCTGATCTCTCTCTTTGGTCATTGAATTTTCCCAGACATATAAGTTTTGTTAGTTAAAAACAAATAACATTTTAATTTATGGTACATTCATTGTTATTTCCAGTTACCATGATTGTCACCATCAAAATTTATGAGCATGCACAGGGTGCATGATGATGATACACCATGTCTCTGTACTAGGTTATATCATTTGGATTAACTGCTTTGAATCTTGTGGTGAGTTGAGGTAACTTAGAAATTGTATGTAAACAAATGAATTATAAACTGTGATTATGGAGTACATAAAAGTTATGAATTATATTAGGAAAGTTGGCATAAAAAGACAAGTTAGGATGGGAATGGGAATAGTGAACTAGTAGAGCTGAATATTCTTGAGTGAAATAGAAAAAGTCTAAAATAAATTTTAAAAGATTTTAAGACAGAAGGATAATATTGGGCTGCAAGAGTCCATTCCAAACCAGACTAAAGTGTAATTGAGAAATGTTTAATAAAATATATAAAAATACAATATAACATAGATAATTTTAATTTGTGGTTTTCTAAGTCAATATGCAGACCTCAGGGACCCATTTCTATTTGAGTTTGACACCACTTTAAGAAACAGAAAAAAGGAAGGCAGACTATTCTAGTTTGGCAGGATCTTCTTTGATCAAGAAAATCAATCTTTGATCAAGGAGAAATACAGTTCAGTTTAGCAGACATTCATTTGTGTGCCAGTTGCTCAAGATGCAAAAACAAAAATAAAAACAGTCCTTGAGATTTCACTTCAGTGAGAGAGAAGTTGACTTGCCACTTTCTGAACTAAAGACTAAGGTAGAGAATGGAATTGGCAGTGAAGAGGTCTGGATTCTAATGATAATGATTAAGCACTTAAAGTTCTTTGGAGGAGAAGCAGAGTAGTAAGTCCAAGTTGTTATTGTTTCCTGGAGTTTGTAATGTTATTGGCATGATGTGCTTTAAAAATTAAGCCTATGATTTCAGTATTTGTCACACATTTAAAAGTGAGTGAATTTCTGGGCCTTTAAAGAAAAACAAATGCACTTTGAATCTGATTGCTCTTAATAGTAACCAACTAGAAAGATACTAAGAATCCGTTCCAACTTAAAGAAGTTATAAAATTTTGTTGATGGAAAACAGAAAACAAAAAGAACTTGGAGTATTTAGTTTTTGAAAACCCAAGAATGGAATTTGAGACATCTTTAACTAATAATTTGTCTTCACTACTGAGTCCTTTGTAATGTCAAAGTCTTTTCTGATTTGTCTTTGTGCAGCCTGTCTAGTAATAACATAAATGATGACAAGACATTTTAGCACTATATTTTTTAATGAGGAAAATGCAAAAATCCCTGTGTGACTATCTTTATAGTCCTTTGGTTCAGATCAGATATTTTTTCAGGGTGCATGTTGGAATCATAAGAGCATATTTGACAAGGGTTTGTGGAGGCCCCATTGTAGAATCTAGAGATCATAAGTTACATGCTAATAATATTATGACCTTCCTGTGAAAAACCTTTAGAAAGAAGAAAAAATATAATTATTAAAATATTTGTATTTATTCTTTTACATTGCATATTTTGACTTCACAAAATTAATTTTTTTCTATAATTTTGAATTTTTTGTTATTCTGAACTTGGCAAATTCCAATAAATATTTTCATATACAAAGACAAGATAAAGAATTTTATATAAAACTTATTTGTTGCCTACAGCTTACACATTTTAAAAGTCTATAATAAAAGTATTATATTACATAAAATTATAGAACTGACTTTCTTGTTGGTTTCTCCCCTGAATTTCTTTATATATGTTTCAAATCCTTTCATGGTATTTATTTTACTCTATTTTGGGGGCATCCCTTTTAGTAGCCCTCTGTATTCAAGAATTCTTTGCCACTCCCAATCTTCTCTTAATTTTTAACAAAAGAAGTATAATTAGCAAAATAAAGCCACAAATTGACCTTGATCAAAACTATATGTTTTATTCTATACCTCTAATTCATCACTTGTTAGGAGGTGGAGGTAGTCTGTTTCAATATCAATCTTTTGTAGCTTTGATTGATAATTTCATTGGTCAGAGTTAAGTTTTTCAAATTGCTTTCCTTTGCCATGTTATAAAACGGAAGAAAGGAAGGAAGACCGCAAACTAGCAAGCTAGATTAAGTGCTTTTCAAGTATTTACTCTTTTGATCCTCACAGAAACCCTGGGAAAGTAGGTGTTATTATTAAATTTTTTTTCATCTTGCAGTAGAAGAAACTGAGGCAGACAGACTGTTCAGAGTTACATAGCTAGTAAATGTCTTCAGTCCAGATTTGAAATTAGATCTTTCAGATTCCAGGATTAGTGCTTGTTCCATTGTATCACCTAAGTTGCTTTGTAGTCGATGCATAAATGATTTTCCTAGTTAAGCTCACTTTACAAGTTTCTTTGGATTCGTCCCCTTGATTATTTCTTATGGCACTGTCCTATTCCATTATATTTATATCACATTGGAAATCATGTTCCAATTAATGGGGCATACTTTTACTTTCCAGTTCAGTTTTTTTTTTTTGATGGAGTTAAAGTGATGCTATAAATATTTTTGTACTTATGGATTCTTTTCCTTTTTGATTTCTTTGGAGTTTGTGCGTGATAATGGTATTGCTGGGCTAAAAGATATGTGTAGTTTAGTGAATTATTATTTGTAATTCCAAATTGCTTTTCAGAATGGCTGGATCTGTTCACAGCTCCACCATACCATTAGTATGTCTGTTCTCTCATGTGTCTTCGAAGGGTTGTCATTTTTTTTCTTTGTTTTAAATCATCTTTGCGAGTCTCATGGGTATGAGGCAGACAAAGTTTTAATTGCATTTTTATTATTATTAATGATTTGCATAATCTTTTTCTATGTGGTAGTTGATAGCTGATTTTGTTCTCTTGAACCTGCCTGTTCACATCCTTTGATCACTTATTTATTAAGGAATGACTTTTTTATTTATATTTTTTATTTAATTTCTTATATATCTTGAATATTTGATGTTTATTAGAGAAATTTGCTGCAAAGATTTAAAAAAATTTTCCTTCTAATTTTAACTGCATTTATCTTATTTATTTTTTTAAAATTTTAATAGCTTTTTATTTACAAGTTATATTCATGGGTAATTTTACAGCATTGACAATTGCCAAACCTTTTGTTCTAATTTTTCCCCTTTTTCTCCCCACCCCTTACCCTAGATGGCAGGATGATCAATACATGTTAAATATATTAGAGTATAAATTAAATACAAAATAGGTATACATGTCCAAACCATTATTTTGCTGTACAAAAAGAATTGAACTCCAAAATACTGTACAGTTAGCCTGTGAAGGAAATCAAAAATGCAGGCGGGCAAAAATATAGGGATTAGGAATTCAATGTAATGGTTCATAGTCATCTCCCAGAGTTCTTTTGCTGGGTGTAGCTAGTTCAGTTCATTACTGCTCCATTAGAACTGATTTCATCTCATTGCTGAAGATGGCCAGATCTATCAGAATTGATTATCATATAGTATTGTTGAAGTGTATAATGATCTCCTGGCCCTGTTCGTTTCACTCAGCATCAGTTTGTGTAAGTTTCTCCAGGCCTTTCTGAAATCATCCTGTTGGTCGTTTCTTACCAAACAATAATATTCCATAATATTCATATACCACAATTTATTCAACCATTCTCCAATTGATGGGCATCTAACAGTTTCCAGTTTCTGGCCACTACAAAGAGGGCTGCCACAAACATTCTTGCACATACAGGTCCCTTTCACTTCTCTAAAATCTCTTTAGGATATAAGCCCAGTAGTAACACTGCTGGGTCAAAGGGTATGCACAGTTTGATAACTTTTTGAGCATAGTTCCAAATTGCTCTCCAGAATGGCTGGATATATTCACAGTTCCACCAACAATGTGTTAGTGACCCTGTTTTCCCACATCCCCTCCAATATTCTGCATTATTTTTCCCTGTCATTCTAGCCAGTCTGACAGGTATGTAGTGGTATCTCAGAGTTGTCTTAATTTTTATTTTTCTGATTAATAATGATTTGGAGCATCTTTTCTTATGGCTAGATATAGTTTCAATTTCATTGTCTTAGAATTGTCTGTTCATATCCTTTGACCATTTATCAATTGGAGAGTGGCTTGATTTTTTTTATAAATTAGAGTCAATTCTCTATGTATTTTGGAAATGAGGCCTTTATCAAAACCTTTGACTGTAAAAATGTTTTCCCAGTTTATTGTTTCCCTTCTAATCTTGTCTGCATTAGTTTTGTTTGTACAAAAACTTTTCAATTTTATATAATCAAAATTTTCAATTTTGTGATCAGTAATGATCTCTAGTTCTTCTTTGGTCATAAATTCCTTCCTCTTCCACAGAGGTAAACTATCCTGTGTTCCTCTAATTTATTTATAATCTCATTCTTTATGCCTAGGTTATGAACCCATTTTGACCTTATTTTGGTGTATGCTGTTAAGTGTGGGCCAATGCCTAGTTTCTGCCATACTAGTTTCCAATTTTCCCAGCAATTTTTGTCAAACAGTGAGTTCTTATCCCAAAAGCTGGGGTCTTTGGGTTTGTCAAACACTAGAGTATTAAGGTTATTGACTGTTTTGTCCTCTTAACCTAATCTATTCCAGTGATCAACTACTCTTATTTCTTAGCCAATACCCAGCATTTATCTTATTTAGGCAAAAGTGTTTATGTTTTATATAAACAAAATTGTCTATTTTATCTACTAGAATTCTCTCTATCCCTTGGTTGGTCATGAAGTCTTCTTTCCATAGTTGGGAAAGATACCTCTTTCATGCTTCTCTAATTTATAATGAGATCTTGAATATCTAGGTCTTATAGCCATTTGGAAGTTATAAGGGTATATGATATCGATGTTGGTCTAACCTAATTTTTGTCATACTGCTTTCTAGTTTTCTCATCTGTTTTTGTTATATAGTGACAAAATCCTAATAGTTGGTTTCTATGAATTTATTAAATTGTTTTTAAATTTTGTATATGTAACAGGTTCCACTGATCAACTTTTTGCTTAATTAGAGTAGAATAATTTTGCGGATTACTGTTTTGCAGTACAGTTTGATATCTAGACCTGCTAGGCACTTCCTTCCCCACTTCTACCCTCCCCCCCAATATTTTTCTTGAGATTCTTGACTTTTTGTTAAACCAGATGAATTTTTTTAATTCAGTAAATACCCTTTTAGTAAGTCTGATTGGAGTATCCCTGAATAAGCAAATTAATTAGTTTTGTCTTATATGCACAATCCTAATAGTTGTTTCAATGAATTTATAATTTTTTAATTTTGTATATGTAACAGGCCTGATCAACTTTTATGTAATTAGCAAGAATTGTTTTATGGATTACTGTTTTTAGTTTGTATTTCTTGACTCAGGATTTTTTCTGTCACTGTCTATCCTCCAGATCTTTTCTAGAATATTTGGACTTTGTTAAGACAGACTGAATCTTTTGTACATTCAGTACAATACCATCTTTCATAAGTCTGATGTATCCTAATAACAATTAATGTCTTGTCATTATCATTCACATGATTATTATTTATTATTTAGCTCTAATACTTTGTTTAGAAAAGACAGTGTTATGAGAGTATGTTATTTATTTAAAGATTTCTGAGTTAGGTCTTCTGATTGTTTTTCTTTTACATAATTAATCTTATCCAGAGAATTAATTGATTGGACACTAGTGCCATTGGTCATAATAGCTAGGAATTGAGTCCATCTCAATGAACTTTTATATTCTGTCTTGGTCTTGATCATTGGCATTTTATTTTCTCTCATTGTATTTTAATTTAGAAAAGACAGTGTAGCAGTTTTATTTGTTAGCATTCTATGTTAAGTCTTCGTGATTAGTTATTAAGATACAATACTAGTTCAGAGAAATTCTGTTCTTAGCATTGGTCTGTAAGCTAGAATTAGTCATCCTAGAGATGTATATTCCATGATAGCTGAATTGGACTATATTTACTTTTTGATTTAATTTACAAAGTGATATTTTAATCTTGTTATTCTGTAACAGAGGTAAATCTCAAAGATTCTTCTAAGTAATTCTGTAATGATCAAGAGAATGAACTGATATATAGAAGTCTTTGGATGTTTCAGCCAGTATAAACTTGTATGTTCTAGCTGACCAGAGCACCTAGTCCATTTGGAGAAGATAGAGATGAAGGCAAAACATATAGGTTTTCTCAGCATTATAATTTCAAACACTCATTGAAGAAGAGAGGCATATGCTAAACAACAAAGGGAGAGTAATTTAAGGATAACCTAAACATGATTTACCACTCGATATTACAGATAGCTAGAATTTTAAAAAACCATTGCACCCAATTCTGACTGACCTAATTCTCTAGACTATTACAGAACAAAACCATAATTTCATACTTGAAACACTTTATTTATGAATCAGGGAATTTGCTTTTCTTAGATAATTTGGATTCTTTCCATTCACTAGCTTATTAGTGTGAATTTGTTTGTCTCCTCTGGCTCAGCTTACTGTTTTTGGCCTTATGGAAATGTGTCCTGTTTTGTGTTTCTGAGAAAGTTGGGACTGGGACACACAATAAGAGATGTTCTCAGGCCAATTTTGAATGAGCTTGAAAGAGAAGGAATTGAGGAACTTGCTCAAGTTGGTCAAGCCTACCAGGGTAGGAGTTTCCAATGAGAATGGATTAGAGTCTTTTTTTTTTTTTTTTTTTGAGAATATCATTATGAATTCTTGAGTATGAAACCACAGAAAAAGATATTCTCAAAGGTAATTTTGTGAGTATGACAGGAAATGGCCACAAGGAATTCTGAAAACTCCCTTTATCAGTGCAGATTGGTACTTTCTTGTGTCAATTCTTTGTCTTAGAGAGTTTCCTGAACCACACAGTGGGTAAGTGACTTGCCAGGATCACAGAAAGCCATCATGTGTGAAAACCTAGCTATTAGAGCATTATAGACATCAAGCTTTTCCATATATATATATATATATTTCATTTTCAAATGATGGGATTCTAGTAATAGCTTTGGGTCTTTGTTAATAGGGGAAGTGGTATTAGAAGAAAGTATTCGGGGTGTCTGGATAGAGAAGGTCATATTTAAATCATATGTTGAAGGATGACCCTACAAGATCATTCTTACTATGCTCAGGGAAGACACCGGCAAACGAAGACACAATTAAATCTGTTTCATTGTAATCTCTTCACTATTACTTATTTAACAATGTTACTGTTAGGAAATTTTTTATATTGTACCTGAGGAGTCTCTCATGTTCTGTACATAGTTTCCTTTTAGCATCAAAGATATAGAGCTAACTGGCACCTGAGATCATTTTAATGAGGACAAAACAGGTCCAAAGAGGCCCAGTAGCTTGTTGGAGGTCACACAAGTGCTTAATGTTAGAACTAAAATTTAAATCCAGGCTCCTGGTATATGAGGAAGGAACAAAGAAAGGGGGGTGAGATTAGGACAAAAAAAAAAAAAAAGAAAAGAAAAGAAAATACTGAGACAACAGACATCCAACATTGTAAATGGATTTTTGAGATATTCATAGCCATGCATATCTTCAGCTTAGTGAAAATCAAGCTTACCATTTCTCCTTACTTAGGGAGAATAGAATTAGAATAAAAGACTCTCTCTCTCTCTCTCTCTCTCTCTCTCTCTCTCTCTCTCTCTCTATTATACCTTTTTATTTGCAAGCTATATGCATGGGTAATTTTTCAGTATTGACAATTGCAAAACCTTTTGTTCCAACTTTTTCTCTCCTTTCCCCCATCTCTTTCCCCAGATGGCAAGTTAAGCAATACTTGTTAAATATATTAGAGTATAAATTAAATACAAAATAGGTATACATGTTCAAACCATTATTTTGCTGTACAAAAAGAATCGAACTCCGAAATATTGTACAGTTAGCCTGTGAAGGAAATCAAAAATGCAGGCGGGCAAAAATATAGGGATTGGGAATTCGATGTAGTGGTTCATAGTCATCTCCCAGAGTTCTTTCGCTGGGTGTAGCCGATTCATTTCATTCCTGCTCCATTGGAACTGATTTGGTTCATCTCATTGTTGAAGAGGGCCACATCCATCAGAATTGATCATCATATAGTATTGTTGTTGAAATATGTAATGACCTCCGGGTCCTGCTCATTTCACTCAGCATCAGTTCATGTAAGTCTCTCCAGGCCTTTCTGAAATCATCCTGTGGTCATTTCTTACCAAACAATAATATTCCATTATATTCATATAACACAATTTATTCAACCATTCTCCAATTGATGGGCATCCACTCAGTTTCCAGTTTCTGGCCACTACAAAGAGGGCTGCCACAAACATTCGTGCACATACAGGTCCCTTTCCCTTCTTTAAAATCTCTTTAGGATATAAGCCCAGTAGTAACACTGCTGGGTCAAAGGGTATGCACAGTTTGATAACTTTTTGAGCATAGTTCCACATTGCTCTCCAGAATGGCTGGATGTATTCACAATTCCACTAACAATGCATCAGTGTCCCAGTTTTCCCACATCCCTCCAACATTCCGCATTATCTTTCCCTGTCATTCTAGCTTATCTGACAGGTGTGTGGTGGTATCTGAGTTGTCTTAATTTGTATTTCTCTGATTAATAATCACTTGGAGCATCTTTTCATATAGCTAGAAATAGTTTCAGTTTCTTCGTCTGAGAATTGTCTGTTCATATCCTTTGACCATTTATAAATTGGAGAATGGCTTGATTTCTTATAAATTAGAGTCAATTCTCTACATATTTTGGAAATGAGGCCTTTATCAGAACCTTTGACTGCAAAAATATTTTCCCAGTTAATTGCTTCCCTTCTAATCTTGTCTGCATTAATTTTGTTTGTACAAAAACTTTTCAATTTGATATAATCAAATTTTCTATTTTGTGATCAGTAATGATCTCTAGTTCTTCTTTGGTCATAAATTCCTTCCTCTTTCACAGGTCTGAGAGGTAAACTATCCTATGTTCTTCTAATTTATTTACAATCTTATTCTTTATGCCTAGGTCATGAACCCATTTTGACCTTATCTTGGTGTCAAATGTCTGAGGTCAGTTTGAAATTCAGGTCCTCATATCCTTCTGACTCCAGGGCTGGTGCTCTATCCATTTTACCACCTAGTTGTGACCTGGAAGCAGTTTCAAATAAAATTAAAAGTATTTTGCTCAGGTTAATCCATAGTCTTTATAACCAAACAAGATAGAGAGGCTATTGATCCTTTTAATGATAGACCTCATAATCTCAGAAGATTTAGAGATAAAAAAATCAGGACACATAAGCATGTGAAGCTTGTAGATAATTCATGCCAAATATAACCAAGATTTGACATATGCATCAGTCTATAATATTAGTATGAACTTCCAATAATCATATTTTACTCTGTCTTCAGTATGTAATCATTTGTGCCTTTCAAGTACTAGCAGCATTACATGCTGAAAAGGTTATTAGTCTATTCTTCCACTTTGACCTATAAACCTATGGTTTACCCACCCACAAATACTTTTAATTGAAAAAAATAAAAGAGAATATGACTAGAATATTGATTGTTGAATTAATCCAACTTTTAAAAAGAATTAAGCCATTTATGAAAGTTTTTTTTGTTTTTTTTTGTTTTTTTTACATAAACCTCTTTTATGGCCAAATAAATGTGCAGATGCTTGTTTAATAATATAATACCACTTTTTATGTGGTGAGTTTTAAATGGAGAATACTTTACAACTATATGTGGTTTTTTAAGGGTGGTAAGACAAGTGATTAGGGAATGAGATGATTAGAAATAATAATTGGATCAGACTATTCCAGATATACTAGTAGTCTACAATAAATATAATACTTTCTCTTGATTTTAGATAGATATAATTTGCCATATTAAGAAAAGATCCATTTATTGTGCTTTTTGCTATTAAGACATTTTGTTTTTTCAAAAACCTTTTCTGCAACTATTTATATAATTTTGTGATTTGTTTTTAATCTGTTGTGATCTGTAGCTTATAGTATTCCTAATATTTAATGAGGCCTTTATTTTTTGTATAAATCCAACCTGACCATAGTGTGTATAATCTTTTAAATATACTATAGACTTTTTGCTAATACTGTATCTTTTATGTTCAGTAGAACTGTTGAGCAATAGTTTATATTATTTTATTGCCTTTTCATCATAGAAGGAATTAAATAGGCTTCCATTTCCTACTTTGCAAGTAATTCATGAAGTACTAGAATTAATTTTTCTTTTATAGAATTCTCTATAATTTTAAATTCATCTTGCTCTGAGGATTTTTTAATAGGACTTCATTTATGGCTTCTTCAACATATTTTTATGAGACTGGATTATTTAAAACTCTTTATTTCTTGTTTGGTTAGACTGCTGTGATTTTCTCATCCCTTTGTGCTTTCTGGTCTATTCATTTATGACTTCCTCTTTACCCTGATTAAAACTAGTTTGTGTGGTGCTAATTATAAAAAATGAAAGAAAAGATATATATACTAGAAAAGTTGAATAAAATTGGGATTATATCGGAACATAAAGAATGAGTAGGATTTATATAGGCAGAAAGAAGAGTAGAGAAACATTCTCAGTAAGAAAAATCTTAATAAAAGTACAGAGTGGGGAGTGAGTTTGGGATGTATGGAAAATATTGACTATTGGATGTTGAATAGGGAAGGGGAAATAGGGAAGTAGTGGAGGGGAAAGGATAGAGTTGTATTTCAGAAAGCTTGAGAGAGGAATTTGTTTTTGATTTTCAGTGATATGGATTGAGAGAAAGGACTTGGATCTATTGGAGTAATCAGAATGTGAGATTTCACTCCATTTTCACAAACAGTGATAGATGGAAATGGAGTGAATAATAATCTAATATCTGACAAATACTTTGAAGGAAGAAAACATGGTGACTTGTAAATATATTTTTAAACAGATGATGAGAGAGAAGAATAATCAAAGATGATTCCAGGATTTCTAGCCAGGGAGCCTGGAACATTAGTGATATAGCACAGGCAGTAAACTCCCAGTAAGGAGGGAAGGTTTATTTGTTTTTTTCCTAACAGTAAGGAGGTGGATATAACTTTAATTTGTATATGTTGAGTCTGAAGTGATTATGGGACTTACAAAAGAAGGTACCCTGTATACCACTCAGAACATAGGCCTGAAGTATAGCTGAGAGATTAGGGTTAGAGATGTAAATCTGGGATTCATTGTTAAAGAAACAGGTCACTGTTTAAATCCTTTCATTCATTAAATTCATTCAACAGTGAATGAATTCTTTAAGTGGTTGAGTGTATTAATATAATTATGATCTAAAGCAATAACTCTAAATTGTTTAGGAGGGAAAGGAAAAAGAGAGTTTTTCTCTCAAATCACTTGTGCATTGATAAAAAGGAGCTACCACTATTATATAGGAATCAGGTGTTGTGTTCATAGATTAATGAGAGAAAAGGGCCATTTGGTATGTAAGATTTGTTTCATAATCACATATAAGCATAATTATGCATTTAAGCAATTTTCAAAATATAATTAAATGAAAAATAACTAACTGACTCCAGATAATTTCAATAAATGAGTGATCTATAATTTTGTCAGTGTAGATATTCCCACTATAACTTAGTTGTTGGTCTCTGAGAATTGCTATAATCTAGCAAATAATCATTGTGTAGTGAAGTGATTCTTTGTGAATATAACTAGGATAGTTTTTAGAGAAATATGTTCAATCATTGGATCTTTTACACAGGTCACCTCAGCATTTAGCAAAAGGACTCTAAATTACACTAAGATGAAAATGAACCTTTGTTAATATAATACAAGTAATTTATGATGAGGTTAACAGCATGTAAAAGACTTGTAAACAAATAACTTCCCAGGATTATATGACATTTAAGGGATGAATAAACAAGATAGGTTTCAAATTTAATCAACTCTGTCTCTTTCCTTAGGTGACTGTTCTACGGAGACAGCAGCGCATGATCAAAAATCGAGAGTCAGCCTGTCAATCTCGTAAGAAGAAGAAAGAATATATGTTAGGTTTGGAGGCAAGGTTAAAAGCAGCCCTTTCAGAAAATGAGAGACTTAAAAAAGAAAATGGATCCCTGAAGCGGCAGCTAGATGAAGTAGTATCAGAGGTAGGTGTTACTCAATTTAACAAATGTTTACCAAGTACTTAAGATACACAAATCCTGGGTGCTGGGTGGGCACAGGAGGTAGAAATACAAAAATGAAAGAATCCTTGCTTATGCCTATCTTTGACTTTAGTGTTGGGTTAAGGAGCTATTAACTTACTAGGTATAAAACTATTAAGGAACTTAACTTCATAGTCAAATTATTGTGAGCAAAGTAGTTCTGGGGAAATAGGTTTTGAGTGATCTTTTCTATAGTCAAGATAAAGCATTGGAAAGAAAGCTCTCTCAGATTCATAATTACTATACATCTCACCACTCGCTGTTTTGCCTTTTTGTTTTGATGAGGACAATCATTTTGAGGCATTTAGATGATTGAGTTATTCAAGTCATATTTCCTCTTTATGTTCTCAAGAAATGGTGGTTTTATTAGTACAATTGGATAGTTTCTAAATAAGATTTCTTTCACTGTTTTTCCTGTTTTTCTAATATCTCAGTAAAGATTACAAACATCTCAAAATTTTTGCAGATGAATAGCAAAAACATATTACAACCAACCCACTTTGGAGCGGCAATATGAGTGACTCATTGTTCTTTATCTATTTTCTCCTGATTGTGTGCCACATAGTAGTAATTTAAAAATTATATTCTGTAGAAAAACTTTTCCCTCACCTTTTGATTAATTCTTCTTCTTTTTTTTTCTTTTTTGACTGAGGCATTTGGGGTTGTGACTGGCCCAGTGTTACACAGCTAGAAAGTGATAAATATCTGAGATCATATTTGAACTCAGGTCCTCCTGACTGCTCTATCCACTGCGCCACCTAGCTGCCCCTGATTAATTCTTTAAAAAGAAACATATAGTTTACATAGTCTAATAAAAAAGATAATTTCTTTTATATAGCCATATAAGGCTAATTTTTAATCCAATTCTAATTGTCCATATTTGTGATTATTTGGAAATTTATTTTTCTTTCCTCCTGTTACTTAGATTTTATTCATTCTTAGTTTATCAGAGACATGCAAGGAAGAGGAAATGAAATTGAAATCTGTTTGAATGTAACAACTTAGTGAATTTATATTTAAGCTTAACAACTTGAATGAATGGTAGTTGAAACTGATGACTAACATGATATGTTTAGATGATCTATATTTTGTCTATCCATTGCTGTCTTTATCTTTCATTACCAGAGGGAATCAAGAATTTGATGAAGTCTCAAGACTCAGTAATATTTAAAACAGTTTTGCAGATATACACCCATTTGATGAGAGGAAATACATTTTTGCACTTGAAAACTAATGTGTTTTCTCCCTGTGTTCCTTGTAGTGAGCTAGTAAAATGGTTATCATATGCTGGTAAATTCTTGATGCAACTAATGCAAGATTGATTGTGTAATGTGAACCTTCTTTGTAGAACCAGAAGCTCAAAGTCCCCAGTCCAAAACGGAGAGCTGTATGTGTGATGGTTGTGCTGGCCTTCATAATGCTGAACTATGGTCCCATAAGGTACACATTTATATATTTTGATTTGGTTATTAAAAATGTAAATAGGAAAATATTTATCATTGTCATTTTTAAAAGATAATGTTTATTGATATGAAATGATGTTAGAACTGTTGGTCAGCATTATTATCCCTTTCATATTAGATGAGGCTTTAAAAAAAAAGATGGCTAAAAAAGTCCTTCATTTTTTTCTAACCATATTATAAATGAATTTGCTTTCATATCCTGAGTTACCGATATGACCACTTTCTGTTTCATTATTCAGCTTAATCAGTAAAATGATTTAGCATCACTGATTCTAAGTCAGCTGAATGAAGTCAGACACAAGTTGGATCTAGGTGGGAGAACAACAAGAGATTGTGTTCTAGCTAGATTTTTATAGATTTTGAGTGAGTATTTGTAAAGTATTTAGTTGAGTTTATGTTTCTAGAGGTAATTTAATATGCAACTCATAGAGAATTATCTTCCAAAAAGTCCCAGAAAGTGGCCTTTCACTTTTACTTCCATACCTCCAAGAAATGGGAACTCACTGATTCCTAATTCAACACTTATATCTACACTTGGATACCAGTGTGTGATAGAGATATTTCTTTCTCGTAATGGTTTTAAAGCTGTCGCTTTGTAACTTTTGCTCACTTGTTTTAATAATGGCCGAATGACATTACAGAATGTAATGGGAAGAGACTTTGGTGGTCATTTCTTTTAACTCATACTCAGAAAGTAATTTTGATTACAACATCCTTAATGAGAATGCATGAGTCCTTCTAATGAGGGAAAATCTACTAATTCTTAAGGCAGTGCATTCTACTTGGACAACTTGGATTTTTAGAAAGGTTTTCTTTATAGCAATTTAACTTTGTCTCTTTATAACTTCTACTAGCCACTAGATGGCACAGTGGATAAAGCAGCAACCATGGCATCAGGAAGACCTGAATTTAAATTCCGCCTCAAATACTTCCTTGCTAGATGTGTGACTCTATGCAAGTCACTTAACATCAGTTGCCTTTTTTAAAAAAAAATGAAAAAAAATTTTTAAACGTTATTTCATAAAACTAAAAGACAATCAAAGAATTCATCTGGAATAACAAAAAGTCAAGAATATTAAGGGAATTAATGAAAAAAAATGCAAAGGAAGGTGATCTAGCTATATTATATAGCTGCAGTTATCAAAACCATTTGGTACTGGCTAACAAATAGAGTAGTAGATTAGTAGAATAGGTTAAGAACATGTGACATAATAAGTCAGTGACTGTAGGAATCTACTGTTTGATGAACCAGACTCCAGCTTCTGGGATAAGAACTCACTATTTAACAAAAATTGCTTGGAAAATTGAAAAATAGTATGGCAGAAATGAGGGATAGACCCACATCTCATGTCCTATATCAAGATAAGGTTAAAATGGATTCATGGTTTAGACATAAAGAGTGATACTATAAGCAAATCAGGAGAACAAAGGATAGTCAGATCTGTGGAGAAGGGAGGGCTATGGCCAAAGAAGAACATTATAAAATGCAAAATGGATAACTTGGATAACATTAAACTAAAAAGGTTTTGCACAAACAAAACCAGTGTAGCTAATATGAGAAGGGAAGCAAAAAGCTAAGAAATTTTTTTTTTAATTTACAGCTAGCTCAATTATAAAACATAGAGAATTGACTCAAATTTATAAGAATACAAGTCATTCCCCAATTGATAAATGACCAAAGGATATGAACATACAAATTTTCTGATGAAGAAATTAAAGCCATTTCTAGCCATGTGAAAATAATTTTCTAAATCACTACTGATTAGAGAAATGCAAATTAAGATAATTCTGAGGTACCACTTCATACCTCTTAGATTGGCTAAGATGACAGGAAAAAGTAATGATAAATGTTGGAGGGCATGTGGGGAAATTGTTGATGCATTGTTGGTGGAATTATAAAATGATCCAACCATTCTGGAGAGCAATTTGGGACTATGCCTAAAGGGCTATCAAACTGATCTATCAGTGTCTCCAATGTATTCCAAAGAGATCATTAAAAAAAGGGAAAAGATCCCACATGTTCAAAAATTTTTGTAGCAGGAAGGAACTGGAAACTGAGTGGATGCCCATTGCTCATCAGTTGGAGAATGACTGGATAAATTATGGTATATAAATGTTATGAAGTATGATTGTTCTATAAGAAATGAAGAGCGGACTGATTTCAGAAAAGGCATAAAGACTTACATGAACTGACGCTGGGTGAAGTGAGCAGAACATTATACACAGAAACAGCAAGATTATGTGATGATCCACCATGAGAGACTTAGCTCTACTCAGCAATGTGGTGATCCAAGACAGTTCCTATAGACTTGTTGAAAATGCCATCCACATCCAGAGAGAGAACTATGAATGTGAAATGAAGCATAATATTTTCTCCTGTTTTGTTTCTTTGCTTGCTTTTTCTTTCTGTGGTTTTTCTCTTGTACAACTGATTTTTCTTGTACATGACAAAAAGGAAAAGATGTTGAAAAGTATTGTACATATATAGCCTAGATCAGATATTTTGCTGTCTTAGGAAGAGGAGCTATAATGGAGGAGGGAGAAAAAATTCACAACACAAAATCTTACAAAAATGAATGTGGACTAAATAAACCTACCATTTGTCAAAAAAACAAACAAACAAACAAAAGGAATTTGAAAACTATCTTTACATATATCTGGAAAAATATAATACTATTGAAGAAAAAAAAAAGAATATCAAGAGAATTAGTGAAAAAAATGTTAAGGAAGGCAACAATGCAGTAATTATGTAAACAATCTGGTACTGGTTTAACTAAGAAATATAGTAGTAAATCAGTGGAATAGATGTTATATGATAATGGACATATGCTCTGTTTCCAGTTCCTTGTCACTATAAAAGATGCTACAAATATTTTTTGTACATGTGATCATTTTTTCTCTTTTATCATCTCTTTGGGATACAGATCCAGTAGTGATACTGCTGAATCAAAGAGTATGCACAGTTTTATGGCTTTTTGGGCATAGTTCCCAATTTGTTCTCTAGCGATCTAGTGTTTGATAAATCCAGAAAGCTTGTTACCTTTCTGTGAACCTACCAGGTCCCACCCAGATGTTGCTGATATTGCTGGTAAAAAGGCCTTTTAGAAGACCATGGGTGCTTTGTTTCCCAGATACCTCTGTGACACTTTCTCTTGCTGTGGCTTGGATTTGGGCTCTCTTGGTGCTAGAAGCTGAACTACTTGACCTACACTGGGATTCCTGGGTACTAGTCTCTGATAATTCCTTACTGTGCCTTAAACAGATTCTAAACTACTTGGGCCCAGAACTTCTAGGGTGCATCACACTGAGCTGTGGGAAACTTTTTTCTACTTTTCCTTGTTTGGGGCTGCCCAGATGCTGAGCTGCCAATTTTCTTTGTGTTGTCTTCCTTGGGTGTTCATCAGGCCCTGTCCCCTCTTTGCCGATGTGTCTCTGTGCTTCACGCTTCTGAAGGATCCTGGCATTCTTTTTGTGCAGCTGTGAGGTAAATGGAAGAGCTTGTAGTTGTTTCTCTTTGGTTGTCATTATTGTTCCTTTAGGTTCGTTTTTAGAGCTTATCTGGGATGATTCTTGGGCATTTGCACTCTTCTGGTTCTAAAATGTTGCCATCTTTCTACAAACTTCCAGTGGGTTTTGTTTTGAGTTTTAATAAAAGTTCTTATCAGCCTCTTGATACTGTTTTTTTCCTTTTTTGCCTTTGTTGGTTTACATGGCTACTTTAGAAGACTTTCCTTTTAGGTATTATGTAATTTTTGTTTTGAGTGGTGAGATGAAGTGAATAGTCAGCAACAACAATGGTGACTCAAATTTATGTTATGTAATATTACATTTTAAAAAGTGCTTTTATTACAACCACACTGTGAGAAAGACGTACAAATGTTATTGTTCATGTTTTATCACTAAAGCTTAGTGAATTTTCTCATGGTTTCTCAGCTAGCAAATTTCAGTGGTAGGCCAAAACCAAATGTTTTGATTTTATATCTAGTATTCTTTCTACTATACTAGACTACCAAATAGTCTGAGGATATTCCAAATAGTCATTGTAATAAAAGAAGGAAAATTCTACTTATTTATTTATTTTTTATTTACCAAGCATATGTATGGGTAATTTTTCCAACATTGACCCTTGCAATTTTTCCTTTCCTTCCCTCCACCCCCTCCTCTAGCTGGCAGGTAGTTCAATACACACTAAATATGTTGAACGACATATTAATTCCAACATATGTATACATATTTATACAGTTATCTTGCTGCAAAAAATCAGATCAAGAAGGAAGGAAAAGAAAAACCGAGAAAGAAAACAAAATATAAGCAAATAACAACAGAGAGAGTGAGAATGCTATGTTGTGTTCCATATTCTGTTCCCACAGTCCTCTCTCTAGGTGTAGATGGTGCTCTTCATCACTGAACAAGGGGAACGAACCCTCTCATTGTTGAAGAGAGCCATGTCCATCAGAATTGATTGTCATATAATCTTCCTGTTGCCATGTATAATGATCTCCTGATTCTGCTCATTTCATTTAGCATCAGTTCATGTAAGTCTCTCCAGGCCTCATTCTGCTGGTCCTTTTTTTACAGAACAGTAATATTCCATAACATTCACATACCATAACTTAGTCAGCCATTCTCCAATTGATGGGCATCCATTCAGTTTCCAGTTTTTTGCCACTACAAAAAGGGGTATCACAAACATTTTTGCACATGTGGGTCCCTTTCATTCCTTTAAGATCTCTTTGGGATATGAGCCCACTAGAAACACAGCTGAGTCAAAGGATATGCACAATTTGATAACTTTCTGAGCATAGTTCCAAACTGCTCTCCAGAATGATTGGATTTGTTCACAGTTCCATCAACAGTGTATCAGTGTCCCAGTTTTCCCACATCCCCTCCAATATTTGTCATTATCTTTTCCTGTCATCTTAGCCATCTGACAAATGTGTAGTGGTATCTCAGAGTTGTCTTAATTTGCATTTCTTTGATCAATAGTGATTTTTGGAGCACCTTTTCATGTGATACAAATAGTTTAAATTTCTTCGTTTGAGAATTGTCTGTTCATATCCTTTGACCATTTATAATTGGAGAATGGCTTGAACTATTATAAATTTGAGTCAGTTCTCTATATATTTTTGAAATGAGGCCTTTGTCAAATCCTTTGGATGTAAAATGTTTTTCCGGTTTATTGCTTCCCAAGAAGGAAAATTTTGAAATGAAAAGTTCAGTATGATGTTTTCTTGTCAAATTTTCTTCTCAGCTTTGGTCTTTTAATCAAGAATATTCCTCTATTTCATTAAATGCCTTCCCTGTGTAAAATTAATATAATTTTAGTTTGGCTTGTTATTCTTGGTTGTAATCCTGATTCCTTTACCTTCTGGAACATCATGTTCCCAGTACTTTTTACCTTTATAGTTGTGGCAGCTAGATCTTGTGTGATCCTAACTGACACTCTATAGTACTTGAATTCTTTCTTTTTGTTTGCTTACAGTTTTTTTTTTTGTTTGTTTGTTTTTTTTTTATCTTTTACCTGGGCGTTTTAGATGTTGACTAAATTATTAAATCCTAAGAGTTTTCACTTTTTTAAAAAAAAGATAATCAGTCATTTCTTTAAATTTCTGCTTTCCTTTTGGGTTCTAAGATGTCTGTGCAGTCTTCTTTTATAATTTTTTGAAATCTGTGTAAGATCTCTTTTTTGTGCATGTCTTTCCAGTAGTCTCATGATTCTTAAATGATATCTCACTGATCTTTCGAGGTCACTTTTTTCCTTTGAGATATTTCATATTTTCTTCTTTTTTTTTCCCCAGTCTTTTTACTTTTCTTTATTGGTGTTTCTTGGAGTCATTAGCTTTCATTTGGTGAATTCTTTCAAGGTATTATTTTCTATGTAAAGTTTTATATCTCCTTTTTATCAGGCTTTTAATTTTCTTTTCATAATTTTCTTGCATACTTTTCTTTAAAAACAAACAAAACAATAAACTGTCTTTTCCTGTACTTCTCTTATTTGGGTTTTAAAGTTTTTTTGTTGTTGTTTTAAAAAAATCTCTTTAGCTTTCCTGGAAATTCTTATTAGATTTATGTCCATTTGTATTTTTTTTCCAGACTGTTTATAGATTTGCTGGTTTTCTGCCTTGAACTTCTTTGTCATTTAAGTGACTCTTCATGGTTGGGTTTTTTGTTTGTTTGTTTGTTCATTCTTCCAGTTTCCTTCTTGACTTTATGTTAGTGTTAGGCTTTGCTCACTTTTGGGATCAGTGTAAGACAGTACATAAATTCTAAGTAGTGTGATACAGAATGTAAGTGCTATAACTCAGAAAATAGAGATAAACAAGTATAAGTGTAATCAAAGTAATGTTCATGGAGGAAATGAGTTAAATAGACTTAAAATATTTGGATAAGTGGCAGGGGAAGAGGAGGGCATTTTAGACTAGATGAATAACATAAATGAACTTAAGAGTGTGGTATGTTTTACTTAAAAGGATCCTAAAATTTATAAAAGGAAGAGATTATTTCAAATTGTATATATTTTAGGCCATCTCAGTTGCTTTTCATATCCCAGGCCTTTGAACTGGTGTTAATTGGCATGATTGATAAAGTTTTTCATTTAGAATACATTTCCTGAGTCATTCAGTCTTGTTAGTTAAGCCTTCCTTGCGTATTTTCCTCATTTTTTTTTTTTTTTGTGTTGTGAGCAAGAAATAGTTACTTTTCATCACATTTCATATATGAAAACTTGTAATCATTGACATTAAACAGTCTACTGTTACAAATTTACATATTTTAAGGGGAATGAGAAAAGACTTTTTTTTTTTTTTTGGATTAGACACTTTTGGAATTTCTGCCTTCTCAATCTGAGAGATCCCATTCATTACTCTTCTGAATGTGGGCCAGCACCTAACTTTTGAAGTTGGCTTTACTAGTTGCATGGGGGCTGATAAGATTAGTGTATTCATTTTTATACTCTCTGCTAATCTGTGTTGGTATGTTCAGTTTGTTATGTTATGCTTTTTAAAAAGGATTATGTAGCTTGGAGCCATTTTGATTTAACTCCACCACATGATAAATCCTACAAGTATATCTCAGACTTGTGTATACATATCTAGTGCTAGCTTGCAAGCTTATATATGGAGAAACACAGTTTGGGGAAGTAAATAGAATGAATAGTATATTATTGTTATTATTATTTATAAAAGAAAGTTCTACCATGCTTGGATTAAGAAATTTCTCTTCTTTTAATAAAGCCCAAGGAGCAAGAAACTATTCCAAAACAACTGGTTGGGTAGTGAAGGCTGATGAATTTGTTGGAAGAACATCAATTTTATTAAGAAAAGCGACAAGCAGGAGGTATAGCCTGTTGTTTCATCTTTCAGTGGATTCTTAATTTTTCTCTGCTAAATGCCATTGTGTCATTTATTTTTCATTTCTTGGAAGTGGATTGGTAATTATCAATGGCAGATGGTTACTTTTTATCATGAAGATATTGGAGGAAATAGAGTGTATATAGTAAGTTTTTTCTGTCTCCGAGTAGAATTATAGACGGATCTTTATTTTGTCTGCCTTTGAAAAAGCACATAGACATATGAGGAGCAATAGGCAAACTCGGAAGGGAATTGTCTCAGTCAGTAAGTTCATAAACATGTATTCAGCCCCTGTGTCAGCTATGTGTCAGGCACGGGGCAAAATACTGAGCATGGAAGTTGATGAGGAAGAGGTGATGCAAACAACCGTGTACAAAAAATGAGGGTAATATCAGCTAGATTAGAGAAATTAACTGAAAGAGGAGCCTAGAGTTAGGCTTTGTGAAGAAGATCAGATTTTATTAGGACTTAAAAGAAGCCAAGAGGAGCCAAGAGGCAGAGATGATGAGAACATTGTGCATGGGGCCAGGAAATGCCTACAGTTGGGAGCTCTGGGAGCACCTGGAGGCCAGAGTCTGGATAGGTGTGGGGAGGCAGTTTAGGAAGAGCTCATGGTGGGATCATGGTGTATGTGGCTTTTCTTTCTTGCTGCGTAGATATGCCTTTGTTTTTTTCCTTTCATTTCAAAGATCAACAGAATGGATTTCCCCTACAAAAAATAAACCAAAAAGGTCTTAAAAGAAAGTAATAATTAAAAGAAAATGTACCACATACTTAGATTTGCCATTGTTTCCTCTTTTGGAAACCTTTTCCACTGAGACAAATAAAAATCCTGAGAAATAGTTTCTAGGTCATTAATAATCCTCTTTATTAATTAGTGACAATCCAATGCCATAAATCCCTTCTGAAAGGGATCTTTCCTGATTGGTGGACATTTAATGAGGAAGGTGGACTAAAAGCCTTCTGCTTCTCCTACTGAAAATGTAACTTGATCTTAAGACTCAGCAGTCTTAAAGCCTCTGAGCAAAGGGAAGCCATCTCCATCTGCACCTCTCTAGCTAGTTCATCCTGACTGGGTTCTGTTTATACTCTAAACAGAATTGGGTCTCCCAGTTGGGTGGGGTCTTCACTAATGAGGAAGGGCCTGGATGGTTAGGAGCAAATCTCACCACTTAGCCTTGCCCTTCAGAGATGGACTGACTTTTTAGGAGTTGAATTTAACATAAATGATAGATCACATTTTAATAATTAGTTATTAATATAATTGCATAATATTAATTTATTTCATCCTGAGTACTTTTTCTTCATTAGATGTTAAACTTGTGGAGAGAAAATCATACTGCTAAAGGATAAGTTAGTCCATAACTTCCTTTTAAGATCATTTATAAAAAAAGGAAGTCACAAAAAAACGTGTGGTATTGGATTGGTGTTGTCTGGAATTGGTTAGAAGGAAAAAGTCTTCATTCCAACATTTCCTAACCTTGTTAGCTTTTCATTATTGTGCATGAAAAATTCCAGTTCCTTATTCTGAGATGAGCCTGTCTTCAGAAATCTGGCTCTAATTTTTTTCATTTAATCACTGAACACATTTTGCTGTATGATGTCACTGCTGGCTTTAGCTCACAAGTATAACTTAAATGTCAAAATTCAAACCACCAAGTATACTGGATTTTGTTCAGCTTGATTTACAAATGAAATCCAGTTCAATTCTTGGCTGAGAATGTTTTCCACATTTATCAAACTGACGAATAAACTGAAGATATAAAATATATCTAAATACCAGGTGTTATTGAGTGTTAGGAGACTCATAGAGATAGCATAGACAAGACCACTGTTGTTCCTTTCCCCC
This sequence comes from Sarcophilus harrisii, assembly GCF_902635505.1. NCBI lineage: Eukaryota > Metazoa > Chordata > Mammalia > Dasyuromorphia > Dasyuridae > Sarcophilus > Sarcophilus harrisii. Next base: position 49,173,432 of record NC_045429.1, read on the forward strand.
CAGTAGTCCAATTTATTCAAATCTCTGAACAAATATTTGTATAGTCATTGGTTATCCTTTCATCTTCTTTGGATTTCATCTTTGGTATAAAGAGATGGGTATACATGTGAGCTAGCACTACACTGGATTGGGGGAAGGGGGATGTGGAAAATACTATTATTGATTCTTTAGCTTTGGCATTTAGATAGGAATTGGGAGAGCTTAAAGGGCAGTTTCAGGAATTTTAAATTATAATTTTGACTGCCCTTTCTCCTAGACTCCAGATATCATAGTAACATCATACTGAGTCTCAAGAAACCTCTCTACCAGGTGACAGATATTCTGCCTAATCTTGAATATTGCTTAATCTCTCAGTGACTACTCCTGGAATTAATATAAATGATGTTTTTGTCTATCTTACAGGAATATGTTAAGAATTAGTAAAACAAATCAGATGAGAAAATTGTTCATAGTATAAATACAGTGAGATGAAACAATTTCTTCAGGCCCATAATGCTAGTTATAATATGAAAGCAGAATGGATAACCTTTATGGGAGAAGTAGATTAACTAAAAGATCTAAAGTAAGAAAAGTGTTTGGTGATAATACCTCTTAACCATCATATCAGCGAATTTCCCAGGGAAGCCACAAAGAATTGTGATTTCACTTGAGAACCATAACCTGTGTGTGTGTGTGTGTGTGTGTGCGTGCGTGCGCGCGCGCACACTAGAGTCAGACACAACTGAAATAATTGAACAACAAAAATGGCACATTCAGTTTAAGGTACTTAGTAGGCAGTTGGAGTTGCAAGTCTAGAGATAGTGTGTGTGTGTGTGTGTGTGTGTGTGTATGTATACATATATTTATATACAAACATTTTGTTTCTATTGTATATATTTCACATATGCAAAATTTTGTGTATCTGTGAGTATGTGTGCATGCATGTAAGAGACCTCAGACTTAGAGCTTCAGCTATAGAGGTTTCTCTTGACAGCTTTAAGAAACATTAAAATTTAGATGTCTACACAGGTGGCAGAGCACTGGTCTTTCTCTTTCTTTACATCTTAGAATTGGGTGAAAGAGAACTGTGAGCCTTATATTAACTTGAACTGAAATCTTCCTCTCGATGGCCCCTTTTCTGTTTTCCTTGCAGTCTCTTGCTTCTTTTCTTTCTTTCCTTTTAATCCCCCCTTTACAAACTACTGCCCAAAGTTTCTTTCCCAGCTCTTCCTTTTCTTTCTTCCTCTTAGTTTTTGTGTTAAGTTTAGTAAGCACTAAAACCAAATTTTGTATGTGTCCTGAATCCTTTTTTTTCTGGTTCATTTAAACCATTTTCTAGCTCATCATATCATATTATATAATGCCTATGTTCTCCATTTTTATATGTTCTTCTTATGTACTCCTACCTCCCCCCCCCCCCCCCCCCCCCCCCCAAGAAATAGTAGCTTCTGTCCCTTTGTTTCCTAGTGTTATCCTATTCGTTTTCTTATATTTCCTTTCTTAAGACTTTCACAACAGAACAAACTGCCTTCAGGTCTTCTGTTTGTCTTATTTGATTCCTCCTGTGACTTCTGGAAAACATTCTGAAGGGACATTTACTTGTTTCTTTGCTTTTACTTTGTTACTTTATTTCAGCCTCTTTAGGATTATATTTCTGTGTTGCAATGTAAATTATTTTGAGTTGTAAATCATTATTGTCTGTCTTTTGGAATATCTGATTTCAATTTTTTTTTTTCACTTTTGTGGAAGTTGCTGCCAAGTATTATGTGGTCCTAACTGGTTCCTTGATATTTTAATACTTTCTTCGTGGTTTGCTTGCATATTTTTTTATTTGACCTGGTGCCTTGAATTTTATTTATAACTTTCCTAGGTCTTCTCACTTTGGAGTTTACTTTCTGTAGGTGACAAGTCAATTCTTTTTGTTTTCTCTTTGCTCTCTTATGCCAGTGGATCTGGGCAAGTTTAATTTGTGATTCCATGACATGTGATATCTAGGCTTTTTGTTTTGTCATCTTCTTTGGGAAATTTAATGATCCTTAAATCATCTCTTTTTGACTAATTTTTAATAAGTAGATCCTTCAGTTTAAAAAATCTTTTGCTTTTATTCTGTTATTTCTATTTTATATATCTGTTCCATCATTGAGTTCCCTGTGCTCTAGTCTAATCTTCAGAGAGTCCATAAGTTCAGTATTGTTTTCCATCTTTTGTTTCAAACTATTTATTCAGCTTCCAATTTTAGAACTCCTTTTCACTAAAAATTTCTTTTTTTTTTAATATCTTAATTTCTTTCAAATAGTCTTGTGGTCCTTTTGGCCAAGACATTTTTTTTCCTCCGAGGCTCTACATAAAGTTAATTTGGAGTTATTCTCTTTTAGTTGTACTTTTTGGTCATTTCTTGATCCATGATATTCCTTCATCGTGGTAACCATCTGTTTAGTTATCTCTTAACTTCATTTTCTAATTTGAAATTTTGTGCCAGGGCTAGGCTTTACCGCATTCTGTATCCTAAGGGTAAGTGAAGAGGAAAAGTAAACCAGCAACGATTGTGGCACAGTTTCCAAGGAATTTGTTGAAATTGAAATCACCTGCATCTTATTAGTCAGTGTTTTGCTGCCTATTGGCCCAAAACATGAATTCAGTCTTATGTTTAATTATTGTATTCTCTTTAGAAGAGGATGTAAATTTGTTAACAAATTTTTTATTTGTGATCATGATGATAAAATTACTTTTAGATTATTTTTAATGACTTTTAATGCCTTATAGAATGATTATAGAGAAACACAAGAAGGATTTGCACTAGCTTGAAATAAAAAAAAACTCATGCTTCTTGCTTTACAAGATGGTCACAAGGAAAAAGCTTGTAAATTTTAAAACATTAGATGTTAATATGAATTAATATTGCAAAGGTTTATCACTAATAGCCTGGCTTCTTAATGACAAATCCTTTAGTTATGGTAACTTATGAAACAAAGAAATACAAAATGGCCCTTCTACTTTTGTAGTGTGAGAATAGCAGAAAAGAAGTGAGTGAGTATTGCTAAGAGTAAGACAGTTTTCAGACCATTTATAAATATCATTTCATGGAGCTTGTATTCAGCTTGTGCCCCCAAATAAGTTTACAACAAATAATTACAAGATCACATTAAAATTTTTTTTTTTTAAAATGTGTAACATCTATTAGAAAGATTGGAAAAGTAGATACGTTCTAAAAAGAATTCATAAAATTCTCCAAATTAAATCAGTATGTATGGCATACATGGCTTGACATCAACAGTGATTATAATAATTTCATATAGAAACTTAACTGTATAAATCATTTATTAGAATGAAGAGGTCAGAAAAACATAAAACTTACTTATTCAGAAAACACTTGACTTGCCAAGTCATAAAGAGAATAACAACAATTAGTGGCCAATAAAATCAGTTTTAAAGAAAACTTCTTGAGAGAGACTTAAAAAAATAGAATCAAACTGTAATTATTTAAGGATGAAATTAGAAGGAAAAAAGAAAAGAAAAGAAAGGTGGAAATGGTCTGCAGAGATTTTTTTTTTCCATCTTCAAAAATCTTTTTACTATCAATTTTCTTTTTTAATAGCTTTTTATTTTTCCAAATACATGCAAAGATAGTTTTCAGCATTCACATTTGCAAAACCTTGTATTCCAAATTTTTCTCCCTCCCTTCCCACTTCTCACCCCAGATAGCAGACAATCCAATATAACTTTAGCATGTACAATTCTTCTAAACATTTTCATATTCATCATGTTACAGAAGAAAAATCACATCAAAAGGGAAAAAAAACGAGCAACCAATCAACAACAAAATAAAGGTGAAAATATGCTTTGATCCACATTCGTCTCCATCGTTCTCTCTCTGGATGCCAATGGCTCTCTCCATTATAAATGTATTGAAATTGGCCTGAACCCACCTCTATGTTGAAAAGAGCCACATCCATTATAGTTGATCATCATATAATCTTGTTGTTGCTATGTAAAATGTATTCTTGGTTCTGCTCACTTTACTCAGTATCAGTTCAGGTAGGTTTCTCCAGGCCTTTCTGAAACCATCCTTCGATAGTTTGTTATAGAACAATAATATTCCATTACTTTCATATGCTATGATTTATTCTGCCATTCCCCAAATGATAGGCAGACATTCCCCATTTGATGGGCAGCTACTCAATTTCCAGTTCTTTGCCATTAGAAAACATTTTTGCATATGTGGGTCCTTTCTCCTCCTTTATGATCTTTTTGGGATACAAGCCCAATAGAGACAGTGCTGGATCAAAGGCTATCACAGTTTGATAGCCCTTTGAGTATAGTTCTTGCTCTCTAGAATGGTTGGATCAGTTCATAACTCCACCAACAACTATAAAGATTTTCTTAACAAACTTTTTGGCATGAGGGACAGTGGAGATACCACATTTGTGCTCTTATTCCCACAGTCCCAGTTATTCTTACCAGGGAGGTTTAAATGGCATTGAGGATAATGAAGATTGGAAAAGCATTTGGATTGGATCAGATGTACTCAGATGAAGGCTGAACTTGAGGTGACAAAACGTTGAGAGAATTGAGAAATGGAGTCTCAGGATACTTGAAGGAGAAGAAAATAACAAAAGTGTGAAAAAATCTTGGACCTTTTTATTGCCTTTCCTCCCACCCCCACCTCCCAAAAGAAGATAATCAGGAGAACATTAATAACTATTGAACTACATTTCTACTTTCCTTTTTATGAAAATTATTTTGAAAAGCAGTATTACCTAAAGAGATAATCTTCAAGACAAAGATATAGTTTCTAGCCCAAATTATAACTCACATGGACTGTGTCACAGTGGGCTAGTCACTCAACTTCTCATGCTTGAGTGTAAGTTTCAGAGTAGATATTGATGTGCTTTGTAGGATTTTTTTCATTATACTATTGAAGCCAAAGATCTGGTTCAAAAATATATATTTTTATAAGCATAAATTATACATAAACTGAGGGCATCTTTGATAAGGATATATAAGAAGGGAATAGGCGAGTTTTGTGCACAGTAGTTTGAATAGAAAATTGAAATAGAGGATTGAAGAAGTAGAAAAGGAGGAAGGAGAAAAAAGATATAGCCTTCTTGCTCTTGAGTTTGCTATTGAAGGAAAAATCATCACTAAAATAACAGTTTTATCCTTTTATCAACTCTTCTCCAATTGGAAGATATTATTCACCCTCCCCCCCCCCCACCACTGCTATTTATCTTCTTTCTACTCCCTCAGACTGAAATCTGAAGATAATAAACTCCCATATACATTCCTTTTTCCACATTTCCCTCAAAGGAGATGACCTTGACACCTGTCTTTTTCTCCTTGTAATGCCACTTCAGCTCAGGACCTCATACCTCCTCAGTACCTTTTACCCTTGAGGCCTCTTCCCCATTCCTTTGATTGGAGAATGAATAATGGAGAGTTCCTTCTGGAACCTCCATTTAAGTAAGTACCCAGGCTAGCCATCTCTTTAGTTTCCATCCTTTATTTCCCCTTCTCAAGTATCTCGCTTCCTCACATTTTTGGGCTTCCTTTTCAGGACTAAGTTGTAAATTCCTTGAGGACAAAAATTATCTTTTGTCTCTTTATCTTGTAAGATTAAAGTATACTAAAAGGTTATTAGTCTTTAAGGTTGCATGTGTATTATTAATGAGTTAGACATTGAGGCCATCTCGGTGAAAGGGATAACAAGGAGGAAAAGGGATCTTCAATGTAAATAAGAACAGCAGCAAAGTTTTATTAAGAAATAATTTGCTATTAGGAGCCTGTCTGCTCTGGAGTTATGAAGGTATATTGATTTTTATTTTTCTTATAAACATTTTGTTCATGGTTAAGAACTGAAATTTCCAATAATCCTGAAGGAACTTAGTAACTTGTCACCTGAGATTGATATTTTTTAAAAAATAGATATGTATTTAGATATATAAAATGTAAATATATACATACACATATATATGTATGTATGTAGACACATAAAATATTCTTAAGATATATTAAATTGGTCTTTGTTCTTTATAAAAAAGCTATTTTTTTTTTATCTTATAAGAATTATTTATAATGAACAACAGATTTGCCCTAAAAGCACTTGACTACATGGTATCAATTTACTTTAAAAAAATTTTTTTTTAGCACAATTTGACTTAGGAGAAATTTTAATTTGTTTCTTGGCAGTCTAAAACATGCTTATAAGTGACTTATTGTCATTATATTGACTATTATCTTCTTTTGTATTTCAGTATGTTTGAGCGGGATTCCAGCACAGTGACTTCTAGTATGAACTCTGCACATCAGAGTAGACATCTTTTAGGATTCTCAGCTACTGAGGAGCAAGATTCAGTTCCAAGAAAAGTTGCTGGTGCCATCCAGAAAAACAGTTACAGGTGATTCTGCCTGTTAAAGTTTGACTTCTTAGTTGGCTTAATAAAACTAAAAAGTAGAAGTAATTTAATACTTGTTCATATATCATAAAATTTGGTTTCTCTTCTCAGTGCTACCAGTAAATATTAAAGGCAAGTCATTTCTCCTCTCTTCCTGTTTTTCTTCATATGTAAAAATGGGAAGATTAGAATAGACGATCTCTAAATTATCTTTTCTAAATCAGCAAGCATTAAAATACCAAGTACTGTGTTGGGCATGAAAATTAAATTATCTCTGCATTTCAAGGAGTTTACTTTCTAGAGGGAAGCTCTGTGTGTGTGTGTGTGTGTGTGTGTGTGTGCACGTGTGTACGTGCACATGCATAGGCATAGAAAATAAGTAAAAGACATTATTTGGGAAAGGCAGATTAGGGGAAGGAGTTGGAATCAAGAAATATCTCAAGCAGAAGGTGGCTAGCACCTGAAGCAAGCTTTGGATGATAGGACAGTTTCTGAGAACAGCCCCAGCTAAAGCACAGACAGAGATAGAAGATGGAGATGAAATACCATCTTTGGGAAACTATAGGAAAAACCTTTTGGTTTTTTTGAGATACCACCTCAGCTCTTTGAAATTATTTTACTCATCTATGTTGTAGAGTAGAAATTGTAATAGCTTATATGTACCTTATGAAGTTATTAAAATTAAATTAATATTTGTAAAATACTTTGTAAACCTATAAGCACTCTGTAAGTGGCAGGCATTATGATATGATCTTATAATTTTCCTATCTACATGTAAAATGACAATTAGAAAAAAGGACTAATGGATTTTTAGGCACAAAATGTACAAGGAAAATAGTGATGCGTGTGTGACTAGTGATTTGATGTGGTCAGGAATGTGTATGGGACAGAGAGAACTGGCTTGAGTCCTCTTACTGCCCCAGTTCACCCATTCTCATTGTATTTGAGTTCTCTTTGCAGATTGGAGTTAGATAAAATAAATTACTATTCTTTAATGTAGTATGTACAACATAAATATAAGATTTCCCATCTTTTTAGGAATAAGATGAGGACTTTCAGTGCATATACTACAGGATTGCTTTTGAACATTTAAACTTAATATGCCTTCAAGATTTCCTAATTTCTTTGTAGTTCTAGTTAGAAAAGAATATGGCCTATAGTCATGTTAGAAATGTCTCCTATTAGGCAAGATCTAGCAAGAGAAATATTTAAGAACTTTATTGATATCTACTATACCAGGCTGTAATGGTTCCAGTGGAAGTAAGGATAGCTCTGATCCTTTCTTGCCATAATCTATCCCAGCCAGGAGAATTATTATCATAGCCATGGAATTCTAGGCAATATCCCCTTTACTTCATCCAAATTTATCACCTAATTCAGATCCTGGTGGTTCTTATTTGCTGGCCTTCATATCAATGAATAAACGTTTATTAAATGTCTATCTTTTATATACTTGGCACACTTCTAGATGCTAGAGTTACAAAAAAGGAAAAGGAGAGAGTGCTTTACTCAAGTAATTTTACGTGTTCTCATAAGACCATAGTACAATATATACTGTGTGTGTGTATATATATACATGTATGTATACACACACACACACACACACACACACACACCCCAATGTAAACATAGGGACAGGCTCTGGTGAACAAATGACTTCTCCTGGTGCAGGTTAGCAGTTTCACTGTACAGACCACTGACAGAGTCTATGACTTGTCCTAATTTAACCTATGGAAGGTGTATCACAGGTGTTAATAGCTCTGAGGCTACCCACTCTGCCATGCTTTCTCTCCTAAAAGTATGTTCATGGAAGCTTGAGATTATGTAATTTCTCTGTTAAAATATCATGAAAACTCTGAGGAAGAGATGATGGCCATACTGATCTGCTTACATCATGTTCCTTCTACTATCTCCATACCTTTGTGCTTACTGTCCCCATGCCTCTAATATTCCCTAATTTTCTTCAAGCGTCAACTCAGGTGCCAGTAGTAGTTTTTATCTTCTTATCTCTATTAATTAGGTTCTCCAAAAGAGACTGTATATTCTAGAATGTAGCATTCTGAATTTTACTTAGTGAGTTGTAGACTGAATTTTGTTTTTGTTTCAATGAGCTTCTGAAATTTAAGGTATGTTATTTTTGCTTCAGAAGTCATCATCACTTAAATTTTATCCTGGATACCTGATAACTAATAAAAATTAGAAAGGATTATAATTTTTTTGACTATCTGTATCACAATATGTGAGAATATATATTTAAATTATTTGATATTTCTAAGAAAGAAATACATCAGTGTATTAGCCTGGTGTTATTTCTTTTCACCGTGCTCAGTATTGAAAGTAAGATCCCAGTTATTGCTTAAAAAGCATTTAAAGGGGCTATATTTGAATGAACATTAAAGCTGAATTTTCAGTTACCACTTACCCATCAAAGTTATGTTTCTTCTTAATGAAGTCTATTTTATGTAATGCTCATTTAAAAATAAAAGACTGATCTCTTGTGTATGAGATAAAAATATAGAGAACCAAATTTGTCCATAATTTCTGAATTTGTAGCTGCATACTTTGACTTGCTCATCATATTGTAAATGCATTATTTTTTTTAAATCTTGGAAGTATGTGACAGTACAGTCTCGTACACATGCCATCAGAATCTGTATTTAAGACTTTGTTCCAGAAACTTTTTAATGTCTTAGTGTGGTCTAATGTGACCATAATGGGTCATTTGTCAAGGGTGTTTTCCTTTGATAAAAAGTCTCCTAGACCACAGACCATTTCAGGGTTAGTGTGTGTTTAATTTTTTCCAGATTGCACATTGGCTTATGGAGCTCACTTTCCCTTCTCCTTCAACTCCACCCAGTCCCTTTCCTAGTATTTCTCCTATCATATTTTTCCTTTCCAGAAGAACATTTTTGGCTGACAGAACAAAGCTCTTTGACACAGATGTGCAGAAATCATTACTAGAATTTGTCTATCACATGGAAAGAGGGTAATAAGTCAGAAATATGTTTTCAAAGGGATTTTCAGAGTATTTGCAAGAATATATATTTTAAAATATATATATATATGAATGTTTTTTAAATAAATAGAAACATGATGTTGGATTCTTTTTTTCCCCCTCTGTTCCCAATCAACTACTCTGTCTGATGCATTTAGAAGAGTCTACTCTTTTTGCCAAGTGATGGATTGACTTTCTTTTCTAACCATTTAATTTTATGTTGACCTTTTAATCTCCCTGCCATGTTTTTGTGCATGTGTGGCATCATCTTTCACCTGTTTTAATGGGTTTGGCACAATTTTATAATTTAACCACATAGATTCACCTTATATATAATAGATCTGTTACAAATTGCATATAAATTAAATGAATGAGCTTCTTTTGAATTTGCCCTATAAAGTTATTTTATGAAGAAAATAATCTTTTCAAAATGTAAATGATCACCCCTTTGTTGATCTCTTTTTAAAAGACTGAGTAGTAGTATAACTAAGTTTTATAAAGTAATAAATACATATAACATTTCCAGGCAGTACTAAGGTTGCTTATAAGATGTATCAGAACTGCTCTGGAGAGGATAAATAGCAATAAGGTTACCATCTCTGACTCCTTATTGCTTCCACATTACTCTTCCACTTAGACCCAGATTCCTACCCATAAATTTCAAGTTAGCAGATCAGGCAATTGGAAGTATTTTTTAAAGTGGCTATATTTATTACTTTAAAAATTACATATGATGATTCAGTACTACCCTAGGTATGAGCTATGCCTAAAGAAAATTGTTTTATAAAGACTGGTTTTATAAGGGTACTACAGAAGGCCATAGAGTCTGGGACGAGATTGTCATTTGCTCTTCATAGAGCTACTATAACTACTCTTTATTCTGTCCTCTATTTTATAGTTGACTATAGGCACTATATTGTTTTCTACATTTAATGATGGTAGTGGTTTTCCACAGCTTCTTTTATTCTAAGTTTCTGGAATCATAAGGAAATAATTGCTTGTATTTATATATTCCAGATATGATCAGTCTGTCTCTAATGACAAAGCTTTGATGGTGGTAACTGAAGAGCCACTGTTGTATATTCCTCCACCTCCTTGTCAGCCAATAATCAACCGTACAGAATCTCTCAGGTGAGTGTTGTTTGGTCTGTGTGAGAATTTTTGAAAAGTTGTCTGTAATCAGCAGTTCTCTCTTTGCCTGGCTTTGATTTCAAAGAGATGATTGGATCACCAATAGTATCTAGATCAGCATCTTTCAAACCTTTGGCTTATAGCACTGGTTCTTTTTTGCTATCAGAAGTTATGGTGCAATGAACTGGCAGCATTGTGGATAAGTGAGGAAACTGCATACACCACCATGATTACAAGTATTAATTGTACGCTGACTTTTTAATCTCCCTGCCATGTTTTTGTGCCCTGTACATGGTGCATGCCTACAAATACTGAGAGCACATAATATTGAAGAACTACTGTTCTGGGCAAGAAAAAGAAGTTAGAATGTTTCTCTGTTTTTCTTACTGTCTAACAATATATATCTCATGTTCACTCAGTTTCCTCACTAATCTCTTAAGAATAGTCCTAACTACCCATCTTCTAGGGTTGTGGTTCATTTAATTGAATTCAATTAAGTATTAATTAAAGAGATTTCTGGGGCAGCTAGGTGATGCAGTGGATAGAGCACCAGCCCTGAAGTCAGGAGGACCTAAGTTCAAATCTGGGCTCAGATACTTAACATTTCCTAGCTGTATGACTCTGGACAAGTAACTTAACCCCAATTGCCTCAGTCCTCCCTCCCCCCCCCCTTTTTTTTGGGGGAGAGAGAGAGAGAGAGAGATTTCTATGTATCAGATTCTGTGTGTGGGACTGGGAATAAAAAAAGCAAAAAACAGTCCTTACTGTTAAGGACCTTCCATCATGTTGGAGATATAGCATTTTGAAATTTTTAAAATGTTATTTGCATGAAAACTCATCATTTGGAGTTTTCAAAGAATCTCCTTTAATTTCTTTCTGACCAGTTTTCCAAACATCTTTTTGTCTCACTATTGTGAGAACTCCCAATACTGCTCCTGCTGCTGCTTGCATTGCTACTTCCAGTGTCTACAGCTGTTGTTGCCTTACCATGTACTCCTGGCCAGCCCCCACTTCAGTGTCAGAGACCTCTCCTTCCAACCTCTCAAGTTATCTTGTCCTGGAAAACTGTCTTGCCCAAGCTTTTTGTTGGCTCTGCTGCTCCACAATTTGATTTAATGAGTTATTTTAAAGTTCTTTGGAGGAAAAATGTTGGGAGATTTTGGCTAGAATGCTCCTTCTATCATGCCATCCTTCAGTATTGTAATTTTCAAAGTTTTTCACACATCAGTTTATAATTAGGAATCCTGAAATATATTAAGTTCCCTCAAACCTTTGAGATGCTTGCGCAGTTCAAAAGCAGAGGAAAACTTTGGAATCATTTTTTCTGGAAAAATTTTTTTCCTTCTATTTATACTTGGCAGGTGTTTAACTGTGAATATCCTTTCAGTTTTGAACTTGTGATTGAGTAAGCTGCCTTATAAATATGAATGGTCTGTTTAAAAGCTACATATATTAAATACATATATATTTTATGTTACATATTTATTACATATATATTATAAATTACATATATATTTATAAATACATACATATATTACATATATATTAAATATACTTATTCAGAATGTTGAGAGTATTGTGAAACATTTATTTTTTAGAAGCATATTTAATTGAACATTTTGCTTAATAGGTTGAATCATGAACTTCGAGGATGGGTTCATAGACATGAAGTAGAGAGGACCAAGTCAAGAAGAATGTCAAATAGTCAGCAACAGAAAACACGTGTTCTACAGGTATCTTTTGATTTTTTTTTTTTATGACAAAAAGAAAACAGTTTATCTTCATTTCTTTGCTATCAAAGCACTGCACATATTGTGCATGTAGTCAGCTTTAAAATTATGTGGGTACTAAAGGGAGATATTGACCAGGAGTGGAAAGGGTACTGATTGTGAAAAACCCTCTCTCTCCATTACCACAAGTGTCATAGGCAAGTCATTGAATCTCTTTGAACAAATTTCTCCATATGTAAAAAGTTGGATTAGATCAGGAGTTTTTAACTTGGGGTCAATGAAATTGTTTCTAAAACTTTTTTACTGATAACTAATTCAGTATAATTGTTTTCCTTTGTAGTCCTGTATATTTTATTTTACTTATTTTAAAAATTGTTTTGAAAACAGTTCATGACCAAAAAAAAGATTAAGCCCTGGATGATCTCCTAAGGCCCAGGTATCATCATACTTTGATTCTAAGATTAGAATTCACTGTCTAAATCCTTAATTTTTTTTTTCTTCCTGTTATCTCCTTTTGGTGATTTCATTGATTACCAGTATCTTTATTGAGGTTTGCCAGTCTTTAGGAATGGAGGTAAAATTAAAATTAGGTAATTTAGTTAATTGTGATGAACTCTGGAATTAGATTTTGTAAAAATATTATTTAAATAGTTATCTTAATTGCATTGTGTTGAATTAATTGAGTATGTTAATTTATTAGTTATTCCTCCTTACCCCTCTGTCTTTTTCTCCTTTCTTTTCTCTCTTTCTTCCTCCCTCCCCCTTCTTTCCTTTTTTTTTTCCCTCTTCCTCTCTCTTTCCTTCCTTATTTTCTGTAATAGACTAGGTAACTTTTTAGTACAGGGAAAAACATTTATCAGCATAGTTAATTTGTCTAATGTCCTGGCATGAATGAATAAATACACATTCATTGAGTGCTTTTGTATTTATTAGGTAAATATTATATTTATCACTTGGAGTACAAAGAAAAGACAAAAGTGTCTTGGAGTACAAAGACAAGACAATCCCTGTCCTCAAGGAACTCACATTCTTTTTTTTTTTCACTTAATAGTATTTTTTTTCCAATTACATGTAAAGATCATTTTTGTAAGATTTTGAGTTCCAAATTTTTTGTCCCTCTCTTCCTTTCTCCCTCCCCAAGACAGCAAACAATCTGATATAGGTACAATCATTTTAAACATATTTTCATATTTGTCATGTTATGAAAAAAAAAAGGGTAACCACAAGGAAAAAAAAAACAAAAGTGAAAATAGTATGCTTCGATTTATATTGTCTCCATAGTTCTTTCACTGGATAAAGATGACATTTTCCATCCCAAGTCTTTTGAAATTGTCTTGGATCACTGTATTTCACAGAAAAGCTAAGGTCTGACATACTTGATCATCATATAACCTTGCTGTTACTGTGGCAATAGAGGTGGTAGTCTGAGAGTCATTGGTATTGCTAAGGGTCTTGGTTTTAATTGCCTGTGGGGCCTCAAAGAGGTTTGTAGTTTTTATATCAAGCATCCATCACTTTATGTGTTAGTGTAAACATACTATTCTGGTTATCTGTTCCTCAGTAAAGAAACGAGGTATTAGGCTAATGATTCAAATTTATCGTAGAGAATATACTGTGTCTAAATTTTAACTTGCCAAGTTCATAGCCTTTTCTTGGTTGTATATTTCCTCCCATGATAGATTGATGGCAAAGCAACGACTGTAATTCCTAAACCAATGAACAGTAGTTTTCTTATAACAGAATACTTTTGGTTTCTTCCTCTAGTATTTCTCATTTCTTTCCACTTTTTTTCCTTTAGCCTCCTTCAGATTCTGAAGAGACCCAAAAGTCTTATAAGGTATACTATAAAATTTTGGTGAATTACTTAACTATGATGGTTTTTATTTTGTTTTGTTTTGTTTTGACATTTTGCCATTGCATACTTTAATGGATTCCTTTATAAATTAGATTTCATAATAATTAGCAGATAGGATAAAGAAAATGAAAGGAAGCAGCCTGCATTACTAAAAGACTATTTTTGATAATCAGACTGCCCAACTTAAAAAATCACTGGCAATTTGTAACCATTCTTTATTAAGAACTTGTAGGTTATCCAGACATATTTCTTTTTTATTCTTTTTCATGCTATAAGGTAGCTTCCTAGCATCTTTTTTTTTTTAAATACTCATTTTGAACTTAAATACAAATAGACAAAAAAGGGGACACTTCTATGTGTACAGCACAATATAAAAACAAGATTCACTATAAAAATATGAATTTCCATTTCACAGTTTACTTTTTTAAAAACTATGTAATTAATAAATACTATATGTCATTTTCAAAGCTACCCTGTTTTTCTTTTATACCTTCTGAGTTTTCTTTTGTTCTCTCCTGTGATTTTTTTTTCTCCCTCTCCATTCCATCCTAGAGAGGGCACAAAAATGTATATATGTGAAAAATCATATTTTACATTCCTGTTTATTTAAGTACTTTCTCTGGATATGCATGACATCTTCCTTCATAAGTCCTTTTATAGTTGATTTGATTATTTATAATACTCATGACTTGATTGTTCAAAATTGTTCTTAGAATAGTATTGTTTTTACTGGGTACAGTGTTCTTTTGCTCCTGCTTATTTCATTCTTCATTATTTCATGCAAATCTTTATATATTATTCTAAAATAAACCAGCTCATCATTTTTTCTTTTTTTGGCTGAGGCAATTGGGGTTAAGTGACTTGCCCTGGGTCACACAACTAGGATGTGTTAAGTGTCTGAAATCAGATTTGAACTTGGGTCCTCTAGACTTCAGGGCTGGTGCTCTATCCACTGCGCCATCTACCTGCCACCTCATCATTTCTTAGAGTACAGTATATTCTATTACAATCACATAGCACAGCGTATTTAGCTATTCTCTATTTCTTTGTTACCACAAAGAAAGTTGCTGTAAATATTTTAGAACATGTAAGTCTCCCCCTCCACTCCCTCGCTTTTTTTTTTTTCTAATTACCTTGGGAAACAGAACTGATCATGGTATTATTATGTCAAACGGTATACACAGTTATTTTCATAATTTTTTTTTGTTTGTTTTAAAACTAGGCAGAAGAAAGGGGTAATCAAATCTCAAATCATCCAATTTATTATGTGAAAAAAATTTGATGGGAAATGTTTAAGTAGTTAAAATGAGTTGTCTATATTTAAATTTACCATACAATCTTCTAGGCTCAATGTTGATAACATTATTATTTTACCTTCTAATATCTTATTCTACCTCCCAATTTCCCCCCTTTAATCCTTTAAACATACAAGTCCCAGATTAAACTTCCTTAAACACCACTGTGGTTAGGAATGCATAATCCTTTCTGAAATAGGATCTATTTTTTATTTCCTTAATTAAGATTATGGAGCAAAAGTTAAGGGGGATATGATAATATAAATCACTTGGTTTGAGGAAGGGGAATTGGTAAGTCACCCATTCCCACTTGAAATATATATCATAGGATTGTCAATTTAAACTATGAAAAGACCCTTGAGGTCATTGATTGTCATTTTATACTTTAGAAACCGAGACCCAGAAAAATTAAATGGCTTGAATCCTGTGGAAGAAGGAGGAGGATATTAATGCTTCTGCTTCACTCAAGTAATTGATTAGGTTAAGCTGTAGGGTTAGAGATCCCTACAGATCAGACCTGATTTTGTTACTCCTCTGCTCTAAAACATTCAGTAATATCCCCTTATCTATAAGATAAAATCAGAATTACTTAGTTTGTCAAATCAAATCTTCCATAATCTAACTTTATAGTCTCATTTCTCCCTTTTTTCTATGTATGAACCCTTCTCTCTAACCAGATTGATTTATTCATATTCTCCTTTAGCACAAGTCTTATGCTTTTTCTTGGTCCAAATCCCATTGTTTTCTCCATCTGAAATTATTGCCTCAGACTCTGTGCATGTGTAATTCCTATTTATCCTTCAAGTAAAAATTTTGATTCTTCTTTCTTCATGAAGTCTCTCTAGATTGAACGAGCTCAAAATATTCCCTCCTTCTTATGACCTCAGAGCACTTATTGTCTATGATAGTCACTATATAGTTGTCCTGATTTAATGACAGTCATTTTAAGAAGTAGAAGTATATAGTATATAGAAGTATATAGAAGACCCTCTAATTTGTAGACCCTCTAAAAGGGTTTCAGAGATCCCCAGGATTCTCTAGACCATACTTTGAGAACCACTGCTCAAAGTACTATAAAATCATGCATACCTTTTGACCTAACAATACCACTACTAGGAATGTATCCCAAAAGAGATTTTTTTTTTTTAAAGGAGAAAGAACTGCTGCAAAAAGAAAGAAAAGGTGCAAAAAATATCTTTTTTTTTTTAAATTTTAATAGCTTTTTACTTTTCCAAATATATGCAAAGATAGTTTTCAACATCCACCTTTGTAAAAACTTGTGTTCCATATTTTTCTCCCTCCTTCCCCTTCCCCCCTCTTAGTCAGCAAGCAATTCAATACAGGTTAAACATGTGCAATTCTTCTAAACATATTTCCATATTCATCATTCTGAACAAGAAAAGTCAGATCAAAAGGTGAAAAAAAAACCCCACAAGGGTAGTAAAGAAACAGCTACAAAAAAAAGGTGAAAATACTGTTTTGATCCACATTCAGTCTCTGTAGTTCTCTTTCTGGATAGAGATGGCATTTTCCATCCCAAGTCTATTGGAATTGTCTTGAATCACCAAATTGCTGAGAAGAGCTAAGTCTATCATAGTCTATCATCACATAATCACAAATTGTACATTTGTGTACAATGTTCACTTGGTTACTTCTTTCAGTATCATTTCATGTAAGTCTTTTCAGTATTTTCTAAATTCAGCCTGCTCATCATTTCTTATAGAGAACAGTAATATTACCTTACATCCATATACCATAACCTATTTAGCATATACACCGCTATATGCAATGCTGATGTTATGTAATATTCATGATATTTAAAAATATAAAGCCAAGAGTCAGTTTTCCTTTTGTTAAGTGATACAAATCTTAGATCTAGCATAAATAAGGATCATTTTCTTCCTTTTATACTTATTTCTCATTTACTTATCGCTTCTGCAACTCAACTTTATCTAACCCTTGACCATATTTTAGACTAGAAAAAGGAGGAAAAGAAAGTCAGCTTTTTTGTTTTTTTTCTTCTGCCAAAATGGCAATAGATATTTAAAATTAATCAATTAATAAAGTTGTTACATCTGCCTAGCTCTGGTTTATTTATTTTTTTACTTTATTTTGTTTAATTCATCGATAGACTTTTTATTCAAAAAGACAACACAATTTTTTGGTTATAACCTAGGGAATACTAAATTAGGTACTATGTACATCTTAAGCATACATATATTGTGTCAGTCAGTTTATCCTTTGTGGGTTAGTGGAATTGGAATCCTAGGTCCTAAATTTGAATATTAACTCTGCAGCTGGTGGCAAGTCACTTAATCACTGTGAACTTTTTCAGTTGTTCAGTCATTTTTCAATCACATCTTGATTCTTCATGACCCCATTTGGGATCTTCTTGATAAAGATGCTACAACTGTTTTCCATTTCCTTCTCAAGTTCATTTTACAGATGAGGAAACTGAGGCAATAGAGCTAAGTGACTTGTTCACAATCACAAATAGTGTTTGAATCTAGATTTGAATTCAGAAAAATGAATCTTCCTGACTTCAAACCCAGCACTCTATCTATTGTGCCACCTACCTGCCCACTATGGGCTTTAAGTTTTTTTATATATTAATTGAGGTGGTTGGACTACTTAGAGCTAACTCTAAGATCATAAGACTGCATTATAATTTTATTCTCTCTAGATTGGAATGGAGCTGAGTAAATTCAGTTAACAGCTTGGAAAAAGGAAAAAAATAATAGGTGGAACATTTTTCATAAGTAGAACTTAGTTATTTAAGTAGTTGCAATAGGGCAATAGAAAAGATATTTTTTGAACACTAATACTAAGTGATTAATTTTGGGATTCTCAGATCCTTATATAGCTTGAGATTATCTTTTGGTAGAAAATAACTTTAACATAATTGTGGGCTATTTTATGTATTCAGAATCGGGTTATTTATCATCAATGAGTTCATGTATTGAATTATGGTTTAGTTCATTTGTGTGTTGAGCACTGTTAAATACATTGAATAGTAAGATACGTTTTTATAATTTCTCTTCTATATTTATATTACTTTGCAAAACAGCTATTCATACAAATTAGGTTCCCAGAATTCATTGCTTATGCATATCTTAGATGTTAAAACTTGTGGAGCCTATTGGCTAGAACACAGATGTCTTTCTTTTACGTGACGTCCATTTTGATTAGTTCTTTTTTTATCAGTAGCTGATATCCTGGGACATATTTGTTTGAACTTCACATGTAAGTACAAGTATAGGTGCTGGTGTTTTATTAGGTTCATTTGAGAGAAATTTAGGTCTATTAAAAAGATTGTTATTGACAGAGAGACTATATATGGGATGTACTTAACCAGAAAGTACCTAAACAGATTCCATGAACCCTGTAATCAAGGGAAAGACCTTATTTTCTTTTTTTTGTAAAATAAAAATGATTTTTTTATTCTTTAGAATTCTCTGGAACACGGTTCTAATTCTCAGCTGATGGCTGTGCAGTATACAGAAACAACTAGCATCAGGTAAGAAAAGATGAAGGTTTGTTAATGAAAAATTAAGCCCTTGGTGAGACACTGCCAAGTTTTCACTTTGTTTGGGAGTAAAGCATTATTGAATATTTGCTCTTTGTTAAAACAGAATAATAAATGAAAGCCACTGGAAAAAATATTAAAGATTAGTCCTTTTTTAGTACATTAAGTACATTACTGATTTTTAAATTAATCTTTTTGCAATTATCAAACTTTTTTTTCCTCCTTCCTATTGCCCTTCTCTAGAATAACCAACACAAAACACTTGTAACAAATAAGTATCATGAGGTAAAATAAGTTTCCATAGTGATCATGTCTAAAGATATGTATCTTATTCTGCATTCATCACTTCTTCATCAGGAAGTTAGTAGTATTCCTATTTATCTTTTTAAGTAATCATTGATCACTGTGTTAATAAGAGTTCTTCAAACTTTCAAAATTGTTTTTCCAGTGTTGATGTTTTATTATAAAATGTTCTCCTGATTCCTTTCATTTCCTTCTGCTTCAGTCAGTCCATGTACATCTTCCCAAGTTTCTCTTAAATTCTCTATTTTTTATAGCACAATCATATTTCATTATATTCACATACCATAATTGTAATCAGCCATTTGCCCATTGATGAGCATATTCTTTGTTTCCACAAAAAGAATTGCCAAAAGTGTTTTGTATAAATGGATCTTTTTCCTCTTACTTTGATATCCCTGTGATACTATTTTACTAATGGGATTGCTGGATCAAAGGGTGCATTTACATCCCTACATGGGAGAATGATAGAACTTCTTCATTATTGGGGCAATTAGAAGGAATATAGACAGATAGAAGCTACAGATGTGCGTTGATTATGAAGGGATATCTTAAAAAAAATAAAATTAAGAGTTGAGAGAGGAATGTACTGGGACAAAGGGAAAAGGAGAGTTGGAATGGTGTAAATTATTTGCCATAAAAGAGGCAAGAAAAATACAGGGGAAGAAAGAGAGGGAGTGAGTGAACTTTACTTTCATCATAATTGACTCAAAGAGAAAATAACATACATCCTCAGTATGGGTATAGAAATCTAGCTTAGCCTGCAGGAAAATAGGAGGGGAAGAGGATAAGAAATGAGAAGGTGATAGAAGAGAGGTCATAGTGGGGGATTTTGAGGAGGGACAGGATGAAAGGAGAGAAAGAATTTGAATAAGTGGAGAAATACAGTTAGCAATAGTAATTGAGAAAAAAAATTTTAAGCAAGTTTCACGATAAAGACTTCATTTCAAATGTATAGGAAACTGAATCATATTTATAAAAAATAAAAGCCATTCTTTCATTGATAAATGATCAAAAGATAGTGCTATTTATAATTGTATTAAAAAAATATTCTAACTCACTATTGGAGAAATGCAAATTAAAACAATTCTGAGCTACTACCTCATACTTATTAGATTGACTAGTGGGCTAGAAAAGAAAAATGACAGTGTTGGAGGGAATGTAGGAAAAATGAGACACTTATGCATTACTGTTGGAATTGGGATCTGATTCAATCATTTTGTAGCACAATTTGTAATTATCCTCAAAGGCAGTGGTTCTCAAACTTTTGTTTTCAGTATCTTTATCCTATTAAAAATTATTGAGGATCTCTCCAAAGCATTTTTGTTCATCTGAGTTATATTTATAGACATTTACCATATTGGAAATAAAAACTATTTTTGAATTTGTAGACCCTCTAAAAGGGTTTCAGAGATCCCCAGGATTCTCTAGACCATACTTTGAGAACCACTGCTCAAAGTGCTATAAAATCATGCATACCTTTTGACCTAACAATACCACTACTAGGAATGTATCCCAAAAGAGATTTTTTTTTTAAAGGAGAAAGAACTTATATCTACAAAAATATTTATAGCAGCTCTTCTCAGGGCAAAAACTGGAAATTGAAGGGATGCCCATCAATTGGGGAATGGCTGAATAAATTTTGGTATGTGATTATGATGGAATATTATTGTTCTGTAAGAAATGATGAGAAAGATATTCTCAGAAAAACATGGAAAGTCTTCCATGAGTTCATGTAAAGTGAAATGTACTGTGTACAGAGTAATAGAATAGCAATTGTGGGATGATCAGGTATGAATGACTTTATTATTCTCAGCAATACAGTGATCTAAGACTATTCTGAAAAACTTAATGATGAAAAAATGCTATCCTACTCCAGAAAAGAACTTATTGTGTCTGAAAACAGATTGAAGCATATTGAAGTAGCTCGGTGGTTCAGTGGATAGAGTACTAGCCCTGAAGTTAGGAAGACCCAAGTTCAAATCTGGTCTCAGACACTTAACACTTCCTACCTGTGTGACGCTGGAATTGCAAGTCAGATCAAAAGGTCTCATGATCCTTACAGAACAGTGGCAAAGAAAATGATAATGTCTCTTCTTTAATATCATTTCCTTTGATAAAATCATAGCATTTTCTGATGTTGAACCTGCTGTTATTTTTTTCAGTTTTTTGACTTTGTTTTAATATTTCTTAGTGACTTCATGAGATCATTGGCTTCTATTTGGTCCATTTGAATTTTCAGAGTTTATTGTTTGGGCATGGTTTTATATCTCTTATGCTAAGCTGTTGATTCCTTTTCCAATTCTTTCTTCCATAGTTGTCATTTCTTTCTTTCTTTCTTTTTTTTTTTTTTTTTTTTTTTTTTTTTTTAGCTTTCAGCCCCTTTATTCTTTAGTTGCAATTGATTTTTAATCTCATATAAGTTTTGTATAGATAACATTTCTACACCAACATGGCAAAACATATAATTTACATTAATAGCGAGTAGCTTAGTTATTACTGTTAATTTTTTTTTTTTATTTAGAAATTCACCAAATCATAATTGGCTGGCATGTTTTTGTTTTTCAGTTTACAAAATGGATAAAATAATTCAAAGGGGATAGGAATTGTGAAGTTTGCTTTTTACAAATGATGATGGCTGATTTCAAAGCTATTATTTTGCAAAGAAAATAACTGTATTTTATTAATAATTGTAAGCCAATATTTTGATTATATTGCCATGATTTTAGTCCCTTACTAATAGAAAAATGGAAATATAATTTGAGATCAGATGAGTTAGAATATTTTTGGTGTAAGGCGTTGGTTGTTAGATATTTTTACTTGTTTCAGATATTGATGTCTAGATAATGTTTTTGATTAATTCTGCGTTATTTCTAGTAATTAATTCTTCAAGTATATTATTGGGAAAAGATTGTTTAAATGGAAGTCTTGGTATCCTTAAAATGAAAGACATTCAGATAAGGCATGAATATCTATCTTCATATTGAAGTAATACCTTTCTCTTTTTTTCTTGTTTCCATAGGAATCCAGGGAGTGAGCTGCAAGTTTATTATGCTTCACCTAGAAGTTATCAAGACTTTTTTGATGCTATCCGAAGAAGAGGAGATACTTTTTATGTTGTGTCATTTCGAAGGGTAAGTACATTTGGTTATTTATTCATTCAATAAATACACCATCCTCTTTGTACAAAACATTGTGATTAGCACCAGATGAGATAAGAGATAGACTCTTATAGTAGAAGGCACAAAATGTTATGTTAGTAACTACTTTACAAATCATTATGTGGTAACAAATTATTTGTAAGAATTAGTATCAATTAACTAGAATCAATTAGTAAGATTAAAGTTTCATATTTGTATTACATAAAGTACATGTTGCTTTTTCTGTCTGCTTATTTCACCATCTTCAGTGTTTATCTTTTGCTTGATAGGAAGTAAGAGTGGTAAATATTCTTTTTAATTTTATTCACATTTTTTCTTTTCCTTATATGACCAATTTTGTATCATAAATTTTCAAGGTATTGGCATAGTTAGAATGAAGATAGATTGTATTCCTAAATTCAGGTTTAAGATGACTTTTATAAGAGAAACAATGAATAGTCTATTGGGGAACAATTAGATGCCTATTCACAAAATCATTTCTTATTGAAGAGCATACCACATATAAGTAGTTTATTTTGCCAATTAAACATTTTTATGTAGCAATGAAGTATACATGAGATCAGGAGAAATAATGAATTGGGAGGGGGGGAATAAAGATGACATTAATCTAGGTTTATAAATTAAATTTATAGGTTTTATCTCAGGTTATATTCAGATTAAATAAATTATTTAATTAAATAAATTTAATTAGGTTATTTAAATAAAAGGT
The DNA here is from genome assembly GCF_902635505.1 of Sarcophilus harrisii. Classification (NCBI taxonomy): domain Eukaryota; kingdom Metazoa; phylum Chordata; class Mammalia; order Dasyuromorphia; family Dasyuridae; genus Sarcophilus; species Sarcophilus harrisii. The sequence continues at coordinate 49,196,505 of NC_045429.1, forward strand.
TATAGCTTTTTAGCTTATCTCAGTTACCTTAGATTATAATGAATAAAAGGGAAAGAATTTATTAAATGCTCACTATGTGTGCAGCCAGCTGTGAGGTGGCACAGAGGATAGAATGCTGGACCTGGGATCAGAAAGATTCATCTTCCCGAGTCAAGTCTTGCCAAAATACAGCAAATCATTTAACTGTGCTTGCTCCCGGTGTTTTTTTTTTTTTTTTTTTTTTTAATCTTTAAAATAAGCTAGAAAAGGAAATGGGAGATCTGTTCCACTAACTTTGCCCAGAAACCATAAGTGGGGTCACAGAGAGTCAGATACAACTGAATATCATATTGTTAGCAACATGCTAGGCACTCTAATAAGCATTGAGGATAGATACACATTCAAGATAAATTCTTGTCCTCCAAAAGCTTACATTCTAATGGAGAAGATAACACAGATAAAGATTAGAGGGTAGGAACATGTGGTTTCATCTGAAAACTCATTCATACTACAAATAATTGATATTCTCTTTCCTTTCCAAGAACGGTAGTGTTCATTTGATTATTGATCTCAGACTATAGAGATAGGGAGGTGACATGGCAGGAGATGATTAAAGTGTAGCATGGCAGATTTGAAGCCAGCTATATAAGAGAAACTATTTACCAATAAGGAAGACATGCTCCAAAGCAAGAGCTGGAGGAATGGGTCAGAAGTGGATAGTGAATAGCAATAATGTGACAAATAGACAAAAATTAACAAGAAGAAAAACCTTTTTGGGAAAGGTTTCATGACAAAACTATCAGAGAGTCTGATAACAAAAATACTGAGAAAATGACCCAGTACAATGGATAAATACTTTAGAGTGAATAAAATTATTTAATAACTAGTGGTAAAGGAGAAAGGATGACAGCAATTACCTTGATTAGAAATTTTAACTGAACTGATTAAAGGATTAAAAATATAATAAAGAAATTATAGTAATAATATAATATATATATAATAATTGTAATAAGAAATAAAGTTAGAATGAAGACAGAATTCTGAATTCTCAAAGGTGAAGTGAAAAATTATAAATAAAAATAGAGATTTTTAACTATATGATAGAGAATCTCTCCATAACAGTACATTGTCTACAAAAGATGATGGAAGATATAGAATTAGAAAATGCAAAAGTAGAAGGAAAATTAAAAAAAAATAAAGGCAAGCAAAATTAAAACACATGAAATCTTTCAAACCCTTGAGAACTAACTCAATATAGAACCTCTATATAGAAACAATCTAAAAATTTTTCATTGTTGAAGTTCAAATAAACTGAGGCACAAAGATTTGAACATGATCAATTTATTAGCAAAGTGTAAATTTGCCAATAGCCTCCTAAGCAGTCTACAACCCCAAATGAGGACTGACAGATGATTTTTATAGACCTTAAGAGATCTTTCCAAAAAATAGAATGTACCATCACAGAAAGGAAAAACACTATTGTTTACAAAGTCAGAAACATGAAAGATGTAGAAAACAATATGATTGGTTGGAAATTGGGAATGTGTGGCTAGCAAACCCCCCTTCCCATCTTATTACTAGGAAGTTCTAATTGATTAGTCCACCTGCAAGAATAAGTAATGGCATATAAATAACAGATCTCTTCTAATTTCAGATGTTATAGAGATAAGAGGCTTCCTTTTATTAAAGTAATATATAGGAAAACTCAACTTTTAAATAGCTCAGAGAGGAAGTATATGAACCTATATACTTCTGAACTTAACTAAAGACAAAGGAATGTGACTTAGGCACTTATACAAAATATTGACTATAATACAGAGCAAAGTCAATTACAAAATGGAGACAAATATCAACTTGATATTCTTAAATCATAGTTTTTGAAAAAGAAAACACAGTGAACCTAATGACTATGTTTTAGAAAATTATATTCCCCCAAAGTACATAAGAAATACTGGACCTGGATGGTAAAATAGAGTTAAGTAAGCTCCAGGTACAGAAACAAAAAGAAACTCTTTTAAGTTTGACTTACTTTGACAATACATAGGGTCAAGGTTCAGAACTCTCTCATTACACATTAACAACAAGGAGAAACCCCTTCATATCAAAAAGGAAAACAGTATAAATTGCACCATCAACTAAAGAAACAATTAGAATAAGATACAATGAAAAGTAAAGGAGAGAATTTTGTACCTACTCAAATAAATTCTAAAGTTAGGCATAATTATCAGGGAAACAAAATGGATTTTTTTTTAAAGCAAATCCAATTTGCCATTCTCTTTAAAAAAATGTTTTGAAACTATAAGAAATGGATGTTAAAAAGAAATTGGATCTGAAAATTTGTTAAAATGAAAGAAAGCCAAATACAGATAACAACCAAAGATATGAAATTTAGGTTCATATGATTTCAGCTATTTAACAAAGCTATTTATTAACAAACAAAGCTATTTAACAAACAAAACTTAACATACCCTCATTAGTGAAGTAATATTTTATGGGATGGAATTTCCTAGAGGAAAGTCTTTTGGATAGGAAAGGGTCTAGGATGGAGGGGGAATGGGTTCTTGCCGAGTCAGCATACCAGAAGAGGTACAAGTACTACTTTTCAGTGTCTCACCATGCCTTCGAGGTTTGGGGGAATGGAAGGAAAAATATTTTTTTGGATTACGACCTAGATAAAGAGATGAGGGTGGAAATTACTTGTTTGAAGTAAATTCTTTGCTTTACTTTCAAAACTGTTCAACTTATCAGGGCTTCCTTCTGAGTTATCTTTTGTTTTGAGCATTTAAACAAATGTGACAATGAATCTCTTTTAGTGGGGAATATAAATATTGCTACCTTCTTTCCTTCAACATCTCCTTTTTTCTGCCTCCTTCCTAGATATACATACATTAAAAATCAAAAGAAAGGGAAAAAATACTTTAAATCAGTCATGCAGAGTCAATCCACACAATAAACTCACTGGCAAAAATGTCCAAAAATGTATATGTCAGCATTTTTAATTCTTTAAAATTTGTTTTTTTTTTTTCTTTTTTTTGCTTTTCTCTTTGAATAAACAAGACAAACAATTTTAAGTTACAGTTGACCTTTTGATTTGTACATATTGTTTATAACATCTCTCACTTTGGTAAGCTATAAAGGTTATTTCAATTCTCCTTGAGTGAAAGAAATGTAGTAGCTTTATATACAAGTCATTAGATCTTTTGAATTGGATCTGCAGTTTCACTTTTTACAGAAACAGTTTTATAATCAAGCCATATTTCTTTATGTGTTAGGAAAGAGAATGAAGCCATTATGCATTTCACACTTAATTGAGCAATATTTAATGGAAATTTGGGAAGAGCTACTAGTGGAAAAGTTTTTGTGGAGTAGATTGACTCTTTTTGTTCAAAATGCTTACCATGATTTATTTTCACGAATAATCCGTTTGCTTCATATAAGATAGTACAATGAATTATTCTAGCTTGATATAATATATGAGCTTTCCATATTTATGTATCATTTCTTTTGTAGCCAGATTTTTTTTTAACAGTTCATTTAAATCTGGAGAATCCTTAGAAGTATGAGTTCTTTACTATATAGTCATTGAGGTAAAAATATGGTAGTTTATCAGGGCATTTTCAGAAAGTTATAGCCCTATAGAAAAAAGTAGGTTCATTAATGCATTGTAATGTTGGTGAAACTGTGAATTAATTCAATATTATATAGAGTAATTTGAATTACACCAAAAAATTATCAACAAAAAGCTAAATAACAGAAATATTATAAAGATAATCAGTTTAGAAAGACTTAATATCTGTGACCAACCATAGTTCCAAAGGACTCATGATGAAACATATCCACCTCCAGATAAGAACTAATGAACCTCAAGAATATAAATTTTTTCCCTTGCTAATGCAAGAATTGATTTTGAATGATTATACACATTTGCAGTGGGTTTTGTTTTTCTTTCTTTCTCAATGAGTAGAAGAGGTACAGGGAGAGGGAGAGATTTGGAACTGAAAATAAAATAAAATTGAACTTAAAAAAAGTTAAAGCCCATTGTGTTTCTGAGATTCATAGATTTGAATATAGGTTCTGGAAGTTTTCTATTGCTTATGTCCATTTCCATAGCCATTCAAGAAAATTCTTTATTCAGCTGAAGGAAAAAGTAAATAAATTAACTTGATAGAAAAGATATTTGTATTTTTAAAAGGGGAAAAAAATGAAATGACCTTTCTTAGGTCATCTACCTTCAATTTTTTTTTACCTAAAAGCCTTCTCTGATTTAAAAAAAAAAATTCTTTTAAAATAGATTTCCCTAGTTAAAATACACATTTTTTTCATTTATTTGTACATCACTATTTCTTAATTATATTCCTTACCTTCCTTATATGCCAAATTATTCCTAGCAACAAGAAATTAAAATGAGAGGAAAAATTCAGAAAAAAATAATCAATTGATCATTCAAGCCTGATAGTAAATGTATTGTTCCATACCCCTATGGAAGGAAATTGTGTTTTCTTATCTCTTCTTTGAGCTTAAGTTTGGTTTTTATAATTATACAGTATTTTATTTCATTCTTTATTTTTATTTAGATTGTTATATTTATTCTGTTTATGGTTTTCCTGTTTGTACAAACCTCAGCCTAGATCAATGCATTTAAAGCTTCCCATATATAAATCTTTATACTAGTCATTTATGTCACACACAAAAATATTCATTTACATTAATGTACATTAATTCATTTAGTTGTTCCCTAATTGATAGACATCCATCTTATTTTCATATTTTTCTTCACTCAAAAAGTACTACTTTTAGTACTTTTATATGTATAGGAATGTTTTTTCTGACTGGGTTTTATACTCAGTTGAAGGATTGTGGAGTCACAAGATATGTACATTTTAATTAGATTTTTAGCACAGCTCCAAATTCCTTATATTCTTTGGACCAAGTTAATAACCCCACCAGCCTTGTAGTAGTGTTCATGTGTTGTTTTTTTTTAATTTCCTCAACCTCTCTAATGTTAAATTCCATCATTTGCCATCTTTTTTTTAGTTTGCTGGTTGTGAGATAAAATTCCCAGAGTTATTTTGTATACAGTTTTCTTATTATTAGTGATTTAGATCAAATTTTCAAATGGTTGTTGATATTTCATAGTTGATGCAAAGATTCCCAGCCCCTTCTCCCCGCAATGGACAGTTTCCTTTTATGCCTTAGCTCCATTGATTTTGTTTATAGAAAACCCTTTTTAATTTCTTAATTGAAATTCTCTGTTTTTCTGTTGGAAATGACTCATGTCATATTTGATTTAGACATTCCTTTCTACGCCCCCCAAACTGTAGGTGTGAAAGATACATGGTCTTATTCTCTTCCAGTTATTTGATTATGTGTCATTTTAATTGGTTCACCTTAATCACATTTTAAAGCATATCCAGAAATGAAGAATCACTGCTGGCTAAATTAGTATTTACCTGACTCATATGATTATTATATTAGATTTATGTGATAAATATATTATGTAAAGAGCACTGTGACAACTACATAATTATGTAAAGAGTGTTGTATATTTATATTTGATTTGTGGCACCTATGAACTGTGGAACTTTGAACAATCATAGGCCTCATTTTTCCCATCTACAAAAATGAAGATAATAATACTTGTACTACGTTGAATGTGATTATTACATGTAGAACCCTTTGCAAACCTATAAGCGCCTAAATGTTGTTATTAATGCTTGTTTCTTGCTTTAATTTTCCCATTTTATGGTCATATGTGACATAATTTATAGCCAAAGAGTAAGATTGCGCATTTGTCCCTAGAACCCTTCTCCTTTCTGGGCATTTTAAATAAGAGTTTTGGGTTTGTTTTGTTTTGTTTTGTTTTGTTTTGTTTTGTTTTGTTTTTAATGAGTCAGAAACCCTCCCCCCCCCCCTTCTTGTCTACTCTGATTATAAATTAGGAGCTTTAAATTATTTTTTCATAATGCTAAATCATAACCCAGTGATTTAAAAGTTAGTTTAATTTTGAAACTTTAAAAAAGAAAGTAACATTGTTTTTAAGAAAACCCATTTTAGTTCATTTTCCTTAAAAAAAAAAAAAAAAAAAACTTTACATCTAGTAGATTGAGAAAATATATTTGCTACTTAATTGAAAAGTTGGTAGTCATCGCTAAATATTCATTGTGCTCTAAAACTTCCTGAAGGGGAAGTATTTTGTGTAAATGTATTTTGCCAAGTACCAGAGGCACTTAGGTCTTTGAGATTGGCATATTTTGGAAGCTCGTTAAGTATAAGTTGCTATTGTGTGGTTTTAGAAGATTTAGTCATTTGTTCCTTGGTCTTGTAATAGATTGCTAGCTGACATGAGAAAAACTACTATTTGGACTTACGAATTTAGACTTTAAAAATTACTGTGTTTTAGGAAATGTTTGAATATTGACTTTTCAAGGACTCATTTTAATCAAGAATTTTTATGTCACATGGATATGAAATGATTAAAAAAAACTATGCTTTCTTGTCAAAGATTTTGATTTCTTAAATTTCTAATGATGATGCATAAGTCAAGGCAAATATTCTTATGTTGAAAACAGTCAGCTCTTAAACACTCCAGTTATTGATATCTGATGACAAGTCACTTCCTCAAATGAGAAAATGCATGTAAAATATTTTACAAACTTTAAAGGGTTATCTAAACTATCAATATTGGTATTATTATCTTTCACTTCTGTTGCCCTCAATTTTGTTATATATAAAAATGAAGTAATATTTTATCTGTCACTAGGATTGTTTTGAGTTAAGTAATTTGTAAGTATTATTCATACTTAAAGTGTTTTGCTGTATTCTATTATTCTAACATCTCATTATTTTTGTTTAACTTTGTTTTAAATTAATAGAGAATTTTTGTATGAATTTTTTATATGTATTTTCCCCATATTCTCAGTTCTGCAAGTTTTCTCAAATTAAGGGTTAAGTAGATTAACTATATTGTATTTCCCTTCAGTGTCTAATATAATGAGTCTAATAGAATGAATGTTGTATGCACAAAGTGGACTTCACAAATCACTTCCATCTGTTCATGCCCATTAGGCTTTCCATTTTGTTTCTTTGGATTACTTTTCCACCACACAAACAACTACAACCTTGGTCTTTAAGAAAATAAAAAAGAGGGACCAAGTAGACAGCTAGAGAGCATTGAGATTAGAACAGTAGGCATGCATGGAGTCAGGAAAATCTGAATTAAAATCCTGCTTCAGACATTTACCAGCTGTGTGACCCAGGGCAAGTCACTTAATCCCAATTGCCTCAAAAGAGTTTTTTAAAAATCCAGTTATAATATTTGGCAAAACATTGGGAACTCTTATCTCTATTTCTATTGATTTTAAAAGTAGATATTTTCATTTACCTAGATTTTGCCACTCTCTATAGAGAACTAACTTTTATATCCAATAATTTTTACAAAAGAAAAAAATAGATACCTCTGGCCATATAACTTCTCCCTTATTCAATTAACTCCACTGGCTTTCTTTTGCTTTTAAAAGTTAAATATAAACTCTGTTTCTCTTTTAAAGTCCTAAAAAAGTCTTTTCAAACTCTGTAGACATTAACTAATCTCATTTTTTTAATTCACGTGTTATAGTGGCATTCCGTCTCCCTCTTCTATCTTTTCACCAGCTACTTCCCATGCCTGAAACACACTTAACTTCTTACCTTCATTTTGTAGAGTTCTTTATTTTTTAAACTCTTTGAAAGCATGACTTATTTTGTGAGTATAACAAAAGAACAATGGCTTGCATAATTTGACAAGATCAAGATGGTTGAGACCAAATAAGACCAGACATAACATTTTTTTATATATCACAACACTGTGACATATAAAGAAAAAGATTCATAGTTGTGTAATATTTGTCTGTCACTTTCTTTGTGTTTCCTATTATTTATTTATATTTGAGCTCAGGAAAATACTATAGATGAAACCCTAAAACAGATTTTTAAAGGGGTATACTTGTAATATTATTTGAAGAGTAGGTAAGTATAATAAATGATTAAAAATTATTCATTCCATAAAACATTGTTGTTTTATTTATTGGCTAGTATAAGGAAAGTGGCTCCTTCCGTATTATCCCTCAGTTCTTAAATTTCCATTTGCTATAAAGAAAAATAGCTCATTTTTAGGATATTACAGTATTAGTTTTATGCAATAATAGGATTACTCAATTAACTTTTTAAACTTTATGACTATATTGAAGAGTGATTTTGGGTTCAGGTTATATTAAATATGGGTAACATTAGAGATCGTCACTCCACAAGAAGACTTGCTCTTCTCAAATGAACCGTTTTAAATTATTTTGATTTCTGTGTAGAGAATCTGGTCAAGAATATGTTAAAATATCAGTCAAGCCTACTCCCTCATTAGAAAGATTAAACTGTGAGACCCTTCTTTGGCATTGAAAATGATTTTTTGGAAAGTGTAAATTCACCTTGTCCTTTGTACTTGTTGCCCCATTGCTAACAAATTAAGATTAATTGATTGATTTATACTCTAGGCCATTACTTCAGAGAGCTAGACAGATGAGAAAAAACCTGAGTTGAAGAGAAATTGGTTGGACATAGATTTTGGTTTTCTGGGAGAAAGCCTGAACAAAGTTGGCTCTTCTCGAAACTTTGTGCTCCAGGAAACACTCTTTTTGAACCACAGTGATTATCAAAGAACAAAAGTGGCAGAGTCATTTATTGGTTGTTGGGCAAGCAGAAGAACTTGGATCAAGCCACACTCTGAGGAGTTATTCCTTGACAATGCCAAGTTCTTGGACTCAATGGGAGTAATATAGCAGAGAAGCAGCAAGGGACTGAACCAAGAGGTGGAAAAGTTCAAACCTATGGTATTGGTATAATAAGAGCCTAAAAAACTATATAGATCTCTAGGGAAAGTGGGGTTTACTGGAGAAAAGAGTTATTGACTCTTTAGCAGCCTGTGTGTATTCCCTTCTAGGAAGGATGAGGAATAGAGTTCAATGCTAGGTTACTACTACTCATTGGGAGGATTGTATTAGCCATGGCAGAGATAGAGCAGCACAGGAGAGGAAAGAAAAGTGTTCTGGATAGCTTAAGGGACTTTAGTATGAAATTTTTGTGCATTGTGTTTTGGGGGGAATTAAATAAAGCCTGTTGCTTACTAAATATACTGTTAGTATGATTGCTTGTATGAAAGTCAAGAGTTGTTTTAATTTTATTATGGAAACCTAGATGAACCATATATCACCATTTCTAGAAGAAACCATATGGACACCAATGAAAGTTGGGAGGTGGGCCAAACTGTATATAATCTGTATAAAACTCAAGAGTTTGATATCTTGAACATTGAGTTATATCTATATTAGGTCTTCACACACACCAGTAATCTTTTGAAGCAAAATATTTTTTTGCAAAAAAAATTTTTGCCAAATAACATTGGAAAAATTATTTTTGAATACCAATAATAACACCTAATAAATAATTAAATAAATCTGTTATCTATTAAATTTTTTATTTAAATAAAATTTGTTATACAAATAGGTTATATAAATTTAAATATATTACTCAAATAAATAATATTTTTGAATATTAAAATTGATACATTTTTGAAAAATGAAAATGATTAAAAAGTAGGTCTTCAAATCTAGTAATGCGTGTGTAGATATGAATACATATTCTATTCCTTGTCTCCCCCCTCCCACTCCAACCCCTCACAAGATTTCATAAATTTGAAAGGAGAGAATCACACAGTTCCATCTGCAGAAATGTATACAAAAGTACATAACTTTTTATTATAAGTCTTTGGAAAAGGCAGTTCAATGGGTAGAAAAATGGGCTTGGAATAAGTAAAACTTGAGGTCAAATATTTCTTTAGACACAATAGCTGTGTAGCCGTGGGCAAGTGATTTATTTACACTTTCAGCCTCGATTTCCTCATCTGTAGTCCTATGATACTTTATGGTAAATTTTTTCAGAATTGACTGTAATGCCATACTTTTTTACATTTTGTCTGAGAGACCAAAGACTTGCGTAGATTGGGGGGGGGGCAGAATGTGATATGAATTGTTGTGATTTTATCTGTCTTTTAAAACTTAGTCAGATTGAACAATGAACCTGAGGGTTATAGAAATCAGCTATTAATATAGGCTATCCTAAAAATCTTAGTGTCTTAAGCTTTAAAACCTTAAATGTATAGTTTAAAAGAAGAAATTTAGTGTATTGCTGTGATCATTTCTTACAGAGTTAATCTAAAAGTGAAATTCTCGTAAATGATAAATTCTAGTACATTATCCAGGGAGATATGTTAGCATTCTTTCTTTTTGTGGAATGATATGATTTCTTGTTCTATTTGAAACCAAACTAAAGCTTGCTCTTTGCAGGCTTATATCTTTTTCATAAAGACATCCTTATTTTATTTTATTTTTAGTTAAAAATATTAATATTTCATTTTTCCCAATTACATGTAAAAACATTTTGTAACATTTGTTTTTAAATTTCTGAGTTCCATATTCTCTTCCTTCATTATGGAATGACTTGAGGCAAGGGAGACAAATTAGAATGCAATTGTAATAGTCCCTAGCTGAAGTGATAAATTTTGCAACATATGGAATATATATTTGTTGATTGTGAGTGAGCTTTCAAGAATATAACAACAAGGTTGTGAGCTTGGGCAGCTGGGAGAATGGTGGGTCCTGAACTATAAAAGGGAGGTTTAGATTAGAAGAGAATTGAAATTAAAGATAAAGAAATTTTTAAAAATTCCTTTAATGTTGATTTTGGGCTATCTATAAGACATTCAAGGCAAGATGTCCAGTAGGCATTTAGTGAAGTGAGACTAGAAGTCAAGAGAGGTGAGGGTTAGCTAAATAGATCTCACAATCATCTGCAAGAAGATAATTGAATTCATTGGAACTAATGTGATCACCAAGATTGTGTGTAGAGAGAAGAGGGCTCAGGATAACCTTTTGGGGATACCCACAATTAATGGGTATGTACTAGATGAAAAGTTAGCAAAGGAGACTGAGACTGGTCAGGCTAGGGGGAGAATGAAGAGAGTACAATGTCATGAAAACTGGTAGAAAAGATCATCAGGGAGGTTAGCAGTGTCTAGGCTGCAGAAAAGTTAAGGGTAAGGTTTCAAAAAGGGCCATTAGATATGGCAATTAAAAGACCATCCAGTTGGTAGTGTATGAAGAAATAGAACGGCATAGCTCACTACTCTCCACAACCAACCCAATAAAGATCCAAGAAGAGTATGAGATGGAGCAGTGAACAGGAAATATAAAGAGAAACCATAGTATGTCATTTTTCTATTATAAGATTATAAAATCGACCCACAAAAAGGTGACCAGGTATAAGGACTGAGGAACAAGAGTAGGTCAGGATTGTGGAGCCAGATGGATGAATATAACAGGAAAACTACAACATCTAACAACCAAGCCAGTATTACAGACTCAACACCCCTGACCTTGAAAGGAGAGAGCAGACATCCCCAAAGTAGAAGTTTCATTGCCAACTCTCTGACCTAGAGAGGGAATTGCAGAGTCAACCTCAAAAAGGCAATGATGTTGCTCTGAATAGGGAAAGAGGACTCTAAGACTCATTATGGAGCCTAGAATAGGGGCCATCATATCTATGATTCATTTTTTGTTTGGAATATATTCAGTAGTATGGTGGGAATGTATATGGCTCAGAGTTATGAAATTCCCAGAGAGTGTGAAAGATTTTATATATATATATATAGAGAGAGAGAGAGAGAGAGAGAGGGGGGGGGGCCAAGAAGGTACTCCCTCTTTTTTTTTTTTTTTTTAAAAACAAAAACAATATTTTTATTTTGATACCTGAATAAGTGTTGGTTGACTACTCAGGACATGGCCTTTGGCATTTTTTCCAACTTATTCATCAGCATGTTGCATCGTGCCTTTCTCAGAAATACCATCCAAAATTTTCTAATATCCTTGTTTTTGACTGGTGGCTTGCTGGATCAGGGCAGCTGAATTTGATACAAGTTCCATATCATTTCCTTCAAGAATTAGCTCATCTTTTTAGGCTGGAGATATAGCACAAGCAACACCTGGTCTCATGCATATTCTTCGGGTATATTTTTCACCCCAAAAATTTCTGATTTCAACAAATGAGCCATTCTCTTGAATAGCAACATTGATGGTGAAGTGAGCATACACAGATCTAATCTTGTAATGAAAACTCAGGGTAATGTCTTTGATCATGTTTTGCGCAAGACTGCAGATTGTATACATGGTCACAAGTTCTTTATGATTCCCCATCACTAGTCTACCTGGAGCCTCTTCTTTCCAAGGATATTGAGCTTGATATGGTTGAAATCCCTATGGAAGAGGACTTTGGATTCTTTTTGATAACTGTTTGACTCTTAAGAGACACGTCAACATTCTCTGGGATGTCAACCTTCTCTGGGATGTCAACCTTCTGGTTGCTAAGGATGATCTTCATTCTGAAGGCAAATGGGACAAAACCACTCCCTTTAAGTCAGCTTTTAGTAATAGCTTCTTTATGCTTTGCTTAACACTCTTGAGAAGATATCCTTTCCTGCTTGAAACAAAAGCTTTTATCTCCTTGAGGATTGAGTTTCTTTCTTCAAGATACATTGAACTGCCATTAAACTAAAATGCATTCATAAAACCCAAACTATCCTTTATTACTCCCCCTGGACTCCTCTGACCCCTGCTTCAAAGATTCTGAGACTTGAATCATGGTACTTGACCAGGGAATGCTAATTTTGATTAGTGGTCTCTTTTTTTATTTTTTAGTTTGTATTTCCTCGTTACAGATTTATCATAGGGCCTAAGACAAGGACAGGTGATGATAAATAAATAATCCCAGTAAGGAATAGGAGTAGGTATCTCTGTGCCTCTGAATCTGTAAAATCTTCCAGCCAGATGATGGCCTAGGACCCATAATTGTCTACTGGACTTCTACCAGGGGCAAGCCTCTAAATGTGCATCCTAGACCCAAACCATAGTCTTTTTTGAGAAAGCCCAAGAGTACGATGGTCAGATTGCATAGGGCCCGCAAAAAGTTTGCAACTCCCTGGTTCAAGCTACCTTTGTGACCTTTGAAGAACAAATAATGAATTACCAGGATCTTTATGAGAGATCATAGAGGACAAGAAAGACCACACAAGGAACACATATATCAAACAGAATTTGTTGACAGAATTCCTTTGAATAACCTTATACTATAATGCAACTCTGGTTAACAAAGATAATAAATATGTCAGTGACAAATAATAACTGGCATTTATACAGGACTTTAATGCTTGCAAAGCATTTTATATATCCCCAGTTGTCCTATAAGATGGGTCATATGAATACTATTATCCTCACTTTACAAATGAAGGTTAGGTTAAGCTACTTTGGTCACAGAGCTAGTTATGTGTCAAATGTAGGATTTGAAACCATGCAGTCTTAGTTCCAAATCTACCATTCTCTCTAAAAGGACATATTTTTAAGATACATCACCTGAAAAAATAAACTAGAATCCATGAAGAAATTTATGTTTATTTTAACAGACAACTAATACCGTTATCTTTTATAACTAGGAAATTACATCTATGTTGTTATGCTTTGGTAGTTATGCAGTTGCCATTACACTGCATTTAAAATTAAAATTTTACTAAAAGTGTAAGCAAATAACTTACATCAAAACTACTTTAATTTTTTTTAAAATTTGTACTGTGATATTGGATTTCTTATATCATCTTCATTTCAGAATATATCAGTTATCCCTGTCATACCCAAGGATAATGCTTTGTAAGAAAAAAGGAGTTAAGCAAAAACAGCCAACTCATCAATTGATTCTGACAGCATATGTAGGTATTCTACCTTCAAGTTTCCCATTTGTTCAGTAAAAAAATATTATAATTACATAACATTCAGATTTTTTTTGTATATTGTTTTTCTATTCTTATTTTACTCTTCATTAATTTATATATCTTTCCAACAACTAAGTAAGTAGAAATACTGACTTTGAATCAGTCATGTTGAATTGTTCCTAAGTAGGAACTTTTCTCAAAATATGATGTTAAAAAGAAGTGTTTCCAATGTAATCTTTACATCTGTTTTAGCAAATAATTTACTTTTCAATTTTGAGCCTATGTACTAATAAAAAAACAATATACATTCTGTTTATGTTTGAGACATGCTTAGTAAAATGATGAATAGAGAATTGAGTCTGTATAGTGGATTAATGAAAAATTTACTAGATTGGAAGTCAGATGACCTAGATTTGAATTCTTGTTTAAATACTAAACTTTGTGACCTCTTTGAACCTTTTCCCACATATAAAATAGGGACTTAAAACAATAACTTAGGGTTGTTGTAAGGAAAGAATTGTCCTAGAGATCCCTGAATTACTAGTAGGTTAACATTGACCTTAAGGGATTTTTATTTGTGATTTTTCCTCTTAGCTGAAGTTATAGATTATATATATATGTTAGAATGGCTTCAACAATTTAGCTTTCATTATAGATTTTTTTTTTGGTTCAATTTTTTAGTGTTCTTAAAAAAAAAAAACCCACACATACAAGATGTGCTCACTGAACATACTTAATAGAAAATGAGAATGGGGATACTAGAAGAAAAAGTGAGGCAGCCTCTCTCAGCGGACCACACTCACTAGGAGTGACCACATCAGAATAATCAAACTGAAGAGTGGAAAGGCCCAGCCATTGGGGTTCAGCAGCAAGGTGGATGACAGAATCCAGAAGTTTTTAAGTAACTTCAGTAGGTGGGGTGATTGTGGGAGGAAGCTAGCAGGAGGTCTGTAGGAGATCTAGAGAGCCCCTAGGCACCCATTGCAGGGCAGATGTCACCTCCCCCCCAGTTTGATGCTTTTTCACTTCTATCCCCTCCGGCTATATGAACACAGAACCTATCTTGATGCAGGATGGGGAGGTAGGAAGTGAGATCTGCCTCCTTCCCCTTGCTTTAGGTAAAGTCCTCTCATCCTTGACCATTGCTGTACTTATCCTTTAAATTCTTTATAGAACGAATATACCCGATGTCCTAGAGACCCACTACCTTACAGGTGATTAAAACACGTTTCTGGCATACAATGTGATGTGGGAAATAGGCTGTAGGCCATCTCTACTGTTGCCCTTTTTTCTTAGTATTCCCAGGACCTCGCTCAGTACTCAGTAGAAGTGGTAGAAGTAGAAGCTTCCTAATTGCTTGTGGATTGAGTGACTACTTTGGCTGGATGACCGGCCCATTCTCTTCTTCCGTCATTCGTTATTTCTGGATAAAATCTTTTATATCAGGCGACAAGCATTTTGACCCATAGTATATATGGCAGGCACTCTTTTCAGTGCCGGGGCTACCGAAAGACCGGACCAAAAGGCGAAGCCTAGTAATAGTCCTTGCTCTCAAAAGAGCTCACTCGTTGTAACGATAGAGACTTCGCGCAAGCTACTCCTCACAGCTAAGGTCCGGGCGGGGTCAGTTGGAGACGGTCCCGTTTTGTCGCAGGTCGTACTCGGGTGTTTAGTACTCCACGGCCTTGACCCTACTTTTTGGTAGTGGGCAGTTTTGAGTAGAGGAACGAGCTCTTTTCAAAGACTGGCAGCCGTCCGGCCTCCCTGCCAGTCCTGGAGCCAAAAAGGCTTGAGATCGGTCCGACTCTGATCGGGCAGCCAGGGCTCCAACTGAGCACGGGCGGGAAGCATTTCTCGAGAGCACCCCACAGGAGCCGGCAGGCACGATCCAACTCCAGCGGTACCGTGGACTCCGTGGCCTTCCTTTTGAGGAGGAAAGGTGGGCGGGTAGGGATCGAGGGGGCACCCCACGAAGGGTGTGTGGAAGTCTCGCGGGTGGGCCCTGGCCGCTCACAGTGGAGACGGTAGCCTGACTAATCGGTAGGCCCCGGCGGCCTGGAGGGGGAGGTCTTCCAGGACGTGGAGGGGGATCCTTGATTGGCTCTGGGATCCGGGCCTACGGGCGGGGTTTTCCCGGGGCTCCCGCCAGGCATCCCCACTACCACCCCCCACCCCGCACCTACGGGCCCGCGAGGCCGGGCGCCCCGCACGCGGGCCTGGGGCAGCCGCGGCTGCGGGGCGTCATTTCCGGTGAGCGGGACCCGGGCTGTTGGGAGTTGGTGGGGACAGCCGCCACCGCGGTCGAGGCAGCAGCGAGGCCGAGCCCGCCCCGACGACGCTCGCCCGGAGGCCCGGCCATGGCCTCGCCGCTGAAGGTGGAGCAGGACGTGCAGGGCAAGGTGGAGTCATTTCGGGCCCGAATCGCACAGGAGGCCGAGGATCTGGTGTCCACCTTTTTCCCTCAGAAGCTGTCAGAGTTGGACAGCCGCGTCCAGGAGCTCCGCCTGCAGGACCTGTCCCGCATCCGCTCAGTGCCGGCCCCGGAGCCGCCCGTCACCCAGGACACGCCGGACACCGCGGGCGACGGGCCCAACCGGGATCCGCCGCCCCCGCCGCCGGCCGCCCTGCAGCCGGCGCCGCCCGGGAAGGGGGCCGCGTTGCCCGGGGGCGAGGGGCAGCTGCTGCGCAGCAACCAGCATCTGGTGGAGCTGATTGAGCGCGTCAAGCCCGAGATCGAGCTGCTGAGAGAGAAGTGCAACACGGTGCGCATGTGGGTGCAGCTGCTCATCCCCAAGGTGGAGGACGGCAACAACTTCGGCGTGTCCATCCAGGAGGACACCGTGGACCAGCTGTGGACCGTGGAGAGCACGGCCGCCTCGTACCTGCGCCGCTTCTCCACCTACTACAACACGCGCGCCAAGCTCGTGTCCAAGATCGTCAAGTACCCGCAGGTGGAAGACTACCGGCGCACGGTGGCCGAGGTGGACGAGAACGAGTACCTGAGCGTGCGCCAGATCTTGCTGCATGTGCGGAACCAGTATGCCACCTTGCACGACGTGATCCTCAAGAACATCGAGAAGATCAAGACCCCGCGCAGCGCCAACACCGAGAACCTGTACTGAGGCTTGGGCCGCGGGCAGCCTGGGGGGACGGCCCGGCCTGCGAGCGCCGGGCATCGGGCGCCCCCGAGCCCCCTGTCCGTTTTGTGTTGTTGTTGTTTTCCTTTGGGGGGACAGTGGGGACGGACCATCTCGTGTGAGGGGGCACCTGGGCCCAGCAGAAAAGACTGCCATTCTGAGGAAAGCAGCTTTGTCGGTGACTACTGTGGCATGGGTGACGCTGACCTTTTCCAAAGGTTGTTCATTAGTAACAAAAGTTTAAAAGAAAAGTTAATGAAACTTTTCCCTTGGTTCTGCAATGTGTTACTTTGTTAAGACCTCAGGAATGCTCCCTTTCCACCATCATTTGTTTTTGCAGAGAAAGGAGTTTCAGGGGATGTATGTTTAGGTCATTGTATGCCATAAATTTAGCAAGTTGAAATAAAACTTGGTTTAACATTTTATGTTGGCTTAAGTGTGCTTATCTGATTTTTATTTTCAGATGTATGTTTCCCCCCCTCCCCCCCTCCCCCTTTAGATTGACTCATTCCTTTTGGTATTTTCCAACTCAAACACCACTGGAAGAAAAGCAGCTTGGGGCAGCCCCTGTCCTAGTCCATCCAGCTGCTCCCTCTGTTTCAGGAGACATTGCCGGATCATTCCAGTCACAGGTTGTCCCTTCCTTCTCCATCTGATTTGCTTCCTTCTTCCCAGATGTGTACTGCATATGTACAGATGGGTACTGTTGCTTTATTTTTCCTCTCTAGCCAAGAAAAGGTGCCAGAATTGTCGGCTGATGGACTGCTTTATGAATTGAATTAACTTTATTACTAATAGGTCATTATTCTTGTTGTTTAGTTTTGTTGTGTGATATTTTCAAAGCTATGGATATATGATAATAGTAGTTTCTTTGTTTATGACATTTTAAAGTTTAGGAAGTTACCCCAACCTCCAGCAGTCTTGTGAAATATGTGTTTGAAATATTATCCTCATTGTACAGGTGTGAAAGGCACAGTGTCAAAACTCAGGTCACATAACAGCTTCCAAACCAAAAGTCTGGGAGTTAGGGTTTTCTCATTCTAATCCCCATTGTTCTTTCTGCCAATTGAACAAATAGGGTGAATTATTAAGCATAGCGAATGATCTAGAAACTTCAGAGCAATTCTTGAAAATGTGCGATGAGTTCTTTCTCTACCCTTTTCTGCAATTTTCGTCCTGTTTAGCTACATCTGTGCCTTCCCTACTGAACTTCATCTCCTCCTACTTAGGATAAAAGCTACTTTTTTCCAGGGAAACATGTGCATCCTTGTTCATATGACTGAATGACTGAATAATTTGTTAGTAATTTTTTGTAGTATTTTGCTTATATCTTGCAAATTATATTTCTGAGTTTAGACTAAAATCGGCATTTGTGTTGATTTTGATATGCAGATTTTGAAGATGAATGTGTAGGTTCCTACTTAATGCTGATATTTTATATATGTGAGAATATGATTTCCATGGAAAATTGATAGCCTTATTTTTACTCCCTTTAGTTTTTGAGCCGTAATCCTTTGAGGTATGTCTTAAGTTCCCATGAAGTTCTTGAATGAAATCTGGAAATGAGACTACCATAGCATAATTTGTTATAAGAACACAAATATTACAATGTTTCTCTAGAAGGTACCTTTATTTGTCCAGGAAATGTCTACAATAATAGACAGGGACAACATTTTTGAATGTGCAAAGGATAAGGGTACATTCCTATAGGCCTTCATCTAAATGATGATTCCATAAAATTTAGAACTTTGTGGAAGATGAAACAAAAATATATCATCTCAGAAAGTGGTGCTTATGTGACATGAATTTCTCCATTTTTCTAGTCCTCTGTTAGAGCAAGGGTAAGATTATCTAGACTTGTAAAGGTTCCTTAGAGCAGATGGCAATCAACTCATAGATTATTTTGTATTCTTTCTCAAGATGTGATCATAAAATAGTTTTACCTAGCTGCTTACAAGAATCATCAAGTAAAGAAAGCAATCATTTTTGAATAAATCTTCTTAACCATTGGAGTTTGTAGTCTTCAATGTATTTTGATTGCAGTAAGTGAAAATTAACATGAACATTTATTATACAGACTGCTCTGAACTGCTGTAAAAACATTCTAAAAGTTAGAGAAGTTAAAGATTTAAAGCAGAGATGTTTTCTTTCACATATTTTTTTTTTTTCTTAGAGAAATATCTAGGAGTCTTTGAAGTAAGCTGCTTTTCTGGTGGGCTGTTTTTCGTTTTCCTAGTGTGGTAGCAGTGTTCATTAAAATAGGTGTAACCAGCCTTTCAAAGTGTTGTATTCTTGGCATGCTTTCTGTTTTTTCACTTTTTGTCTTATCCCTAAAAGAATTTTAAAAAATTATTCACCATGTGTGAATTTATTAAAACAAATGAATCTTTGCATTCCATTCTCCTGTATATTTATTTCAGAGATAGGTGAATATTTAAAATGTACCCATTATCTTAGACTAGCCTTTATATTTATATGGCAAAATGGAATTGTATATTTGAATTAAATTTATTTCCCTCCCTATTTATATGTCGAGAAAAAAGCATTCATTTTTACAAGATTTCGAGTTCCAAATTTTTGTCTGTCCCTCCCTTCCTCCAAAGTTGTATTACATTTGAAACATGAAGTTCGTTTCTAGAGTAGTTAAAGCCTAACTGGAAAGACATTTAAAAATTTGGATGGAGGATAATTGAAACTCTTTACCTCCCTTCTCTCCTCCCTCTCCCCCACTCTAAAATCCTGGAAAGTGATATTGATAGATAAAACAAGTTTACTTTTCTATAAAAATAATAATGGGGAGTCCAAATCTGAACTTTAAAAAACATGCCATGAAATAGAAGTTGTCTAATAAGAAAGATGCTTAATCTGTTTACATTCTACTACATTCTCAAGAAGTTTTTCTCTTCCTTATTTTCCTTTTAAGGTGTTACATCTTATTTAGGAGAGTACCAAGCACACTGCTTCAATTTATAACATTGACAAAAGCATTTGACCACACACAATTGTGAAATGGGTCTGAGCAATCCTGGAGTTTAGCAATTATCCATCTATCAGCAACTTCTTTATGAAGTTGAGATTTATTAAGTTTATAACACAACCATTAATTTTTAATTGTTGTCTTTACTCTTTCTGTCAAACTTCATGCTGAAATTAAAATATTTCAATTAAAATCTTCAAGTCAAACTTTTTGCTAAATATTGAAATCCTTTAATTCATAATTATAATTTTCTTCCTAATATAACACTATCAGATATTAAGAATACTTATTTAAAGTATCTTTCTCTTGAAAATAAATAAACTTTTGGTGGTCTTTTTTGTGTGTGGGGAGGCATTGTGGGTAAGGAACTCTTGTTAATAGTAATGAGTTGAATAGCTCTCTTTATAATAAACCTTTTGGACTTGCTGTCAGCACATATTCACTATGTCATGTATTTATTATTAGTATCAGAAGCCCTAGGTTTGGTTTTTATACTTTTATTCTTATAAGTAAAGCTGAGTGTGATTTGTTTTTATTTTAACAAAAATTAAATTTGAGGGGCTTAAGTTTGTATCTAAATATTACTGTGGAAATTTTAAAATTCACATATTTGTACCAGTTAATGGGGAACTAGAAATTGAACTTTGTCAGAATTACTGAAATTTGCCAATCAACAATGAAAAGAAAGCTAAACTAAGTAACTAAAAAAAAAAACAAACCTCCAAAAAAACTCACTAACAATTAACAGTGTTATTGGAAAAAAAGATGATGAAACATACCTCCTCTTAGCATAGAGGGTGTAGGAATGTGAATAAGTAATGTTGCTTGTGTTATCAGAACACATAAATACTGTGTGTTAACTGTTTTTCCTTGGTTATCCAAGGAAGCTTTGATTCTAAGAAAGAAGGGAAATTCTGGCCCAAAAATGACTAAATATTAAAACAAAAGATTTCTAGTAAGAACTTTTTTTTAAAAAAAGAAACAAATTGGCATGATTTAGGTTTACCTGCTAAGTGAAATACTAATCTTAAATAACAAAAATGATGTTAAATCACTTTTTTAAATGTCATATTTTGCTTTTAGGTTATGGCAATTATGGAAATTTAAAAACAATTATCTCACCAATTTCCTTTCCTCACAGTCTCTTAGTTTTATACAATCTTGTCATTATTCATTTTCATTGATACATATTAAAAATGTATCAATATCTTATTCATGAGTTAACTTCTGCTTCATATATTACAAAATCATTGTTTCTAAAACCTTTCTGGATGTGCTATTTATTGGGAAAAGGGAGCTTTTACACTTGGCAAAATGGTATAAGGTTTAAAGAGAAAAATTAAATTGTTCTTTTGACCAAATATTTAGCAAATCACTTTTACCTGATTGAAAAATCTGCAGCAGAAAAAGAAATCCCTTCCACTTTTGCTGTGATAAATGAGATTTGAGACAATTTGTAGCAGCTGAGTGTATAGATGAGAAGCATCTAGTAGAGTATGATAATAGTCAGATCTCCCTTAATTTGGAGGGTTTTTTTAAATGGTGGCAATAGTCTTTCATAATCCTTTCTGGCTGAGAATTAAATCATGTAGATTTTTCATGAAGTTTGCTAATTTTTATTTCTTTACTCTTTTATTTTCTTCCCATTGATTTCATTAATCATTTCATTTAGAATCAGCTGCAAATTATTCTAAACATCTCTCTAAATTTCTCTGTTTAACAGAAAAATTAATGGATTTAAAAAAAAAAGTAAAAAAAAATAGAGAAATTGAGGGGATGAGGAATCAGTTGAAAAATGAATGAATGAGTTGTGGCATATTATTGTGATGTAAAGATATTGTGCTATAAGAAATGACAAGAGGTGGGGTGGGGGTGGGGGGTTGAGTCCTGAAAAACCAGGGAAGAATTATACAAACTGATGCAAAGTGAAGTGAGCAGGACCAAGGAGGATGTTGTACCCAGAAGCAGCAATCTTGCAATAATGATCAAGTGTGGAAAACAGTTGATTTGATCAGTAGTTTTTCTGGTCATGAAAAATGCTTTCCACTTCTAGAGAAGGAACTGATGAATTCTGAATGCATATTGAAGTTTTTTTTTCTGCTTTATTTTTCTTGCCTTCCCCCCACCCCCACCCCAACATAACTTGTAGATCTTCACATATATAATAGATATATTGTTTGCCTTTTCACTAAGTGGGATAAGAAAGGGCAGGGGAATAGAATTTAGAACTCAAAATTTAAAATGACTGTTAGAATTTTTTAATTAAAAAAATAACAGTTCTCTTACATTAACTACTATGCATCTCTTTGCAAATAGTTGTATGTAAGAGCTGGTAAATATATATATATATATATATATCTATAGATATATCTATAGATAGATATATTCATATATATATATATATATATATATATATATATATATGAAATTGAAAGTAAGAGTGATTTGGTTAAGAAGTCTAAGAATGAGTAAATATATTTTTTGTTTTTATCTGAGTTCCCTAGTTTTCTTATTTGTTTTTTTGGTTGTTCAGGTAGGATTTGCCTTCTCACCTTATTCCCATAACCCCTTTTCTGCCACTGAGAACACAGAAAAAAATATTCCATATATAGTTAATCAGACTAAATCTCTACACTGGCTACGTCCTAAAAAATACTTGTCTCATCTTGCATTCTGAGTTCTTCATCTATCTGGAATTCTTTTTGGTCACTTTGATAATAAAAAGTTTATCACAATTGTATCCCATCTCCTATATTCCTGTTGAATGAAATATATTTCTATAACTAGCTTTGTGTGTATGAACTTTTAATTAGTTCATTTGAAGTGTTGGCTACTCTCCCCCTTCTCCCTATTTGCCTGCCTGTCTAATGTACCTTGATTATATGAGAAAGTTTTCTCTGAACTTCCTCCCCCTTTTCCTAGTGTAGTTTTTTTCCTCTCACTTTCCATTTTTAAGATCAAAAAATAACAATCACTCCCAGATTAATTGGAGCTCCCTCTCTGATATCCCTTTATGATGATAAGAGTTCAGAGGAGACACATATGTCATCTCCCTATTTTGGGAGACCTCATTTGGGGTTTTCTTGGAAGAGTTGCTGGAGTAGTTTGCCTTTTCTCGCTTATTTTACAGATGAGGAAACTGAGGCAGATAGGGTTAAATGGCTTGCCCAGGATCACACAGCTAGTCTGTGTCTCTGTTTAGATGTGAAGTGAGGAAGATAAATCTATCTTTCTTGAGGCCTAGCCCTCACTGGTCCACTTGCAATCTTTCAGGACTCTTAAAAAGACAGAATCTAGTTGCTGTCCCCTAGTCTGACTCTGCAAATCTCAGTCTGGGTTTAGAGCTGAGCAAGAGTAGATTGCTCCTTGTTCCACTCCTTATCAGTTACCCGAACAGCTGTCTTAGATCAGAGTGGGAGAATTGTAGGCTCCTCATAGTCTCTCCATTCTTCTTTAGATAGGGCTGAGTGGACCCCGCTTTGTTCCTGAAGCCAGCCACAGTCCCACCACCACCAACTCTGCAGATATTGTCAGCTTCTACACCCAGGGCCTCTCTACCCTTGGACAGAATCCTTTACCGTTGTTATTGCCTTGCATCTGCGACCAGGGGCTGGCATAGTGGTCACTAAGATTGCCAGGAGGCACTTGCCATGTGATGGTGCCCCAGTTTTGGTCTAGGGTTGCCCTGTAAAAATCTGAGACCTCTTACCCTAGTATAGCCCTTCCCCAGGTGCTGAAAGGCTTCACTCATGGCAGCCTCTGTATCCAGCCCCAACATTCTCCTGTGTTGGCAGATCTGTCTGTCTTCCTCTTGCCTAGCTGACTTGGACAGAGGACGTACTGTGACCTTTTCTGGATCTCCCCAGCTGGTGCATTTTCTATATCTGTTAGGAGGAATCTGTGAAGAGAAGATAACTGCATTGCTTCCTAGTACTCTGCCATTTGCAATCATCCACAGGCTTCTTTTTCATAAGTGATTCTCTGTAATTGTGAAAATCATTTAACCTTCCCATTGTGGAACTTAAGTAATGCTCATCTTTGAGTAATTTTTTTAGTATTAATGAATTTTTTGATAATGAATCACAGGGCCTAAGATTTTTTGGATTAAAAGTATTTTATATAAAGCAAAATCATTGACCTTATTGTTTTTCAGTTAGTTTGCTAAGCACCTCCTGTTTGCAAAGACTGTTGGGAAAAAATCTCCATTCAGCTTCTCTTCCATACCTTCAGCACGAACAGAAACTCTTAAGTCAGAACGAGCTAACTGTGACTTCTGTCAGTGACCTCCCAGAAGGAAAGAGGGTCAAAAGGCTACTTGAATTAGTTGATTTTTGTGGCTGTCTTCAAAAAACCTTACAGATTATGTTTGGAGCTTTGACTTTGACAGTAATTACATGTCAAAATTAATTATTAATCAAAGAATCTATAACTGGAAGGATTCTCAGAGACAGTCCTTCATGTAACAGATGGAGGTGAAGTGACTTAGCCAGCTTTCCTAAGGCACAGGTATCAGAGGAAGGATTTGGACCCAGTCTCTTTCTGCAGTGTGATTTTTTTCCATGATTCTCATTTCCTTGGTAATAAAAGGGTTATTGAAGAATTAATATTGAATATGAAAACTACAGTTGTACTGTGACTTATTACAGTACCCATTTCTCCCGTTAGAATTCATTTGGTTTGTTAAAATGATCAGGTGATATCCAAAAGAAGATTGGAATGAATCACATGGACTAAATACTTTAGAAAAGTAATTTTTTGTTCTGAGATAATAAGTACTAGATCAATACAAGAAAAGATAGCTTAAAACTAATGGTTTTTAAATGAACAAGATAGAATTATATACTTTTGGGACTTTGATATTCTAGTTCATGCTGTCATATGTTATGTTTAAAAAGTAAGCAGTTTAATATCCACAATAGGAAATAATAGTAAACAAATTCATAAATGATGATTCTATTTATACATTGTCAGGAATAGTTTCTTATTTTAAATGAAACTTTATGATTTGATTACAGTTGTCAGTATATGAAACTGTTGAGTAAATATTAGTCCATGTTAAAGGTACCTGATGTTAAATTCTAACACTTCTAGGTCCTGATGATTATAATATTGTCAAGAGTGTGTTAGGTGCTAATGAACATTTGCTGAAGTCATAGGCCTGAGGCAAAAGCACTTCATTGAAACATACAGAATTGACAATAGAACTTGAAATAGAAGCCCAATTAATGATCTTTCTAATTGTTATTCTTGGCTGTAAATATGTGTTAGTTGTGTCTTTCTAACTGATTGTGCTAAGAAAATTAAGCTTTGATAAGTTTTGGGACTTATTATTTAGCTCAGTCAGAAAAAGATAATAAAATATTTTGGATGTCTTTTGACATTTCTACTGCTACTTAAAAAGCTTACAAACCATAAGTCCAAAAGAGAATAAGTATATGATGCTCTTATAATATTTAATATCAGTACTGTGCAATCTTATAACTTTAGAATACCCTAATTATGTGACAAATTTCTAGAGATGATATCTAAATAAATGTCCCAGATTCATAAAATATTTAACTTTTGAAATGATTTCAGTTTCCAAGATAACGTTGATAAAAATCAAACTTCCAGCTTTTTTTAAAAATCAGACTCATGCCGATTTATCTTCTTAGATTCTTAGGCCTTTTCTGTTCAATGGAATATCCTGAGTAAATATTGCTTTTTTGTTTGTTCAAAGTCATAGCAGACAGTAGAGTATTTGGTCTATCCTTTTTTGTTATTCTTTTAATACAATGTTGCATCTCAAGCTATAGAAACAAATTCTAAGTACTTTTGTTTTTTCCAATTAAAATATAGTATAAATCCATATATTAACTTATGTTTGAGGGCAGACTGCTGCTCCACAATCTTAGTGGCATTATTATGTTGATCTCTAGGATGATATCTAAATAATAGAGAACCGTGTTGTATGGTTAGCTTCTTGATTTCATTAGTATTTAGTAACAGATTTTCTGTCATGCACAGGTAACAATTTCTGCTTTCAGTAATTCTATTTTTAATGACTTTAAAATGTCTTCTTAATCTTACCACAGAATCTTACTCTACTCACACCACAAATTTGATAGTTTTAGATTCATAATTTTGGCTCAATTGATTTAGATAGCTAATTAAATACTCAATTCTTTTTGTTCCCAAATATGAATGCACTGTTGTCTAATTTATAGACTTATTTTTTACTGTATAATATTCTTCCAAGTATCTGTGTTGCAAAACTACTATATAGGTTGTCCCAAAAGTCTATTAAAGTTATACAAAACTTAAAATTGCACTAAAACTTTTGTTACACCCTATAAGTATAATGATTTTTAACTTTATCTTGTTTTGATTTTAATCTCCATAAAAATAGACTTACAGCAGTACAAATTAGATTATTTTTCCTCTTTCATCATGTTCATGGAGTACAGTCTATCATTCATTCCAACTAGAGAACAGATCTCTAGGATTTAGAAGAATTCACTTCACAAATTTTTGGCTTAACCCTAAGTTCTTTTGTAGATTCCACATGGTAAGTATCTAGTAAATGCTTATTAAATGCATAGTCAAATCACAAATCTTGGGATTTTCTGAGGATAACACTGTATACTCACATTGGAGGTATACTTAAAGAGAATTTAAAAAAGGGAATGGATATTCATTTTTGATTTCCCATAGATGGCATTAACTAGTTGTGTAGCTAAAAGGTCTAAAAAATAAGATTACATCTATGTATACTGTTTGTTAATATTTTAAAATATTTGACTAGTTGTTATAAGCTATAACTATAAAAGCTTTTCTTAGTAAACTGTGTGCCACTTGTACAATAAAAATGTATGGGACCCTAACAGCTTTGACTATAGAGCAAATACACTCAAACTAACACTGAGCAAAGTATGAATAAAGGAAATGTAACTATATATGAGGTCTTCACACATGAACTTGGCTTATCACTTCTTTCTTCTATATGGCAGGCCTTCAAATTCTTGAAGATAGTTATATAATGGTAATAGCTAATATTTGTTTATAGAGTGCCAGGCACTATGATAAGCTTATGTGATCCTCGCAACAACCCTGGAAGGTAGGTACTATTATTATTTCCATCATATAGAAGAGGCAAATAGCAGCTAAATGATTGGCCACAGTTCTTATAGCTTTGCCAAAAATGCTTTATTTAGCAATAAATTGTTCATCTGTATGCAGTTGATGTGCTTAACTAATGTTCAGTTGAGGACACCGCGTTTCTCTGAACCCTTGTCACTAAGATCGCTCAGAAATGTGATTGTCAGCACTCATGGCAGAGCAAGTGTGCTCTGCTCAGGGGTGAGTGCAAGACCTATCGCCCCTGTTCAGGAACCCAAAACCTCCCAGGAGCTTATGTGGAGCCTGCCGTTGGCAAGCTCAGGGACCTTTTTCTTCTCACCTTGCTCAATTTCACCTAACTTATAAATCTTGACTTTGGATGCCCAAAGTGCCTAGCAAATAGGAAGCATTTAATAAATGTTTATTCACGTGACTGTTTTACTAAACAGTGGGAGAAGTGCCAGGCTCCGTGATGGGGGTACAAAGATAAAAGGGCCAATAGCCGGTGATTCAGAGTGGGGAAAGGGACCTCAGAGACCATCTCTCCTCATGTGGGAGGGGAGGAAGCAGGCTCCTGGAAGTTGTCACTTACCCAAGATTGCACAGGCAGTGGCAGAATTTGAACCTGGGAGTCTCTGCTTCCAGAGCCCTTGCTTTGTCCATAACTTCTCCCTCCCAACAGGGGCCTTACAGTTAAGTAAGTGATAGCACGGGTGAAAAGTAAACATGTGCTCAATCATTTGAGAAAAAAGGGACAGTCCCAGGGGATCCAGAGAGTTTTGGTGGTAATAGATGGTACTTGAGGAAGCTAGGGCTCTGAGAGGGCCAGGTGGAAAGTAAGTTCCTTCCAGGGTCAGAGGTCAGATTTGGATGTTTGGTGTGGGGAGGAGCCCCTAGGACAGTTCTGCGGGATCGTAGACTTTTTTGGAGGACACTGATAGGTAAGAAGGCTGGAAAGCTAGGCTGGGACTAGATTGTATCTGCCACTTCTCATCCTCCTTGGCCTCCTTAATAGCCACCAGAGGAGATTTGTGTAGCATTACTCCTGCATCCATTAAGCACCTGGTGTGTTCCTTGAGCTGAGAGTATAAGACAAAAAGAAACCAGTCCCTGCCTGTAAGGAGCTTGTCTCCTAGAGGAAGTACCCATGTGCTTGGATACATATGCAGAAATATGTGTGAATATACATGCATAGGAAATAGATACATAATGAATAGAGTATAATTTGGCCTGGAGGACACTCTTGCCTTGGTGGATTAGGAAAGACATCTTATAGACAGTGGCATTTAATTTGAGCGGAGAAAACAAGGGGCTCCAAGAGCTGGAGGTGAGAATGGGGCAAATTTCAGATGGAGATGCCAATGTGGAGGCACGAAGGTGGGAGAGGACTTATTCTGTGGGGAACATGAAAAAGCTCAGTCTAGCTGAACTTAGGTTGGCCCTCTGTGAATTTACATTTTTATGTAAATTTATTTACATTTTTATTTTCCAATAGTATATGTATTAAATTTTACATTATTAGAAGCAAATAATGCATTATGATGTCATCATCATATTTACAAAAATTAGTTTTTCACTTACCTAGCAGAAATACAGACTAAGTTATGAGGGAGTGGAAAGGTTCTTTAAAAGCACCCTGAGCATGTGGTTCCGAAAGGATGATAGTGTCGATGACTTGGGCCTGTAGGGAGGGATAAGGCTGCTAAAAAGGACAAGGGGCACCGAGTATCAAGAATCCACTTAAGAGTGTCTGTGAGGGCCAGCTGCCTTGCATTTCTAGTTTAAGTTACCAGTCAGAATGGCTGACTGAGATAATGATGTATTAATATGTTAGCCAAGTGTCAAACCTTCTCATTCCTTAACAAAATGTTTATATTCTGAGGCAGTTCAAGGAAGCTTGGGCAGAAAATTGGGCACCCCTTTGAGAAACTTTAAAAGACCGAGTTGTTAGTGCTGAAACCCACTTAAGCCTTTGAGAGGAGATACAGCATCCATCCTTGAGCAGAGATGTATCCTCCTAAAAGACAATGATATACAGAGGCATTCATTTATAAAACTGGAAGCAGTTTTGAGGAGTGGGACCTCTGCCCAGTTGAAAAGAGACACACAAAGGAGAAAGAGAGGGGGGAAGGAACGGACAAAGGGGGAGGGGGAGAGTGTGTGTGAATGTGTATGTTGTGAGTGTAGCTAGATAGCCCTGGCAATAAAGAATCAAGTTGCAAAGAAGAACAGATGTGAGGAGTCAGCCCAGGAAGCAACCTGTCCAACAGAGATAGTACATCCAAGGAGATTGAAATACACTGAGACAATGCAACACCACTGTTGTGTTTATAGCCATCCTCAGGGATTGTGTTTTTGTGGGAGGCTGAACCCCTGATTTATATGGGGGGAATATTTTGTATTTACTATTCTGTCTATGCCTTCTTTTTTTCCTTTTTTAAAAAATGTATTTCTTTTTAACACATATTGCTTTGTGAATCATTTTGGGAGAGAAAATCAGAGCAAAAGGGAAAAACCATGGGAGAGATTTAAAAAAAAAAAAAAAAAGAAAAGAAAAGAAAAAAAGAAGTGAACATAGCATGTGCTGATTTACATTCAGTCCTTAGTTCTTTTTTCTGAATATAGATGGCATTTTCTGTCCAATTTCCATCGCTTTGGATCATGGAACCAGAGAAGAACCAAGTCTTCCATAGTTGATCATTGCACATTTTTGCTGTTATTATGTACAATTTGCTGTATTATGTACAATTATGTACAATGTATCCCTGGTTCTGCTTGTTTCACTCAGCATCAGTTCATATAAATCTTTCCAGGCCTTCCTAAAATCAACTTGTTTGTCATTTTTTATAAAACAATAATATTCTGTTATCTTCATATACCACAATTTGTTCAGCCATTCCCCCGTTGATGGGCATCTACTCATTTTCCAGTTTTTTGCTACCACAAAAAGAGCTACTATGGACATTTTTGCACACATTGGTCCTTTACCTCCTTTATTATTTCTTTGGGATACAAATGTAGTAAAGGCACTGTTGGGTCAAAGGGTATGCACAGTTTTATAGCCCTTTGAGCATAGTTCCAAATTGCTTTCTAAAATGTCTGGATTATTTCACAATTCCACCAACAATATTGCTAAAAAGCAAAGGTGGTATTTAAGAGGACATAGACATGAAAAAATATATATATAAAAGTTGCATTTTCCAGTTGGCTATTAATAGGAGATAGCCCATGAGTCAGAGACATAGGCTTGAGCACCACTAGAATTTCAGTCTAGAATCTTCAGGTAGGATGAATTCTACATTTGTATGCTTCTAAAATGCAATTTTAAAATGTTAATCAACCATCTAGTTAAAGTTGGTTTGATATATAATTATGTCATATGAAGGGGAAAGTTGACAAATTCCAGAGAAACTTTAGGCATATTTAGTACACATATTATATACTTCAAGAAACATTGCCTAATTGATATCCTTATTTGATGAATTAATATGGGTGGAAGGGGCCTAATGTAAATATATATATTCTATGATTATGAATCATACTTTCTCTATGTAGGCCTTTGAATATTCCTGGGGTTACATCTTCTTATCCAGTATTCATTTCCTTGGAAGACATGGAGATTTCTCTCTCTCTCTCTCTCTCTCTCTCTCTCTCTCTCTCTCTCTCTTCCTGATTGTACAAATTACTACTTAAGAAGTTCGTATCTGCCAAAAAAAAAAAAAAAAGAAAACAAAAGGAAAGAAAGAATGTGTCTTCTAAATTGTTGCCTAGGTACCTATTGATCGCTAGTTTTTTCTTCCGTATATTTTAAGTTATATCCTGATTTTATAATCAGCCTTTTCAGGACCTCTTTTTGCATATTTGTTATATTTAGTGTTTGTACATATAGGAACTTGAAGTTAAGATAGTCTTCATGATCCATCTATGAATTTTATAGCTTAAAAGATATAGCTCAAAAGATATGAGTGTAATTCATTTAAAATCTTTTAAATTAATTTTTTGAATTTAAAAGCATTTATTCTCTCCCCTTTCATTAAAAAAATCCTTATAACAAATATTAATAGTCAAGAAAAGCAGATTTCCATATTGACCATGCCTAAAATTATGTGTTTTATTGTCCATCTTGAGTTTATAATCTCTCTTTCAAGAAATAGGTAGCATTTTTTATCTGATTGTTCCTCTGAAGTTATGATTAGTCACTTCATTGCTCAGAATTCCTAAATTTTTCAAAGTTGTTTTACAGTCTTCCTGTTATATAAATTGTTCTTCATTCTGTTCATTTCATATGGGTCTTCCCAGTTTTCTTTCAAACTGTATATTTTGTTATTTCTTATGGCATGGTGACATTCCATTGTATTCATTGCATCATATAATTTGCTTAGCTATTTTTCAGTAGATATAAAAGGTTCTAGTTCTTTGCTACTACAAAAAAAGCTTCCATAAATATTTTTTTAAGTATGAGTTTTAAGGGCTATATTGTAAGAACAAGAAAAGTCATTATAGGAAGAAAAATGAAAAGCAATTTTTCCCTTAAAAAAGGGGGGAAAGATTTTTCATTTGTAAAATACACACTTGCTAAGATGCTCCCATCTTTTTCAGGTTGTTTATTTACATTGAAAACTAATCTGAAAGCTCTTTTATCTAATTTCAATGGCTTAGCACTTCAATATGGAGCACAGACCAGCTTGTCTCTTTCTAGTGCTTAGTGATTAATCAGTTACATTATCATCACTTAGACTTGTGTGAATCTCAGATTTGAAGACTAACTGCAGTTTGGAGATAATTCCCTTTTTAGAGCTCTGGCAGTTTACATAAGAAAAATGTTAAGCAGTAGAACAAGAACCTGGAATCTTAAAGTAATGGCCTCCATTTCCATGGGCATCTGTTTAACAGCTGGTCTGTGATATTAAGAGGGAATGTTTTTTAATCTAGTTAGGGATGTTTCCACTGTTTGAGATCCTCACATTGCTGTTTATGGGGAGATGCAGATCTTCCAGTGGCGTGTTTGGATGCTTTTGCCTTTGCTTTTATTTAATGTTCTTTGCTGTCTTGGAGAAAGTTAGAAAAAGACCTCGTTTTTTTCTCCAGATGATCGTGTTCTCTTGAAGTGAATAAACACTCACCCATAGTGTCTCAGCTACCTTCAGTCAAAAGCTGCAAGATACACAAAGAGAAGTGTCATCATAAACTCTGAACTCTATTGTTTCCCCTTAGAAATATGTAAACTGTATGTAAAACTTACTTTTTCATATGAACTATGGAATTTTCTCATTTTTTAGAAATTTTTGAGTTATTTATTGTATAGGAAACATATTAATCAGGGACTGTGGGTCAGCAACAAAAAAGTAAATTAAAAAGCCAGAATTTATAATCCAGTTAGAGATAGAAGCTGTAGACATGAAAATGCACCAACTCAATGTAGGGTGATTGCCACGTTTTGTACAGCATACATCATAGCTGACAGAACGAACTACTGAGTAGGCAGGAAAGAATTGATATTTTAGCAGGGTTTTGGAAGCTGAATAAGATGATAGGAAGGTAAACGTCAGTCATTCTAGGTAGGGATATCTGACATGTAAAATACTGTTAGGAACTACATTGCAAACATTTGGTCAATGATAATTCAATATCAGAACTGAGTATACATTTTAACTTTTCTGTCACATTGTAGTTGTTTAAGTATTCACCTAACCCAGACATGTTTTAATAAGATTGAAGATAATATAATTTTACTTTTGGGGAGATTTAAAGTTGTTTTTGTTTTTGTTTTTTAGCAAAAAAAAGGAAGTTTGATAACAGACAAAAGTTGGTGTTGGAATAAAACACTAAAAGATCTTTTGACTAAAAGCTATCAATAGCTTTTCAATAGTTACAGAGTGGCCAGACCAGTAGTTAGTTTCTATTAAATAATGACTAGTTATACTGGCAAAAAAAAAATCTGAAATTAGTCAAGTTTATTAATTTAGCTAATATATTTTAGGCAGAGTACTGAGCACTGGAAATACAAAGAAAAAAAATTTTTTTCTTTTCCCTCAAGGGTCTGATATCTTCTTAATGGAAGAGATGGAATATACATAAATAAGCATATACACCATATTTAGAGTATATGAAAAATAATCTTAGAAGGGAAATCTCTAACATGGCTAGTGGGATAATGAGAGGTGAATGGAGTGTCCTGAAGGCTGGTGTTTTAATCCAGGGATTCTGTGAGGTGGAAATATGAGGATAGAGAGAATATTAATGTAGAGGATAGGTAGTACAAAGAAATGGAGACAGGAATGAACATCTTTAAATGTCAGACAAAGGATTTTATATTTAGGTCTGGAGGTTTGAGTTTAGTGAGTGGGATTGCTAATGTGGTTATATTTCCACATTAGAAAAATCATTTTCCCACTTTATGATAGATGGATTGAATGGGAGAGAAATTTGAGACAGGGAGGCCAACTAGGAGGCTGTTACAATTGTCCAGTACATTAGAAGGCCCTGAAGTAGGATTATATGGTTGGAAAGAAATTAACATATAGGAAAGAAGTTGTGAAAAGACAAAATTTGTCAGTGGATTGAATATTTGGAGTGAAAGTTCAAAGAATGACAGAATCTAAATTGCAAATCTGGGTAATTGAAAGTATGGTGGTACATTTGACAATAATAGGCAAATTTGAAGAAGGAATAGTTTCAGAGGAAAAGATAAAATTAGTAATTTTTTGGACATGTTGGATTTGAGATGTCTACAAGAAATCCAGTTTAAAACATGTAGGTATTTGGTGATGAGGTCCGAAGAGAAATCAAGACAGGATATATCATTATGAGAGGCATCTATATAGAGATGATAATTGAATCCCTGGAAGCTGATAAGAGTACAGATAGTAAAGTAAGAGGATCCAGGACAAGGGAGCCCTGGAGTAAACTCACATTTAGTGGACATGCTATGGATGAAAACTGATCCAGTAAAGGAGACAGAAGAAGCAATCATAGAAAAAAGCATAATTAGAGAGAACAAAAAGGAGACCATATCCCAAAGAAAGGTGATTAACAGTGTCATATACAACAGAAATTAAGGGCTCTGAGAGTTGAGTAAAGGGCATTAGATTGGATAAGTAAGAGCTTGTTAGTAGAACATCATGCTATAGTGGCTACCCAAACTCTCTCATAAATCAGTAAGTCCTTAAAAGTTTGCTCTATGCAAAATAAAAAAGAAATCCAATGACAAACTATAATATGTATAGTTCTTATACCCCCAGAAGTGCACAAAAAATCAGGCTAAAGCCTAAGCAGTAGGATAGTGGCACCTCAAATAAGGTGACCTGCAGAAGAACCAAAATATAGCCTGCAAGACTGTGTCCAAAGGCAGCAAGAACAGAAGGCTTTTCTAAGAAAAACCAAGGATGATCAAATGTCCCCACATTGGTTAGTGTGACATTTTTTTTAGCTCAAGAGACAGATTGGTTAGTGAGATTTTTTTTAGCTCAAGGTTCTGGGTAACCTGATCATGCTGTCAATAAGGCTAATATGTTTAATTAAAAAAAAAAAAAAGATCAGTGGCACTCTCAAATGACAATGACCCTTCATGGTGGTGGGCTCACAGCTTATGTGCCTTTGGAAAAGTAGGTGTACCTGAGGGTGGCAATCAGTTTTGATTCATTAGTAATTAATGAGAGAATGAATATTACAGTGAGGGACTGGGCTATATTCCAGTGAGGGTGTTTGGGTATTTTACTTGGATCACTCAAATGTTAGTCAAAGAGACTTAACAATTTCCACATCATTGGTCTGACAAAAGG
This sequence comes from Sarcophilus harrisii, assembly GCF_902635505.1. Classification (NCBI taxonomy): domain Eukaryota; kingdom Metazoa; phylum Chordata; class Mammalia; order Dasyuromorphia; family Dasyuridae; genus Sarcophilus; species Sarcophilus harrisii. Next base: position 49,231,317 of record NC_045429.1, read on the forward strand.
AAGGATTCACATTTTTCTAGACCTGTCTGATTAAAAAAGTGAGCAGAAAACCCTGGTTTGTTTCCCACACTGGTTGATTTCTGGATGAAGAAGAAGAAAATGGGAAAAATCTGATTCAATAATTAGTTATTAATATAAGAGAGAAACAGTCATTTCTTTCTTTAGAATACCCCAGGATCTTAGCACTTGGGGAACTTTGAAAGCTTAAAAGGAAAAAAAAAAAATGGATTTTCCATAGGGATGACAATGTCTGGGAGAAATTCAATTTTTAAAATGAAGTAAAAATTCTTAAGGAAGTAGCTCAATAGCTTTGAAGAAAAAAATGGTGGATTTTACCAAAGCAATGGAATTATTGAAAACTAAGATAGACCAAACCAAAATCAACAGCTTCATGAAGCAGTAAGAAATATTAGAAGATATATAAAAAACAACTGATCTGAAAAACAAGTCAAAGCAGAAAGATAATTCAATGATTATTGATGAACTCTCTGAAAACCATGAACTAAAAACAAACAAATAGAAATCTTACACCTCAAATCTATTAAAACCAAAAGACTGTGCAAAGATAAAAAGAATTTACTAAATCTTCATTTGAAAAGAACTCAAAGGGAAGAAACTCAGAAATTGATAGCCAAAATCTAGAACTCCCAAATCACAGAAAAAAAAAAGTATTAAGTATCTCAAAAGAGGCAGTTCAACTATGTAGGAACAATAAAAAAAGATCTTGAAATAGTTTTTCAAAAGGTAAAAGAAAAGAGATTACAGCCAAGAATAACCCAGCCTGCAAAACTGAGTATAATCTTACAGAGGAAAATTGACTTTTAATGGAACATAGGAGTTTCAAACTTTCCTTTGAAAATATCAGCCTTGAGGAAAAGCTTTGAAAACCAACACAAGAATCAAGGGAAACCCAGAAAGGAAATTTTATTTGAACAATTGCCTGGAACTATCTGATGGTATAGAGCTAACATATCCTTCAGTAGAGTGGGTTACCCAAAAGTGGAAATCAGTCCGGATTGGTTAATAATTAAGGAGAGAATAATGTGTACAATGAAAGACTGAGAGACTACCTCTTTACTCAGACCATCACCAGCCTTGAGTAATCTACTCAAAGAATTTGGGTCCTACCCAGAGCCTGAATAGAATACAGTTGCTACCTGAGTGGAGTCTGAACTGGAAAGTTAGTCCAATGTCAGTATAAGCAGTGTTCTTCATGAAACTGAACTTAAAAATCAGAATTTTAGAAAAAGAGGAGAGCTGTGAATCTCTCCATATCATTGGTTATTAATACTCATTTCTGTTAACTAAGAATAATTGGTAGAAATTATTGAATAGAAATTGTCAGCAATTTGAGATGTCCAAATGGAAATATGTAATGTTGAAAGCTATTTCTTAATAATAAATGTTCAAAGGATATGAGCAGTTCTCAAAAGAAAAATGTAAATCAAAACAGTCCTGAGATTTTTACCTCACAATAAGCAACTTGGCAAAAATGATAAAAAATAACACTAGTCAGTGTTGGAGAGATTATGAAAAGACTGGCATATTAATATATTATTCATAGAATTATAACAATATAGCTCTTCTGGAAGTCAATTTGAAATTATGCAAAATAATAAAATGGCTAAAATATTCATATCTTTTTATCCAAAAATTACCCATGTAGACAAATACTCAAGTTGGTCACTGAAAAAATAAAGGATGCTGGTATATCTATGTATTTATAGTAGTAGTTTTTTTTTTTTTTTTTTTTTTTTAAAGACTGGACCACTTTATCTCACCCTGGCTATAAGGCAGTATCTACATCCCATTCTGTGAATGCAATGGAATATTATTCTACCATAAGAAGTGACAAATATGAATACAGAAAAGCATAGAAAGACTTTTTTTATCTTATGTAGAGTGAAGCAAATACAATCAAGAAAACAATACATATATAGACTACAAGTATGTAAATGGAATGAAAAGCATCTTAAAAACAATCAAGTAAAAGTTGCAAAATTACCAAGAAAAAGCGTAGTCCCATAAAAGGCATATTAGAAAATACTTTTATCCCATTCCTTCGCTGTGGTAGGAGGTCCATAGATATGGAACATTGTATATATTTTCAGACTTTTTCAATATATTTATAGATTTTGCTAAATACTTCTCTTTCTTTAAAAAAAATTATTTGATATAAAGAATGAGTGTGGGAAAGGGCAAAGGGAAATTTACATAATGCAAAAAAATAAAAAGCAGAATAGGGGAAAGTGTATTTGAAAAAAGAATTAGAGCTATCCAGTTGTGAAATGGGTTGTTTTAGAGGTGGTGAATTTCAGTGGAAGTCTTTAAATAAACACTTCTTTATCAAACCATTTAAGCATGATAAAAACCATTTATCATAAGTTTTGTAGAAAAAATTACTCTTTAGTAAAAAGGTCTAGATGACTTTTAAGGCTCATTCTAATGTGTAAATTCCATAATCCTAGGCATAATCCTGAATTGGGGAGACCCCTCTTCCCAATAATTTTAATATAGATTTACAAATTATTGTAGATCAATTTGCTGAGCTAGAAACTGTCTAAGGGACTTTTTAAAGGCCATTTGTGCAGAGGTTTCCCTAGCAAATTATGCTACTTTATGGCAAAAAGGCCAAATTATCTTTGTTAGTCACCCTGAACAGAAGTATAGCTGACAAAGCTCTGCTCTCAATGTGGATAAGTTTGTAATTTGGCTGTTTTGCTAACCCAAGATTTTAAATGCCAAGAGGCAAAATTTTGCCTAATAATGCAGATGAATCAAGTTATTCCAGCTGGTCGTTAAAGTTTAAGCGGCACAGAATTTTTCTTTATTATATTTTTTTTCCTGTTTATGTTTTTAGTTGTCAAGAGTACTGTTTCCTAAAGTATACTCTAGGGACACATTAATTTCTATGGGTGTCTCAAGACTAGAAATGCTTTTTAGAGTAAAGAAACTCCAGTGAAGCAAGGGTGAATATAAAGAAATAAAGATCCTTGAAAGATAGAGAAGTTTGGAGATACAAAATGAGGGCAATCCCTCAGATTCAGTCAGATAACACTGGAAGAATTGTTTTGTGCCCATCAGACTTGTCAGCTGGAATGATAACTTCTCTATTCCATTCCTCTATACTCCACCCTAACCATGTACATACTAGATCATATGCCCAATGGGATTCCATTGGGTTCCAACCTTTACATTTATATGTCTCATACTTCATTTTTGTAAACTATACCACTTGTGTGGATTTGCACCTTCTCTGAGAGTCTTTGCTCAGGAATTTATAAACTCGTGGAGCTCCACAATCTAATGTGCCAGCCAGCCTTTACCCCAATTTTACTTATACAACATATCAAGGAGTTTTGTATTACTTCTTTCATACACACATCCAAAGACTGAAGATGTTTTGCTTTAAAACAGTTTTTTAAATCCATATTTAAATTTTCTCTGTAGTATTTTTTTTTTTAAACCCAATGAACTGGGTTCCTATGGCCTATGGCCCATGACTTTGATTGTGTTATGTGCTATGCAGCTCAATCCTCAGGAAATCCACTTTCCTATTAGCAGTTAGGAGTATAGTGAGTTTTCTGAAGTAAAACATCTTGTAAACATTATGTGTGACAGACTCTCACATGTTAAAGTTATTGATACATTTTGCTTTTGATCCTTAAGATATTTCTTATGATTGCCACATTATTGGCACTCAAAAACAAAGATGTTTTATAATAAGTTTTAGGGTTTTCATTATTTCATCTTAAATTCACACACTTCTGTATCTTTAAGTTCTTTTTTCAGTCAATAGAGTTCTACATTTTGATTGCCTAGTTTGTGGGGGTGATATAAATCAATAAGAAATAACTTTTCAACATGGAGAGGGTCCTTGTGTGTCCTTGCAAATTTATTTTCGTCTACGGTACAGTTGATTTGACTTGATCAAAAGAAAAAAAATCTTGTTGAATATAGATTAGACTCTTTTGGATACAGTTCTCTGAACACTGGCACATTTTCTGAGCTTCATTTTCCTACTGTAAAGTAAAGAATAATAATACCTCTGGTATCTTATAGAAATATGAGGCTCAAATGAAATTGCATTTAAAAACACTTTGTAAACATTAAAGCATCATGTAAGTATCAGCTCTTATTAGTCTTCTTTATATATAGTCTTCTTCATAGTCTTTATAAATCTCTCTCTCTCTCTCTCACACACACACACACACACCCCCCCTTCATTAAAATATGCTGGTTTATATAACCATTTTTCTTGGTAAGTAAACAGGGGGAAGCCTCTGGTTATTGGCTCTAATTTAAAGAAAAATTGTAGAGTTTGACGAGGACCCCAAAGCTTTAACACAGACGCTGAACTTGCTCATAGGGCTTTCAGGCTGTTCTTTTTCTGGTGACCTTGCCAGGGCTATCAGGTTTGAGGTGAGTGCCAAAATTGTCATTCTGTCAAAGTGTAAACCTTGGCTCAGTGTATGGCCATCTGCTGTGAAGTAATAATTTTGATTTATTCTCCCTTTGGTTGACACATACTAATGGAGCAGATGCAAGCCTGTAAGTTTTCTTTTATTGGTTTATAGTTTTACTGCATACATTAATGACACAAATAGTGCATTCATATTAGTATTTATATTAGCTATTTCCAAATTGAGGATGAGTAATGCATTTTGTATGTTTTTAATATGATGGGAAGCTCTAGACCAGAAAATTTTTATAGTTTTTTTTAATAGTCACAATTTACTTAATTTTACTGCCTCCACAAACTTTATTTTCAGGATATGTCAGATTTTTGTGTGATTTCAAATTTCTAATTACCATTGCTTCAATGAATGGACAGAATTGGATCCAATTCAACAATTTCTCTAACTACTGGAAAATCAACAGAGAGCTTAGTGGTTACAGATGAGAAAAATTTTAAAGTAAGGGTGTTGCCTAGTATTTATTACTGCTTTAACTCTCCTATCATACCAGTTTTTTTAAAAAAGGAAATGTCTTTTATTTTCATCTTTGACCTGAAAGACAGTATGTGAGATGACATACCATTAAAGAACAGAAACATTTTAGGACACAAAAATAGATTAAAGAAACCACAATACAATTAGTTATTTCTCAGAGGAGACTCTAGAGTTATTTTCTGAAACAAAGAGTGATGACATTTTCATAATGTAGTGGAACGAATTCAGGGTTTTGAGTGAGAGGATCTCGGTTCAAATGCAGTTTCTGTTGCTGCCTATATATGATAGAGCAAATTGCTTCACCTCTTATCTGTAAAATGAAGGGCTTGGTCTAGATGACCGAGATCCCTTCCAGGTCTAAATCTGTGCTTCTCTGGTGCTATGAAAACAGATCTTTAAATTTTTTATTTTAGAGCTCCAATTCACATAAAAAAGAAGTTGCTGTCAAATCCTTTTTCTTTCACTCAGATAAATCAATACCTGGCTTCTGTTGTTCATAATTTTGGTTTGCTGCTTCTGTTATGCACACCCCAAGTATAATTTTGTATTGTGTCTATTTGTGTATATGTATTATTCTTCCCTACTATAGATTAGGAGTTCTGTGGGGATAGGAACTATGTTTTACTAAATTTTGTGTCTTCCAGTACAGTGAACTACTTAGTACATGCTAATTAAAGGTGGGCAATCTATTGCAGACTGGCACCCAAGTCACTTCACCTTTTTGGAAACTTGTATTTCCTCATCTGTAAAATTGAGGGGGTTGGATTCAGTGATTGCTAAAGTTCCTTTCAATTCTAAATCCCAGATCTAGCCAATATATTTAAAAAGTGTGTGTGTCATGGCTTTATCATGGAAGTGGACTCCAATCTTTTTTAAAATTTTAAGCTTATTAGTTTTCTAAGTAATCAAGTAAATCATTTCAACATTTGATAAGAAACTCAAAACATATTCACCTTTTAATTAATTACATATTGCCACAGTAGTCCTCATTCAGGTAAAAATGTGACATTTACTCTCAGATGCTTTGTGCCATCTCTGACTGAGATTGTTCACATTGGCTTTCCAGGCCTTCTGCAGTCTAACCCTTCTTTCCCCTCCGTCCCCTTCCCTTCCCCCCCTTCCCCCAGTCTTTCCAGTTTAAACTCATTTCATTCCACATGTTCAGTGTTGCACTAAACTGTTCCTTAAAAATATTCTGCAGATACTTTTTCATTTTTATGCCTTTCTTTAGTCACACTGTTACATATACCTTTATCTCTTTGCTTATTAAATCTCTAGCTGTCTTTTAAACCAACTGAAATACCACCTACTCCATGAAGCCTTTTCCTGTTCTGTCAGTTGATAATGACTTCAGACTTTCATGTAATATTTTGAAAATCTGAAAAATTTTGATGTTTCTAATGGACTTATTAAAGTTATCTATATAAGTGTTATAAAATGTGGGACATTTCTAATGTGAGTTAACAGTGCTTTTTTAGAGTAAGCACTTATGAATGTTATAGAATTAAATGGTGTGCTCTGAGATATAGTCAGATTTCATAATTTTTCTACTGAAGACTCTGTAAATGTTAAGCAGGACTCAATTAAAAATAATATGTTACTGGGATTGGTGGTGTATGCTTATAGTCTCTTCTGTTGGGAACCAGATAATTTCTTGAACTCTGAAATTCTGAGCTTTAAAGGGCAATGCTAGTGTGGAGAGACTCAGTCTTTAGAGGGGAAAATACTTCTCTTTTCATGCTAAATATTGCACAACCTTTTATCTCAAACTCATTGTCTAGAGTGAAATATTTTGGTGGTGTTATCTAAATGTTGTAAATAAAGAGTAACTAAGTAACTGTTGATTTTAATACTGATCCATTCCATTTAGTCTCTGATGGCATCTCAGGCTATTCCAACTTAATCTGAAAATTTTATTTGGTGATTGGTGATGTCTTCTTGAAGCAGGACGAGAATACTCTCCTCTTTAATTCTAATGAGAAAGGCTCTTGGTGCAGTTTTGCTTCTCATCTTTTCATGCTTTTATTATATTTGGGTAATTTTAAATTGCATTTAATGATGGACTTTCTGAAAATGAATGAATTTTGCTGAAATGTTTTAATAGTTTTACTTTCCTCTCTTGAACTAGAATTCTTTTGCTAGTGCATTAATATCTTACTCAAGTAAAAAATTGGAAAATATAATAAGAAAATTATATTATATGTGGTAATTAAATGAAATTTGACTTAGTAGCATAAGAAATATTCTATGAACCATATTAGAACCTTCCCTGAATATAACAGCCCTTGTTGATCTCTCTCTTCTTTGGATTCTTTTCAGCACTTATAGTTAGCATTTTTATAATCTGTTTCTCACCATTTAACTTAACTATGTGCCATTTTTGTATCTTTTATTGTCAGAACCTATCTGTTTACTGTTAGTAAATACTTAATAATTGTTATCCCAGATGGATGACATTCTCCATACAGAAAATGATCCATCTATAAAGAATGAACTCAAGACGTTTGAAGGGACTAAGAATCTCAGAATCTTTATATTGCCTCTGGACATAAGTTGTGCTGTTTGTAGAAAGAGGATAGAAATGGAAACAGGCACATGGCAATTAGATATGCTGAAATTTCTTTTTTTTATTCCTTTACCTAAGTACAAATCAGTGCTTAAGAAACTAAAACACTAAATATGGTTTAATGAGAGATGAATGCTTTATGAACCTGTGCTGTACAAGTTTTTCCTCATACAATTTTTACATGGTAGTTCCTAATGCCCAGATTACCTGATTAACCCTGAGTGACTTTTGAAAGGAATAGAAGAATAAGTATTTATTAAATGATTACTTTGTCTCACACACTATGCTAAATGCTAGCAGGCAAATAAGACAGTTCTTGTCCTTAAGGAATATATGTTTTAATTGGTTATGACAAAATACAAAGAAGAATGGATGGTAACTTATATGGACACATGATTTGGAAAATGGTCCAGGATCCAGCTTCTAAAATTGATGGGGTCTTGTAACTGAATGTGGGGTCACAAAATGATGAATTATTATCAGTAAATGTTTGTGTCCTATTTTATATACCTATATATCTGAAGTCATGTAAAAATTTCTTGGGGCAAATAGGAGTCGCAAGTGGAAAAAGTTTAAGAAGTTCTGATCTAGAAGGAAGGTAGAGACCTAATTACAGGATAAGTTAAAAATTCACCTATCAGAGCTCAAAGTCCTGGAACAAGGTGCAAAATTTGTGAAAACCTTAAATTAAAGTCTTTTCTGTTTGTTTTGAAAACTTCAATAATTAATTATACATTGATATATTAATCTAGGCTACTATTCATTACATATGTGTTCAAGAAATGATTCTTTTTATTTTAAAAAGTTGTTTTCCGGATGTTTTTCCTCTAATAGCTAATTTAAAATTTAACAAAAAAGAGAAAGATGTAATATTCATAAACCTATATTTCTAAAATGACTTTTTTACTGGAAACTAGATCTCAGCAGGAAATGCAACATTAAGTCTGACACTATCCTTATCCCATGACCAGTGCTGTTTAATTGTGTTTATTTTAGCAATGTCCTTAAACTTAGGGTTTGTTGAAGATGTAAAGAACTAGGGGGAGGGATTATATTTTACAATTGTCTTCCCATTCAGTTTTCATAGCATAAAATTATATTTAAATTATAAAAGCTAAACTCTTTCAGTTAATATTAAGAACAAGAAATTAATTTTTTTCTTGTTTGGAATGTGGTATCTTACAAAATATCCCAGAAATGCATAAGCTTTATATCTAACCATGTGTTTTTTGCCAAGAACTCCCTCAGAATACCACCCTCAGAATCTAATAGAATGATTTCACCAAGTTTTTTTTTCTATGAAAATATTCCTGAAAAATTTATAAAAATTACAGACTGATAATTTTGCTATAAAACACATTAAGTACAAGCAATAATGTTGCTTTATGTGCCTCAGTGGTGATATGCTTTTCATATCCTTCACTTTAAATTTTTTTAAAATTTATTTAAGAAATAAAACAAGCATTCTATAACAGTACAAGAAAGATGATTATATGTGAAACTGTATTCTTATAACACATTTGTATCAATTGCTTTACCCTCACTCTAGCACTGAACACAGCGTCTAGTATGTGATAAATCTTTAATCAATGCTGTATGACCATAATCATTGCCATCATCATCTATAAATCCTTGTTGAAAGAATGAATAGTTGAATGAGATCTAGCAAAAAGCTATTCAGGCAAACCTGTGAAATTATTATTTGGCCTAATTAAACTAGTTTTACTAAAATGATGTTAATATTCTCATCATTTTCTATAAAATTTCTATAAATCAAATTACATCATTATGGAAAAATGTATGTAGATAATGCAAAATAATAGGTAACCCTTATCAGTTGTATCTATCTTAGACAATATGGTCATACACACATATATATTCTTAAATATATTCATACTCAGCTACATCGGGATGTAGACTTGCTGATTTTTAGTTTTGGCATCTCAAAGTCTATGTAGGTGGTAGAAAGCATGAAAGCCAAAATCAACGCATTTATATTGAAAGGTACATTATGTTCACATTTTTCCTTTCTTCATTACTTATTTATCCTAGTTAATCTTATTACTTTGTAAGCTTTTTTAAAATCAGGAGTTGCATTTATTGTTCAGTTTGGGAAAGGCACTTCCATTTTCTGATGACTTGAAACTACTTAAAAGAGTTTATGATTTCTAGAAAAGTTTAAGGGAGAAAATATAATTAAAATTTGAGGATATCTACATTGTCTTAAGTGATAGCCACTTCCTCTATGAGTTATTTTCTGTTTACCCCTTGTTGAAATTTATTTGCATTCAATTTAACCCAATAAGCATTTATTTAATACTTTTTTGTGGGTCAGGAACTGTGCTAGGTGATAGGAAGTATTAGTTTTTAAGAGACTGTAATATGACAGAGGGAAAGTAGTGAGAGTGATGCCCCTCCAAAAAGAATTAAAAAGAGTCATTAAAGCATTTTCAAAAATGCACAAGAGAATTTAGAATATTATTTTAAAAATACAAACTAATATTTGCCTTCTCTCTTTACCTTTTTATGTGGAAATGTCCTTTTGTGGTATTCATTATTATTTGGTTTTCACAATTCAAAAAATAAAAATAGGAAGTTTTAGTGTATTATGAATATTAACTCCTAACTTCTAGCTTTAAACCTTACTGCCTGATATAACACATTTCTCTCTGGTGTTATTTTTAGGATCATCTACTATTACCAGCTACCACCCATAACAAGACCACAAGACCAAAGATGTCAATAGTTTTGCCAGCAATAAACATAAATGGTAAGTGAAACTTATATTTATCAACTGTATCAGAGTTTTTTTTAAGCCAGTGCTCTTTAAACATTTTTTTAAAAACATTTTTTCAAATGTTCAAATGATCATTATTTAGCGTTTGTTATATTATATTTAAACATTATCCTCCTATTCATGTTTTAATAAGTTCTATCATTCAGTTGTGATTGTGTATTTTCAGTAATTTTCAATTCTGTGTAGGATGAGGAATAGTAGTAGTGGTAAGAAAAAATTTCCATTCCTCTGATTTATTCTCTTAATGCCTTCTTTATTCTTATATAGCAAAAACCCCCTCCAGTTATAAGCTGGTTGTTTTCCAAAAGTTTATTTGTAATATAAGTATTTAGGACTTACAAGATATTTTCCCATATTGTAGCTATAATGTACTTGAATATCTCACAGTACTGTGAATTTTACAATTAATGTTAGTGATTAGTTATTCTATTATACTAATAATATTTTTTAGTTTCTCTGTATCATAGTTTTAAAAGGTATTTATGGCTTGGTTTGTGATCTAAACACCTTTTCAATATTTTATATAAAAATGTGGTTTCTGGTGTTAGATGAAAAGGAAACCCTGTGACAGGAGGAACATTTCTGTCTTTTAAGAACAATATAAGTTGTTGCTTCATTTAGACATTTTTATGTTGTATTAATCTATAACTAAATATCTATAGTGAGTTCCTTATAGCTTAGACTTGTAGTTCCTAATATAGAGAGGTTTCATGCCTTAGACTTTAGAATGTTTTCTGTATAATCACTTTTTAATAAAAATAAAAAGACTTTTTTAATCCAAGGCTTTCAGAATAATTAAATAAAGGCTTTCTATCTTGCAACCTTATATATATAGCCACAGTGAAATTTGTCTCTAACTCTAAGCTTCTATATACTCATTAAAACCAATTAATTTAGAACTGATGAAGAATCTTTGAACACTACATAATTTTCTTTTTTTATTTATTTAATATTTCCCCCCCAGTTACATTCAAAACATTTTTTTTTTTACATTTGTTTTTTTAAATTTTTGAGTTCTAGGTTCTCTTCCTTATCCACAATTAAGAAACCACTTGGGAAGTTAGACAAAAACATTTCCCATAAAAGTCAGGTTGGGAGGGAGGGAGGGAGGGAAGCATAAATCTCCTCCCTAATGAAAATAAAAACCTTCAAGAAAAATTGTTTAAAAAAAAAAAAAGAGAGAGAGAGAGACTGAATGCTTCACTGTATTCAGACACAATCAATTTCATCTCTGGGTATGGATAGAATTTTTCATCATAAGCCCTTCAAAGTCATTTACCACTGGTCATTCTGGAACATTGCTATTACTTTGTAAACAGTAGATTTTACTTTTCTTGAGATCATGGAGGACTTTCCAGGTTTTTTTTTTTTTTTCTTTTTTTCCTGAGAATATGCTACTCATCATTTCTCATAGAACAATAATATTCCATCATAAACACAAACCACAATTTAACGAGCCATTCCCCAGTTGATGGACGTCCCCTCAAATTTCTAATTTTTTTTGTCCTGAGAAGAGAGTTTCTATGAATATATTTTGTACATAGAGGTCATTTTTGTAAAGTCTAGGCTAGCTCTCTGGAGGCCTCAGGAACAGCCAGAGTCAGGTTAAGTAAAAGTTCTTGGTCTTTAGGGGGAGAAGTAAAGGAGATGGACAAAACTGCGGGAGGCTCGCCACCAATCTCTCTCCTCCTTTTCCTGCCGAAAAGTGAGTCTGCCTCGTCTTACTCTACCCCCTAATTCAGGGGTCCTCAAACTACAGCCCGTGGGCTAGAAGCGGCAGCTGAGGACGATTATCCCCCTCACCCAGGACTATGAAGTTTCTTTATTTAAAGGCCCACAAAACAAAGTTTTTGTTTTTACTATAGTCCGGCCCTCTAACAGTCTGAGGGACAGTGAACTGGCCCCCTATTTAAAAAGTTTGAGGACCCCTACCCTAATCCTTCCTACGATTATTTGTATACACCAAACATAGAGCCAGCACAGAACAGTGAGAAAGGCCATTTTTCCAAACATATACTAATAGAATCATTGTTGAATAGTGTGGTGTTCTTGTTCTTTAAAATATAAGAGTTCTCTCTGGGAGAGAGGTTTCCTGGGGAGGTTTTCTGGAGGCAGCCTTAGTTTCAGTTACAAGTAAATAATCACCCAAATGCAGCCAGGTGCTAAAAGTTCAGATCTTTTATTGTCTCCAATATAGCCTGGTTAGTTTTCTTAGAGGCCTCTCTCTCTCCTTGGTTCTAAGAGCTCTTGCAGCTTTGTCCCTTGCTTCTGCCTCTGCTTTCTTCAGCCTCCAGCCAGCACCTCCTTGCCTGGGGCTGGGCAGCTTTCTGGAGAGCCTTTCCAACCAGCTTTGGTCTCAGTGGGGGAAGTGCAGGAGCCCAGCCACCACAGTGGTATGAGATGAAGTGAATCTGGTTGCGTCTCCGATAGAGGGCTTCTCCTGAACTGACTTGAAGCTTCCCTCTCAATGTTTTCAGTTCAACTCCCTGAGAGAGCCTCTGTCTGTTTCTTATAGATGCTCTCTTCTGAGAGAGTGGGATTATGGGTTTCTCCCAGAGTGCTCTCTGGCCCTAAGAGCTTCAAGGGAGGTGTGAATTCACAAAGTTACACAGTTAATGTGTGAATCTCCCATACTTGTGAACTCCAATGAGTACTTAAATACTTCTTGCTTATATGAGCTCTCTAAAGGTGTGAACATAAGCATTATTGTCTATCAATTCTACTTAGTACCTTGTTTATTCTGGCCCATAACATCTCCTTGTAAGATCAAATCAATCATATGAACCATGCTAAATTAGATAATTATTGTCTCTATCAATTCTAATGACTTAAAATTTGTAAAGATTCCAACAGAATAGGTAATTAGCCTTAAGTGCTATCTGTATTTCCTTTCATTAATTCTCTCTCCTTTCACCTTGTTCCTCTTCAAAAGTGTTTTATTACTGACTATTCCTCACCCAATAAGGCAATGTAATTTTCAAGAAATAATTCCCATGGGAAAATTTAGTACAAAAGGTAAAGAAAGATCTATGTATTGATTATTAAGCATTGTCATGGATAGATGCGCTTGAAAGTAACAAGTGATTTCATAATCACTACCATTGGCAGACATATATTAACTGGAGGTCAGGAAATACTTTTAAATAAAAAGGGTTGCCTGTTATTGCAGGCATTTCCAACCACCAACATTTTAATTCTGTTTTTGTACCATTGTTGAAAGTTGTGTACTTGTTTACATTTGCATTTGTTTTTTCTTATTCATTATCTTGCTTGTCCACATTAGCTAAAATACTTTTTAAAGTTAAAAGATGTCGACTACCTTCATCATGTGAACCCCTGAGTATTTAACAGAATGCTCACTATATAGTGAAAGTCCCTGATAAGAAAGTGTAGTAGAAATAGATTCTCCTTTCTTACTTCCATTCACTGATGAAAAATTAGTAGTGTTATCAGTATATTAAGTGTCTCAGAGTACTGAATTAATACCTGCAAAGAAAGCAGACTTCTCTTTGTTGTTTAAAAAAAAAATCCTATTAAGATCCCAAGCAAATTAAATTTTGGGTAGAAAATGTTGAGCATTCTGTGTCAATTTTAAGGTTATAGAGGTATATATGGACTATCCTGGGCAGTAAACAAGCCATCTGTTTATCTTTCTCATGGCTGTTTATATGAATCAACTTAGAGAATTGAGAAAAGAAAAGTGACATGAAAATTCTCATAAATCCATTTAGACACACAAGTGTGTTCAGAAGAATCGAACTGAAGAAAAGCAGTCAATTGGATGCAGTAGACAGTACACTAGCAAGGCTTGTAGCATAGGGCCCGCACTGTCAGTGTGGCCCTGACACATGGGCATTGTTAGCTTGTTTGTCCTGGGTGGACCTGGGTAGTCTTTTCCTCACCAGGAACCTCAGCTTCCTTGTGTTTAAAATGAACACATTTCTTTATGAGCTTTCTAACAGTTTTCCTACTTCTGAAATTCCAGATTTCTTAATCTTGTTCAGACATTGAAGATCCACTGCAATCTGGCCTAACTCACCAGCCAGTTTACATGTTCCTGCCTTTCTTACACTCTGTATAACCCTACTGGTCTTCCTGGTTTTTTCTCACCTATCACACTCCATCTCCCATCTCTATTCCCCGTGCCTGCGCCATACTCCTGCTTTCCTTCAAAGCTTAGCCCAAGCCCTGCTTTCAGCAGAAAGACTTTTCTAATTTCCCTTCAATGTCTTAATGGCTAAATCATCTCATCTGTTTTTTTCATATGCCTTTTATATTTCCTTTGATTTACAAGGGGTTCCTTATGAATGAGGACTATTTTATTTTAGGTTTTGTAAATTGCAATTCCTAGACGTGTGTGTGCGTGCACAAAGCTGCTAGAAATGGGGTATAACTTATTTTTAGTCAATTCATCCTTAGAGTGCTATGCTTTTCTGCTTCAGGAATAAATATTGTTTCTTAAGGCATATTTTGCTTTTTTTTTTTTTTTTCCATCAAGATTTGGTGCTAGTTTAGGGAAACCCCTGGTTTTATTTTATACAAAGAGTGATGTGAACTCCTAATGTTAGGTCCAGATCAATCAGCTGTATCTCCATTTTTCTTGGCAAGGAGAGCTGCTTATTTGAGTCTGTTGTTTCATGGATCTAGAAATGCTATAGTTAGAAATCGATATCTTTTTTTCTTGTAGAGTTCTTTATACGTGATATTGTAAGATTTAGAAGTTAGAGGCCGGGATATTATTTAGGCAAACCTCAGTTTTACACACACGGAGAGCGAGCCTTTGAAGCTTTAGATGACTCGGGGCTGTGGCTCCACATCCAACGTTCCATACCAGATTTCTGCTGCCAACAGCCCAGATGTCCCCCTCCAAGAGAAATGTGGCCGCTAGGTGGCGCCACTGTGCATCGAGGGTTTGGTCTGCCATTGGGAAGACCCGAGTGCAAATGCTGCCTCATGTGCTCAGTTGTGGGACCCTTGGCGAGTCCATGGGGTCAGGAGGCGTCAGATTTGACTGAACTTTTGAACAATAGCAAACTGCACATGATGATCCTTGTGGACACGTGTTGACTTAGAAAAGTTTGCTTAGATTATTATTTATTTTGTTAAACATTTTCAAGTTACATTTTCATTTGGTCCAGAGTGTTATGGATTTCATGAAGCCAGAAGTTGGTTCTGGTGCCCCACAGCATGTGTGATACACACACACACACACACACACACACACACACACACTCACTCCGGATTACAGATCTGGATACCGTCCCACACTCTTCCCTGACCCTCCCCCCCTTCCCTGGGCAACTAACAAGAACCAAACTCGTATTAGAAAAATTACATTCACTGTGTTTAGATTCATTTCCTGTTTTAGTATAAATTGTCAAGAAATTTTGAAAATCTTAAAAGTGTTGTTTTATTTTCTTTTCCCATTTCAAGAAGCTTTTATGAAATTCCTGTGTAATAAATAAGCCTCATGCTTGGTGGCTAGGGCTCCATCTATCTAGCCCTAAAAACAAAATGTGACTTTTCCTCAAGGACGGTACATACTTCTGGGGGAATGATTTCTTCAATCACTCTCACTTCCTTTTAAATTCATATTTCTAATTACCTTAGCCTGGCATAATTTAGAAAATGTTTATATTTTTTTCTCTCGCAAATAAGCCCTCGAACTTCTACTCATGTTGATTTTTAGTCTGTGTAGAAATGGGAACAGCTGGGTGGCATGGTTGAAAAAAATACCAGACCTAGAGTTAGGAAGGCCTGAGTTCAAATACAAGCTCAGACATCTGGACAAGTCACTTAACCCCTGTTTACCTCAGTTTCCTCACCCATAAAATGATCTGGAGAAGGAAATGGTAAACCACAGATGGGGTCACAAAGATTCGGACACAACTGACCAACAAGTAAAAAGCAAAAGAAGGAAAGGAGGGAGCAGATGCCAGGATTACTTTATCATTTGCTAATAACTTACCCTTCCCTTACCCACTTGGCACTACCAAGGGAAAGATGAGGGAATAAAAGTGGATTCTGTTCCCCACCAGCTCAAAAAAAAAAAGAAAATTTGCTCATCTGAGCATGTGGATCTTGAAATGACCAAGTTTTTCTTGAGGGGGTACTGCTCGATTTTGTGCATGTGTAAGTGCTTAATATATGTGTTGAGAGATTATTACCAGAGTATACATATAAATCCCTTTTCATTTAAGAATTAACAAAGGAGAGCAAAGAGAGCTTAAGGAGAGGGATTCCAGTACATTTCTTTGTTTTCTTAAAGACATCACAGTTCTCTCCATCTTATGCTTCTGTTTCCTTACAATAGTACTTCCTAATGAGGGTACTGGAATTAGTATCACTTCAAGTTCATTGTTCTTTCCCTTACACATAGACCTATAAGGGAAATTGATTGAGGAAATAAAGCATATCCAAGCTTATGAATTCTATTCTAGTAATCTTCCTATATTCTGGAAAGTCAGAAATTTTGAGGTTATTTGCATCACCTCAACAGAAACCTTTTTAAGTGATTAAGGAAACTAATTAAGAGAATTAAATATAATTTACTTTTTTCTAAGATTATTGAGTCTAAGAATCACATGAAATTTTAAAATAAGAATGATTGGAGATAACCAGGACCAGTAGAGCCTGGTTAATCTTGTGATTTTTTAGAACAAGGCCCCTTCCTCTCCCAAACTCTCCCCTTAGAAATCTCTTCCCTTCTTTTTTTTTCAGGGCTAAATTCTACTTGAATGACTTCCAAATTTTTATTATTTAGTCCTGTCTCCCAAGATAAATATTTAGTTGGTTCTTGCACATCTCTTTGTGGATGACTTACAGATCCCACAAATTTTACGTGTCCCAAGCCACATGCATTGCCTTTTTCTAGAGCCAGAAGTCCTTTGACTTGACTGCCTATTTTACGGCTTCTCCATCATCCATACTGAAAGCCTTGAAGTTATTTATGTCTTTTGCCTTTCCCTTTCCTTCACTTTCTCTGTCTAATCAGATGCTGTTTACATAATATCTCTTCTATTTACCTTACTACTTCCTTTACCAAAACAGGCCTCCATTATTATCTAGCTAATTTATTACTATTGTTTCCTAACTAGTCCTCCCCACTTCTAGTTTTGTTCCTCATTCTTCATATCACTGTCAGATAAATTCTCCTTACTGATATAATCATGTCATTCTTCTACTCAGAATCTAGCAATACCTCCCTGTTACCCAGAGAATTGACATCAAAGGCTTATATGATTTATTACTCCCTACTCTTTTCAACTTATCTCATATGTTCCCTATCCATATACTCTTTACTTCAACTACCAGCCTCTATAAATATATCCTGACTTTTTTCCTCTCACATCTGTGCCTTGGCTTATGCTATTTCTCACAGCTGGAATAATACTTATGTTGACAGAACACTTTATGTTTACAAGGTTCTGTCACATAGCATCTTTTTTTTAATTTAAATTTTTTTTTAATTTTTAGTCATACCACCAATTCAGTAGTATTTTATTTTTCCAAATACATGCAAAGATAGTTTTTAACATTTACCTTTTGTAAAAGTTGATGTTCCAATTTTTTCTCCCTCCCTTCACCAAGCAATTTGATATAGGTTAAACATGTGCAATTCTTCTAAATATATTTCCATGTTCATTATGTTATGTAAGAAAAATCAAATCAAAAGGGAAACAAAAACATGAGAGAGGGAAAAAAAGCAAACAAACAACAATAACAACAAAGGTGAAAATACTATACTTTGATCAGTCTCCATAGTTCTCTCTCTGAACGTGGATAGCAGTTTCCATCACAAGTCTATTGGAATTGTCTTGAGTCATGTCATTATTGAAAAGAGCCAAATCCAGAACAGTTGATCATCACATAATCTTGTTGCTATGTGCAATGTTCTTTTGGTGCTGCTCACTTCACTTACCATCAGTTCATGTAAGTCTTTCCAGGTCTTTGTGAAATCATCCTACTGATCATTTCTTATAGAACAATAATATTCCATAACATTCACCTACCATAACTTATTCAGCCATTCCCCCACTGATGGGTATCCACTTAACCATTACAAAAAGGCCTGCTTATTATATGCACATGTGGGTCCTTTCCTCTCTTTTATGATCTTTTTGGTATACAATCCCAGTAATATCACTGATGGACCAAAGGGTATGACACGAGTTTCAAATTGTTCTCCACAATGGTTGGATCATTTCACAATTCCACAAACACTGTATTAGTGTCCCAGTTTCCCCACATCACCTCTGATATTTGTCATCTTTTCCTGCCATCTTAGCTAATCTGAGAGGTGTGAAGTGATACTTGAGAGTTATCTTCTCTAATGAATGTGATTTAGAACATTTTTTCATATGACTAGAATTTTAATTTTTTTGTTTGAAAATTGTTTATATCCTTTGATCATTTATCAATTGGGGAATGGTTTGTATTCTTATAAATTTGAATCAGTTCTCTACATATTTAGAAATGAGGCCTTTATCAGAAATACTAGCTGTTAATATTTTTTCAAGCTTTCTATTTCTCTTCTAATCTTGACTGCATTGGCTCTGTTTGTGTCGTATAGTATCTTATCTGCCCCTTTTCTATCACACAAATCCTCCCTACCCTATATATCTTCCTATTGAAATCTTACTCATATTTCAAACCAGCTCAAATACAAATCTTTCCATTAATATTTACCTGATCCCCAATGTCTTAAAATATGGACCACACATGTTTATTTATATTATAAATGTTTGTTGACTGACTGTTAACTGACTTAATCTCTTTATTCACTTGGCCTCTGACATGACTTGAATATCAAGAGTAGTAATTATTAACAATTTAGAGGAACAAGGAAGAATTCCTTTCAGACCCGGGGATAGGAGAATCAGAACATCTCTTGTGGATGCCTATTTCTCTCCTTTGATATCCTGATATAGACACTCATCAACTCACCCCTTAGATTATAGTAGCCTGCTAGTTAATCTCCCTGCCTTCTCATTTCTGACTATTTTCCATTCAGCTGTCAAAAAGATCTTCTGTTGCTCAAGTTCTGCGCATGTCACACTATGCTCCACCCTCACTTCAGTAAACTCTCCAGAATCAACTCTTCAATTATTTATTTGGTCTTTAAAGCCCTTCACAACCTAGTTTTTTCCTGTCTCTACCACCTACTTGTATTTACTCACCGCTAGTACTCTGCCTCCTTGCTGTAATTTGTTCAGAACATTCCCTGTCTCCTAATCACATACATTTTCCCTGTCTATCCTCATAGCTGGAATACTCTTCCCTCTTCATTTCCATCTCTTGGCTTCCCCCTCTCCAGATTTCCCTTATTTCTGGTGCCTTTCTTCTATTGATTATTTTCCTTTTGTCTTTTCTGTAGCTTATTTGTACTTAGTTGTTTGGGTATTGTTTCTCCAATTAGAGAGCTAGCTCCTTGAGAGCTAAGATTATTTTTTTGCCTTTCTGTGGGGTCTAACATTTAGCACTGGTACAAAATGATTGTTAATAAATGCTTCTTGGCTGACTACTTCTCATGTATTTTTCATGTTCTGTTTTGTTTTGTAGTTATTTGACTTCATCATGTCTTCTACTAGAATATAAGCTGTATGAGGGCAGGGACTTCATCTTACTATATCACTCCCATCACCTAGCAGTAGTCTGCTTGTAGTGGTACTTTTAATATTGTTTCTTGAACTGAATTAAATTATTCTTGAGAAGGTAATGAAAAAGAGAAAGGAAAAAAAAATAAGCTCATCTTCTAAGAAATTACAATTTGCTGAGTGAAAATAATAGGAGAGTATGCAGAGAGGATTTTTAGGAAGGTACTATATATGCTGTTCAGGTTAATGCTCATTGTTTAATCATTTTTGAATTTAATGTTATTTTTCCCAAATAGCAAACATTTATTTTCTCTTCCTTCCACTCTTCTTTCCTTATTGAACAATTTAAAAGAAGAAAATCCTCAAAATAGAGAAGTACTCAAATAAAATTGTCATTTTAGCTATTTTCAGAAATTTTATTTCTCCTTCTATGTTTTAATTTCTTTATTCTCTGGTAGAAGATGGGTCACTTCTTTCATCTTGAGTCCTCTGAAATTATGGTTTACTCTCAATTTATCAGAGTTCTGAAGTTTTTCGCATTAAAAAAAAAGTAATATTGTAATTGTATCACTCTACATCAGTTTAGAAGTCTCCTCAAGTTTCCTCTGAAATATTCCATTTTGTCATTTCTTATAATTCTCTATTAGACAATTACATTCATATAATATTATCCCTTTAGCCATTCTTTAGTAAATCAATAACTCTTTGTTTTCTTCCTACTATGAAAATAACTGCCACAAATATTTTTGTACATGTGAGTCCTTTTCTTCTCTCTTTGTCACTATTCTATCTTAACAGTGGGGGCTGATGTTTTTAAAAAAATCATAATTTAGTTCACCAAGTCTACTGGTTTAGAACCTAGTATGTACAAATCATCATACTAGGCACAGAGATGCAGAGATAAATAAAACAGTTCGTATTCTCAAAGAATTTGGAGTCTAGTAGAATAAATAAAAGATTAAAAAAACTGGAGTATCATTATGAGAACTGCACAGTAAGTGTTGAATGTTTGTTGATTAAGAATAGACAAAAAAGAAAGATGTTTTTAGCCAGCAATATCAGAAGAGATTTAATGGAGGAGATTTTATTTGAATTTGACTTTAATGTATGAATAGTATATAATAAATGGCAATGGAAAGAAGAGACTATTCCATATATTTGAAATGAAATTAATAAAAACACAATGGTATAATTCTGGAAATCACGAATAGTCTATTTTGTATAAAACTTAGAGTAATTTCAAGAAGAAAAATTTGAGGAAAGAGTGGGAAAAAAGGTTAGAATCAGATTTAGGGACTCTTACATACTAGGTTAAGATTGTGACCTTATTAGGCATTTTGGACCAATGAGAATGTTGATTTAGACCCACATTGATAAAAGGAGTAAATGAGCATTAATTCTTGCAATTTTACATTGTGGCTTTAAATGGTGATAGCGCAATAATGAGGATGTTTATGGTGGATCTAGGTCTTCAAATATTTGGCATTTGCATCATTCTTTATTCTTCCTCCCATTTTTATGTTTGCAATTTAGTTGATCTTTGTTCTGCAAGTGTTTCTGCTTCCCCTCTCCTATTCAAAACAGTTTAAAATAACATGTGTTTGTTAAAGATTTAAGCATCAAAATAGGAATTCTCCCTTTTTCTCTTTGTGGAGCTCTTCCTATGTCAAAAGATAAACATGTAATAAGTGCTTCAAGTAAAAAGCAAGATTGGTTGTGAAAATTATTGAATCACAGTAAACTGTTTACTTTTCTGTAAGAAGATTTCTTTCTGTATGTTTACCTGCATATTAATCATGGATGATAAATGAAATTGTTTTAATATTAAAAAAGAATTTTAAGGTTCCACTTGTAGCTTCATGTATCAGCATTTTCTCCCTTTGAAAGTGTTTTTTATTTATATTGTGATTAAACTGCTCAACTGCTTTCTTTGACTCTCAGTAAGAAATTTAGCTAAATTTCTGAGGCATAGAATGGGATGTGTGGTGGAAGTGCAGGTGGGAACTTGTTTGATAGCTCCCAGGACTGGCCACAAAAAATTTTGGTGAGTTTTTTTTTTTTCCTGTTTGTTTTAAATTTCTATTTTGGCTGAATTTGATTTTTTCCTATCTTGATGCTTAATTAAGGTTTTGGGAAGGACATTTGGTTTTTCATTGATTTGAATTTATCCATCCACATAAAGCAGGTGTATTTTTAAAACATTAAAAGAATTCTTGAAATTGGCTGACATGATAATAATGATGGCATGTCTATTTCATGGTGAGTTAGCTTAGGAATAGATTGTATCTTTTTTCCTTCCTAAAATGGGCATTTATGAAGAATTCACAGTGCCCATTTATGTGTATTTTCCAGCTATTATTTCATTAAGGTATCATGAAGAACTGTCAGTAGTTTTCCTATCTCTCTGACCATTCTTTTTTTTTTTTTTTTTTGGAGGTTTTAAAATTTGTTCTTTTAATAGCTTTTTTAGTTGCATGCCTAAAATTCATTGATCAAGCACATGATTATTAACTGAGTATACACATCATTTGGAAGGCATTTATATTACTATATCAGATTATCCTTTTGATATTTTTCTTTAAGCATATTATTAAATTGAAGATTAATTACATACAAGTAGAGTTTAAAAGGAATTTGTTCAATTGCATAATTCAATGGATTTTGAAATATGGAAATTTATTTTCCATTCACACTGATCTCCGAAACATGCTGTTGAAACTATAGATAGAATTTGGAAAATATATTCACAACAAAATTTTGTTGGAATATATATTTTGCTTCTTGGTTTAAGTTTCCCCCCAGCATACAAAGAGTATAAAGCAGCTTGACATGACTTTTGATTCAATATCACTTGTCATTAAATTGATTTTACCACAGTATAAATTTCACATATAAAAGCAGTTTTGCCTCATAATTTCAGGTTGAATGTAGAAACATAAAGTATGTAGCTAAAGCTAATTTTCAAAGCAATTTAGGATTTGATAATATTGGATGAAGATCTCTCTGACCATTCTTATGTCCTCTTCTTCCACCAATTTCAGGTGTGGAAGTTTGTCAAACTCTGTTTTCTGCTGACTTGACGTTTTCTCTTTTTTTTTTTACTGACCTCTTTCAATTAAGTAAATACGTTGTTCCCACATATGCAGAGCACTCAAGTAGATGTTAAGGTATATACAAAAAGTTTGGATTAGACATGTCTCAGCCTTTTTGGATCTTATAATGTAGTAGGGAAATATGACTTTTTTTGCTGAGGCAATTAGGTTAAGTGACTTGCCCAGGGTCACACAGCTAGGAGGTGTTAAGTGTCTGAGACTAGATTTGAACTCAGGTCCTCTTGACTTCAGGGTTGGAGCTCTATCCACTGTGCCACCTAGCTGCCCTGAAATATGACTCTTTTACAAACAGTTATGGGATAGGAACATACACGGTTAATTATAATACAGTATAATACATGTTAAGTGTATGCAAAGGATACACACTAGATGCTGATGAGATACAGGAGGGAAAGTCATTACTGATTCTGGTTTAGGAAAGGCTTTAAGCTAGGCAAGTCAACAAATATTAATTGTTTATTATGTGCAAGCATTGTGCTAAGGACAGGAGAAATAAATACAAGAAGGAAAACAAGTTCTTCTTACAGTCTAGTGGGAAAAACAGCCCTTTTAACAGGGAGCTAAAAAGTAGTGTAGGGAATGGTGCCCATATACACCAGAAACAGAACCTAGAGAGGAAATGAAAGATGGCAGGCCCGGGATCTTCTACAGGATTGAGGCTGTAGGAAAAACTCCTCATTGTGAGAAGGGGATCTTAGGGAGCAGGGGAACATTCCCACCAGTCCCTCAAATGCAGCGTGTCCTGTATCAAATCCATTTTCTTCCTATTCTGAAGTAGCTCATTTTTTAAATTTCCAGTTTCCATTAATAATATTGCCATCTTCCAGTCACCAAGTCTGGGATGATTCTTAGTTCGTCATTTTTGACACGACTATGGTCCACAAGGATTGTCCATTTTTGATCTTGTGAGGTACTTATTTCCCATGCCACTCATTTGGCACTTAATGGTACACTGCTTTGGAGTATCTCCTGTGGTCTGATCACATTTTACTGACCAAATGAAGCTATGTATTTAAAGTTACTTTGCAATCTCTAATGCTCTCTCTCTCTTTTTCTATGTTAACTAACAATAATATTTTTTGTCTGCACTTATGATTTCATTGGTATAGGCAATTCCTAGGGAGAAAATTTCCTCAATCAATGCAGATGGGCAACTGTTTTCCAAACCTATACTTTAGTGACTTGCACAACATTACAGCATTTGTTAGATGCAAGACTTGAACCCCTGCTGATTCTTAAGTCCAGCCCTCTGTCTACTAAACCATTCTGCCACTATAGTGATTACTTTTCTTCTTATTATTAAATTACTCTTATTTCTACAACTAGATTGTAAACCCCACAAAGTCAGAGACTATTACTGTTTGAGTTCCTTCTTGTGCCTAGAACTATCCCTTAAGAGGTACAGTGAATGCTTGCATTTTATCATTGCCCTTCAATTTCCCACAGTCATTAAAGTACCTAATTTTTCATTGTTTCTCTCAAGCCTTGATCATTCAATCCTCCCAGATTTAACAGCTCTTTTAGAATTCCTTGCTTCAAACACAGTTTCATTGGTTTCTTGGCTTCCCTTAAAAAAAGAAAAAGAAATCCCTTTTCTCCAGGTTTGGTAGTTAAAGTGGTCTTATATGTGTTCAATAAAAGCTAATGGATATAGTTATAGACCTACCCTACCTCTACACTTTGGAGAGCATTATAGTTTATTGTCATAAAGAGGAATAGAGGAAATTTTAAGGACTTTGATTTTGCCTCTTGTACTGTGATCGGTTTTTTAATGTGCTGGTCTCGGAGGATTTTCACATAACCCAGGAAGTTTATCTTAGGTTAGTTTACATTTCTTTTGTATGTGATGTTAATATCTCTTTGCCTTGAAAAAGACAGCCACTAAGGCACCCTGGGATTTGTACCTAATTGACCTTCAGTGTCCAGTCAACTTCCAGTGAGATCATTCTAACTCCCTCTCCAATGTGTTATGAAGCTGTTACCAAATCTAAGCTGCTCCAACAGATGTTGGGCTTTCAAATACTAAAAACTGGAGATCTGATTCCATTTAAATACACGTTACTGATCCAAGACTTTTTAGTTTTCCAACAGCTGAAGTTTCTTTTCCACATTGTAGGTTTCCCAGAATAACATGATTTAGATTTATGTTTCTCCTGGATAATCAAAGAATCTGTAGATTGTCAAAAAGAGCATTTTAGACATACTTCATGGTGCTTTCTGAGTGCGTGGGAGGTAAGGGTAGAAAAGGCGCTGCCGAGTGACAAACCCCCATAGACTCTTCCTGGCTCCCCCTTGTCTTGTTGTTTCCCACCTTTAGACTCCAATCTACCATATCTATGGCAATAACGCCTTCATCCTTTTCCACCTGGTTCTTCTCATTTAACTGATTTTGAAATTAAGGACACCAGATTACAAACCCTTGTTTATCCTGGCTCTCTATAATATGCACACAATCCATTGCTTTTAAAAGCTTTTTCTGCCAATAATGAAGGTCACATACAGGGGCTTGAAATAACATATAAGGAAAGTAACAGAACTATAAGAACTCTTGAGCCCTTATTGAAATAGTTGTGGGCTTCATAGGGAATGAAATTGGAGCTAAGCCTTGATCTGTTTTAACAACACTTGTTCTCTCATTGAGTTCTTCTCCTTGGAATAGCCAACCACAGATTTTCTGGGTTGGTGGAGGGATTAAACAATCAACCTTCTAACTACTATAGATTCAAATGAGCAGGATTTCCAGATTTTCATTTCTCTTAGAGGTTACTTTCTAATCTTATATCTGCGTGTGGGATAGCTCTCTAAAGAGCTACTAAGTTCCCAGTGATTCCTTTAAGTAGCTTCATGTCCTATAAGCATCTTGCAGTCATCCTGCTTCCCCAAAACAAATTCATCAGCAGGTTTTCTTAAGGTTGGCTCCCAGCTTGGGCAAAGTTGGGCTTCTCCTAGCTAGCATCTGGACCCTGCTCTCTTCTCAAGATGGAGCCTGTGTGGCTACTTGCCCCCATAATTTTCGTAGGAAGATTCTTCTACTCATTTCAAAACCTGGATCCCATCCACCTTCTCACTAAATTTCTATTTCCTATCTTAGAGCCTCTAGCTTTCAGTACATTTGTAGAGGTGCATGATATTCTGTCTGTTCATCAAGTTCTGACTTCTAACCATTTAGCCAGGATATTATGGTGTGCAAGAAAAAGTTGGAGTTGGGGAAACTGAGTTTCAAACCCTAGACCTGGAAGTTTTCTGACCCTTCTTTCTTCTTATCTGTAAAGTAACATAATTTGGCTAAATGACTCTTCTAACTATAATCTTTGATCTTTGATGATCTTTGATAAGCTCTACTCGTGTATCCCTTCTCCATTAGGCAGGAGACTTTTATAGAATCCCCTCACTATAATTTCATAATCATATTACTTAAAGCATGTAGCATCAATAATGGTTTCTGTCCATGGAATGGAATAGGCATTTCTCTTATAGTTCTTCACATATGATTTCTAGAAATAATGCATAGATAGCAGAAATTGTCAATTATGTTGTAGATGTGATTATTAAACACTGCTGGTTCACTAAATGGTCATTAAGGTCTCTTTCACCTTTGAAATACTGTGCCTGTAGAATGAAGCATTCTTTCCATATATTTCTAAAAGGATAAAAGTTTCCTGAAGACAGGGACCCATCTCAGTTTTTTTTTTTGTTTTATTATTATTATTATTATTTCTATAGCAGAATCTAACATGGTGCTAAATAAATGATTATTAATTGATTGATTCTGGTTATGTACTGCTTCTGTTGGCAGCTATATCCTCATATAATTTTACTATTTTAAAGTGAAAATATCAGGAAGGAAATGGGGTAGAAATTATGTGTGTAAGTATGGCTTATTAATATGAATTATAATGACTATTGGAAAGATGAGGAAATGGAAATAAGTCAAATTCAGCATTTATAAGACTTACTAAGTTTTTGTATATGTGTGTATATATATATATTATATATATATGTTTCTATATTACAACATAAAATTGTGAAGTCTTATTGATTGAGAGATTGCTTTTTCACTGTCCATTTCCTTATGTTCCTAAATAAATTCAGAGCCCTAGCAATTGAGATATCCAGAGAGAAATAACCAATATGCCACTCAGTCATTTTCAGTTGGCCTTGAAACTTATAATGCTTTCTGTGTTTCACAAACAAAAGTTAGGACAAAAATTAGAGCAAACCTGAATGTAGGTGTAAAACTAGTTGTTGGCTACATATATGTTTTGGTCTGTTAGTGTTTAATATTTGGCATACTATTTAATATAATGTCCTTCATAAAAAACTGGCATAGGAATCACTTAAAAATGAAGTGTGCTTGTATTAGTAATAAAGCAAATGACTTCCAGGCCAAACACCTTGAATTTTCTTTGATAACCAGGGCCCTTTGATTGTTGAGGACAATTTTGTCTATATATAAATTCTGTAGAGAAATAAATGGAGAAAATGCCAGCTCAAGACTTCTTAGCATCAAAAGCAAAAATTTCTCTAATTAGGTAGATCCAACTGAGTCAAATTCAAGAGACAATGATTTCAAAATTTGTTTGTTTACTCCATGTCATTTGAACACACACAAGGCTTTTAACTGTTGTCTTGTCTATTTTTCCCCCTTCCTCAGAGCCACAATCACTAAACTGTGTCTAACAAACTGACAGCTCACTTTTACACTCAAAATAAAACAGAACATACTGTTTAACTGAGTAAAAACAAAGTCCCTCATGTTTCTCCTTAATTAATTTGCTGTCTATAATTTCAGAGATGGGATTGTGTGTTTTCCCAGGAAATCTATGTGTGTGCCCATATTGAAACTTCTGGTTGATTTCAGTAAAGGGGCCAGGCTTTCCCTTAACATAAGAAATCACTCCCTCTTCTGTTAGCTTGTTAATTTATTCAGAATCCCACTAACATATTGATTTTACTTTCTTCTTTTATGTAGTGTTTCTACTATTGGGAGCCATACCCAGCATGTTAAGCTATGGGTCATTTGAGATTAGCCAAAGAAATTTGGTAAACTCTTCCCCAAAGGAACATTTTTATAGCTACTTCTATCAATAGGAACTTGAAATAACTAATGAAGTTAGCTAAACATAGCACTTGAGTGGCAGGAAAATTTATTTGCCGCCAGACCAAATCAGAGTATAACAGAACTTTGCTCAATGAGGTAATATGATAGATTTGAACTTTCACTTCCAGAACCTTTCATCAGAAATTATGTCAGTGAAGATCTAAGTTCATCTGTGATGTTATACACTCTTAGAGCTTGAAAGAAAGTTGGAGATCACTAAAACTTACTTTTCATTGTCCTTCCCCTTTCCATTCACCATTTTCAGGTGATGAAGCTGAGGCTTGTTTGTGAAAGTTAAAAGTTCATTGTCGCTTTGAGGGGAAGTGGCAGATTCAGGATTTAAGCTAAGCAGACTTAGCTGCCCTATATGGCAGATAAAACAAGCCAACACTATCATTGGTTCATAGATTTAGACCTAAAAGAGAACTGAGACCCTCTAATTCTATGATTGAGGAATCTTTGGCCCCGAGAGAGGTAAACTCACTAAACCCAGAGTCCTATAGAGAATAAGTAAGTAGCAGATTCCAGATTCAGAACTGCTGTACTCTGCAACCTCGGTATAGCAGCCAGGATGGGAGAGACCTAGAATGTGAGGACACACCTGAAAACTTTCAGCCCTGAGAAGGGAAAGGACTACCCTTGTTCTGATTGGCCCCACTGGACAGCATCAGGAGCAATTGATTGAAGTTACAGAAGCAGATTCAGTCTAGGAAAACAAGCATCATAACAACGAGAGGCACAGATTTGGGGGCTACTTTTGGAAGTAACGGATTCACTGGAGGTCTTCAAACCACAGAGTGGTGATTTTATAGGAGATGGACTTGTTGAGCTCATATTAACCTTACAGTTGAGGCAGGCTCTGGTCAGAAATCATGTGAGGATATCTTTACCCTAGAATCAGTTCACTGAAGAATGCTAGAGATACTTAGGTTCAGGCAATTTTCAGACAAAGAAATCAAAGCTATCTATAGACATATAGAAAAATGCTCTGATGTGCTATTGATTAAAGAAATGTAAATTAGAGTTCTGAGGTACCACTTCACACCTATCAGATTGGCTAATATGACAAGAAAGGAAAATGTCGATATTGGAAAATTGGAAGATTAATTAATTGGTGGAATTGCAAACCGATTCAACAAACCCAAAGATATGCAAAAAAATGGGAGAAAGAATCTATTTGTACAAAAATATTTATATCAGCTCTTTTTGTAGTAGCTAAGAATTAGCTATCAAAAGGATGTTCATCATTCGGGGAATGGCTAAACTATGGTATATATGATTTTATATATATATGATTATATGGTGGTATATATGATTATAATGGAGTATTATTGTGTAGTAAAAAATGAAAAGCAGAGTGATTTCAGAAAAACCTGGAAATATTAATATGAACCAATGCATAGTGCAGAGATCAGAACAGGAGAAGAGTTGTACACAATAACAGCAGTATTGTATGATAAAGAACTGTGAATGACTTAACTATTCTCAGCAATACAATGAATGAAGACAACCTCAAAGGACTAGTGATGAAGCATATTATGTGTTTCCAGAGAAAGAACTGATAACGATTAAATACAGACTGAAGCATGTTATTTTTCACTTTCATTTTTTCTTTTAATTTAGTCTTCTTGTTCCAAATGATTAGTATAGAAATATTTACATAATTGCATAAATTTTTACTTCAAAAAAAAAATTTAAAGGAAAAAAAGAAACAGCTTCCTGTCCCAACTCTACTGTGTGAGCTTTGATAAAATTGTAATTTTGCAATTCTGTTATTACATAAGACTTATATAATAAATATTCCTTAATATATTTTATAGTTGTTTGCATATATGTATTTTGCATTTTGGGCTTCTAGGAGGTACAATGATTAGAGTACTTGGCCTGAATTTAAGAAAACACTTACTAGATGAGTGATTCTGGGTAAGTCACTTCACCCTATTTGGCTCAGCCTCCTCATCTGAAAAATGAGCTGGAGAAGGAAATTGCCAACCACTCCAGTATTTATGCCTAGAAAATCCCAAATGGGTTCACAAAGAGTCAGTCATCACTTAAATGACCAAATAACAACAGTATTTTACATTTGCCTTTGAAATATACATTTACATACATGTATGTACTAAGTTAATAAACACCTTAGGGGCAAGGATAATGTATTATTTACTCAACATTAGGCATAATGTCTTGCACAAAAAAAGTTCAGTGAACATTTATTGAATTGAATTGAACTGTGACATAACATGAGTTACTGAACATCTTGGAGCTCCAGTTTCCTTATCTTTGAGGGTGAAGAGAGAAATATTAATGCTAGATCAGGAGTCCTTAATCTTTTTTTGCATTTTGGAATCCTTTGGCTGCTAATTGATCTTATGGACTCCTAAGAGTAATGCTTTTAAATGCACAAAATGAAATATTTAGGATTTCAAAAGAAATCACATATAATGAAATTGATGTGGTTTGAGTGGTCTCAATTCCTGTTGGTCTAGAGGTTAGTGGCAATAGAGTTGTATAACAAAAGAGTTGTTAGGAATCCCTTTTAAATTGGCCGCAGGTTCTAGGAATGAAAGAATTCACTCATTCCCAAATTATTAGTTTATTGTTAGATAGAAATCAGTTTACCAAGAGACTGACTTCTATAGTGGCAGATCTATTGGAAAAGGGAATTTTGCTCTGAGAATGCTTTCTTAGTGGACAGAAAGGTTCTGACAGCTGAGTGAGCTGTCTGGATTCAACTGCAAAGCTTTTCATTGAAGGAAGGCTGTTATATTGGGTGTCTTGGTGGGGGCTAGGACAACCCGAGCAGTTTGGGATAGCCTGGATCTCCTATTGGAATTAACAACACTTCAAAAGGGTGCTTTTTGACCAGGATTTCTAATTGAATCAAACGCTCTGGCGTCCTGGAAAGATCATTTTCTAGGGGGATATGCCTTCCCCAGAAGGAGCTGAGAATCTGAAAGGGATCACAGATCAAAAGGAAATACAGTTTCTTTTTTTTTTTTTTTAATAACTTTTTATTGATAGAGGAAATACAATTTCTTAAAGGGAACACAATCTGCTTCAAAATTACATTATCAAAAAATATATATTTTTAAAGTTTGTGGATCCCTAGTTAAGAACCTCTGTTCTAAGTGATTCCTTCAAGCTCAAAATTCACAGCTTGTTAGCAGTGAATATCTCTTGAAAATTAACTGTGTACCATAGACAGCAAATAAATCATGACTGTTTTCTGATTAAGCTAAGTTGCCATGAATTGAAAGAATTAATTTCTCACCTCCCACTTAAAAAACACATGAAACAATTGCATTTTCCCACACAGGATAGCCTGGACAGCCATGTTGTAGCAAAGGAAATACTCAATGCATTTGTCATCATTATTTTTGGCATCTCTCTCCATGAGAGCCCTTTTTAAGTCTCTAGTTTCAGGAATCCATTTCTTACTCATGTGCACAATTGCAAACAAAAGGGCATGTGATTTAACATTTGGAGTTTAAATTGCACTTATGGTAATGAATTGGAAAGTATTACATTTCCTTCAAAAATATTACTCATTCAAGTTTGAAAAATGATTCTTAATATCTTTTAATAAAAAATTCATATTGAAAATGTAATTGTATGACTTTGTCATTTGCTTCTTAATTTGGTTTGTTAAAGGAAAACAACATCAAATTATACCTTTAAAAGTAAGAGGCTACTTTGATGAATTGAAGAGATTGAAAGGACAACAATGATTAAGAGAAAGGTACTAGGCCAGCCCTTTGCCTTTCTACAGGATTGCACCAACTACTCTAGACAGATGAAAATCCACTGCATCTTCATGTTAACATAAAGCCCATTCAGTGAAGAAATCAGTACAATTATGTGCCATTTTGGATTTCCAATATAATGTTGCAGTAAGATGCCAGTTGGTACTTTTGCTATTTTAAAAAGGAAAAAAAATTATTTTACAGCCTATCTCTGAATCTTTGCATGAGGCAGCTATAGGTAGCTCAGTGAATAAATTACTGGGCTTAAGAGTCAGGAAGATCTAAATTCATATGTATCTTTGTATAGTAAGATACTTAATATTTACATAACTCCGAACACGTCACTTAACTGTTGTCAGCCTCAGTTTTTTCATCTGTAAAATGGAGCTCATCACAGAACTTATCTTTTAGGTTTCTTGTGAGAAACAAATGAGACAGTATTTATAAAGTGCTTAGTATAGTGCCTGGCATGTGGTAGGTGCTTAATAAATGCTTATTATCTTTCTTGTTAGATTTAGTTATTAATTCACTTAAACATTTCTTAAGTATCTTGTGTGCATTGTACTCTTCTAAGTGTTAAAAATAAAAGAAATAATTAGATACAGCTTCTGACTTCAAGGAACTTGCTACCTAGTAGGGAATTATGATGTATGTGTGCACACATGTGTGCATGTATGTATATGTGAACACAAAAATATCAGGCAAAATTTGGTAAGTACAAAGAAAAGATTGAATTCAACCTCTATTAGAAATATGAGAATAGAAAGAAATAAGGAAGACCTTCTAAAGGAATTTACACCTCAGCTAATTATAATAAGAGGTGGACTTGGACAAAAAGGAATAATTTCCACATATGGAAGTATTGGAATATGAAAGAGAATTTTTAAAGATATGAAGGAAGGAAAAGACAAGATTGGGGAATGGTGAGAAGTACATATATAGGAAGATAGGGGAGTAGAATGAAATACATAGAAGAAGCTAGATTGGGACCAAACTGTGGAGAGAGCTATGAATGCTGGACTAAGAAATTTATCTTTATTTGGTAGACAATAGAGAGCCACAGGTTTTTGGAGGTGGGACGTGGGGTGATTAGACCTTTAGGAAGATGAGAGAAAGAAAGCAGGAAACTCATTTAGGAAGTCCTTAAAATTGTCCGGGCCAAAGGTAATGAAGGTCTGAACTATAGTGCTGGCAGTTACAGGTTAAGGAAATTTTAGTTAATGGAATTTAGCAGTTGATTAGATGTGGGAGTCGATGGAAAAAGATAAGTCAGAAATGATCCTAAGATTCCAAGGAGAAGAAAGGGTGTATCATCAACCAAAAAGGGAGACGTCAGTTTGTGAAGTTGAGGTTCCTGGCCAGACTAAAGAATCAGTGCCCCAACCATATCCTGGCTGCCTTCAGGCTGCCATTGGCTTCTGGGGGCCCAAGCTCCAGCTTAAGGACCCAAGCCACTTCATTAGGACTGCTCTCTCTGCAGGTAGCACTGACCTTTTGATTGCCAATTTGAGTGACCTTTTCTCCGTTCTCATCCTTCTTGAGCATTTAATACTCTTAACCTTTATCTCCTCCAGGATGTTCTCTCTTCTCTGAGTTTATGTGACACTGCTTAATTCTCTTACTTGTCTGGCCATTTATATCTCCATCTTTTCTGATTCTTCATCTTTGTTATGTCCCTTACTTGTAGCTGTACTCCCCAAGACTCTTCCAGGTCCTGTTCTGTTTTTTTCTCTCTACTAGCTCATTTGGCAATCTTATCTTTCCCTTGGACTTAGTGATCTCTGTGGAGATGATTCTAAGATCTGTATATCCAGTTTAGGACTCTCTCCTGAGCTACAATTCCCCAAATGAAAAGGGAATCATCTATGAATACAGAAAAGAAATTTAGTGGGGAGAAGGGAACCCATTGGTTTGGAGACAGCACAGAGCCCAATACTACAGGCTCAGCATGATCCATATGATTGATTGCCCTTAAGAATGTATATAATGTCAACTTCTCTCCACATGGAAGGGGAGGTAGTCATTACTTCTACACTTAACTCCAGCTTGTACTTGAAAGTTTTGTTTCCTGCTTTACTCTCTTGTTTGATCTAACAGTGATCTGAACTCACTATAGCAATACTCTTAGCCCACCTGATGAGGAATTGTACTAAATTGTCAGCATATGGTTTTAATTTTTTTTAAAGCAGAGTCTTATTCAGCAGTCTAGAAAATCCAGCCTTGTCCTCTAGAGAGGTTGGGAGAGCCATAGTTTTGGCTTCCTTCCTAGAGAATCTTCTGAAATCTTCAGAGTTCTCTGCCTTTTCCTTATTTATGCCCTGCTTTGCTTTTTCTTCGCCAGGCCTTGCTGTGAATTCTTGTTCACTGGAATCCCTTCTAAGTTTCAGAACGTAACATGGAGAGGTTAGCTTATATGACCTTTAAGGTCCTTCTAGGTCTAAACCTTTGATACTCATACTCAACAAAGTGAGCTATGAAAAGTGTTACCTGGAGAATTGGGGAAATTGTTAAGTGGTCTTTAGACCTGGGCAAAGAACCAAAAGAGAGCAGATGCTGATTTGTGGTGAATCATTCAGGCTGCGTCCTAGGGACTGTTTTGTTTTTTAAGCCAGGCCACAGTAATCCAGACACATTCAATAAAGTGTGAGGGGAGGTAGGGTCTATCTGCCCACCTGGTCAATTAAAAGGCTTCCATTTGAGGGCACATGATATGACTCCATTCTCCTGTCTCCTCTATCTCACCTGAACTCCTTCACTTTCATGTAGCAGCACTTGTGTTATTTAGGTACCCAGCAGCTACCCAATAATCAAGACCACCTTTGGAGTGAGTAAAATGGTGCGGGTGGCTTGACAAGGAACAGGTGGTCTATGAATTATGGTCCAATAATTTTAAAGTTCTCACTACCTTACTCTTTGGAACCATATTGGTGTGATATACTCTGAACTCAGCACCAACAAATCAGATGAAAAGAGGGGAGAGTCAAGGAAAGAGTAGGAAATTATTCAGTGATGAAATCCAGTTATTTGGGGAGAGCCTACCTATTGAAAGGAGTGCTGAAATTGAGAATCCTCATTTGGGTTGCCTTTCTCCTCAAGGTTTCCTTAATTCCCAGGCAGGGAGCTGCTTCTGTTGAATGTACTGAATTCTTTCCTGTTGGGTTTTTTGGGGAGATTTATGACAGAGGCCATCATCCACTTTTGAATCTCTTGTTACTTGCTATAGTGTGGGTTTAATAGTTTATATTTTTCTGTGGTAATTACAGTTTAGGTGCTGATGAATTTCATTGTTGTTGTTTTTTTTACCTTACTCTCAAATTTCATGATTTATGTTTTTTTGCCTGCATTTTACAAATGTATTTGGGAAGACTAAACATGTTTCCATGGTATAAGTAAGTTCTAAATTCAGTATGTTCAGACACTATTGCACTAACAATTCTAGAGGTTCATGGCTTGTAGGACAACGTATATTTTCTCAGGGGACATATGAAGAGCCATGACCAGCCAGCTGTTATGTTTCATCTCAGCTTCACTCAAGAATCTTCCATAATGAGAATTTGCTGAAATTTCTGGGCAAAGTTAGTCTAAGCCCACAGAGGAGTCTAATATATGATGTTGTAACTTGCAATAGAGATCACATGAGGACATGTTTCTGTCACTGAGTACAGCAGATATTGTAAACCATTCAATTAAGTGCCTGTATTACTAGAGTACCGAATCCTTCTTGACTGAATTGATATTTTGGAACTCTCTAGTAAAATAATTAAAGAATGGGTTCTTTTTTTATTTTTATTTTTTTTCCATCTCTCAGCTTACTTCTCCCTCTATATTTTTACCATCCTCTTTTCTTTTTATTTTTTTTTTGTTTATTTATTTATTAGCACTTATCATTATCCTTTTACATTTTTATTCCCTTTCTGTTCTTTTTGGAAAATACAACTAGAATAAACGATGATGGATAGCAAAATTATTTTGATATATTCATTATATTTTTTTGAATATATTTCATTACCTTTTGCCACCCAACCTATGAGTTTTCCCTTCTAACTATATACATAAATTATATATATATATATATATATATATATATATATATATATATATATTCCAACAAATTATCTATGCATCCTTCACATTTTAATGGGCTCTTCAAGTCATCACTTACCTGTTTTAGAAAATGTTATTATCCAAGATTGTCCAGCAGTCATGTACCTCTTTTATCTAAATAATGATTTCAGATATGACTCTGAGTTAAATCAATTGTGAAAGCCCCTGTGTCCCTTCCCTTCACTCTCTCTCATGTGTTTCAGTAAGAACACAAATATATATATAGCCACATACTTCCTAGTCAAACTTCTGTGAGTTCTTGCCTCATTTGACCTGCTGCTGCAGTTGAACTGTTCTACCTAATGGAGACCTCAGTTCCATTTTGGAAAATTTAATATTATTTTATTTTCAGTTCCTAATTCTTTCTCCTTCCTTACCTGAGAAGGCAAGAAAAAAATATTACAAATCACATTCAGTTTTTAAAGACATGATATACTATTCTTAAATTTCTTTCCCGTAGATCTCACACAGTCTATCTGCTCTTCTTTCTCCACATAGATTTTAGCACATTCCCTTGTCCATTATAGTTTAAATATTATGTATTTTAAAATACGAATGGGCCCTCGTTGAATGTTTTAAAAATTATAAAAATTTACATCTGCTTAAAAATTTAGAAGACGTGCACTAAATTTAACTAAAAATTAGACTTTTTCTCTATAAGTGATTCTGAGTTAAACAAAGGAAAATTTCTCAGGTATCAACTTATGAATTACATTAGGAATCCAAATTTGAAAGTTGTCTCCTCAACAAATATGTTGTTTTACTTTATTTGTGAAGGTCTTGATTTTAGTCATTAATAGGGAACAAGTTTTGATCACCCTATTTGATTATTTCTGAGTATTTGGAGTTATGTTTTGTACTACTATAAGATGAGGCAAGTTAAGGGGAATAAAAGGCTACCAAAATCACATTAATTGTATGTTAACATTGTAGAGAAATAGTTACCTAATTTAGAATGCTATGTGTGAACAATTAAGATTTCTCACTGGCTTTTTCTCTTCCTATTGAACTTTAGTAACTTGTATTACAGCAGCAAAGATTCTGTCATATTTAAAGGGAAAGACAGAAGTCCCATATAGATTTGTGGAAAAGTAGTCTGAGGTCTCATTTTCAGTAATAAAAATAGAACATTTCTCTACTGAGTTTAGAAGGACAAGGTTTACAGGGAAAATTAGTTTAAAAGAGTTGAGTTAGAAAACCAGGTTTTTCTGTCATAATATATAAGTTTCCAAAAAAGGTTAATCAGTGATTCAATCAACAATAATTTATTCCAGTTAGTTATTCCAATTAGTATGCTGGTTCTGAAGAATTTAATTTATTCTTATTTGTTATGGACCAGAACTTGAAACAAGGTTCTAAGTCAGTGGGATTGATAGAGACAATGGTTATTTACAGTTCTGTAGTTCAGTACATGTACTTAGTACTTACTATAGTTCTACAAGATTCACACCTTTGATAAGAGAGTATAAGTATATAAGTATATAAAACCATATAAACAAACTCAGCCAGAATGAGAACTAGGGAAAACAGAGAAATGGTGGCAGGCTCTCCTCCTTGGCTTCTCCACTGAAACCAAGATCCGAAAGGCTCCAGAAAACTAGCCAAGCCCCAAGTGAAGGAGACAAGACTTTGAATGAGACAATAAAGGATTTGGACTTTAACCCCTGGCTGCTTGTGTGGCGATTACTGAAGTGAAAGGAAGACTGCTCCCAGAGAACCCAAGAAAACCTAAACAGAGAACATTACATTTTAGAGAGAATTTTACACTTACTCTTTAATTTACTTCTGTTTTCTCTGCCAAGAAGTATGGCTTTTGCATATCATTTTTTTTTAGGAAAATAATATTTCATTACTTTCATATACCATAACTTTTTTGGCCATTCCCCAATTGATGGGCATCTACTGATTTTCCAATTCTTTGTCATCACAAAAAGAGCTGCTACAAATATTTTTGCATATCCCAGTAGTGGTACTGCTGGATCAAAGGGGTATCCACATTTTTTTTTTTTTTTTTTTGGCTGAGGCATTTGGGGTTAAGTGACTTTCCCAGGGTCACACAGCTAAGAAGTGTTAAGTGTCTGAGACATGGTTTGAACTTGGCTCCTCCTGACTTTTGGGCTGGTATTCTATCCACTGCCTATCTAGTTGCCCCTAGGGTATGCACATTTTATAGCCCAGTGGGCATAGTTCTAGTGGTTGGATCTTTTCCCTGAGAGGTGTGATGTGGTGCCTCAGAATTGTTGTAATTTGCATTTCTCTAATCAGTAGTGATTTAGAGTATTTTTCCATATGGCTATAGATGGTTTTAATTTCATCATCTGAAAATTGTTCATATTCTTTGATCATTTATCAATTGGGGAATGACTTGTATTATAAATTTGACCCAGTTCTTTTTATATTTTAGAAATGAGGCCTTTATCAGAAACACTGGCTGTAAAAAATTTTTCCCCAGCTTTGTACTTCCCTCTTAATCTTGTTTATATTGGTTTTGTTTGTGCAGAAATTTTTAAATTTAATATAATCAAAGTTGTTCATTTTGTATTTTATAATCTCTAGATTTAAAAAAAATTTTTTTGCTCATAAATTTTTCCCTTCTCCAAAGATCATCTGATAGGTAAACTATCTCTTGGTTATAAAATTTTGATCCCCATTATAAGTAAAGAGAATGCCTAGTTGCCTTTGATGAGATCAAATCACCCAACCCATATGGATGACATCTTAGGTGCTAAAAGAATAGTTTCCTTGTGGCATCTTCCTCAGTCCTAACTTCTGAGAACCCTGGGTTCAGAAAGTAGAACCCTTGCTTTATCTTACCATACCCAGGCCATTCTTTTCCCAGCTGTTACCACCCAACATACACACTTTGCTTTTCCCCATTCTAGTTCCTTTATGTATTGTTTTCCTCTGTTAGATTATGAATTCCTTTTGGACAGAAGCTGTCATGTTTGCTTGTAATTGTATACCCGGTGCTTAGTACAGTGGCTTAGCACATAATAAATGCTTAATAAATCCTTATTCTTTCATACATATGATTACTTCACCACTATGTATTGACAGAGTTGAAAGACTGTGGAAAGTGAGAGAGTGCTGGAGAAAAGTAAATGTCCTAATTTTCAAAAAAGGGAGGAAATAGTATGCAAATTACTCAGCAGTGAGTTTGATTTTAATTGTTGGGAAAATTCTAGAATGGATCATTAAAGTGATGGTGAGTGAATATCTAACAAGGGAAAGCGTGATTACAAGTAGCCACTTTCACTCCAAGCACTAGTCATGCCAGACTAACGGTTCCTTTTTTTTTTTTTTTTTTTTTTTTTTTTGGACAAAATTATTAAAAAAGAGATGGTCTATCAGAGAAAGCATTAGATACAGTTTATGCCAGTTTTTAGCAAAGCATATAATTCTTTCATATAATTCTTGGAGAAATTTGGACTGAACAACAATAATAAAATTAAATGGTTTTGGAACTTAAAATTTTAAAATAAAATTAGAGTAGTTAGTGATTGAATATCATCTTGGAATTGTTTCTATTGGAATACTTCAAGGATTTTTGCATGACTGTGCTATTTTACCAATGACATATATAGACGCACATGGCATTCTCACCAAATGACTAGATAATACTAAGCTGGGAATGACCATGAACAATGGGTATCAAGAAGAGTCTGCAAGCTGGAGTATTGGTCTACTGATCTAAAAAAAAGTCAAATTTAGTAGGGACATATATGAAGTCTTATACCAAAATTTAAAAAAAAAAAAAATAACTTCACAAGTACTGAACTGGGGAGGAATGGCTGGATAAGACTTTTGTTTCATTTTTGGAGGAAAAAAAGATCCCGAGTTTTAGTGGACTGCAACGCTCAATGAGTCAGCTAGGTGTTTTATGTAGCAATCAGAAAAACTAATGTAATCTTGAATTGCATTAATAGGTCACAGGAATAAGGGGATGAGATGATGGTTCCACTGTACTCTGCCATGGCCACACAGTGTATGAAATCACTGTATTCCTTTATGGATGCTGTCACAGTTTAAGAAACTCAACAATAGCCTAGAAAGCATCCAGAGAAACCAACCAAGATGGCTAAATGGCTCGAGTCTGGGTTATGTAAGGATTTGGGTATATTTAGCTTGGGAAAGAAAAGAAGTGGGGAGGGCATGATGGATGTCTTCAAGTATTTTAAAGGCTGCCATAGGAGAGAGGAGACAAATTATATTTGTTCTTTTTTGTCTGAAACAAACCCAGTAACAGGACGTGGAAGAAATAAATTTAGGCCTGATGTCAGGCAGGCTTCCTAACAACTAGAACTGTCTAAAAATAAAATTCTTCAGAATTTTCAGCTTCTTCAGAAAATAGTTAGATCCCCAGTCATTTGGAGGTTTTCAAACAGATGGAATGGCCACTTGAGTCCATTATAGGAGGGATTATTTGGAGTATCCTTTGAACTAGATGGCTGGTACTGTTCTATCCAATTCTCAAATCTGTGATTCTACATTTTACTATATGCCTGATGGATATCTCGGGTTATTTTTGTCCTCTTGTACTTGGATATCTTGAATGGGATTTATCTTTAAAAAAGAAAGCAGACAAAATAATCTAGGATAATCTGCTAGTGCCAAGCGCTTTAAGTGCTGGTGGAACCAAAAGTGGCAAAAGACAATCCTTGCCTTTGAGGAGTTCACAGTCTAATGGGAAAAACAACCTGTAAACAAATATATAGAAAGAAGCTCTTTACAGCATCAATAGCAAATAACTTACAGAGGGTAGCACTATAATTCCGAGGGTTTGGTAAAGGCTTCCTGTAGACTGGGATTTTAGTTGGGACTTAAAGGAAGCCAGTAACAACTAGAGAAAATGCTCAGGGCTGAGAGGTAGAGTGTATTGTTTGTGGTATATCCAGGAAGGCAGTGTCACTGAATTGAGAAGTATGTATCAGAGAGTTAGGGTAAAAAAACTAGCAAGGGAAAGTTATCAAGGGTTTGGAAAGCCAAGCAGAGAACTTTTTTTATTTGATCCCGGAGGTGGTAGGGAGTCGCTGGAGTTTATTGAAAGTCAGGAAGGGAGGAGGAGAGTGTTAGGTGGAAGATGTGAAATGGTAGAAAGAATGTAAATCATGATTTGATTAGGCCATATTTTAACATTTTTGATATGTGGTGAAGATTTTTATGCCAAGCATTTTAAATCTTTACTTGTAGAAGCAATACCAACTTGATAAGGCTTGATACTTTTTAAAAAATGTCAAATGTGATAGAATTCGAGGCAAATTTCAAATCTATTATCTTTTAAAGGAGAGAATATCAGATCCAAGAGTAGAGTTTATCCCCTGTTTAAAATGCTGTCTCATCAGGTGTCTTGTGCTGCCCACTAAATCTTTGGAGTTGGTACTAGATAAAAGAGCTTAGATTTAGCAAGTTCACAAGTGTGTTAAAATTACATAATGCCTATTAACCTTTAAATGTAAGCAGTGATTGCAGTTTATAGTTTCTTTGGGTTTGTAATGTCGAATTTTAGAGTGTGTTGTAGCTTTTTGTACCTAGGTAATAGTTTGACCAGTGCTTATAGATGAGCTCATAGGATGAAAATCACGAGCCATCAGTGGGCAGTGGAACAAGCTGGACAAGTTCATGCTTGTGTTCTGTGTTATAGAAAGCTTTGGGGGGGGGGGGGAGATGCACTTCAATTTAAGGAGAAGCTAACCAAGTTATGGTATATGATTGTGATGGAATACTGTGCTATCAGAAGTGAGCTCAGAAAAACAGAAAGACTTGAAATAATGAAGAATTAAATGAACAAAACCAAGAGGACACTATATACAGTAACAGTAAAATTGTTTTTAAGAATGACTTATAAATCATTTTGACTATTTTAAATACCCAAATTAACTACAAAGGATATTTGAAGAAAAATGCTAGAGAAAACTAATAAACAAAAGTATGTGTAGAATAATTTTACACATATATACCTATTTGTATCTAATGGTAGCTATCTTGGGGGAACGTGGAAGAAAAAAAAAGAAAAATGAATATATAAATGTTATAGAAATAATTTTATTACATATGTAAATGGAATAGCAAGTCATACATAATAGATTTTCAATTTCATGTGCAAATCATTTTTTAAAAATTATGTTATGGAAATTCTTGTTTTATTCCATAAGTTAAAAATAAATTTAATTTTTAAAAAAGAAAGAAAGAAATCATAGGCCATGATTGCATATGTTTAAGTCATAAACCTTAATGAGGCTCCATCATCTGATCTTTTCCAACAAAAAGATTTACTCAGTTATTTGCCACACATTTTATCAACAAAAAGATAGATTCAGTAATTTCACCTAGGAAGGGACACAGAGCTTTAATTTTTATTACGATAGAAAAACAGTTAAGAATATATGAAGGAATCTGTGAGATGCAAGCAATTGATTCTGGGAAGTTTTCGTGGTAATAAAAGACACATTAACAGTTGAATATGTTTCTGCACTGGTAGTTGATTTTCTGAGGCCATGAAGAAAGTTTCTATATTTGCCATGTTTTCCTCTTTGGATTTATGTTATCTTTGTGAGAGTGATCTCTTGCTCCCTGCTTTATAACTACACATTAACTACCCTTTCTACTATGGCAAAAGTCATGGAACTCAGGAGGCTCTGGAAAATATCATTAGGAATAAACAATTTTTTCATTGTTTCTAGAGTATTTCACATCTTTAATGTGAGTCTTGATCATCTTTGTTTAACAGTAGAAATACTCAGTGATTATATGTTATCGTTCATCAAAACTCAACAGTTGCTTTATGAACTCATTCATTATTAACCTTTTTACAAACCATGGGACCATTTAGTTTTCATTTGAAGGATAAAATGAGCTATAGAGAGCACAATAAAACCCAGAAGACTAATGCCTGCCTCTGTTGAATGGACTACACTAGATTATAGGTTTAGAGCTGGAAATGATGTCAGATATAATCTTGCTTAACCTCATCATTGTGTAGATGTTGAGATTGAGACCCAGGAATAATGCCTCTTTTTAGTTTTGATTGGAAGGTTTTTGTGAGAATTCCTCTTAATGATTGCCTAACCATTTAGAAATTGAGCCTTTTCCTTGTAGATATTAGCTCTTTGAATGAAGACATAAGTTAACATAAGGAATTAGGGTTCAGTTTAGCCATGTGATGTAGGATAAGTCATTCAACCTTTTATGAATTCCTCCCAACATTACAATTTGTGAATGTATGATATGTGGAGGCAATGTCTGATTTGCTCCCTGTGCATATAGTATAATACCTTTTTTTTTGTTCTGTAGGAAAGTCATCTACAGGCATTTAATATCCATCTGTCTCTGATTCACTTGAACCCATAAGCAGATGTGGTCTGTCATCAGGCATGCTGCCTAGCCAAGGCAAACTTTCAGGGTCGAGATTCTCTGTCTTTTTGTTGTGGAATCAGTAGCCTTCCTTTTCATCTTCCCATCTGAATAGAATTTTTAGAATAGAAAGGCCATAA
Organism: Sarcophilus harrisii; assembly: GCF_902635505.1. Lineage (NCBI taxonomy): Eukaryota > Metazoa > Chordata > Mammalia > Dasyuromorphia > Dasyuridae > Sarcophilus > Sarcophilus harrisii. The sequence goes on from NC_045429.1 coordinate 49,274,779, forward strand.
AAATCCATTGCTCTTTACCCTGGTCTTTTCCCTTTGGCCATAGTTCAGCCAAACTAAAAGACAGAAAAAGAGACCTCAGAAGCTGCAAGCACATATTATCTTTAATGAAGGTCATAAACATTTATTTAATTGAACATGTCTGAATACAGCAAGGAACTGCATGATAACATCTGTCTAATCCAAGGGACCAGAGCTTCCCTGGAAAATGTCTGCTTTTGCTGTAACTGAAGCCTCATAAAGAATGTGTCATTCAGGAGCGTGAGAAATTCTCCAGAATTCAAAAACAAAAATGACATACTAGATGGTTCATCTGTCATAGTTGATCTGTGGGATTTTGGTTTCCATGTTACTATCAGATAGAATATGTGTTACATTCCTCAAGATGTCCAGAAGCAAGTTTTGACTCTTCACTACGTTTATGTTCACAGCCAAATGGAGAACTAGGATGTGACATTTGCCCATCTCTGCCATTATTCATCTGTCATTTGGACTTTTTCATGTGGCAGATCTTTGCTTTTGTCTTTTTAAGATTTTATATTTGAGGAATGTGTGTTTGTGTGTTTTCTTTGTAAGACATCACAAATCCACATAATGCCTTTCAATCTAGCTGCTACTGCCCTATTTCAGTCTTCTCTATCCATAGAGTAACTTTGCTTCCCTGTGTCTAGTTTTTCCAATATATCCTACACACTGATACCAAAGTATCTCTAAAGCACACCTCAGACTATGTCACTTTCCATGTCAAGAAAACCTTTTAATGTTTCTCCATTACCTTTTGAATAAGGCCCAAACTCTTCGACTCTAGCTTATCTTTCTACTTGTATATTCTACTGCTCCTTTACATTAACCCTACACTTCAGTCAATTTGAGTCACTATCCATTCCCTAAACAAGTATTATACTTATCTGCTTTTATATTTTTGTACACATTATTCCTAAAACCCCCAAATCTCTCTTCCCTGGGTTTTTGTCCTTGACTGTCACATTTAGTTCAGCTCAAGCATTTATTAAGCACTTGCTGTGTGTTGGAGACTCCTCTAGGGGAATACAAAGACATAAATGATAAGAACCCATTCCTTTAGGAGTTTCAGTTCTGTTGTAACAGAAATAATCTCTAGATATCTTTTGTTGTATCCATCCATCCATCACCCCAATTAGATTGTAGGAACAATCTAATAGCTCTTGAGGGAAAAAGGAGGCATGTTCTTATTCATTTTGCATCCCTTATACCTTCTAGCAGTCTTGAACTAGTTGGGTAATCAGTAAGTGTTTATTTAATTGAATTAATAAAGTTATGCCTTCAATTGATATCATTCACTATTCCTCAACTCAGTATCCATGGCCTCAACAATAAATCAAATGTGAAATAAAAACTAACTAGCATGCATATATATATATATATATATATGTATATATATATATATATATATGACAAGTTCACTATTTCTTTTTTTTTTTTAAACAAAATCAAGTTATTAAGTAGTTTTCCTAAAAAACTAGAGCACCAATCCAAATTTGAGAATCATGGACTACTTTTTCTTAATGTGCCAATCTTTTTATTCCATTGTATTCATGAAGTGTCTACATCCTTCACTGACACTGACCTGTTTTTATGTTCAGATTATTAAACTATGAAATTGTAAAATATTCTTTATATAGTCTAGATTTTAAAACTATTTAAATTATATATTAAATCTACTAGATTCTTATGACTGAAATATTTTTACAGTTTTTACATATATTACAATAAATCTTTATAAAATGAGGGGGAAAAGTATCTGCTTATCAATCACAGATTTCTTTATAAATGTAATAGCCAGCATCTGACTGAAAAACTAGAACAGAACAGACGAACACATTCCCTGTTAAAAAATAAAAGTTAATTTTTTATGACAAACAGAATGATTGCAGTCTTTACATAGGTAGTTAAATCAATTTGATCCCCTTGGAATTTAAAATCATATCAAATTCTTGGACTAAGATTACATGTCATTTTCTCTGGGTTTATAAAGGCTTCTTTGTTCATGCATGGTAATTCTCTGAATATAAAATTCTCAAGATGTACACAATGATATAGTCAGTGAGCATAGTATGTCTCTAAGAACCTATATGTAAATTCATTAAGTCAAAATATTTTTGTACTTGTGAGTTCCTCCTCCTGTCTACTCAAGTACAAGTCCCTGCCTCAAAACCCCAGTCCAGTTCCTCATTAGGTATCCTTTCCAGTTTAGATACAAATAGTATATTTTCTTTCTCTTTTCTTTTTCTGAATGCTTTTGTTGGAATAAATTAATCTTCATGAATTGAGTCAGATGGTATCAATGGATGTTGTCATCAAATAAGAATAAATTATTTCATTTCTGGAATTATTTCAAATAGTCTGCTTCTAAATACAATTTTAGAAATATATTCAGTGTGATGCATTTACAGTATGGCGCTTCACACATATGTGTAAAGTCAAATTGAATTGAAATAGATTGCCTTGTCCAAAAGATATACTTAATGATTTTCATTTTGTTAAACAAAATCTTATATGATCAACACCTTATTAAACTGCAGTTAAGAATGAGATGAAGTAGCCATCTCAGATTCTTAAAATATATATGGCTTTTTGCTTCCAAAGACTTGTTAATGTAGTTTGACTGCATGCAGAGCTGCATGCTGCAAAGCTTAAAGGGAGCAATAAAACTATTTATAAATCCAGACACCTTTACAGGAGACCCGTTTCCTTGGTTTCACTTATGTAATCCTGCAAAACTATCAGCTGTAGGTAACCCAGGGAAGTAAACACAAGGAACTACTCAGTATCTCAGCGTTTTTTGGACATTATGTGATTGAAAAGCAGCCAAGTGTAATGCAGCCTGAGAAGTGCTGACGTTTCAGTGGAGAAAATGAAGCTCAGAATAGCAGTGTCTCAGTGGCCTTCAGGAACATTTAATCATTTGTAAGTTGGGCTTCCAGCTTCTTAGGCTCCATCCTCCCTGCTCCCAGTCCCTTACTACTTCACTGGTATGGACAGTAACATCAGACATGAGGATGTTCAAGCAGCTTCAGGGCTGGCTAGGGATCTTATAGTAACAGTAGCATTAATAATTGGCTGTTTTGAGAGAAGTGCTTTATTTATACAATTCACCCCAAATATAAAAGATCTTAACATAATTTACCATACTCCTTCTGACCTTTTACCCTAAGGTGAATATCATATATTTATATTTTTGGTTTTTGTGTGTGTGTCATTTATTTTCTAATATTTATAATTATTGGAGCAACTTCTTCATCACATCCTTCTTTCTTTGGTCATGAGTACTGAGAAAGAAAGGTTAGGAAGTCTGCATTATTGAAACGAAGTTAAGGTGGTATTTAGTGAACAGCAATAAATCTACTTGACTACTTTTTATTCTTTCTTTCTCCTCATTCAAGGGCTTAGTCAATCAAAGCCTCATATTACTGAACTTTTCTGTCACTTGAAATATTGATCTAGTTCTTATCAGATAAATTTACACAAAGAAAGCAATTTTTTTGATGGTATTAGTAATGTTAACTTATCAACTGTATGGATGTAGGAAACCAGCAACTGCTGCTAGTAGTCCTAATGAGATCACCAACCACACTTCTCACTCTGAATGTGGCTCAGCAATCAGCTGACAATCAGCAGGCAATCAGCAACAGCATATGAAAGTAAAGAAGTCCGCTTCGTCAGGATGGGCTTTGTATTATGATTGCAAAGAAGTTGAACTCCATGATCCTTAAGGACCCTTTCAATCCTTCATTAGCCCTGTTAGCCCTGAATCTCATTGTATGACCAGGATATTGGGATAGAATGCCACTCTGGAATCAAACAGCCCTTAGTCTTAAATTCTGCCTGCCAATATTTGCTAGATGGAACCATTGGCAAGGCATTTAATATCTCAATATCTCTGATCCTGTTTCTCTACCTGTCAAGTCAGGGTATTAATAATTCAGTACCTACTTGAGTGGGTCCTGAGATCCAAATAAGATAATGTGTATAACATGCTTCCAAAATTTACAGCAATACAGAAATGTCAGCTTCATTTATTTTTTATTTTTTGCTGAGGCAATTGGGGTTAAGTGACTTGCCCAGGGTCACACGGCTAGGAAATGTTAAGTATACTTTTAAGAGTTTCAGCCCTTTACAAGAGTACTTGAATTTATCAGTAATAAAATTAATAGAATATTATTATCTAGTCTGTCTTGATGGTATCAGATGAGTTTTAAGTAATGTGAGAATCCTCCTGAATATTGGAGTAAGTTTTTTATCAGTGTTCAGTTGTCAGATCCCTGACAGCTTTGGACACACCTTCAATACTTAGTGGCTATCAATGTTTTTTATTGTTAAAAGTGGTATGTGGTACATGCTGACTTTAAAGTACAACATATATAGTCACATTTATTATTATTATTAACTATCGAAAGAAAGCAAAGGAGGAAAAAAAGAAAAATGAAAATCAAAAGATCAAAATGTAATTTCTTTGTGATAGAAACTGCCCTTCATTCTTCCTTACATATGACTTTCTATCTCCAGTCAATCTTTCATTCCTAGAATTTACTCTCTTCACCTGTCTCAAAGAATCCCTTGTTTCCTTCAATACCTTAAGCACCACTTTCTATACCATATCGTGATGGATCCTCCTCCCCTTCTACCCACTACTAATGCCCTTTTTTCCCAATTATGTTCTATGTATCTGTATATATGTACATTTTGTCTCCTTTGATAAAATATAAGCTTCTTGAAAGTAGTAATTTCCACTTTTTTAAATAAGAAATCTTCATTCAGCATATACTAGGCACTTAGATGTTTAATGCTTTTTATTGATTAATGATACAAGCTTTTGGTCTTGTCTTGGTCAATGATTTCATGTTCAAACTCCCATTTGTGTTGTGATGGTATTCAACTGTGTCAGCAAGGTTTACCTACTGTGATTAATTTAATCCAGACTAGTTCTTTTTATATATCCCTCTTATGTCACACATCAAAACGTATTTGGTTTGTTTTCATGATATTAAATGGAGTAATCAACCATATAGTAATCAAATACAAGTTGGTATTTAAAAAAAAACTAAATGTGAAGAAAGTAAATAACACACCTAGTCCCATTTTGTTTGTTGCTCTTTTAGGAGTTTAAGACAAACAAAGCATTTCTCTGCACTTCTACAGAGTTAATGATCTCAGTTAATAAACATTTTAAAAACATAGGGAGAAATCCTGAGGAGGAATTTTCAAGTCCCACAGAGAACTAGAGTTTTCTAAACACCAGAAGTACCAGAACAGTTACAGAGGTGTCCATTCTTATTTCACTTCAGGTAGCCTTTTAAAGCCTATACTTCAATGATCAGATCTCTCAGTGAAGAAAGTTTTCTTCAAGAGAGGCAGAATGGTGTAATGGAAAAAAACATGGACTAAGAGCCAAAAAAATCCAGGGTCAAATCCCAGCCCTGTTTAGGACAAGTCACTTTCCCTTTCTGAGCCTTATTTTCCATAGAATTGATTGTTTGTCATGGCCCAAGACTGCCCATCATGGCATGCCCTCATCAGAGAAGGTGCTGTAATCTATGAACAAAGCAGAGTTGAATTAGCCCAAAAGAAATGTGAGATGTGCAAAGTTAGAGAAGTACCCCAAATGTTCATACAGACTATTTGTGTCTGACCTGTGGAGGAGCACTCTAAGCTGGTATTGGGCTGATCAGCCATAGATACAAAGTAACTTGACTTTCCTAATTTGTAAAATTTAATATAAAATGTATCTGAGGCTCCTTCCAGCTCTTCATCACTGTAATATTTATTGGACTAGATTTTGTAAGATAATCTTCATAGGGCTACTGTATGGACCTGAGCCTCAATTCATCTTTATTTATATTTCCTTTACTAAGGTATGAGCGTTTTGCCTCTTTACCTTGATAGTAGACTTCTCATAACTCTCTGTAAATCCAGCTATAGGGCTTCCCCCTATTTTCCTCATTTCATATATAGGTAAAATATCTGGCTTTCTTCTTTTTTAAAAAAATTTTATTTTATTATAACTTTTTATTGACAGAGCCCATGCCTGGGTAGTTTTTTACAACATTATCCCTTGCACTCACTTCTGTTCCGACTTTTCCCCTCCCTCTCTTCACCCCCTCCCCCAGATGGCAGGCAGTCCTATACATGTTAAATGTGTCAACAGTATATCCTAGATACAATATATGTGTGCAGAACCGAACAGTTCTCTTGTTGCACAAGAAGAATTGGATTCAGAAAGTAAAAATAACCTGGGGAGAAAAACAAAAATGCAAGCAGTTTACATTGATTCCCCAGTGTTCTTTCTTTGGGTGTAGCTGCTTCTGTCCATCATTGATCAATTGAAACCGAGTTAGATCTTCTCTTTGTCAAAGAAATCCACTTCCATCAGAATACATCCTCATACAGTATTGTTGTTGAGGTATATAATGATCTCCTGGTTCTGCTCATTTCACTCAGCATCAGTTCCAAGCCTCTCTGTATTCACGTGCTGGTCATTTCTTCCAGAACAATAATATTCCATAACATTCATATACCACAATTTACTTAACCATTCTTCAATTGATGGGCATCCATTCATTTTCTAGTTTCTAACCACTACAAACAGGGCCACCACAAACATTTTGGCACATACAGGTCCCTTTCCCTTCTTTAGTATTTCTTTGGGGTATAAGCCCAGTAGTAGCACTGTTGGATCAAAGGGTATACACAGTTTGATAATTTTTTGGGCATAATTCCAGATTGCTCTCCAGAATGGTTGGATTTGTTCACAACTCCACCACCAATGCATCACTGTCCCAGGTTTCCCCGCATCCCCTCCAACATTCATCATTAGTTTTTCCTGTCATCTTAGTCTGGCTGACTTTCAGGACATTTTAGGTGGTCTTAATCTCCTACCCTGTGATCCTTTTCAGCTGATCAATCTAGTCACAAGTGATGAGAGATACTAGCAGCTGCAGGTTAAGAGGCTTTTGACCCAGGCTGTTCTTATTGGAGGAGAGGCAGATTTCCTCTGAAGGAGGGCTTCCATGGTGACTACCACCCTTGACGTCAACCTCACATTCCTGGACTAAGTCACTGTGCACCTGCTGCACCCAGCCCAAGTGTCCCCTCTCTGGCCAGGTTCTGGTCACTGTGATATCCCTCTTACAGAACAGCCTTGTCCCAAAGGTCCATTCCCTTGATGTGTGTTCTCTCAGTCTCCTCCTTCAGTTTCCTGACCCAGGCTTCTTGTAATCATATTTCCCCACTAAAGTCCTTAGGTGCTGCTTTTTTTTTTTTTTTTTTTTTTTTTTTTTTTTTTTTTTTTTAAATCAAGGTTATCTTATTCTGAGCTTAGAATTGAAAGGAAACTCAGAGGCCCATCTCTGCCTCCACAACAAAGAGGTTCTCTTACAGCTTAGATGCTTGGGTGCCTGGGGTAAGGAGCATCCCCCTCCCTGCCATGTCAGCACAAGGTCCCTATTTATGAGGTCAGACAGTACAACAGAGTAGGAAAATAAATCAATGTCCTCGGACTTTGAGGACTGGGCTTCAGATCCCTGTATCTGTCTCTGAGGACAGGGTGCAAACCCCCAAGCAAACATTGCTAATTGTAATGGGCCCCAAATCTGGTCCATCTTCCCTTTTCCCTTTAAATTCTACCATTCAATGACTTCATCAGTTTCAATGGATCCCATAATTACCTTCTTAATGAAGATGATTTCCCTATATGTGTATTAAGCCCCAGTCTCTTTCCTGAACACTAACTACACTTGTTTCACAAACTGCCTTTGGACATCTCAAATTCAGTCTCCATCAGACTTCCCAGACACATTTCCAGAACAGAATTCATTTTTTTCTTTTCTCTAACCCCTCCCTTTGGCCTAACTTTCCTGTTAATCCCTAGGCTCAGAGCCCCAGGGTCATTCTCCTTTCTCTTGTCAAACCTTGTCCAGTCTCCCCCCTCATTGCTCATGAATGATCCCTTCTCTCCTTCATGTCACCTGTGGCACCTGCAGCACCCTTCAGGTGAACTATTTCAATAGACTTCAGCTTTGTCTCCCAGCCCTAAGTCATTCACCATTCAAATCCTTTCTCAGCAGCCAAAGTGATTTTCCAGAAGCTCAGTCCAAGGAGCTTGGTAAACTGCAATGTTACCTCCACCACTAAACAGAAAATGCCCTGGGAGGCTTCTGGGGTCCTCCACAGTCTGGCCCCTTCCTCCCTTTCAAGTTTTCTCATATCTTACTCTCCTTGATTCATTCTTCATCGTAGCTGGACTGGCCTAGTTGCTGTTCTTTATTCATGACCCTCTGTCCCCAGCTCCCATTGCATTAGCTAAAGTGTTCTATTTCCCCTCTCTTCCTAACTGTGTAATCCTTTTCCTCACCATATTGCCATTCCCTTCCCCCACTCTCACATTCTGGCCCTCTGAGATTACCTTCCATCTATGCTTGGGCATCTCATTCACATAGTTAAATTTAAGCATGTTGTTCCTTCTCATCCCCCCATTTGAATGTCAGGTTCTTGAAGGCAGGAACTGTAATTTTTGCTTTTTTGCATGCCCAGGGTTCATCACAATGCCTAGAAATAGTGAGCATTTTTTAAAAAAAAAATGCTTATTGACCCATTGTCTGACTAAAGTTCCTTTTGTTTTTCATGAGCTTTTTGTTTTTACATCACAGCCTTTATCTCATTTATTCATCAGTGGTCATAGACATATATCCATGACTTTTTATTGTTTCTCTCCAATGTTCTCATTGCTAGATTTTTCATCACCCCACTGATTATCCAGTATCACATAGAGAGACCTGCCCATCACCTAGCTTCATATTCACAAAGAAAATTTTTTGTTTGTTTGTTTTTGCCAAAAGAGGCTATTATTGGAGGTTACAGATAAGATGAAGAGGTAAAATAGGCCGGAAGGATAGATATGAAGTAGATTTGGGAGAACAATAGGGTCATCAAGGAAAGGAGTTTGGAAGAATCTATTAAAGGAATATGTCCTGAGATCTGAGTATGTCATTGACTGGCAGGTTAAATCCATAGAGAAGTTTAGGAGTTTAGTTTACTCCATAGAGGAGTTTAGGAGACTCACCAAAGTTAGCTATAATAGGGAGAAAGACGCCATGAGGCGTATAGAGTACTTTATGTTGAACCTAATCCTTAGGTCCTCGGACTTAGACAGCAAAGATTCTTGAATTGAGTGTAGGGCATGTGTCTCAGAAATTCTGAGAGGTGATTGGAGTGAAATTTAGGCTTTCACGTTCATTTGCATGCTCCTGAAATCTGTGTGTGTGTGTGTGTGTGTGTGTGTGTGTATTTCATGTTAAACACACTTTTTGTAAAGCATTCCTCCTCAGTTGTTTGCATTAGAGATTATGGTTTGCCAGTTAGTCATCTCCCCGATGGATGATCTTAACGGTGTCTTGGCAGGCTGTCCCTATTTCTCTGTGTGTGTTACAGACTGTTTTGAATCCCATCGTGGCTCAAGAGTTTTTTCACCTCTAGTGGTCAGATGCTTTCTCTGGCTTTGCCTATTCCTATGAGAAAAAGGCAAATTTTATTGCTGATATTTAAAGTCTGATATTTCATGTTTTTTTAATTTATTTGCTTGGTTTAATATGGATTAACACACTCATTCTATACTTTCCTGATTCCTTTGACCTGTTTGTCATCTCATTCTGTTTAGTTTAGAGAGCTTGAAAGAACTTGTCAGCAACCCAGCACTAAGCTATGACTGTAACAAAGGAACACTACCCAAATATGAAAAACTTGACTTTCTGCATTCAATATATCTCATAACCATCTCACCAAATCCTATAGTTGTCATTATTATTCAACATTTAGACATGCAAAATGCCTTAATATCCTTCTCAAATCATATCTCCTAACTCTCTAGTCATCTGATTCTTGTTTTGCTGCCTTTCCTCAGGAAATATTTCCCTTTTTATGTTATTCTCATTTTTACTCAGCCAAACAAACTAAAAATTATAAGGAACGGGGCTAGCCTCAAAAAAAATAGGAAAATACTTCCCAGAAGGTCCTTCCCTCTTTGGTATGTCCTTCCTCCCTCCAATTATCCATTGCCCTCAAGTTTTCCCTTTCTTTCTCCTTTCTCTGGATCCTATCCTGCAATAACCTCACCAGGCTGATGTAAGGCCTTGTATAAACTTTGGGTGCTATAGAAATGTGAGTTAGTTTTGGTTTCTTCATTTACCCCAAGGTCTCAATGACTGATAAGCCCTGGATGTGTCGCTGCCCCCTCACCCTTCTGATCCCAGTGAGATCTGATTTTAACAGTAAATTAAAATGACAAAACCCTAGGGGTGAGATTTCAGGAATTTACCAGCAAGTAGAAGACTTAGAAGAAGCACAGGGATTTTCCTGGTGCCCCAGAAAACATAATGCAAGTACCACCCCATAAAGTTCAGCCTTAGAGCCCAGACTTTGCTGACCTTGATTACCTTGGTAATTCTTGTTCCTGAAAACTAATCCAGTGGCCTTTCATACTTAACACAAGGACATTTTTTCCTCTCTCTCCATTTTTCCTTTCCCTCTCCTATTACTCTTGCTGTGAAGCCCCAATTTGAAGTAGCAAGCCTCCTCCTGAACCTTCGTTCTCCTAGAGCATACTTGCCTCCCTGGGTTCAGATATCTGTAAAATTCCTAATGATCTTTTCCCTATTTTCTTCTGCCACTATTAGATTCCTACTTCTAGCATCCACACTGGAATTGCATATAAAATATTTCTAGTTGAGTGATATTTTAAATTAGGGGTCAACAGACTGCAGTATTTATTGGGTCAGATTCCTTTTGTGTGTGTGTGTGTGTGTGTGTGTGTGTGTGTCTTAAGAATGGTTCTTACATTTTTAATTGTTTGGAAAGATCAAAAGAAGGATAATCTTTTGTGACATTTGAAAATTATATGAAACTTTAATTTCAGCATCCATAAAAGTTTTTTTGGAACACAGCCACACTCATTCATTTACACATTGTCTCTGGCTGCTTTTATGCTCTAGTGGCAGAGTTGAGAAGTTATGACAGACCATATGTGGTACTGTCATCAATTTGCACCAAATCTCTGTAGTGATGCAGTTAGAACTTGACAGACAGCATCTTCAGTGCCAAGCATATTGTCTTGCCATGACATTTTTTTTTTTTTACCAGTGCATACCCATTATGTCAAGACAAGAAAAAAAAAAGGACTTTGAATATCACACTTCTAAGGCACAGTGGAATGTGGATTATTTTGTTATTGAAAAGCAACTTGTTGTTAGAAAATGTGCTAGAGAAATATAACATAAGACAACATTACTGGACTGTCTTCACCATGATATTCCCAACTCACAGGAAAGCAATGGTCGGAAAAATGAGAAAATTTAAAATGGAATATCTCATCACAGCAGAATTTGAGAAAAATAAAAAATTAAATGAGGCTACACCACTCTTTAGTTCCCTGGTGGCTTAGCCAAGCAAGGAAAGCCATTTACCAATGGTGAATTGATTAAATCATGTTTGATTGTAACAGCCTAAGAAATTTTTTCCAGAGAAAATACTTATTTAAGACTATTGACCTTTAAGCTCAATTAAAATTACATACTAATGGATTGATATCAGTGTTTGGCAGTACATATCTGGGTGAAAAGGCGTTTTCAGAGATAAATGTAAAATTTCATTACAGATAAGCATTAAAAAAATGATCATTTTCAACTACTTTTGATAAGGAGTACCAACTGTGGACTCCAATAAAGCAAATGTTATATCTCCCCCCAAAAAGAATTCCACTCTTCATTATTAAATCTGTATTACCAAAAAATGTACTCAGGTATTGTTATTAGTATATTTTTAATTTCATCAAATTTTGTGGAAATTTGTTTTCTCTCATTAGATAAATGCCTATATAATATAATCTAATTTTGCTTCTGTCCACAAAACCCAAAATATTTACTGTCTGATCCTTTACAGAAAATGTTTACTGACTCTGCCTTCTAAATATTCTGTAACCACAGCTTTTCTGCCTGGAGAATCTGTTTTCTTCATTCTGCTCTCCTCTTACACAACTAGGTCTCCCTTTCAACTACCTGGATTCTTTGGATAAAGCTCATTGGTTCATTCCATTCTAAAGTCTCTCATTCACTCTTTTTTATTTTTATTTTTGAAGTCTTTTGGGGGCTTGTTTTTCTTTTTCATTTTAATAATATTTTGTTTTTTCAACTACATGTAAAGATGAGTTTTCAACATCCATTTTTGTAAGATTTTGAATTCCAAATTTTTCTCTCTCTCCTTCCTTTACTCTTCTCCCCCTAGATAGCAAGCAATCTGATATAGAAAATTACATGGAAACTCATGTATTTAAAAGGAAAAGCAGATTGTACATAATAGATTTGTAATTTCATGTGTAGAAAAAATAAAATAAAATGCCTTAATTTAAGGCAGTCCTGTTGCACTCTCATTGTCAGTTCTCCTCAAACTTAGTTTATAGAGATGTTAAGCAATTCTGTCTGAATAACATAGATATCATAATGAATTTTTAGTCCTCTGCCTGGACACAGATCAGTCAAGTTTCTTCTTCAGAAGGAATCCTCTGAATTCAGCTCTCAGCATCCTACTCTTTTTTTTATAAGTTTTCTAGTTAGGTGTCAATCCCATGTATTCATGTAGGTGTGGCCCATGTAGTCATTACTATTGGAAAAAGGAGGTAGGGAAGCCATTTAAAATATAGAGTTTCTCTAGCCTAAATCATTCTCTGCTGTAGCTTAAAATCACATTGTTTTCATCACAGCCATGTCATGTTAAAAATCCTAATTCAGATTTATAGCTGGAAGGGACTTTAGAGACTGATCCAACTTCCTATTTTACAGAAGAGGAAAATCAAGGCCCAGTGAGGTGAAATCACTAAGTGCCCAGGGTCACATAGGTAGAAAGTGCTAAAAACCAGATCTCTTGATTCCAAAGCTAATGCATCACACTTGGTCTCCAGTCTTCCCTCAGTGTTGTAGCCTCTCAGTTTCACATCCTGGCTGTGTGGTTGCTCATTGATATTTAGGATTGGGGAGGGGGCAGTTATCAGCAAGCTTTAGCCATTCTGGATACATTTAAGTTAATGATTTCTGCAGGTGGCTTTGCTATATGAGAAGACCTAGTCTGATCTTAAACTGTCATCTGGATTCAGAGTTAATCTAAGAAAGCAGTAAAAATTAGTAATATGTATTACATGTTTCTGATCCATATGTTTCCCATTAACTGCCATTCGATGCTTTGGGACACACCAAAAAGAAAGAAAAACCAACAACAGAAACTCATTTCAGTTGTATTTAGGGAGTGGGGTGAGGGGAAAGAACCTCATATCCAAAATGAAATGATTGACAAGGTCCCTTGACATTTGAGTCCAGTTACATGCTCCCCTCAAAATGACAGCATATTAACAAGTTGTCTTTGTTTTTTCCATCTCCCTGGTTGAAAAAAGAAAGTACCTGTTCCAAATAACTCAGCAAATTAGAGGACAAATTTAATTCTTTAAAGATAAAGTAAATCAGCTGATATTGTAGAAGTCCAAAAATTAGAAAATCTGGTTAGATTTACATTTCTTTTATTCAGATGAGGAGTAATTTAGTGATGGTCTTCAAGTTCATGTAGGATTGAGATAAAGTAGTATCCAGCTGTTCTCTATTTCCATTAACAATGAAACAGAAGGAAATTGACAAATAATAAAGATTGAAACTAATAATGCTTGTTAGTATAAGGATCGGTTTCCAGTTTAAAATATTAGAAAGGTGTCTTCTAAAGGTCTTTAGCAATAAAATAACTCATCTGCCCTAGACAGTCTTAAAGGCAGGAAGGGGCTTGGATTGGTCAATTTCTCACAAATCTTGAACAAACTTTATGACTCTTATCTTCTGCTGTTTAACCTATGTAGGTAACTTTAGCTGTCTTTGTTTATATTTTTTAAAGAGGATTGGGGATAGTAACACTTGTTTGTTTGGTAAGATATGGAATCTCCTCTGAATAGGCAGTTTGCTGATAATGAAAAGAGTGTTGAAGATCTGGAAAGTTGGGTCTCCATGCAAAGTCAGACACTAGCTGGGTTAGTTTCGTCATTCATAAAGTGATGGTCATAACATGTGTACTTCCTAATTCTCAGTGTTATTGTGGAAGAAATTGTAAAGCTTAAAGCACCACAGAAAAAAATGGATTGTTCTTCTAGTTTCTAAGTAGCAAGAGACCAAATAACATGAGTATTGGAGATTCGAGCCAGTGAGAGTGTAGTTGGCAACGGTTCTGTAGCTGCAGAATTTAGAATTTAGAATTTAGGAAGCCCCGAGACATGGACTGTAATGCTGGGGAAGCTATTGGTGCCTTTTTCTTTCTACTAGAAGCTACTGCAACTCTCCATAAGCCCAAATATAGGGAAGAGGAAAGCAACAAGCATTTATTAAGGACCTTTTAAGTGCTTTGGCACTGTGTTAAGTATTTTACAAAAATCTCACTTCAGAGGAGATTCATTAATCCTCTGGAATCATGTTGGTCATCACACTGATTCTTTCAAAATTGTTTGCCTTTACTATATTTCTGTCATTTAGATATCATTCTCTTGGTTCTGTTCACTTCACTGTTCATCAGTTCTTACAAGTCTTTCCAAGTTTCTCTGAAATCAACTTCTTTCATCATTTCTCACAACACAAAAATGTTCATCATATGTAGATAATATAACTTGTCTGTCCTTTCCCCAATTTGTGAGCCACCTCCAATTCTTTGCCATCTCAAAATAGCGATAAATATTTTTATACATCCTTAGAGTTTGTTTTGCTTAATACTAATCCTTCTCCCTGACTCTTTTGTTCTCCTTTTCTTCTTTACCTCCAATTTCTCTTATTTTTATTTTGGTTAAAGCAACAATAGGATTCTGCTTGTCACCCATCTGGGAAGTTCTTCTGGTCCACAGTGACATAACTAATGACTTTTGTTTGGTCTGGGGGTTGTACCCGAAAAGGTTGTGGGCTAGGCTAGATACTGGAGCTGAGGTTGCACTGCACTCCTGTGATCTGAGCCACATTTCTGCAGCTTGTTTCTGAACAAACTTTCTTGTTCCTCCTTTCTCAGTACACTTCCAGGATCTCTTTATCTGTGAGCCTCTTTATCTGTGCCCTCTGGCACAGATTCCTTTCTCAGTCCGTCTTACGTCTGTGACCCAGAATTGGGTAATGGGTGACAAGAGTTGCTGGATTGCATCTGTTCCTCTCAATGTACCAGTATAGATCTGGTGGTATCCAGTATGTGTCTGAGAAGGCCTCTTGTATTGCTACACAGCCTCTCCCTGTGTAGGAGTGCTCCATGAGCAGCATGCTTCTGGCTTCACTCCATTTCTGGTGTCTACAGACCTCCCTGTCTCCCTTGCTCTGACCTAAACAAAGGACTTGATATGACTTTTTCAGGATTTTCCTATCAGGATTCAATGCAATGTGTTTTCTAGGTCTAGTTGGAAGAATTTTGTGGACAGGAGCTTAACTACATTGCTTTTGGTTGCTTTGCCATCTTGCTTCCCAAGTATATATTTTTAATATTTTCATATACATATTTAAGATCAAGAAAGAAAAGGGATTTCCTATTATTCTCTACATGATAGGACTTTCCATTGGACATATTAATTTTGAAAATAAACTTTGATTTTATCCTTAAAATACTTTAACAGCTTTTCCTCTTTCCTCTCTTGGTGCCAGATGTGAAAATATATTGAGAACCTTTGAAGTTGGAATTAAGCATTCTAGAATTAGAACATTGTTCAGTCAAGAAGGGAAGCTATATCTCCAGGAAGGAGGCTAAATTTGCTGTCAGATGCCTTGAAGCTGTCACCACTACTTTAGTTATTATCTTATCTTTTTATTCCTAATTGGGAGTGTTCTGATGAAAATAGAAATTTCACTAATGAATGAGAACTCGTAAGATGACAACAAAGGTCTCTTTTCTCTACTCACATGTTACACTGATCTTCCCTACAGTTGTGGGTGCTTTTCAAGATCCCCCTTTCTCCTTATTGTTCTAATTACATATTTGCCATTGTATACCAAATGAAGTCCAAGTATTCCCAATTCACATGCCATCTTATCACATGAAGCCTTCCCTAGTCTCTCTGGTCAATAACAATTTTTCTTCTTTGACCCCATACAGGACTTTGCTTTGACCCTTTGTAATGTGCTTTATTTCCCCAGATTTCTCTTTATACACTCTTTTATGTTTTAACCAAAACAATGTCAAAACTCACAGATAATGATAACATTACATAAGCACTGGGGATTCAAAGAGACAAAACACAGTCTGCCTTCAAGGAGCTTACACCTAAGGGCATCAAAAAAAGCTGAGAGGAGGGGAAGGTTACCCAACCTGGGGGCATCCCATAATCAGGACAGGGAATGATCTGAAGAGGTGTGCGCCTCATGGCTGTCCTGTAGGATAATGAATTTCTGGAGATAGTGAAATTTGAGTCAGATGGGTGGGAAATGATGAGGTGAATTCCCAAGTCACCTCCTTAAATGACAGAGGGTTAGAAAGGAGCTCTCCAGTGTCCACCTGCTACCCCCTACAATCATAGAAAGAATGGGACCCCAAGGGCAAAAGATGCCGAGGAAGTATGACTTTCATGATTGATTTTATCTTGCAAAATAACAAGTATCTGGTGAGCAGGAAATCCAGGAGGTCAGTTAGATGGGAAATGGTCATCCCAAGACCAGTATTTTTTCTTCGATACCCTTCTGTCTCCCATTTACAGTAATGTCTGTGAACAGAAGCACTGTGCATTAAATTTGGCTGTGGTACTGTTCCTTACCTGTGCCATTGAAGCACTTGGAGAAATTGGAATTGTGAAGAGGTTATGAATCACAACTGTAATGGCATGTTAGGGATAAGATTAAATTTCAGTAGCTGGCAAAAGTCCTCCATATCCATGATAGTATATCTCACAAGTTTTTCCCTTTTTAGTTTCTTTACATCCTTGGTGCTATAAACTCACCACAAAAGTATGAGTTCCAATAATTATCTTCTTCTTTCTTCTCTGCAGAAAATGTAATCAATGGACAAGATTATGAAGTGATGATGCAGATTGACTGTGAAGTGATGGACACCAGAATCCTCCACATCAAGAGTTCTGCTGTTCCTCCCTACCTCCGAGATCATCAGAGGAATCAGACCAGCAGCTACTTTGGCTCTCCACCAGCCGCGCCAGAGGCAACAGCCCACGTTGTCAGTGCTATCACTGAATCCTTGCAGTAGGCAGCTGATGTGCTTGCTGCCATAGACTTCCCCAGCCGAGTCTAGAACTCAGCCAAACTAGATTGGTGATGGGCTGTGTGTCAGACGGGTGCATCTTGCCTCCGTCTTTTTGACAGGCAATCTAGTATTGCCCAGTGATCTAATTGAGAGTCTATCTATGGGAATGATAGAGGGAGCAAAGGAGGAATGCTTTTGTTTTCCAACTAATACAGGTGGTGCTTGGGTTTTTTTTTTTTGTTTTGTTTTGTTTTAATTCTCAAATGGACAACCCTGGCAAGGTTTCTCAAGAGGCAACTTCAGTCCTTGGTTCCTCTATCATTGCCCTTCAGATCTATTCTGTACTTTCTGGATTGTACTTGCCATTCAATCCCTGCCTTGTGTTTAAGAGGAGATCTCCTTCTCTCACATCAGCTTCTTTCACCATCCCTCCCTGAGGCATGCCTAGTGTTGCTACACTTAATTTAGTGACACATTAATCATTTTTATTTAAAACAAAAACAAAACTTGGAGGTCAAAGCATTTGGGCAGATCTAATCTTTTCATTTGTTATTATGAAATTGCCCCTTCTAGGGCTGGTGTTTATCCAACTGACAGGTCTCAAAACCCAACAAGTGAAAGTACTCGGCTACTATGAATCTGTATTGAAAACACTCAAAACAGCATTGCTTTCGACCCAAACTTAAGGGTAAGCAGAAGAGCCCTCAATTGGTGACATTTAAGCTTAATATAGAATTTTTCATTCACCTCACATTCACTATTTAATGGGTCTGATGCTAATGCTTAAAAGTTGTTTAACATTGCATGGATGATATGATGGGGAATGTAGAAAACATGCTGATTTGAGAAGATGACATTTCTGTTTCTCACTAATAATTTGAGAATGAGAGTACAGAAGTACTACTGTACAGAAGTGCAGGAAAGTTTAATGTGGAAAATGGAGGAAGAAATAGCTAAAGTAATAAAAGTTATTAAAGCTGTGAAAATATTGTGGGGCCTCTTTGAAATAAAGACTTAGCTTTATTAAATTAATTCACAGGGAGTGTTTGCATGTGCTCTGATCTTCTCTTCAATGATATCTTATATAGCTTCTCGAGGCCTGCAGAAAAATACCTCATTGTATTTTTTGGGAAAGGTTGTTGCATGGGGGGTAGGGGGGAGTGTTCTTTCTGTGTATTGCACTGATAGCAGATCCAGCTGATAAGTATTGGTGTAGCTTATAACTAGGCAAGCCAGAAACTAGTTTTCTTCTGAAAACTAATAGATTGTTTGCTCATTTTGGGAAAAGCAGACATATTTGCTAGGGAAGTCCATTTGGCAATGTAGCAACAGTTTTCACCTTCGCTGTGGAGGAGACATGACAGAATTAGATCTTCTTTACCTCCCTAAAAATGACTACTGTTTTCATTTGCATTCCACTTGAATTGTATTTCAGTAAATTTTGAAGATGGAAAGGAACATTGTCCACATGGTTCCTCCCAGATCATGTAGAATTGTTATTCTTTGACATATATTTCTCATTCCAATTACTTAAAACGGTTATCTTCCTCTAGCCTTTCTAATGGCATTTTCTAGACCCTTCATTAATCTCAATATGGATAAAACATTTGCTGACTCTCAGATTCAGTTTTTCTTTGTTAGATTTTATCCCATTCCTCTTAGGCCATCCCAGTACATTCTTTTTCCTCCTTGCAAGGAGTGGAAAAACAACAATTCTATCAAGCCTTAATGTTTGTTTTTTTTCCATTTGTGGTGTTATCTTCATGTTTGTGAAATTGGGTTCAACTCAAGATTTTGAAATCTTGCTAATATTTCTAACCCTCTGCAAAGCAAGGCGCCTCTCTAAGCAAATGCCATTCCCCTGAAGTTAGATGATCACTATGGGAAATCAGCCTAACTTGCCTGAAAAAGAAATACATGTACCAAGAAAGAATTTTGAGACTTTAAGGGTTAGTTAACCTTTCTATTCTTTATTACCCCAAACCACTTTAAATCAGGACAACCTAGTCTCTTGCTGAATATTCTTTCAATCTTTCTGCATATTTATCAAGAAGATAAATATGGAAAAGCCCTGAGTGTTCCTTGCTGAATACTGTGTACTTTGATGATGGGAGAAAGCATATGCTAAAAGCTTGAAATGTTAGATTGGTCATCTCAAGAAAATTCTTCTCTTAGCACATTTCCTTTATGTCTCTTTATGTGAGCTAATTCAGATTGTCTAGATTTGATTACTCTGGGGAGGTGGATTAGAAATTCCCACACTGTAATTCTCTGGAGGATTTGAAGTTAGATAATTCTGTCATCAGTTTTTATAATCAAATACTTTAAGCTCTGAGTAGTCCTAACAGGACCTACCAGAATCTTCCATCTCTTTGCACTAATCTCTAAACTTGGCAAAAAGAAACCGTTCATTGAGTGGGCTTTTTTTTTTCTTGCCTGACTCTTTGGTTTCATCTCTGTGTGATTTCTCCAGCTTTTCTCGGGGTCTCTGTACTAATTCACTAGGCAAATCCCCCAACTCATAACCTGAGTCCTCTCCTAGGTGGGACAGACATAGGAATCAGCCATAACTTTGTGGCAGTATGGTGATGGACACGTGGGAGCTTATAGACAGATAAGTCTGAATATGTTGTGTGAATATGGTGGAGGAACCACAGAGTTATGTCTCAGTCTCTCTGTCCATTTGCCTTATGGCAGTCAGCTCTTCACACACTGAACCCCTCTAGATGAATTCATAAGTCACAGCCTGACTGCCAAAAATTTATATCTCCAAAACTTGTTTTTGGAGGAATTTGAAGGACAACCTTCAGATTTATCCCCCAGAATGCTTCACTGTTTTCTTAAATTATTTAAGTCTATTGTTTGATAGTGGTTTCCCTTTGAATATTTGAATGACCTTATGAGACAAAATGACTGGGACACATTTCTGTTCAGGAAATGAAAAATAACTGTGTACGTGAATGAAACCAAACCACAGCATCACCATTGGAGCATTGCAAAAGAACTGTGTGCAATGTTAACTTTTTTTTTGTTGTTGCAAGTTCTTTTAGTGGGTTTTCAAAGGCCCGCTTAAGAGATGCACAGACCCCAGCAGGACTTAGTTGGACATATTGTGTGACCAAAGTGACCTTGCACTTTGCCTTTCAGCCAAGAGTACTCTACTGACTGGCAAAGCAGACAATGGAAACTTTGAGGGGAAGGATTTCTCCGCACAGTTTAGACAGAATAAAAGTAAAACAGATGTTCCATCACACTGACAACTGAATCAGGTGATGAAGGGGCTTTGGGCGGTTTCTCCCATTACTAGGTTAATGCATTCTGCATCAAGCCTGGAAACGGGCTCTGCTGTGTCTGAAAGTGCATACGTGTCCAACTCAAGATAGCACCTTAGTTTTAAATAGCTCCTTTCCAAAACTAGCAGTTTGAGAAAGTGATCCCTTTCTCAGCAAACAGATTGTTCAAATGTTTGCATTGCATTTGTGGGCTGGGGGAGGAGGTGACTAATTGCAACATCTTCTGCTCTCTTTTCTTAATTACTACCAGCTCCACCTTCCACTGGCATGGTTCTTTTTTTCACTTTAGCAAAAAATATAAAAGGTGTTTGAAATCAAACACAGCAATATTATGAGTCACTCTTCAGTGTTGAGAACAAAACAATTTCTTGGAAATAGATGAGGAATTTTGGATCCAGGCTGATTTTCAGTGTATTTTATTAGAGACACAATAATGTTATTAAATGACATTAGAAATGTTATTGATTTGATTCCTCCTGTCCTGTGCATGCATACTTATAAGCAAAATTGGGAATCTGATATTTTTCCTTTATGTTACTTAAACTCATTAAAACTAGATTTGTGCCAAGTTTTTCCCTTACATGCCATTTTCTGATTCCTGTCATTGAACTAAATTGATATGATGAAATTTGACAAGCATCTGCCTTGGTAACCAGGTCTGTACTTCCATATTTGATCTTCTGAGAACTGCATGGAGAATAATTTTCAACTAATGCCCAATAATGAGAAAGTACTTACTATGCCAAGGAATCTCTCTTTTCATAACTAATTTTGGAAGTGTCCAATTTTCTATTATTGGAGATGGAGTAAAGGAAACAGTGTACAGATGGAGTCCTCCTTTCTTCTGTGTGACATCATGAAATCTGTCTACCCATGAGCACCTCATTCTTCTTTTACAAGTGCCTATAGAGGCTTTCTTCAATAGAATGAGATATATAGCTGAATTCATAGGATCTGAATTTGCTATTAAACCATTTCAGTAAATTACTCATTCTTTCTGACTGCTGAAACTGTTATAATGCTACAGCCATCTCTGTTGACCCCCTGTTTTGAGGGGGTTTCCTTTACAGTAGGGAGCCTATAGACTATTTACCTAATATAGATTAATATTTGGCAACAATGAGGATCAGGATTGCCATTTGTCTCAGTCTGGAACTGTTTTGTTTAAAAAAATCAGGGCAGAGCAAGAAACATTTGCTCTTAGGGTGGCCAAGTGTAGCTTTTGCTTAAAAAAGCATGAAAGGAGTGATTAAAGATGGAGACCTGAGAGAGACTGGAGTTCCAACTTCTAATTGTCAATGAGAGGGAAAAAAATCACAGGATTTGGGTTTTTTTTTTTTTTTTTAAGTTAGTTTTAAACACAACTTCAAGGAAATAAGGGATGATATTGCCATATCTTTAAAAAGCTGATGTAAATTGCAAATTAGAAACATTTGGGGTGACTAGATTATTATGTGGCCCTCTCAGCTATCTTGTCACCCAGAACAGTCCCCATTTCTGAAGAGAATAGCAAAACTATCTCATGATAATTCATCTTTGTATGTACCGTTTATGCTGTGTCTGAGATCTGTCAAATTAGCACACATTTGCTTGCCACCCACTGGTTTGTTTATCATTCACACCTCAAAAGAAGTTTGTTTTATGTGTGTTTTTAAAGAAAAGTAGGTTTAAGATAAAAAGAATAAATCTGACATAATTTATCACTTTTGGTTATCACTGTGCTAGACTCCCCAATGATATCAGTGGCTCTCAGTTAAATAAAACATTTTGAGTAAGAATGGAAGTGTCAGCACAGAGATAACCCACTAATTTATTGGTTTGGGGATAGATGTTATTCAGGTGATCATCTCCAGATTGATTCTATGTTTTCAGAATTTGCTCCTCTTCTAGGAACCAAGGCTTGATTTTTAAAAGATGTGTGAGTCAGTTTGGTGATGAGAAACAAGCCTGTTCTTATTTTCTAAATATTTACTAAAATTACCCATGGTGAAATTATGAATTTGTAGTTTCCCCTTAGTGTTTGTGCAGAATGAAAGCAAGCAATGAACCCCCATGGTAGTTAGAGACTACCATGCAATCTTGTATATAGGAATGTTGGTTTCTAGTTCTCATCACATTGGCAGCTCCAGTTGGCCTAGATCCAGTTGTTTCACTTAACTAGCTTGAGTTTCCCAGTCGAGGAAATGAACAAGTTCTTCCTGAAAGAGATAGATACCTGGGAGTTTGTAAGAGATGCTGTTTCGCCAGGATCATATCTTTAAAATTATATCCACACTTGCTGAATTAACTTGCATTAAAGATGAGGACAGGGGAAAAGAGAAGACAACATTTTCTCCTTTGATATTTATGTGGGATCACAATTCACAAAGGAAACAAATGACAATATGTCATTTAATGTAATTTAATGCTTTCCAACAAGTCTTTATAATGCTATACCTGTTCTTTGTTTGAAATAAAGAATTTTTAATTTTCATGCTTAGTTGTTTTTTTTTCCTTTACATAGAAATAAGTAAAACATCCAAAATAAATAAATACTTAGTATTAAGTGAGTTGGAGATGAAAAAAAAAAAAAAGAAATATGAGATGATTTTGTGGTCTGTTGCTATTTAGATTAAACTATTTTTTTCCTAGTTAAGTAAAATTTTCCATTATGAGGCCCAGTTAAGTTAAAATGATATTTCATCACAAGTGGAAGAAATATACAAAGAACAAGGGTCAAAGGTTCCCTGTGGAACTAAGGCTGGGACTAAGGAGGAGGTCTACGGCCTGGGTGGGAGTGACCACACTTGGCCAAAGCAGTGGTCCAGGGCAAGGGGCTGGGGCACAGCTTATAACCTCAAGCTGGCCTCTAACTTCCGAATCCTAGCAGCAGGAATGTGAAATTGAAAAGGGGTTGGGAATGGGAGTGGGGAGTTCACTCCTCTCCTAAGCAGGACACCATGCTCAAAGCTTTATTCTGTAATTCACAGACCCGGAATCCCTTACTATGTCACATGATAATTAGCTCCTGAAGACAAAGGAATTTTATTTCACCTTCAACACCTAGCAAGTATCTTTCCTGTAAAAAACACCTAATTGGTGTTGAATTGAATTAAATTAATAACATAAGTTTGATGGTAGCAAAGGGTCTGTTAAGGAAAAAAACCAAACTATCATTTCCATGGATCCTCATTTAGCCCATCATCCCTTGAAATGGAGAGAATTCTGGTCAGCGGAAGAAGCTGGGCCACACAGGGACAAAGAAGTTCTCAGTAGTGCTTGAGGTTGGTAAGGTCATATGTCAGCCAAAGCCATGCCTTTGTCATCTCCACAGAACATGGCTACATAATTTGCTGTTGGCCCCAAGGCACAGAGTGATGCATTCCATCTCATTAGCTCTGGTTTTATTTCATTTCTGTGATTTCTGGCTCTGGGAGCTGTGTGTTGCCTCCTCTGAGTCTCAAGAAGACAATGAGACAGAAACAGCAGCTTCCTTGCCTGCTCCAAGATTATTGCTATCTAGCCAGGCTGTTCCCAGCAATGCCCTAGCACTGTCTCCATGATCCAAGGGGAATTTGGAATATATTCATCAGCATCCTAATTTAGGCCACATGGAGAGGCTAAAACCTTTCGCCTTAAAAAAAAAAAAAAAGACTGGCAGAAGTTATTTTGGAACTATTGTCAGTGATATTTAAAAGAACATGAAAAATGAGAATGGAGAAGGGCAACAGTTGTCCCCACTAAAAAAAAAAAAAGTCAAGAATGATTTACAAACTATAAGTTAGTGAACTTGATTTCAATTCCTGAGAATAAAGTTTTGGTGGTGAAACGAAGTAATTATTACAAAGAACCAATCAGTTCTTCATCAAGAAAAGAAAGTAATGATTACAAGAACCAATCAGTTCATCATCTACCTGTGATGCTATTCTAGTTTTTTAAGAAGAGCACTCAATTAGTTGATGAGAAGAATGCTGTGGTAGAAAGGTTTAATTAGATTTTAGGAAAGCTTTTGATAAAGTATTTCCTACAGTTGTGAGGATGTTGTTTGTCCTTCCATTTTGAAGAGGATCAATGGTAGGAGGGTGATGTCTTGACTTGTGGGTGAATTGAATTAAAGTGAGGCAGAGTTGGGCAAAGTCATCAGTCTCACTCCTCCACACTTAGAATCCAGTGGCAAGACAAAAGTCAAAACGACTGGTCATGACTCCTGTGCAGAAAATGATAAGGATTAGATGACAGTTCAAATTCAGGTTGAATGGCTGGTCTCAAAGACTGCCTTAAGGTCAACATAGCAATTCTCTAATAGAGTTACACAGTACTCTGTGCTTAGTTCTGGGCTATTGCACATTTTTCTCAATAATTTGGATCAAGACATAAATGGTATGCTCATCAAATTTGTAGGTGATCCCAAACTGGACAGATGGCTTACTTAGTGAATAACAAAATTAGCATCCAAGAAGATTTTGACAAGCTAGAGCAGGAGTGAACAAACTGAAGTCAAGGAGACTGCTATCAAAGCTATCAATTGATGTATTTTTAGCATTTAAAAATGAATTGTATTGTATTTAAAATGTAAAATCTATTCTTAATTCACTGAATATATCCCTCAGCTGTAGTTTTGCCTATCCCTGGGTTAGAGCACTGGACTGAAAATTCAATAAGGATAAATGTAGTGTTGCATTTGAATACAAAAAGTCAACTTTACAAGTACATGGAAGATCTATGGATAGGTAGCAGTTGATATGAAAAAGATCTGGTTGTTTTTAGCAGACTCCAAGTTCAATATGTTAGCAGTGCGATGTGGCAGGCAAAAAAGCTGATGCAATCTTTGGCTATATTACGAGGGTCATAGCTTCCAGGAGTATGAAGGTCTGCATTTGTCAGACCTCATCTGGAGTATCCTATTCAATTCTGGACACAATGGTATAAGAAAAATATAGAGAAGTTAAAGTCTTCAGAGGAGGATAACCAAGATGTTGGTGGTCCTTGAATTCATGACATATGAGGATCATTTGGGAGAACTGGGCATGGATAAAAGAACACTAAAGGCAGCTGCAAGTGTTTCAAAGGCTGCCATATGGAAAAGAGAATTAGACTTGTTTTATTTGTCTCCAAAGGCAGAAATAGGAGTGATGGGTGGAAGTTATAAAGAGGCAAACTTATACCTGGCATCAGGAAAAAATTTCCCAAAGATTCGAGGTGTCCTAAAGTAGAATGGGGCTGCAGAAGGTGACTGAGTCCCTTCCTCAAAGGTCTTCATGGGTCTACTTCTCAGGGATGTTATAGTAAGTGTTCCTTTGGGTGTATGGGTTTTACCAGTTAGCAACTAAGATCCCTTCCAAATCTCAAATTCTGTGACTCCAAGGATCTTAGGGTTGGAAGGAGGCTCAAAAGCCATCTAGCCCCATCTAAACTTCAACAAGAGGCTGCTCTACAATCTAACTAGTAAGTGGTCATCCAGCCTTTTTGCTTGAAGACATCCAATGAGGGAGAGCCTATTACCTCTAGGGATGTCCATTCCACTTTAGGATAGCTCGGATTATTAGAGAATCTTCCTGGCCCCCAGCCTAATAAATAAAAATTCCTCTATTTTCAAGGAGTTTATATTTCTACTGGAGGGGAAAAAGGAATTTAATGTACACAAAATGTGTATACAAAGTCAGAAGAAGCGATTTCAGGAGGGATAAAACAGTAAAATCTGGAAGTATTAGCAAAGCCCTCACAAGGGAGGTGACTCCTGATCTATGCTTTTGAAAGTAGCTGGGTATTCCATGAGACAAAGGAGAGAAGGAAATTCATTTCAGGCATTGGGACAGCAAGGTGATACAGTAGATAGAATGCTGGGCCTGAAGTTGGGAAAGATAATCTTTCTGATGTCAAGTCCTGGGCAAGTCATTTGCTCAATTTGCCTCAGTTTCTACATTTGTAAAATGAGTTGGGGAAGAAAATGGCAAACCACTCCAGTGTCTCTGCCAAGAAAGCCCCACTGAGGTCATGAAGGGTCCTATACAACTAAATAACAACAATAATAAGGAATACTATGAAGCAGAAAGGAGGAGGGAATGCATTTTAAGCACAGTTTGTGCAAAGATACTGGGGCAGGAGATAGATAGAAGGTTCCCATATGGGAAATAGGTAGGGAAACGCTCATGTTAAAAACACACCAAATTGACTGCAATGACAAGTGAAAAGTAGGAGAGTGATATGAAATAATTCTGGAAAGCTAGGTGGCAATCAGATCGTAGAACCCTTCAACTTAAGTTAACTTTTGTTAAGCACTTACTATGGGCAGTGCACTATCAGATAAGCCATTATCACTTTCTTCATGGAGTTTCTAGCCTACTTGGGATAACATGGACCACACAGATAACTACTATATAAAATTGCAATGTGCTATGTGAAGTCCAAGAGGAAAAAAGTCATTACCTACTTGAGGGGAATACAAGATCAGGGAAGGTTTTAAACAAAGATGACATTCCCTGGGGCTTTATCATGTTCCTCACTATTAAGAATACAGATTTTACTTTGCAAATTATCTCCGTGGCAAGCATACTCTGTATCCCATTCAATTTCATATTGACAAACAGATTTAGCAGTAAGCCTAGGAACGATGCCTTCTCTTCTTGGGCTTTAAAGATAGGAAGAATTCCAATAGGGAGAGATTAGAAGAGGTCATTTGAAACACAGACTATTAGCAAAAGTGCAAAGTCAGTGGTGGATGAGGGCAAGGATTATGAGAGGCAGGAGGATAGAACCCAGGAGCCTCAGAGTCTAAGTTGTTATAATAGCAGCCTTAGATCTACAAACATTTGGCATCCTAGGAAACTGCAATTGGGAAGCTATCTGTAGCCATTATAGAAAAGGAAAGCCTTTCAGTAGTAGCAAAAATGAGTTACACCTGTCAGGCTCAGGTGTAGCTCGGGTCCCGAGTCAGGATTTGACTCAGAATGCATTTTTCTCTTTTCCAGCCTAAGCCATAACTTGGGTGAGGTGACTGGGGCTTTGCCACAGGGAACAGAATTGAGAATGGATCAAGAGCACTTAGATGCCTTCAGTATAGTAGCAACAGAACCTGATACCTAAGTAGCAAGAAAAAAATAATTAAAATGGAAAGCTAATGTGGCTCAGTCATTTCCAATGTGACCCCATTTGGAATTTTTTTTTTTGTCAGAGGTCCTAGAATGGCTTGCCATTTCCTTCTCCAGCTCATTTTACAGATGAGAAACTGAGGCAAATAGGCTCAAGTGATTCGCTCCAGTTACATAGCTAGTTAAGTATTAGAGGCCAGTTTTGAGTTCAGGAAGATGGGTCATCCTAATTCACGCCCAATACTACCTTGAGGACGAGTTTCATGCTGCTTTGTCCAGGTGTGATATGTGTTGCTCCAGGTGCCCCAAATGCTAGTTACAGATTTTCCCATAGTAGTAGAAGCATCTGAAATTGAATTAGAACAGAATGATACTCCTGTCCAGGGCACCCAAAAGAACCTTTTGTGATCATGGCATCTGCCCATTTGCATCCTTCACAGCTCTGATGAGCCCATCCTAATCTCTGGCTCAATGGGAGGTTTTTGGCTGCAGATTTTATATTCCTTCATGACATAAGGAAGGAGCCCTTTTAGCACTAGAATCAAACAACCATATCCCAGAAATTCAGAGTTGAAGGGATACACAGGGGCAAGAGAAAAATGCATTTGTATAATTATGCCAGCTTAGTGGATTAAATAATGACTGGGATAGAAAGTATCAGGGGGCTGGGAGCAAGGAAAAGTGTTGGAGACGTTCACAGCGATGATGTCAGACATTCCTTTGAGATGTTAGAACTGGGAAAGTGTATGAAAATAGCCAGGGAGATGGAACTTTCCATGCAAGGGCACATTCCTGGAAGGGAAGAAAGAGAGAGAGAGAGAGAGAAAGACAAAGAGATGGGCCTGGTGTGCAAAGAGAGAAAGAAAGGGAACCCAAATCTGTGGCTGCTGGACTCAACAGAAGCTGGGAAAAAATAATCAGTCTATTCCAAAAGACAGTAGGTATTCCTGCCAATCAATAAATAGACATTTGTTAAGCTCTTATTAAGAGCCAGGAATGGCGCTAAGTGCTGGAAATACAAAAAGAGACAAAAGACAGTCCTTCTCTAAAGAGGGAGACAGCATGCAAACAATATATAGGAGACATGTAGGAAACTTGAGAAATAATTCAAAGAGGTAAATCACTGGAATTAAGAGGACTTCTGGAAGGCTTCCAGTAGAAGGCAAAGTTTTAGTTGCTGTGTCCTTCCTCCTCAAAGAAGACCATGGTATCAGGGAGGGGATGCCATGACTTGAAAGTGAATTGGATTTCAGTGAGGGAGAATTGTGCAGTTACTAGCTTCATTTTATACTCTAGAGCCATTTGCATCCAATCCAATGTAGATCAGAACAGTTAGATACCAGGAATTTTAGCTGGGACTTAGAGGAAACCAGAATGCAGAGGAGAAAGTGCATTCCAGGGATAGTGGGTAGCCAGAGAAAATGTCATGAGCTGAAAGGTAGGCTATCTTGCTTGGGAAATAACCAGGAGCCAGGAGGCCAGTGTCACTTGGTAAAAGCAGATATTAGAGAGTAAGGTATAAGAGAAAGGAAGGACTTTGAATGCCAGAGCTTTTTATATTTGATGCTGGAGGGCTAGAGAGCCACTGGGCAACAGACTATTCTCTCTGAACTTTCCCCTCACTTCAGAGTAATGACTAGGGGAATATTTTAAACAAAACTTGAGTATAACTTATTGATGGGGATTTCACACATAGCAGAGCACTTCTATCACAGTAATCTGTCGAAAATCAGCCTTTGAAGCAGCTTTTGTATTTAATGTAATTGTTGCGAGGATCAAATGAGCCAATATTTGTAGAAAGCATGTAGCATATTGCCCTGTGTATAGTAGGTACTATATAAATGCTTATTCCTTTATGTCCAGCATTCTCCAAAAATGTGTATAATAGTTTTCTAGAAAAGGTATTCAATATAAACATGAACCACAAGTATCATAAATACATATCCAGCCATAATTTGTTGGTGAGTCATTCAGTCAACTCTATGTGACTCCATTTGGGGTTTTCTTGGCATAGATAAAGCAATGGTTTGCCATTTCCTTCTGCATCTTATTTTCAGAGATAACAGTTTACTGACTTGCTCAGGATCACACAGCTAATAAATGTCTGAGGCTGGGTTTGAACTCAGGGAGAAGAGTCTTCCTGACTCAGGGCCAGAACTCTATGCACTATGGTGCCCCATCCACTGGGTCAACTAGCTTCCCATTAGCCATGGTACAATGATTTGTTTCTTCCATTACAGAAAATGCTTAAAACATAAATGACTCCAAAGCACACATTAACAAATATGGAAAAATACAAAACACCTCATCCAACTGGAATAACTGCAACTGCTTAACAGAAATGTAAAATTTACTTTGGGGCTACCCTGAGCAGTCAACTCACACCTTCCAGATCTCCCAGCCAGTATTGTTGGTTTGATTTCTTCAAGAAGCTCTTTTTTTTTACTGAGGAGCAGATGCCCAAATCTTGATCTACTCATGAGGTGCTGGAAATAGCCTTTTTTTTTTTTTTTTTTTTTAGAATCATTGGTATCTGACATATGCTCAAAGAAGGAAACAGAAATCAATAGACAATAACCAAGCTCCCTTAGGATGCTGGGTTGGAAGCAGAAGAAAGAAATTCCTTCTGCTCTCTTCTTCTTCACTCTCTTATTAGAAGTCAAAGAAAGAAAAAAGATAAGAGCAGCTTCCCCAAGGAGGCTGAGCTGTTTCTTCTAGGACTGGGTGTATCTTCCTGGCTTGGTCACCAGCCATCTTCAACACAATCCCTTCATCACAGGAACCACCAGAAAGGAGGAAGCAAAGCAAGAGTCTTTCAGGAAGGGTATATAAGACATACCCATAGAAAGGTATCAAGGCACATGTAGAACTGCATGTCTGCCCCAAGCAGCAAATAAGGGGTTCACCTGATTTTACCCATTAGAGCATCTGGATATAAACCTTATCTCAGCTGATTATCTGTGTGACCATGAGCAAATTTATCTTCATTTTGTTGGGACTTTGCATTCCTCACCTCAGACATGAAAGTATTGGACCTAAAGGATATGAACAGACAATTCTCAGATGAAGAAATTGAAACTATTTCTAGTCATATGAAAAGATGCTCCAAGTCATTATTAATCAGAGAAATGCAAATTAAGACAACTCTAAGATACCACTACACACCTGTCAGACTGGCTAAGATGACAGGAAAAAATAATGATGAGTGTTGGAGGGGATGCGGGAAAACTGGGACATTGGTGCATTGTTGGTGGAGTTGTGAACGAATCCAACCATTCTGGAGAGCAATTTGGAACTATGCTCAAAAAGTTATCAAACTGTGCATACCCTTTGATCCAGCAGTGTTACTCCTGGGCTTATATCCCAAAGAGATCATAAAGAAGGGAAAGGGACCTGTATGTGCACAAATGTTTGTGGCAGCCCTCTTTGTAGTGGCTAGAAACTGGAAACTGAGTGGATGCCCATCAGTTGGAGAATGGCTGAATAAATTGTGGTATATGAATATTATGGAATATTACTGTTCTGTAAGAAATGACCAACAGGATGATTTCAGAAAGGCCTGGAGAGACTTACACGAACTGATGCTGAGTGAAATGAGCAGGACCAGGAGATCATTATATACTTCAACAACAATACTAGATGATGACCAGTTCTGATGGATCAGGCCATCCTCAGCAACGAGATCAACCAAATCATTTCTAATGGAGCAGTAATGAACTGAACTAGCTATGCCCAGAAAAAGAACTCTGGGAGATGACTAAAAACCATTACATTGAATTCCCAATCCCTATATTTTTGCCCACCTGCATTTTTGATTTCCTTCACAAGCTAATTGTACAATATTTCAGAGTCTGATTCTTTTTGTACAGCAAAATAACAGTTTGGTCATGTATACTTATTGTGTATCTAATTTATATTTTAATATATTTAACATCTACTGGTCATCCTGCCATCTGGGGGAGGGGGTGGCGGGTAAGAGGTGAAAAATTGGAACAAGATGTTTGGCAATTGTTAATGCTGTAAAGTTACTCATACATATAACCTGTAAATAAAAGGCTATTAAATAAAAAAAGAGAAAAATGAAAAAAAATAATATAACTCTCACAAGCTACACTTAAAAAAAAAAAAGAAAGAAAGAAAGAAAGAAAGAAAGAAAGTATTGGACCTGAGGGCTTGTAAAGTCTCTCTAAGCATAAATCTGTGATTTTATGATTCCCAAACCCATGAGCCTACCATCTTTTTGGTTCAGGCTGAGCATTACTGCCTCTGCAGGTACACTCTTTTCTAGGTTGCCCCCCCCCCCACATACACACAACTGGAGAATTAGTCAAGAAAGGTATTGCCTCTGGTCTAAGCTTCCTGTCAACATTCTCAGACTTCCTAAACTCCAGTCCCATTCCTGGGCTAAGGGATGATACTGTCACCTGGCTCTGCAGGTTCCCTCTAATCACATTTTTATAAGGTTTACAAAATGCTATACAAATATCCCATTTGATTCTCACAACAGCCCTGAAAAGTAGCTAATATATATCTATATCTATATCTATATCTAATGCTGAAGGAATTTTGAATAAACAGACTCCATGTTTGACTATCCATGTGAGTTCTGTCCCTTCACTCCTCACCCATGATCAGGATTCGAGCTGGTACTGAAATCCCCAGTGAGTAGATCCAGACATTACAATTGGAGTCACCATCTTCTGAGCTTATTATCCATTCTGCTTGACTGATTATGAACAATCTTCTTCCTTTACATAAAGAGGTTCATTCAACTTCCCAATAAACAATAAATGATTGTGATGGATTATTTTTGCAGAACCACTGTCCAGGAAAAGTTGCCTGCTCTTTCTATTACCTAATATGAAGTGACTTTCTATCCATCAGTCTGTTCTCTTGTATATTCCTGTCACCCTGAGATTTCTCAATAGAACTCTGTCACTGACTGAAGATTCTGGCATCTGCAGGGTGTGCAAGTATAGAGACAAGCCTGTAGGAAATGTGGGTGTGAATAGGACTCATCTGAGAAGACAACTAACTGATGCCTCCTGTTCTATAGTTCTCCAAGAGTCATCCATGTTTCTGTGCTCTGCCCCACTGGTCTTAAGTCTCATGGCCTCTAAAGAATAATGATATCAGCTTTTGCTGGACGCCACTCCCAGGCTCTGCTCCTTCCTGTAGTCTTCACTAGTTTCTAACTTAATTCATTTCCTGGGCAAGGAAACCATTAACACTTTTTAGAAAGGGTAGGAACCTTTATCTGGCTTTACAATCCAAGTGGAACCCTGTGGAGGAACCATATAGAACAACTTCTTCTTTCTCCAAGGAACAGCTTGCATTAGGAAATCTGTCTCCAGAAGATGCACTACCAGGAATTTTTTAACTCATTAACTCTGGAATTTAGACTTATCCTCAAGACAATTCTCGTAATTTGTTCTTCTCTAGAGATCTCCTTGGTTTGGGATGCTAAAAAACTAGATCCTGACATGAAATTTCTAGGGAATTCAACTTCTTCCCTTCTCTACACAAAATGATATAATGGCCTGTAATTCCCTTCTCAGACTGCAAACAAATATCTCCTATGTCAAAGTGCTTCTGCCATATCACCACTACTGCTTGAGCTGGGGGTGGAGTGAAATGAATAACTGTCCCTCGCCAAATTGTACTCTTGATGAGGTATATAAGGGAAAAAGAAAATGGTAAATGTTCAACAATGACTCTACCCTATCAAAAAAATAAGGTGCTTAAGACATTCCCTTAATTTAATCTGCATTATTTATATTTTCTCCATCTCTTTCTTAAAGCTAGATAATCAGCAAAACAATAAATGAAAACTAAGGTCTTATTATCTCACCAAGCTGAAGGAAGATCTTTTTCAATTTGATCAGCAATTGACAATGCTTCATTATTTTATTATCACTATAATCAAGGTATTCCTTGATTCACCTCCTTTACATGCTTTGGATGTAAGGTACTGTATAAACATTAAAGCTACATAAATGTCAGTTATTATTATTCATTTTATAACAGTAGTCAATTACAAAAATAATAATGAAAGAGGGTCATTCTAGAATTTTTTTAATGCTTAGATTTTACATGGAAAGCCAGAAAGAGTCACAGACAAGCAGGATGGCTTTGAAAGTTACTTGTTTAGGGAATTAATGAAAAAAAAATCAAATGAAGGTGGCTTAGCTGTACCAGATATAAAACTATATCATAGAGCAGCAGTTACCAAAACCATTTGGTATTGGCTAAGAAATAGATTAGTTGATCAGTGGAATAGATTAGGTTCAAGGGATAAAACAGTCAACAAATATAGCAACCTAGTCTTTGACAAACCCAAAGACCCCAGCTTTTGGGATAAGAACTTACTGTGATAAAAATTGCTGGGAAAATTGGAAACTAATATGGCAGAAACTAGGCATTGATCCACACTTAACAGCGTACACCAAGATAAGGTCAAAATGGGTTCATGACCTAGGCATAAAGAATGAAATTATTAATAAATTAGAGGAACACAGGATAGTTTACCTCTCAGACCTGTGGAAGGGGAAGGACTTTATGACCAAAGCAGAACTAGAGATCATTACTGATCACAAAATAGAAAATTTCGATTATACCAAACTGAAAAGTTTTTGTACAAACAAAACTAATGCAGACAAGATTAGAAGGGAAGCAATAAACTGGGAAAATATTTTTAGTCAAAGGTTCTGATAAAGGCCTCATTTCGAAAATATATAGAGAATTAACTCTAATTTATAAAAAATCAAGCCATTCTCCAATTGAAAAATGGTCAAAGGATATGAACAGACAATTCTCAGATGAAGAAATTGAAACTATTTCTAGTCATATGAAAAGATGCTCCAAGTCATTATTAATCAGAGAAATGCAAATTAAGACAAACTCTAAGATACCACTACACACCTGTCAGATTGGCTAAGATGACAGGAAAAAATAGTGATGATTGTTGGAGGGGATGTGGGAAAACTGGGACATTGATGCATTGTTGGTGGAGTTGTGAACGAATCCAACCATTTTGGAGAGTAGTTTGGAACTATGCTCAAAAAGTTATCAAACTGTGCATACCCTTTGATCCAGCAGTGTTACTACTGGGATTATATCCCAAAGAGATTATAAAGAAGGGAAAGGGACCTGTATGTGCACGAATGTTTGTGGCAGCCCTTTTTGTAGTGGCTAGAAACTGGAAACTGAATGGATGTCCATCAGTTGGAGAATGGCTGAATAAATTGTGGTATATGAATATTATGGAATATTACTGTTCTGTAAGAAATGACCAACAGGATGATTTCAGAAAGGCCTGGAGAGACTTACACGAACTGATGCTGAGTGAAATGAGCAGGACCAGGAGATCATTATATACTTCAACAACAATACTATATGATGACCAGTTCTGATGGACCTGGCCATCCTCAGCAATGAGATCAACCAAATCATTTCCAATGGAACAGTAATGAACCGAACCAGCTACGCCCAGAGAAAGAACTCTGGGAGATGACTAAAAACCATTACATTGAATTCCCAGTCCCTATATTTATGCCCACCTGCATTTTTTATTTCCTTCACAAGCTAATTGTACAATATTTCAGAGTCTGATTCTTTTTTATACAGCAAAATAATGTTTTGGTCATGTATACTTATTGTGTATCTAATTTATATTTTAATGTATTTAACATCTACTGGTCATCCTGCCATCTAGGGGAGGGGGTGGGGGGTAAGAGGTGAAAAATTGGAACAAGAGGTTTGGCAATTGTTAACGCTGTAAAGTTACCCATGCATATAACCTGTAAATAAAAGGCTATTAAATAAATAAAAAATTAAAAATTAAAAAAATTTTTAAAATTTAAAAAAAAAGAAAGTTACTTGTTTATCTCTGATAAAAGTCTCATTTCTCAATCATAAAAAGAACTGAATCAAATTGATAAGAATGCAGATCATTCCCCAATTAATAGAGTATATGAACAGGCAGTTTTCAGATGAAGAAATCAATGCTATCTATAATCATGTGAAAAGAGTTCTAAATCATTATTAATTAGAAAAATATAAATTAAAGCAACTCTGAAGTGCCACCTCACACATATCAGATTGACTAATATGACAGAAAAGGAAAATAATAAATGTTGGAGGGGATATAGGAAAACTGGTCCAATAATGCATTGTTGGTGGAGTTGTGAATTGATCCAACCATTCTATTATTTTCTTCTTTTTTCATTTAAGTTAATATTTTATTCCCTTCCAAATTATGTGTAAAAACAATTTTTAACAATCATTTAAAAAACGTTGAGTTCCAGATTCTCTCCCCTTCTCTAGTCTCTACTTCCATTGAGAATTGCAAGCAATTCTATATAAGTTACATATATTTAGTCAGGCAAAACATTTCCATAATAGTCATTATTGTGAAAGAAAATATAGACCAAAAAAAATCCCTCGAGAAATATAAAGTTAAGGGGCAGCTAGGTAGTGCAGTGGATAGGGCATCAGTCCCGAAGTCAGGAGTTCAAATCTGACCTCAAATAGTTAACACTCCCTATCTGTGTGACCTTGGGCAAATCACTTAACCCCAATTGCCTCAGCAAAAATATGTTATACATACATACATATATATGCATATATATATATATATAAAGTTTTTAAAAATATGCTTCAATCTCAATCTGTATTCAGACACCATGAGTTCTTTCTCTGGGTATAGAATAGTATTTTTCATCATAAGTCCCTCAGAATTATCTTGAATCATTGTATTGCTGAAAATAGTTACATCATTCACAATTGATCATCTTATATTATTACTGTTACTTTGTATACAGTACATTTCATTTTGCATAAGCTCATGGAAGTCTTTCCAGGGTTTTCTGAGAGAATTCTACTCATTATTTCTCATAGCACAATAGTTATCCAATCCATTCTAGAGAACAATTTAAAATTATGCCCAAAGGGCACTCAAACTGTGCCTATCCTTTTATTACGCAATATCACTACTAGGTCTTTGTCCTAAAGAGATGTTAAAAAGGGGGAAAGGAAAATATTTGTAGCAGCTCTTTTTGTAGTAGCTAAGAATTGGAAATAGAAGTAAGGTCCATCACTTGGGGAATCCGCTGAACAAATTGAGTATATATAAATGTAATAGAAGACTATTGTGCTGTGAGAAATGAAGAGCAACATGATTTCATAAAAGCCTGGACTTACATGAACTGATGCTGAGTAGTGTGAGCAGAACTAAGAGAATATTGTACACCACAAAAGCAACATTTTGTGGAGGATTAATTTTAAAACACAGCTCTTCTCAGCAATACAATGATCTAAGTCACAGTGGTTCTCAAAGTATGGTCTAGAGAATCCTGGGGATCTCTGAAACCCTTTTAGAGGGTCTACGAATTCAAAAATAGTTTTTATTTCCAATATGGTAAATGTCTATAAATATAATCCAGATAAACAAAAATGCTTTGGAGAGATCCTCAATAATTTTTAATAGGATAAAGATACTGAAAACAAAAGTTTGAAAAACCACTGATAAGACAATTCCAAAAGACTCATGATGGAAAATTCTGTCTACATTCAAAATGCAGATTGGAAGATACTATTTTGATTTTGTTTCATTTTTTTTCCTTTTCCAAGCTGTAATTTTTTTTTGAAAATTGTTTCTTCTTTCACAACATGACTAATATAGAAATAGGTTTTATATGATTGAATATAGATATATAATCTATATCAAATTGCTTACTGTCTTCAGGAAGAGGAGATAAAGAAAGGAGAGAGAAAATTCAGAACTCAAAATTTCATAAAAAGGTTTTATGCATGTATTTTGATAAAATAAAATACTACTAAAATATGTTAATTGAAAGAAAAAAGTAAGTTGTTGAATTTATCATATACCTTTAAAAGAAAAGCAAATGGAATAATAGAGATCTACAGCTTCATATACAATCCTCTTTTCCTTTTCTATTAAGAAATGTAAATGCTTGTTCTGGTGTTTATTAAGGTCAGAATTTTCTAAACATACAAATAAATCAAATCCGTCAATCAATCTCATTTCTCTTCATCATTCTTTCTGAGTTCTCTGTTCAGAACACTCTGCCCTGGCTACTATTCCCCTGGCAGTGCCATCTTCACCATTAGATAAACTACAGAAAGATAGACTGTTTTTGTAGCCACGACACTTTACACAGTTCCTCAAACATAGTAAACACTTAATAAATACTGACTAGGGGCATCCAGTTCAGAGGGTAACCCACCAGCTGCAGCCTACAACATTCCCAACACTCCCAGCAGGAGTTTAAAATATAACTGAGAAATGTTTAAGAAAAATATAATAAAAAATAACATTAAGAAAGATAAGTTCCATTTTTGACATGTTGGTTTTAAGAAACTTGTCTTGTAAGATATCCAGTTTGAAATGTGCAAAAGGCAGTGGGAGATGAGAGACTGGAGAAAAGTTTGAGTTGGATAAATAGATCATGGGAGTTGAGGAGGTCAATTTTAAAACTAAGTCAATAGGAATGGATTAGTGGTCATTTTTGTTTTGAGTTTAACACCACGGATCTAATCCAACTCACTCATTTTACAATATAGAGAATAGGGGAAGTGCACAGACTTGCCCAAAGTCCCACAAACTGTAGAATGGCAGATTCAAAATAAGGTCTTCTGATTACTTTCCCAGGGCTTTTTGCTCTCCATAGACTGTCTTAGAAAAATAATAAAACGTGGTTAGCAGAACTGGTTTGTGGGACATTTCTCAATTTAAGCTGCATTGTTGCCCAGCAACCCATCTCCTGGGGGAAGTTCAGTTGTGGCTTAATCTTTCTCAGCATTCCCATTAAACTGTGATAAACTATGACATGGCAACTTGAGCTGTGAGACTTTTCCTCTCCTCTCTCTAACTTGTCTTTCTTTCCACTATATATAGTTTCTTCCTTGACTAGACTTTCCCTACCCCCATGTTTCATGAGAAACATGACCCCACTCTGGAGCAAAAAGAGCCTCAGAGCTGAAGTACATCACTCTGACTTACTGGGGATGGGAGGGGAAAAGGGAGATGCCATCTTAGGGACATGGAACAACCAACATCCCTGTCTCTTGCCAGGCAGCAGTGGGCGTAATAGCTTGCTTGGCCATCATGCGGTCATCCCACAGGGCATGCTTCGACCAGGGTAAAGGTCATTCTGAAGGCCCTCTGTCCCTGTGGAGCAGAGAGGCAGGAGTGGCCCCTCTTATTAAACAGTAGTGTCCTTTGTGAGACTAAGAAACTCAGAGGTTAGGGAAGGGGAAGAGTAGGAGGCTGAAAGGACTGGAGAAGGAGTTTTCATTGTCTCTAGGGAATGTCTCTCCTCCACACTAGGACTTTAATACTCATCAAATTTATGGTGATTAGTTCTTGACCTGCACCATATAATTATCCGGTCAAAGGCTGGTCAGAGTGTTGTAATAGAAGGGCTGCCAGAGTCTGGGTCAACAGAGCTTTTCAAGATCAGCAGGGCCCAGAGAATTGGTGAAGACTGAGAATGAAAGACTAAGTCCCCACCTTCCAGATGTAATGAGGAAGTGATAATATAGAGATAGCCGATGTATCTACTACATCAAGAGTGGTCAACAAGCATTTATTATATAAGCACTTACTAAGCATTAGAGATGCAGATGAAGGCAACAATTGTCCTTTCCTTCATCAAAATATATACAGGATAAATTGGAAGTAATCTCAGGGGGAAGACACTACTATTTAGGGGGAACCAGGGTTTTTTTTTTTTTGTTTGTTTGTTTGTTTTTTTAGAAGACATTACTGTTCAGGGAGAACCAGGCTTTTTTCAAGTTAGGACTTGCAAGAAGCTAAGGGAGATAAGGCAAAAATGAGGAGGAAGAGCATTCTAAGTATGGGGAATAGCCATTGAGAATGTGTATAATGGAGACCTAGAGTGTCTTAAGCAAAGAACAGCAGACAGTCCAGTTTCATTTGATCATAGAGTACATGAATGGGAGAAAGGTGTAAAAAGATCAAAGAGGTGGAAAAGATCTTGTTATAAAGAACTTCAAAAGCTAAATAGAAGATTTAAAATTTCATCCTGGAGGTAACAGGGAGCCAATGAAATTTACTGAAAGATGGGATGGCATGATTAAACCTGCACTTTAGGAAGATCATATTTATAATTGAGTGGACGAAGGACTGGAAAGAGCAGAGACTTCAGCAACTAGAAGGGGATTGTGATAATCTATGTGGGACCTGACCAAGGTGATGGTAGCTTTACAGGCGTGAGTATAACATAGAACATTGTAAAGGTGACAGGATTGGGCAACAGATTGAAGTGGGTGAGGGAGGACAAAAAGAGAATGAGGAATCAAGGATGGCACCTAGGCTGTACTGGGAGGATGGGGGTATCCTTCATAATAATAGAGAGTGCCATTGCTGGGTCTGTATCCCAAAGAGATGAGAAAAAGGGAAAATTATGCGCAAAAATATTTGTAGCTGCTCTTTTTGTAGTGGCAAGGAATTGGAAACTGAGTGAATGACCTTCCATTGGGGAATGGCTAAATAAATTATGGTATATGAAAGTAATGGAATATTATTATTCTATAAGAAATGATGAACAGGCTGATTTCAGAAAAGCCTGGAAAGACTTCTATGAATTGATGCTGAAAGAAGTGAGCAAAACCAAGAGAATATTGTACATAGCAACAGCAAGATTGTATGATAATTAACTATGATAGATTTAGCTCTTTTCAGCAAGTCAATGATCCAAGGCAATTCCAATGGATTTTGGATGGAAAATGCTATCTGCATCCAGAAAGAGAACTATGGAGACTGAATACAGATTAAAGTATAGTATATTCATCTTTTTTCCTTCTGTTTTTTTCTTTCTTATAGTTCTTTTTGTTCTGAGTTTTTGTTCTGATTTTTCTTCCCCAAATCGACTCATATGGAAATATGTAAAAAATGATTGTATCTATATACATATATATATACACACACACACACACATATATATATATATATATGTATATCTTAAAAATAAAATTTAAAAAGGAGAAGTCAATGGGACAGTTACTTTGAGGCCTTTGAAGATGAGAGACTGGAGATCAGGAGAGAGATTAGGGCTAGATAAATAGACCTGAGAATCATCTTCATAGAGAAGATAGTTGAATCCATGAGAACTAATGAGATCAACACATGAAATTTTATGAGGGAGAAGAAGGCCCAGCACAAAGCCTTGGGGGATATCCCCAGTGGCTCCCAGGTACAACTTGGATGAAAGCTCAACAAAACAGATTGAAAAAGATCAGTTAGACCCCTAAGAGAAGTAGGAGAGAGGGCTATCCTGAAAATCTAGAAAGAAAAGGAGGATGAGCAACAATATCACAGGCTGCAGAAAGGTCAAGATGATTGAGAATTGAAAAAATTAGATTTAGCAACTAAGAGATTATAATCTGGAAATTCACCTTAACCTCTGGATAGGGGGAAAAAATCCCTTTCCACTAAATGGGCTTCTTCCAACCAGAAATATTTCCTGATTCTCCTTTTTGTTAATTTCCCTCTTCCAACTCAATAATGACTATCTTTTAAACCTATATTAAGTTTGCTTTTCTGTGGAACAATTAATTACTTGAGAACAGGAACTTTTATCTTAGTTTCTCCGATGCCTAACATAATGCTGGGCGCATAATAAATACTTGTTGATTGATTGAGCATGCATATGGAGTTCCCTTCCCCCATGTAGATTGTAAACTCCTTGAGGGCAGGGGCTATTTTGTTTCCATTTTTGTTTCCTTGGTGCTAAATGCCTGATACATAGTAGACACTTGATAAATGTTTATTGGCTTGTGGTCATCTGCTTTTTTCCTAGCAGTTTCCATTTCCAGCTAGGATAGCCATTCATTGTTGTTTTTGTTGTTGAGCCATTTCAATTGTGTCCAACTCTTCAAAAGTTTTCTTGGCAAAGATAAATACTAGGTTTTTTCCCCCTCCAGTTCATTTTACTGATGAGGAAACTGAGACAAACAGGATTAAGTAACTTGCCCAGAATCACACAGCTAGTGAGTATCTGAGGCTAAATTTGAACTCAGGTTTTCCTGACAGCAGGATTGTTAGTTTATCCATTGTACCACCAGTAGTAGACCTTTCTTCAATACACTGAGCTAAGTACTGCCTGAAAGGCAGTTTTGAATTAGAAAGGGTTGGCTGGGCTACATAAACTAAGACCTAAAGGCTGCTAGAACCCTCAGAGAGTAACTGATAAGGGAGCCTTATAAGGGAGCAGGTACAGATTCTGGTGGGGAAAATGAATTATTGCCCTCCCCTTATTCTGAAACTGCTTGCAGCCAGGAGCTGGCAATCTTGACATTGCCTTTAGCTTAGTATTTATGAGACTAAATGGAAAGAAGTCTGGGTTTAGAGGTAGAGGAACTGAGTTCAGATCCCATTTCTGTCACTTATTGCCTATGTGACCTCAGAAAAATACCTTAAACTTTCTCTTCTTCATTTCTTTATGGAGAAAATGAGGGAGTTGAACTATTTCTTTCACTCCACAGCTCTTCCTATTGTAGTCAGGGAAAATGAGGGGAACAGGCAAAGGAGTCTGCCAGGATCTTTGCAGCAGGGACACAGCTGGGGTGAAGCAGGCATTTTCTTCTGAGATATAGTCTTCTGGGAATCCTCCTATGCAAGAAGAGAAACCAGTACAATAGTCTAGTTTGTGACCCCTTGGTGGCCCCCTGCTCCAATACTAGTACAAGGAGACCCTCTGTTTCTACAGGATACTAAAGGTGCCAGCCCAGCCTACATAGCATCAATACAAAAAACTGGCCAGTGATGAGCTAAGTGTCTCAGGCTTGGCCTTTGCTGGGTGTCTGGACTGACATTTCTAAGGCTATTATCCCTCTCTTAAGACATGTCTTCATCAAACATTGGGCAACTGCCAATGGTCTACAATTGCCCTAAGTGCTTTTCGGGTCAGATCCATAGGATCTGGCCCAGTGTGGGACACATAACAGATAATAAACAAATACCTGTTGATGGATTAATTATAGTGAATTCTGAGAGGCTGCCCAGATTCTTAAGTCATATGGTAACTTTCCCTGTCTACAAATGGTCATTTGAACCTACAATAATAGACATATTCCTGAAAATGTATAAATCAAATCTTACTTTAAAGAATTATAGGATTTCAAGCTGGCCTAGCTCTCAGAATTGCTGAGGTCTCCACCTACTCCCAATTACTTAGTGTATATTTTGTATGTATTTCTATATATTGGAGTTAATGAAAGTCCCATCCTCAGAGATGTGGATTGTGCTCTGTCCATATAATGTTCCCCATGGATGCTTAAGGAACCTATTTCTAGGCATATATTATGCAGGGTTCTGCTCCAACTTTAGATTAGGCACAGGCATTCTATGTTTCTTTCTTTCTTACTTACTTTCTTTTTTTTTTTTTTTTTTTTTTTTTTACAATAAAAAAACATCTTTTTAATTGGCCGAGTCAGACACTGAATTTCCATAAAGGACTCCTATGGAGGCAACTCAATCTTCTTTTCTTCTATGGCTATGTTGTAGTAAGAAGTGTGAACTTCTCTGGCAGAGGAGCCCTAGAAACACTCTCTCTCCCCCCAAACCATCATGAATCTGGTAAATTCATGGCCTAAATAAGCAACCCTATGTCTGGAGTGAGATACTCTCCTGTTTGTGACATCTCAAAAGGTCTGATTAATTGCCTAAAGTTATTCAGGGAATAATCAACAGAGCTGGTTTTTGGACTCATTTCTAATACCAAATCCATTATTATTATTTTTTACTTAAGAGTATTTTTCCCAATTACATATAAAGATCGTTTTCACTATTCATTTTTGTAAGGTGTTGAGTTCTAAATTTTTCTCCCTCCCTGATCTAGACAGCAAGCAATCTGATATAGCAAACCCTATTACTCTTTCTATTACCCCTTAAGCAAAACTCACCATTTAAAAGAATATGAAGCTGAACCATCCTATAAAGTACAATATCCAATTATAAATGTGGCCTAAGTTTAGAGAGACACAGCCACAGTAATATCTTTTTCATTCCCCTCTCCTCTTTTCCCTTTTCTGTCAAGTACATAACTACAATGTCTTTTCAGCATTTCTCTTTCTTTCTCTTACTTTATTGGATCTACATCTTTCTTTTCTCATATCTATTAGTTTCCAGTGTCCCTTTTTCTCCCTCTTTGATGTGATATCTGTGTGTTAGTTGGGAAATGAATTTAAGTTGATTGCTGAGGAATCAACCATACTTGCCTCTATACAGCATTGAACTCCCCTGCATGACCACACACAAAAGATTAATTTAATTCTTGTAAAATGAAACAGAGTCTGTGTACTTAGGAAGAGAAAGTCAGAAAAATGAAAGGGGTTTGTTTTATGTAACCCAGCTTAAGTCAGAAGTCATCTGGCATTTCCATCATCATCACCCAGGGGTATGCTTGTAAATGTTTAATAACCAACTCCCAGGAAATAAAATGTAGATAAAATGGACTCCCCCCCCCATAAACTAACATTTATTATTTAAATTCTTTTCTTTCTTTTTTTTTCTGAGGTAATTAGGGTTAAGTGACTTGCCCGGAGTCACACAGCTAGGAAGTACTAAGTGTTAAATGTCTAAGGTCATATTTGAACTCAGGTCCTCCTGACTCTTGGCTGGTGCTCTATCCACTGTACCACCTAACTGCGCCAATTATTTAATTTCAAGAATAGGTTATGAAGGGAGTGAGAGACAAATTCAGAACAAATTGTTAGAATGGAGTGAAGGGGGTCAGGGAAGAGGGAGGAGACAGGGAGACCAGAGCCTCTCATCTATGTCTGTTCTTGATGGGGTTGACCCTCAGTTTTTAGCCTCTATCCAGGGCACACAATGAAGCACATAATAAAATGAAGTTCCAGAGGATACAGTTTTAGGAAAACATCAAGGAGTGGCCAAAGTTATACATTCAATCAAAGGTGGGGGCTGTGATTTCCCTAGCATTAGCAGCACTGCTGCCTTTTATGGAAATGAAGTATAGAAGTTTAATAAGTTCCATCCCATGCATTTTAGCTCTTATAAACATTTTTGTAATTAAACTCTTTGTGCAAAAGAATTCTTTCACTACCTCCCTAACATCTTGTTTGCTATTTACATTTATTCTGTGTCAATTAGGGCCCAAATAATGACCAACTGGGGCTTGGCCTGAGACCTATAATTGGGCAATCAATGAGAGTCAGAATGATTTGAGTTTAAGTGTTGGTCCTTAAGAAAGAAATCTAACAGGTAAACTCTAAGATATCTTGGGATGT
Organism: Sarcophilus harrisii; assembly: GCF_902635505.1. Taxonomy (NCBI): domain Eukaryota; kingdom Metazoa; phylum Chordata; class Mammalia; order Dasyuromorphia; family Dasyuridae; genus Sarcophilus; species Sarcophilus harrisii. The sequence goes on from NC_045429.1 coordinate 49,319,693, forward strand.
TTCAGCATTAAAAAAAAATTGTTCTACATTTCTTTGTATAGAGCACCTGCAGGTAAGGATCTAATACCTTATGTGGAAAGAAGGAAGAAAAAGATAAAGAAGGAAGGAAGGAAGGAAGGAAGGAAGGAAGGAAGGAAGGAAGGAAGGAAGGAAGGAAGGAAGGAAGGAAGGAAGGAAGGAAGGAAGGAAGGAAGGAAGGAAGGAAGGAAAGGAGAGAGAGAGGGAGGGAGGGAGAAAAGGAAGGAGGGAGGGAAGGAGGGAAGAAGAAGAAAGAGAAAGAAAAAGAAAATCCTTACCGGTCTTCCTTTCCCAGACTGATTATTTTTAACTAGGTAAAAGGTCCCATTTTCTGCCTTATTTCTTACCTAGCATTTTATCAGTGGTTGGATATTGCCTACATCAAACTGAGACTTTAAAGACTTTAGTTCCTAAAGACCAAGGCCTCCTACTGCATCCAGGACCATCTCCAGTTGTCCTGACCAGTATCTTCTCAATGGGCCCAATCTTTACCAGGAGCACACTTATATTCTGACTATTGCAGAAGGAGTTGAAGGGCTATATCAAAAGATCTGTCATTAATGGTTGATATCAGGAAGACTCATCTTCATGAGTTCAAATCTAGTCCCAGACACTTATTATGTGATTTTGGGCAAGTCACTTAACCCTGGCTGCCTCAGCACATTTATAAAATGATCTAGAGAAAAAATGGCAATACTACTCCAATATCTTTGCCAAGAAACCACAAATGGAGGCTTGAAAAGACAGATATATTTGAAGAATAAACAACCACCAACATAAATTTGGAGCAAAGTCTCGAAGGGCAGTCAGTAAGATCTTTTGTAATCAGTGATATGGACCTTTGAATAGATGACACAAAACCAGAGAAGGTAGTTGACATGTTTAATGATGGTCAAGATCCAACAGTATCTAAATTAGGACTTTGAGGTCTCTTTCAACTTTAAATCCACATTCCCATGAATAGTTGATTACATCCAGGCCTACAGCCAAACTAAACAAGGATAGGTTATGACGTTGCCATAGAAGAATCCATCTGATATTGATTCTTTTCATAAGATTAATTAATTTATACTATGTATTTCTTTCTATCCTCATGGCTTTGAAGAAGTTTGTCCATAGTTACACAACTATTAAGAATTACAAGTAGAATCCAAATTTAGTTTCCTCCTAAATCTGAGTCTAACACTCTTTCCTCTACATCATTACTGCTGAAAGTTGGGAAGATTTTGAACAATCCTTCAGAAAATTTTTGAGTGACCCAGTAATAAATTCAAACCTTGAACAAGAGCTCAGGATTTATAGTAAAAGGAGCCTTTTGGGTCTAGTCTCTGTCAATCACTATAGAATTATATTTTTGATTCTAGACTTCCTCCACTACAATTGAGGGGGGCAGTAGACTTGAAGACCTTCAAGGACTCTCTCAAAGCTTGAAATCATATGGCTTTTCTGGCTATCCTGTACTATCCAGAGGTCTCTGTTTGGATTACCCCCTTTCCTTCTAACAAAGAATTATTAACTTTGTTTTATTTCCCAAGTCTTCATTCCCCCATAGATGAGAGGACAAGATCCATTCCACCTCAGCAAGTGGAAAAAAATCATTCCCTCTGAGTTTCTGTATACAGGAAAATCTCTTGGAGCAAAGCACAGACGATGTTTGGAAATAACACCACTAAAGTCAATAGCAGTATGGTCAGTGACTGTCATTCCCTAACACCACATTCAAGTCCCCCAAGACACTGATTTGGCTTTGAAATTGAGTTCTCTTTGGGAATCCATGTAAAATTTTCTATTCATTCATCCAATATTAAATACCTAATAATTAAATACCTAATAATAATAGTAGACATTTTAAAAGCATGTTATATGCATATTATTTCATTATTCATGTCTTTCAGAATAACATAATAAACATTGTCATTATTTATTTTTACAGAAGGGAAAACCAAGCCAGAAGGAAATGACTTGTCCATGATCTCATAGCTGGGGAATCTTATGAGTAAGAAGTGAACCAAATATCTCCTGAAACAGGATGAGTGCCCAACCCTCATTTTCACATGCATCCACTGTGAGGGCTGCAAAGATGTATATGAGAAAGTCCCTGCCTGTAAGTTTATAAGTAAGTAGTACAGATAACTAGAAAATGACAAAATACTTAATATCATTTAAATTTTATTTTTATTACTATCTTTTGTTTTTTACTTTCATGTCTAAATATATACTTCCCTACTTTCCCACTCATGGATTTATACCTTGCAAAAAAAGAATTTTTAAAGAGAGAGATAGAAAAAAAATCATGCAGATCAGCAAAACTAAGCAGCTTATGATCCAAATTCAACAATATAGGCAGCATTCCTGACACATATTCTTCATGTCTTGAAAGGAAGAAATGGAGAGAGAGAGACATTTTCTTATGTCTTCTCAGGGTCCAACCTTAGTCATTATAATTATACCACATTCAGTTATTGTTAGCCTTTCCATTTGCATTGCTGTATTTGCTATATATTTCCTGGTTCTGCTTACTTCATTCTGAATCAGTTAATATCACTCTTTTCATTCTTCTGTAAATTATTCATATTGATTTTTATGACAATGATAGTCTATTCTATTCCTATATCTCAATTTGTTTAGCCATTCTCCAGTGAATGGACATTTATTTTATTTCTAACTCTTTGTTATCAGAATATTTTGATGTATATGGAACCTTTATTTCTGTCTTGGATTTGCCTTAACAGTGTGCCTTTTTTATCCTCATTCCAAATGTTCATTCTTAACTTTCAGCAATGACCCAAATAAGATAAGGACTAATTTCCTTACATGATTATCCTTGATCCTAGGTGCTTGATAAAATGTTGTGGGTTGTTTTTTTTTTTTTTTTAAATCAATGTCTCTCTCCATAAAAAGGAAGTGATACTTTTAAAACACTCAGGTGCCAAGGGAATTGGAATAAAGACACAGAGTACATTAATGAGCAAGTACTAGGTACATTTTGAGAAGTGTTGTTAGCTCACCACTTAACAGTGTTAGTTTTGTGGTTATCCAGTGTCAATACAGTCTTCACAATGGACTCATAAAATGATGAATGTTAACATGTTGTTGTTATTGTTGTTCAGTTGTGTCCAGCTCTCCATGAACTCATTTGAAGTTTTCTTGGTAGAGATACTGGAGTGGTTTGCTATTTCTTTCTTCAACTCATTTTACAGATGAGGAAACTGAGGCAAACAGGATTAAGTGACTTGCTCAGGATCACACAGCTAATAAATGTCTGTCTGAATTTGAACTTAGGTCTTTCTGACTCCAGAGCTGATACTTTATCCACTGCACACCTAGTTGCCAAAAAACCAAAAACCAAAAACCAAAAACATAAAACAAAAACGTAACCCAAGAAACTGAAGTTAAAAGAAGTTAATTGAGCCAGTGGGATTAGAACTCAGGACTTTTTAATCCACATGTTAATTTGCATGAAGGGTTAGTGAAGTCAGAGTGAAAATTGGGTGAATGAGAATAAACCCAGTCACTAGAGGTCACTTATTATCACATAAAATTATGAATTAATAATTATGTTAATATACATATATTACAATTTGTGTGTGTATGTGTGTGTGTGGGCAATGGGGACCAGACATTTGATTTCATTGATATAGAAAATATCCTCTACCAAAGCAGACTTGAGACCTTCTTTGCAAATTAGTCAATAAACATTTATTAATTTATTAATCATTTGTTATCCAGGCACTGAACTTAGGACTGTGGATACAATGCAAAAAAGACAATCTCTGCTTTCAATAGCATCACAGAACTTTAGAGATTTTCCTAGGAGTACTAAGAGGTTAGTAGCTCTGTGTGTGTGTGTGTGTGTGTGTGTGTGTGTGTATGTGTGTGTGTGTGTGTGTGTGTGTGTGTGTGTGTATGCATGTATGCACCATGCACTCACATAGCCATGGGATGAAAACTCAGGTCCCCAGTCAGAAAAATCTGGATTTAAGACCTACCCCTCATACATGACTCTGTCAAATTTAAACTCCTTGAGGAAAGCTTGCTTTTCTTCAAAAATGCTGCAGTGCTTAGCACTTAGTAGGTGCTTAATAAATATTTGTTGACTTGATTTTACTTCTCAGTAATCCTAGAAAACTCCTAAAATTGAAGAGAAGATGCAGATCTACAGTCAAAGAGAAAGTAATTCAGAGGGAGATTAGACCTGGAGCCAGAGCAGTAGATGAGATGGTCAGAGGGAGGATAGAGAGAGAAGAAACCCAGGAACAGCAATGACAAATGCAAAAGTCTCCAAACATTCTTATTGTTCCCAGAAGAATGTCCTCCCTCCCTTTCCCCACTTCCCCAGGCTGTACCATGTAACCCTTCTTTCTTGGTAATAATCCATGCTTTAATATAAAGTTCCTTTTTAAAGTAAGTTTTCTGGCAAGCCTATAGGTACATAATAGTTGTGTGCTATAAGTGCCTAATAAAATGTTTGTTGAAGGAATGAATGAATGAATGAAGATATCTGATGTGGAAGTAGTCAAGTTCCTGAGCTGATAACTTAGAGATGTTGATTCATCTAGTCTCTGGAAGTAGAGAATGTGTCCTTCTATTCCTCCTCATCTTTATTTTGATCTTAAAATACCACCTCCAAATAGAACTGGGCAGCCAGGAAAAAGAGGGGGTCCTTGAGAGAAATTTTGGTGGCCTAGAAGTATGAGAAGAATTGAATGGCCCTGATGTGCCCCCAATTCCTTAACCTACCATGTATTTTCTTTTTTTTTTTCTTGAAAAAATCTAGTAAAAGCAACATTTAATTTTTACTAGGTTTAATTTCATTTCCCCTCCAATGTCTCTCACTGTGGCCTGGCTCTGAAAACATTTCTCAGTTCTTTTTGAGAAACTCTGCTTTGAAGGTGAAGGAAGTGGTAGGTCGTGGGGGGAGGGTCTCCTGACCATGGATGCCTGGATCTCTGCCAAAGTTTCCAAACTCTATAGTCATTAGTGGCCTCAACTCACCTCATTTTATTGATTCCAACTTAACCAAGCTGCCATTGAGCCAGAATTCATTTTGAGCTCTCCTAATCCTGGCCAGAAAGGAGAGCCTGAATTGGCAACCTTCACTGTGGAATGGTACTCTCAGCCTCATTCTCTACCTGTAAGTCATCCAGATCTCTATTCCTCAGAAGTACCTAAAGTGCCTAAGTAGCTAAAACTTTCTCTTGAAACTCAGTAAGACTACAATCAATGTAATAGCTATAGGAGCTTGGGCAATTCAGCCTCTTAGAGTTCCAGTTTACTCTATACAAAAGAAGCATTAATATCTCAACTGTGGAAATCAAAGGATCACTGGCATTGAAAGCCTTCCCAAACACCAAACTCTCTTTCCAGAGTGATTACATACTCTTTCCCTTCATGGACTCTATTTCAACCAAGCTGGTCTGATTCCTGTTCTTCTGTGTCTTTCCATCTCTCATTTCTTCTCTATCTCCTTATGCAGATGCCCCCCATCTTCATATTTACAATACTCTCCCTCTTCTTTTCTGCCCTGCTTCTTTCAAGCCCTGTAATGGGCTGAAACTGAATTGATGCACTGAGGTCCAAGCACTTAAGGCTAATCACCAGTTGGTGTCCAGTTGGACAATACTCTATTAGCATATGCTTGGAAAATGGCCCACCCCACCACTCTGTGCTGGCTTGATCTGTTGGTGTATAGAGAGATTTTTGGAGGAGGGATTAGAAGGTGGAGTAAGACAAGCCTGTGTGACTCCTGGCCTGAATCCTGTGTCCATTCCTCTCATGTCCACAAAGAATAAAGATCAAGGACTTTTCCTTATCCTGACTCTGGGCTGATTCTTAAGTATCCAGGGTGCTAACTCGGTCATCACAAACTCCTAGTTCCCTCCAAAGCTCAACTCTTCACCTCCTGCAGGAGATCCCCAGTGCACTCCCTTCTCCCACCAAATATGCTTTGTATTTAATGGTTTATTTGTCTGTATACTTATTGTTTTCCCCAAGTAGAACATATATTCCTTGAAGGCAGAATTGTGTCCCCAATATGCAGCATAACAATTAGTACATAGCAGGTGTTTAGCACGTGCTTATTAAATTAGAAATGAGTTCAATGGAATTGAAAAGATTGTGAAATAATCTATGAAAATCTCTTTGTGACTTTAAAGCTCCATATAATAACATAGCTTGTTATGTTGTTTTGGCCACTTGAGGAAGTCCAAATCAAACAAAAAGGCCCAAGCCAAGGCAGAATCACGTGGATATTTATTTCTTGGCAATATGTACATACAAAAAGCTGATAAGAGGGAGTCTGGCCAAAGATATGGAGAAATGAGATGGGTGCTATCCTGCATTCAATAGAAAAGTCACAAGGTGGATGTATGTGAGTGGCAGGGAGGACCAGGCAGGATACAGAGAGTATCCAGCTGCTTCCTTGATAGGATATGGGGTCAGTGGGGCAGTTCCACAATAGGCCTCCTGTCATTCTGTGTCTCTGCCCAGTTCTGCCCTCCATCCTCTGCAGCAGGTCAGTTTCATTTTTTCCGGCTAGTGTTTTCCTGAAACTGTCTAAGAAGGAGGATTTCACTATCTGAAAAAAGGGGGCTCTAGCATTTCCCTGACATATAAACATTTTCTCTTAACTTTCTGGTTTCAAGGCTGGCAATCTTCTTTGAATCCAGAAGCAGGAACTTTTGGCTAGGTACCTATCAAAGCAAAGTCTCAGGGAGAAAGAAAATGTGTGTGTGTGTGACCAAAAAGATCGGTATAGTGGTATAAATGGAAGGAATAGTACCAAAATGCTAGAGGGGAGGGCTGACATTTCTTTTCAAATAGTCCCCAGTAGAGAAATCTTCAGTGTAGACTGTAGTTATGCTCAAGCCATCCATGTGAAGTTAATGATTCTACTCAGTGATGGGTGATCAAGCAGGACCTCAACTGTTTTCCCTTATTAAGGAGATCTACAATCACACAGACATCCACAACCAGCTACAGCCACATTAAGCAAAAAAAAAAAGTCAAGTTGGGGGCATAGCTTTTATATCTTTTTTATTAAAAAAAAGTATTTGTTACAGGTTGGATTTTTTTTAAACTTTTTAAAACACAATCTTAAGTCTTCATGATTAAAAAAAAAAGCTCATTATTTATATATTTCATTTTGTTTTTTCTCCACTTGAACCTCTCTCTTCCTCTCCTCTTGCCTGATCCAGATGGGTTATATTACCTAATGAAGGAATCCCTGTTTTTACAATCTGAGAATAAGAAATGGAAGATGGAGGGGTTAGGATTAGAGGAAGAGTGGTTACTGGTCAAATAGAACTGCACATTTGTACTTAAAAAAAATTAGAAGAAGAGACCAGCACATATAAAGGATTGATCTACAATCCATGTTAAGAAAAAGACCCAAACTGTCATTTCACCCTTTGTACCAATTTGTACAAATAATAATAATCTTTCAGGCACACACTCACATACAAACACCCACGCACACACACAAACACACATACAAAGGTGCTAGTGGCCCCTTTACTGCCCCAACTTGCACAGGAGGAGGTGTCAGTAGGCAAAGATCACATGGTAGGTGACCTGGTGGCCATTGTCCCAGGCATAGAGTAGGCGATCTTTGGGATTGTAGTCTATCTGGGTGGTATAAGAATATTCATTCTCAAAGAGTAACCTTGGTACTATCTGGGTATTGGTGTGGGTGTCAAAGGCGTAGGAGATGTTGGCGTTGCGCTGGTTATAACTGTCCACAGCATAGAGTACCCCACAGATAACAAAGCAGTTGCCATAGAAGTTCCGCCGGAGGCCGGTCCTCCAAGTGGTCTCCTTGTGTGTGCTCAGGTCCACAGAGTTGAGCTTACTAAGAACAATGACCTCTTGGCTGAAGCCCTCGTCATCCAGAGCTGGGTAGATAAGCCACAGGCCATTCTCATCGACTGCAAAGTCCACATCCGAGTGGCCCCGCCATCTCCAAGGTGTGGCTTCATCATAGGCTACATCATGGAGCATGGCCCACGCGGCCACGTACCGTTGCTTCAGGTCATACTTGATGATATTGCGAGTAAAGGCACGGTTATAGTAAAAGGCTCCATTGTACACAACATGGCCTGTGCCGATCCAGCTATATGGAAGTTTGTAGGAGTTGCTCCAACGACCTATAGGTGAGGGCATGAAGAGGCAATGATCAAATCAAAGGGGAAGAAGGATGAGCAAGTAAGAGAAACAAGGCTGCTCTCCACACCTCTTAGTGGCTCTTGGGGAGCCTCATTCAGAGAGGGTGAGAAACATACAACTCTAAGGCATGTAAAGCCCCAAAGGCTTGGCAGGAACATCCCAACTTTGCATCTTTGTCACCAGTTCCCCCTAAGCTTTTCCTCATTAAAAGAGACACTGGGGCAATTGAGAATTACTTTAGCATCAGTCTTCAAGGGATCTGCTCACCCACATGATCAGGCTAAAGAACCCTCCTGACTTCATTGTATGTTCTATTCTCTGACTAAGACATGGTCTAAACTGAAGAAGGGATGGGGCTCTCCATCAGAGGAGTCATCTGGGGTGACTTTGGGCGCATACCTTGTTTAAAGTTATCCAAGTTTCGGAACTCCACCAGAGTATTGCCATAGTAATAATTAGTAACATAAATTCGCTCGTCCTTGGCCAAGGGATCTTTCATCCAAGCCCCTTCATTCCTCCCATAAGTGTTCTGAGTGGTGGGACCAGTGATTGTGGAGAGGGTGTCTTTGCACCTTCCTATGAGAGATCAAGAAAAAAAAAATTATTAAGCAAACAATGAATAAGCCTCATGTGAGGAAGACTCGGTCCAGAAGCAACAAAGGAGGCTGAACACTCCATAAGGCTGACTACTTTATTACTGTTGAGCAAGCACTGAGGCTTTCCCTCATTGGCTAATTAATAAACATTGATATATTGCTATATAATGGAGACAGTGCAGGACTGCCTAGAGACCAAGGTGGATAGACTTACTTGTGGATAGGATGTAAAAATCACTCCTCAAATTATTTGATCTGTTCCTTTCATACAGCTGGGGGAGGAATTCTGGACCTTGTGTCTGGGGCTGATGTAGGGACATTCAGTCCCTAACTTTTTGGAAATCAAATCATAGAATCCTGGAGCTCAAAGGGATCTTTCAATTTGACTCAAATAATGATTAAATGTCTATTGTGTGCAGAGCACTGTGCTAGGTACTGGAGAAGATAAGGATTTAGCCAAGATATAGCCCCCTCACCAGAGAGCTTTCATTTGGTCTAATAAGGGGTGAGACACAAATGCATATGACTATGTTACACATTGTTATGTAAATGCAATATAATCACGCAAAAGAAAATTCCATGTGAGGCTTACTGACATAGGGAATGGAGAGGGCGGCATGAAAGAAGCAGAATTTGAAATGGGCTTTATACCACAGGGAGAAATTCAGCAGAGAATACTCTAGAATATATGGAGGAAGATAAAGTGATAAGGTTGAAAAGGGGAGATAAGGGGCCAAGTTTGTAGAAAGCTTTGAATGATAGTTCAAAGGAATACAAAATTTACTTAATAGGAGCTGTATAAGATTTTTGTCAGAGGAGAGATACCTATGTTGTCCGGTATCTCCCAAACCGAATTATATTGGTGACTTTGGCTTGATTGTCCCTCTAGTAACATAGCACTTCAGCTTAGGGAAGAAGAGGAAAAAGAGGAAGAGGATGAGGGGAGGAAGATGAGGGAAAAGCAAAGGGGAAGAAAGAAGAGAAAGGGGAGAGGGAAGAGAGGGAAGAAAGGATCAACTTAAGTATTGGTTTTAGAAAGAAAGGATTTTTAATGGTTTTTCAATTTCAATTTCAATTTACAATCAATTATTTTCTCTCTCTACTCCACTAGAAAAAGACAAAAATAAAAATAAAACTCATAACAAAATGCCTAGTCAACTAACATACATTCTCTCATTGAACATGGTGTTAACATCTTTGTGGGCTGATAACAATTTGCAGAGACTAGACAGCTATTTGCCAAATGTTGACTGAATCCCACATGATTGATCGATTGGGGTACCATCTGTTGAAATGCCCAGACAGTCCTAATGGAGGGACAAGGGAAATAATCATCCTGAAAGTTTGTGCTAGGCTGGCCATATGTGCTTACCTCATAGCAGACTGGTCATTAGAATAGAAAGAAGCTGTATTTGGGGGGGGGGGGGTTATATATGCTCAAGAAGCATGATATTGACTGTTGACTAGACTTAGGGCTAAAGCACTTCCAGAAACCAGCTATGTGCAGTTTCTCTATCTCTAGTACTTTGCCCTGGAAGAACAGTTTACAGTGGTAGTGAGGTCAGCAGACAAGACTATATGCCAAGAAGAATAGGAAACAGAAATAAACTGAAGGCCTGATGGGGCCCACGAAGGGTGGGTGCCAAGGTCAGATGCCAGAGGCAGCAAGGCTGTGTCTTAAAGTGGGTCTGGTGGCAGGGCTGGGCGTAGGCTTTTGGCGGTCTGAGGATCCATTTGTTGTATGAAGTTAAGCCATGTGATTGATTTAACAAATGCTATACTCACACAAATGAGCATAATCCCTTTTATTGTGCACTCACTTTTCCGGGCAACAATTTAAACTTTTAAAGAACTCATCTGAGATTTCCTTTGGAGTCTATAGGGTGGTTCTCCAAAATGTTCACAAGCAAAGTAAAAATTCATGCTCTGGGAGTGGAATGGATCTTTATGTGCAATTCAAAGTCATTCAGAGCCAAGTCTAGTAAAACATGTCAGTGATCATATTGGTGGTTCTACTTCAGGGTGCCCAATGTGGACTTCTTTGGAGCCCAAGGAACCAAGCATTTCTATCACTTACTGTCAAAATGGCCTTGAGCAAAATCATGGCACCTTACTGGACCTCAGTTTCCTCATCCATAAAACAAAGGAATTGGCCAAGGTGACTTATAATGCTCCTTCCAGCTCTAAACTTATGACTAATAATTTCAGGAGTTCCAAAAACACAGTCTAATAATAATAGCTAGCAAGGTTTGCAAAGTGGATTACAAATATGATTTAACTTGATCCTGTTATTTGAACTCACAATATTCCGGCCCAATGGTCTAACCAGTGTGTAACTGGAAGTAAGCGCAGCCTTACTGGAATCAGTGTTTAGTTGCTCAAGCTTACCAGGAGGCTTTCTAGGTAGATTTAACTGGACCTGGAATTAGGAAGACTTGAATTCAAATCCTGTCCTAGATACTTATTAGCTGTGACCATGTGCAAATCACTTAACAGCTGTCAACTTCAATTTCCTCTACTATAAAATGGGGATAGTAACAACCCCTACCACATAACATTATTGTGAGGATCAAATAAAATAAAATTTATAAATGCTCAGCATAGAGCCTGACATGTAGTAGATGATTAATAAATGCTTATTTTCTTCTTTCCAACACACCAACTTGGAAAGGGTTAGCATTCTCTTGAATAGACTTGTCCTGATATCTTTGATGAGGAAAAAATTAAATCCAGGACTTAAGAGCCATATTTTATACTGACCTGTGTCAATTTTTTTCCCCCAGCTTAGATATTCTTTCTAGAGAAACAAAATTGACAATCGGTGGTCTCCCCAATGTCTCAGAGATGGCAGTGAAAAGACCTGACGGAACATTTGCTTGTCTGTGACGAAAGTGACTCAGAGTTTCAGGTCAGTTTTGGCAGATTTCATTAATGTGTTACCTCAGGGTACTCATAGGTCCCCAATGAGTTACTTTAAATTTCAAGCCATGAAAGCAGATTGTGCAAAGCAGGCCCTCCTCATCCACTCTGGAGGCCTGGAGCAGCTTGGAGGCTAGATCTACTTTCTGTCCCAGCTCCAGGATCACCAGGCTTGCAGGCCTATTGGCCTGCTTCCCAAGCCTGGTGCTCATAGAGCCAGGACCAATAGCAGAGGCAGCCCTTTGAGATTAGGGCAGTTTTAAACTATTAGTGTTTAACATGCATTTGGGAAGCTATTAAAGCTTAAAGCTGAATTAAGACCTTTGGAAAACCTTATATAAAAATGTTTGCATCTATTCATTATCTATTTGAATCTCACAACAACTAAGTGTTTTTATCTCCTCACACTTTCCAGAAGAAACTGGAATTAATTGACTTGTCCAGAGTCATATACTTGAGAAATGTCAGAGGTAAGATTTGAACAAAATCTCTGACTCCAAATCTTGCACTTCATCAGCCACTGGCCGTGCTGCACGCATGGAATTCCCTGCTTCCCCATCTCTACCTCATGGTTTTGTAGCTCCCTTTAAGAAGTCTCAGCTAAAATTCTCCCTATCCTGAGTTTCCTTACTGCATATGTCTTTTCTTTGTGGACTATCTCCAATGTGTCTTGAATATATCTTGTTTGTATATTATTACTCACATGTTGTTTCCCTCATTGGATTATAAGCTCCTTGAGGACAGTCTTTTGCCCTTCTTTGTATCACTAGCACTTAGCAGAGTGACTGGTGCATAGTAGGTGCTTAATAAATGCTTGTTGTTGACGATCAAAACTCACCTTCTTTCCCTCTTCCCCCCTTCATTGCTTCTATATTTTCCCAACCAGGCTCAGTAGCTGTGTGCAAGGTCGTGTGTAAACAGCTTTGTGGGAGGTTTGTCAGGTACAAGTTGGACTAAAACAGTCATGATTTTGCCTTTTAGAAACAAACAGGAAACCAGGCAGAGGAATGGTACAAAGGCCAGCGGCTCATTCTCTTACAATTGAACTCATCCATTTTAACAATAAAATTGAGTCCCTGGCTAGACTCAGCCTTCAGAGCTTTGATGGAAAATAGCTCATTCGCTGGCATTTGGAAGGATCTTTGCTGCCAATCAACAATTAGCTCAAACTTTGCAATGTTTGCACACCATCCCCACATCCTCCCAAGCTCTGACCTGGTCTTTCCACAAGGGATGCACAGACTCAGCCAGGCACAGGCAAATGGAGATTCCCCCTCCCCCCCACTTTCTCTTCTCCCAGTGTTCAGGTGCCACCAAGATTCTTGGTAAGAATTGAGACGCTCAGAATGCTTCTATGAGTTTCTTGATCTATCCCAATCAATCAAGCAAAGAAGCATTTATTAACTACCAATTAAATGCTAAGTACAAAGTGGGGAAAGTCATTGAGACATATCTTTTTGGACCAAATCAATGTGGGAATTTTCTATATGTTTGTAAGCAGGACTTTGTGGTTTTTGTTGTTGTTCTAGTTTTCTCAGAGAAGGGAGAAGAGAGAGACAGAGAGACAGGGAGAGAGAGACACAGAGATAGAGAGACAGAGAGGGAAAGGGAGAGGAAGGGAGAGAAAGAGAGAGGAGGAGGGAGGGAGGGAAAGAGGAAGGGGGAAAGGGAAGGAGAAGGAGAGAGAGAGAGAGAGAGGAGAGGGAGAAGGAGAGAGAATCAGAGGGAGACAGAGAGAGACATACACACACATACAGAGAGAGAGAGAGAGAGAGAGAGAGAGAGACAAAGAAAGACAGAAAGAACAGAGGCAGAGGGAGGGAGAGGGAGAGGGAAAGGAAAAGGAAGAGGAAGAAGGAGAAGAAGGAGAGAGAGAGAAAAGAGGGAGAGGAGGGAAGAAGGAGAAAGAGGGTTAGAAGTGAGAGATAGCAAATTTTCATTTAATGAAAAAAAATTAATTACTTAAAAATAAAGTTCTTGAACACATGGAAATTGTATTTTCTTGAGAGTGGGATTGGGAGTGGGTAGGAGGAGAAACAATATAAGTATATATAGACTATACACACTCAAGGTAATTTTGGAAGAAAGGATATTTTGGAAGCTCCCTATAGAGGATGGTACTTGAGCTGAATCATTAAGTAAATAGTGATGAAAGTAAAAAGGGAATGCATCCTAAGCTTAATGCAAGAGCACAGAGATGAGGACTCCAGTGTTATGTATAAGAACCATAAGCATAGCCATTTGGCTGGACCATAAATTAAGGAAAAAGAAATAAATATGTAATAAGGCTGAAGAGGTAGGTGGGAGCCAGATTGTGAATGGCTTTAAATGGTCATCTTTAAATGTTATACTCTAGGTAAGAGAAAGCCATTGGCATTTACTTACTGGAGGAATGGCACGGTCAAGCCTGTGTTTAAGCAAAATCATTCTGGCAGCTCTATGTAGAATAGATTGAAGTACAGTGAGACCTGAACAAGGAAGCTCTTGCCATAATTCAGGAGATGATGAGCTAAACTAGGGTGGTAGTTTGTGTGAGTTGAAGAAGGGGGAATACAGGAGAGATCATGGAGATAAAAATGACAAGATTTGGGAACTGATTGAAAAGATGGAATTGGAGAGAATGAGAAGTCGTGGCAATATGGCAGTGCCTTGAACAGAAATATGGAAGTTCAGAGAAAGAGTAGGTCTGGGGGAAAGATAATGAGCTCTTGTTTTAAACATCCTGGGATGTCTATAGAACATCCTGTTCGAATTGCCCAATAGACAATTAGTTGGTGATGTGAGGCTGAAACACAGGAGAAAAATAATGAATAGAAAGATCTAAGAGTCATCTGCATAGATGAGATAATTCAGTTCATGGCAGGGAAGGATGATCATTTTACCAACTGAGAAAGTGGAGAAAGAGAAAAGCTAAGATGTCCCAGAACAAAGCCTTGGAGTATACCCACAGTTAAGGGGAGGACACTGATGATGAATCAGCAAAAATAGACTAAAAAGGAGAGTGGGGAGAAGAGGAGAAGCAGGAGAGAGAAACACCATTAAAACCCAGAAGAAGGGAAAAAGATATCCAAGTACTTGGTAGTATTAGGTGCTGCAGGGAAATCAAGGTATTGAGAAAAGTTCATTAGATTTGGCAACAAGAAACTTTGGAGGAAGTTCTAGATTGTGGCTCCCTGGGATGACCTGAACAGACTTTCCACATCATTCTTCACAACAAGGACTTGCTTAATGAATCCTTCTCCCTGGCAGGGTCCCATGATCTCTGATAGAAACTCAGCCAAAAAATAAAGAAAACCTCAAATGGTACTATCTAGGTCACAGCTGTTGTCAGCTTGTAACACAATTTTATTAACCAATCCTTTGGGTGTTTTCTGTACCTAAGATACCAAGTAGCTTAAAGAATATCTCAACATACAAGTCTTCCCTCCTGAAACACTAGACCAAGGGAAATATACACTAACATACTGATAATGCCACTGAATCTACTTAGGGCTGTGATACTCTACTATGAAGCTGTCTCCTTAGCCAGTCTTGTTCATCCTTCTGTCATAGCACTCAGTTCTGCCATCACTGAAATTGGGTTAATTTAGGAAAACCAGCCCCAAGACTCTGGATTTCCCTATTTTTTTTATCTATTGTCTTTTAGGTAACTCCAGCGAGAAATAGACTAAGGTGCTCTGTGAGATCTACTGGCAACACTGACTGCTTCATTGGGCCCATAGCTTCTCTGCCTTCCTCCCTGATGGTGGTAACATGTTCCTTATAAATGACTCCACAAGTAGGGCATACTGATCACAGATGGGGATTGACTCTTATTACTAAAAAATACTACTTATTAACTATTACATCATCAGACCAATCTTCTTTCTTTCTTCTCTCAAGTTCAGAAGTGTCCATCCTGATACAGCTAGAGGGGAGCCACAAGTTTAAAGCTAAGTTGTGCTGGTTTCCTGAAGCTACTCTGACCATCAATTACTGACATCTCCTAATTCCTCCAAGTCCCAGTAATTTCTTGTCCCCTTGACAAGCAAGTTTGGTGGATGGATGGAAAGCAATTTTTTTTCAGTTTGAAGTTAGGCTAAACTGGGGCCAACATAACACTTTAGAGTCCAGATATTCCTGCCAGAAAGTTAAAAATGAGGGTCATTTCAATTTTCTCATCCTTGGCAGCAATTTGGAATTTTGGAAAAGTAAAGACAACATCCTTTCATCTTCAAGAGGAAGAAAATGTTTTGGGCTGGGACACAGAACACAAAGGATGACACTTCTCTAAGATTGTTTCAAAGAACAATCACATTAATTTTTACTTCATGGGCTCATTGGACCAAATATTTCAAAGCTCTAGGAAAGGTCTATTTTCTATTAAAAAACTAAAACCACAGAATTTAGGCATTGGCAGGCACCTTTGAAATGATTTATTTCCATCTCCTCATTTCACAGATAAGAAAAGTGAGGCCCAGAAATTATTTGTTCCAAGAATAGCAGGATTAGCATCCAGGTATTTTGACTGGGAGGTCAGAAGTCCACCACACCAAGCCAATTCACTATCTCTTAGGGGAAAGTTTGAATTTTCAGGAGTTTTCAAAGATCTGACTTTGGGGTTTGAAATTGAGCGAGGACAGTCATGGAAGCCAGAATATGTCCATGGAATTTGGTATGGGGATGGGTGGGAGTGGAGTAGAGATTCCTGAATATTAAGTTACTTAAGGAAGGTGATAGGGAAAATCCTGGGGCCAATCTTTTTGTCATTGTTACTGTTTTCTAAGGCACCATACAAAGCAAGTGATAGTATCACTTTTGTCTACCAACTATAGGTTGAAGTGCCAGGGCATAGTGGAACGTTTGGATGCTTCTTTATCACATACTTCCTCCAGGAATAGTCTGCCTTTCAATTTAGTGGGAGAAAGTGCAAAGATGGGGACTATTAACTTTATGCTCTTTAGAGACAAATTCAGTCTCTTCACTAAACTAAAAAACTAGACAAAGTCTATTATCTTAACCCCAAGAATCCTTCCTCCCTAACCTCCTTCACTCTCACTCCATGCAAAGGCACCAGAAATTGTAGGTCTGGGAAACTGGGAAGGCACTGACCACGTGGCAAGCAGGGAGATTTGACTGCATTCTGCATTCCCTTCCCAGATCACATCCAAGTTTGGGGCTGCCGGCAGTTGTCAGAGCGAAGCAAGAACTAGGCAATGATTCCCACCCTTTCATAGCTTCTCCAGTCTGTCATTGTTTGTTTGACTAAAGTACTGTCTGGCGCCAATTTATGTTTGCTGCTAAAGTTAGCAAAAAAGTTATTTTATTTTTGGAGATTTGTAATATTGGGGGTGGGTGGGGTAGGAGGGAAAGGAATGATTAGAGACAGCCTGGAGTGTCACAAAGCCAGGTTTAAAATCACTGGAATATGGTGTCTCCATTTAAAAGCAGACCCATTAAAAAAACACATTTGAAATTGTCCTAGAAATGTCAAGGCTCATACTCAATGGTTAGCTACAGCATCACCAGATGTTAGAGCTGGGAACTGGACAGATCGTCTCATTTTATAACTGCCAAGGCAAAACAGTAGATTGATTATTCTTGAGTTAAAATCACCGTCACACAAGACGCTCCATCTCCCGACTCCCAGACTTTTCATTGTCTGACTCTTTTTTGCCAGGAATTCGCTCCGTTTTCATTTGTGTCTTCCGGTTCTTTCAATTCTCAACTAAAGTTCTGCCTTCCATAATAAGCCTTTCCTGGGCCTCCTTAACCTAAATGCCTTTCTTCTAGGACAACCTCTAAAGTCCAGTGGTTCTCAAACTTTTGTTCTCAATCCCTTCATATTGTTAAAAAAAAAAAAAAAAAAAAAACTATCGAGGATCTGTTCAAAGAGTTTTTTGTTCACATGGGTTATATTTATAGCTATTTACTATATTAGAAATAAAAAATAATTTTGAATTTGTAAACACTCTGAAAGGGTTTCAGAGACCCCAACAACTCTTTGGACTATACTTTGAGGACCACTGCGAGTCTAAACCTTCCCTGCCTTTATATTCTTTATATATGAGTGCTTGCATGATGCATCTTCTGTTAACCTGTATGCTCCTTGAGGGCACATCCACAAGAAGTAAACTTTAATCCTAACCCTATCTTTAACTCTAATCCTAGTAGTACCATAACTCCATTTTCAGCTTGCAAAATGGGGTCCGTGCCTCAAATTTATCATCTCATAGAATTTTCCTCAAAGAACCTCTAGCAAGACTCAGCTTAAACTTTCCAGATTCCTTAGTTGTTTTAATGCCCTCCTCTCATTTGACATTACTTTGCATATATTTATTTATCCAGAAACATGCCTACTTCATATCTATTTATTTCTCTGGGAACATGCATCTACTTTATATATTTATTTATCTGAAAACATGCATTCACTTTGCATATATTTATCTGTAAAGATGCATCTACTTTGTCTTTATTTATCTGGATACATATATCTACTTTATATATATTTATCTGGATATATGTATTCATATTGTACATATTTACCTGCAAAACATGTATTCACTTTGTATATATTTATTTCTCTGGAAACATGCATCTACTTTAGATATTTATTTATCTGGAAAGATGCATTCACTTTGTCTATATTTATCTGGATACACGTATCTACTTTATATATATTTATCTGGATACATGCATTCACTTTGTACATATATACCCAGAAACGTGTATGCACTTTGTATATATTTATTTATCTGGAAAGATGCATCCACTTTGTATTTATCTGGATACGCATATCTACTTTGTCTATACTTATTTATCTGGATTTACACATATACTTTGTATATGTTTATTTATCTGGATACATGCATCTACTTTGTAGATATTTATCTGGATACATACATTCATTTTGTATCTATTAATTTATCTGAAAAGATATAGCCACTTTGTATATATTTCTGTGGATACATGTATCTACTTTGTCTATATTTAGCTTGATACATGTATTTAATTTTTTAATATTTATTTTTCTGGATACATGCATTCACTTTATATATATTTATTTGGAAACATGCATTTACTTTGTACATGTTTATTTATCTGAATACATGCCTTTATCTACCTCTCTCTTCCCTCTCCTCAATAAAATGCAAGCTCCTAAAAGTATGGATTCTTTCTTTCCCCAATGCTTGATATAGTTCTTGACACAGGTAGGTGCTAGAGAAATGTTTGTGGACTGAATGAACAAGTTAATGAATAGATGAATGAATGATTACAGGGAAGTCAATGAAGACACCACAGATCAAGGACTAATTCTTTTCAAAGGATTCTTTCCCCCAACCTCCCTCTCTTCTTAGTTCCCTAACTCACATTTTCAGTTACCTTTTGGGCATTTCTACCTAGATATGTGGCTAATATCTCAAGTTGAGCACATTCAAAGCTGAACTTATCATCTTCCCCTACCTTTACAATGCCAATCCCTCCTCTGAAACTTGCTCTTCTTTCTGCCTGCTCTATTATCCCTAAAAGCACCACCTTTCATCATACAGCCAAGCTCACCTCTAACCCAACTCAGTTCCTGATTCTTTTCTACATTGTCCCAACTTGGGTCCTACTGCCTCTACCCCCTTCACCTTCTCTGCTCTCCTGTTATATGTGGTCTTCTCCACATATATTAGAATATAATATTATTATATAATATGATGCTATTATAGAATTAGAATATAAGCTTTTTGAGGGAGAACTGTTTTACTTTTTGCTGGCAATTTAACATAACCTTGTCAATCAGGCTCAATCCCTGAAGAGTAATCTCTTCCTCCTTCTATTCCTCTATCCAAACAACTTCTGAACTCTAATCAATTCTAATTCCCACCTGTCCCTTCCTTTCTCTCCCAATTGCCACCATCCTAAGGCAGATCCTTATTATCTCTCACCTAAATGACTTCAATTACTTTCTAGCTAGTCTCTTTGTCCCTAATTCCTCCCTGTTCCAATTCATACTTCATACAACTGCCAGATTACTCTTCCTAATGCCCACGTAACCATAATTACGTTATTCCTTAGCTTAAAATTCTTCCCAGTACCTACTGATTAAAGTCTTCACTCCATAGTTTGGCATTCAAGACATTTTATAACATGGTTCCAACATACCTCTTCAGCCTTATTTCCTTTTACTTTTCAAATGCTCTATACTTCTCCCAAACTAATGTACTCACTATTGATCAAATCTGTTCCATCTTTCTCTGCTTTTGCTCACATCATCAGCTAATGCTGGGATGCCCCCACATTCATTTTCATCTTTTGAATCTCAGCACTCATTTGAAGTTCAGCTGAAATGTCACCTCCTCCCTGAAGCTTCCATTGATTCTTGAAGCTAGAAGGATGCTCTTCCTATTTGGGGCTCCTCATAGCACGTTCTCCTGATTGCTATTTTGTATTATACTTATCTGCACAGGTGTTTTATTTCCATGTTGTCTCCCTATCTTATCTCCCTGTAAACTTGGGGAGGGTAGGTACCATGTCTTTTTGTCCTTAATCACTTGGCACAGTGCCTTGTACATTTTTTTCTTTTGGCCTGAATTTATAATATTAACAATGTGGGAAATTCCTTGTGTAGAATCTCCCTGTGTTTATCCATACCAACAATTCATCTGTAACGTGACCTTGCAAAACAGCCCGGGTTGTTGATAGATTAAGTGACTTGCCCATAGTCACTTAATACACAAGTAATGTCAGAGATGGGACTGGGGGCTATGTCTTCCTGACTCCCTACCTACTATCCCACTTTGTCTTTTACTTTTTATATACCAAGAACTCAACAAATGTTTGTTGGATTAAAACGATCATAAAAATCATCAATACCCAACATCAGCATGTAGGGAACAGTTGTCTGAGATGAGTGTTTATAAATGATTTCCAAAAAATAAAAACTTTCCAAAATTTCCTACAACAAACTGGATAACCCATGGGGGGAAATCCCCCAAATTTTTCTATATATTTATTTAATGTCTTGAGTCCATCCACATAAGCAAGGTCTCATTTGCAATACCTCCCCAAAGCCAGAATTACAATTCTGGCCCTGTACATCTAATCAATATATAATATTTTTGGATGATGATGCCTGGAAAAAAAGCTTATCTGTTTATTTAGCAATTTATTTAACAATTATTTAGCAATTTATTTAGCAATGTTTATTTAGGAAGTAGCCTGCCTTTAAAGTATCTTTAAAGTAGACTTTAAAGTTTAGGATAGTGAAAATAGAGATTTCAGACCTCCTGCAAGACTGATACTTCATCAATTGGAATCAATGTCAGAAGATCTTGTTATGGTGGTAATATCAGAGTGTTGTACACCCTGGAGAGATAGTATGGAGAGATAGTGGAAAGATACCTCCATTCAGGAAGGTAGGGTATGGCAGCAATGGAAAAGCCCAAAACCAATCTAGATATCAACAAAGAAGGCTTCAAAGTTAACATTATGATATTGTCACTTGGACCCCCAGAGAGAATTACTCCCTAGCAACTTTTTACCCCCTTGCTACCAACATTCTGGATATTTGGGGAAGGAAGAAGTCAGCTTTCTAAACATCTGGAGGGATGAGACAGGATATGAATAGAGTTTGGGAACTGCCATTTTCTGACTTTAGTAACCATTCATACCACAATCTGTTTTCTATTATGTTCACCCTTATTATCTACTAACAGAACTCTATACTTTTAAGTCCTAGATTGTCTACATTATATTACAGAGATGAATAGGGTGTTTTTATTCCTTAGTAAGAACATGAGATTAGGTGGAATTCTAGAAGTTTAGTGTGGCTGTTAGCATTGCATGTAGTTACCAGTTCATTCCTCCAGCTGCTACACACTAAGGTTTAGAGAATTTTAATGCAAGATTCCCAATAGTCAAGTTCCTACAATTCTCTGGCACAATCACTCCTGAGAGAATAGAAAAAGATTAGATCATGTCAGGACACAGCTATCTCTGATCTTGTGACAGAATAACCATGGTCCTTCCCTTTCGTGTTCTAAGTGTTCAAAACCTCAGGTAGTTCAGAGCCTGGTCCAGAACACAAGACGTCTCTGGGTTATGCACATAAAACAGAAAGACGCATAGGGAACATCTATGACCAGAATTCACACTGATCTACCATGAAGGAGTTTCTCTTAATTCTTCCTTTCTTTTGCAACCATAGTGAACTAACCCAAGAATTTTGCTTCTGCTGAAGCATATTTTTGTTGTTGCTGTTATTGTTTAGTTTTTGGTTTTTTATATTGGGAATCTTTATGTCACCCAGGAAGTGGTCACTTATGGGCCTGATCTTATTATTGATCAAATTGAAGCTTTGATTGCTTCTCTTTCTGACGTGGCTTAGCTTACCCTTATTAAAAAAGCATGGTGTATTGCCCCTCCATCCCACTCGCAGAAACTCGCCATACTGGTGAAGAACTTAATGCAGACACCCCATCGTTTTTAGCTGCATTACAACTCACAACTCCTGATTTCAACAATCCACCAACCTCAGCTTCCCCAGTACCAAGGAATACAAGGTGGTACCACCAAGACTGGCTTCCTGTCTGTTTTTATCTCTTTCACTCCAGGAAGCCTTGGAAAGCAGAGTCTGATGAACATTTAGAACTATTGTTTAAATTGCTTCTTGTTGACTATGAAGTTCAGCTGCCTGCCTCTCCTAGTGTCATAAAGCCCATTTATTTTATAAATAGAAACAATTCAACTTTTTTTGGAACAGTGGAAATTAATCCCCATTCTTATATAACATGCAGAACTTCCACCCACATCAAGCTCATTAACCTGGCTCAGGAAGAGACAACTCACCAATCACATTCCTAATGTCATCTTCTTCTTCTGGGCTTAAAGTAGGGCTGGAGGGAGTTGTGCCTTTTCCGGCAGAAGTCGTGTCTATCCCAAGGGGATCCTCGGTCCCTGTCCCGATGGTGGTCGGAGGAAGTGGGGCAATATGAGTGCTTGTTGCCATTCCATCCATGGCAACTGTTGTAAAGGTCTCTGTGGTCAGCGGTTCCTGGATGGTGGTTTGTGCCACTGTAGTTGTTGGTACCTGGGAGGTCAGTTCACCAGTAACCCCACGGATATCATCTGGGGATTCTGTACTTGTAGGTACCACTGGGAGTTGGTTGCTTAAGGTGGCCAAAGGGGCCCTGGTGACTCCCACTGTTGATTCATCAGAGGCTATAGGTGGGAATAAAGTGGCTGCCACTTTGACAGGTGTAGCCTGAGTGCCATAGTCTGTAGTTATGGCAGCACTGTGGGTGGTAGACAGGCCTCCCACTGTGGTCGGCCTATTGGTGGTGCTAGTCAACAGGTCATCATGTCTCAAGAGCTGGTCTTCGATAAGCAAGTCCATGGAATTCTCACCACTGAAAAACTCATCTTCTGCCAAAGAGACAACACAAGACTCATTTGTAACATGTTGAGTGGATTGATGTAATTTGGTTGTCATGAGAACACAAAGTACTTAGGAAACAGTAAGAAGTCTTTTCCCAACATACGTCTATACCTTGGAGTTGGCAACAGTTTGGGGGGTTCCCAGTGAAAGGAGGAGAAAATGCATAGGAAGAAGGAATTGTACTTTCTAAGGATTTCATACTACCCCTTGCCACCATTCTTCTACTAATTGACCTCAACAAATTAAAATTTTACCAGTGTTTCCTGCAGGTAGGAGAGACCTGCACTTCCACAGAATCAGGGAGTGTCTGAGCTGGAAGGGACCTAAGAAACCATCCCGAACCCTCTCATTTTACAGAAGAAGTGAGAGAGGTTCAGAAAATTGAAGTGATCTGTTCAAAATCATACAACCAATCACAAAGAGACACCTGAATATTTGCAGCTAATTAACATCCAGCATAGAGAAGGAATGTTGGCTTCTGAGAAGTCATAGCAATAGAAAAGCTGACTTGAGGCAAATCTAAGAAATCTATCTTTCTCATTATGAGTCTACTCATTGCCTTCCAAATAAGCAACTGGCCCCACTCCACCATTTTCTTTTCCATGGGAGACCCTGCTAGCCCCAACTCACGCTGCTCTTCGATGTCATTCTCTTCCTCAGAGACCTTGGCCTTGTAATAGGTGATGCCCCGTATGACAGTGGGTTTGGAGGCTGGCCGACCCCTTAGATGGATCTGCCTTTGGAGGGGCCTCCGTGGTGTCAGGGCTTCTGGAGGAGCAGGGGGCTGAAGAGGAAGGAGATCAATGGCGTTGATTTGTTGGGACACGGTTTCTTCTCGAAGAAACCGCTCTTCATACTGCTGCTTTGGAAAACAGAAAGGCACACTTAGTTCACTTTTAGCCAAAACCAATAGGAAGGCTTGCTCAAAAGGATATCAAGGACAACAAATGCTTAATTCTAACAGCTATGGGGTGGATGGGAGGGAAAGTCAGCCACAATTAAGAATTTTCTCATCCATGAGGTGGGTGTGTCCGTCAGGGAGGTTGTACCAAATATAGTGAAGCCCATTGAGAAGAGCACCAAAATAATGAGCAGAAATAAATGTATGGGCAAATCCCATTGCAACTAATTCTAAAAAGCCGCCTCATATTGATGACATTTTGTTTTCTGGGACCCAGTATTGCTTGAAGATAAATAGATTCATCGACTATGGTTGGATTTTTTTTTTTTTGCTCTATAGAGATTTTCAGAGTAATGATAATTATTACTATATTGGTCTGTATACAGGCCATTACTCTTCCTCCCACCCCCCTGCCTTCCTCCTCCCCTTCATTAATGAGTTCCTACCCAGAACCTTCATTTGAGGTAATATCCTCAGAGTCAATCATGCTCACTTCATTATTAGCTCTACTCCTGACTTCTAGATTCTGACACTTTTCCTTTCTACCTTTACCTTTCTTTTCAGCACCTATTACACATTGTCTTCCCCTATTAGATTGTAAGCTCTTTGAAGGAAGGTTCAATTTTTCTTTTTGTTTGTATTTGTATTCCAGCACTTAGCACAGAGCCTGCTCCAAATAAGGACTTAGAAAATGTATGTTCTCTCCCCCCACCCCTTTCTCTTTTTCTCTCGGGCTCTCTTTCTCTCTTGACCTTTTCTCTCCATCATTTCTCTTTCTGTCCTCTATTATTTATACATCTATGTCTATTTCTCTCTCTCTCTCTGTCTCTGTCTCTTTCTCTTGGTCTCTCTCTTTCTCTCTATTTCTTTCTCTGTCTCTGTCTTCCCCTTTCTCTCTCTCTCTATGTATATATATATTTATATCATCTATCCATTTCTCTTTATGTATCTATTTTTGTATCATCTAACTATCTAGCTATATCTATAATCATCTATCTCTTGTCTATAAAGGAAATGAGATATATTTGGTAAACACTAAAAAATAACAGCAAAGCTATACCATACTCATATTTCATACAAAAATGATCTTGGAGGAAAAGGGTGGCTTACATGAAAGCCAATATCTCTGTTGTAAGATTTGAGTTGCAGCACTAATTTAGTAAATAAATTCCTTTGACTCTACATTAACCAATTTATGGTTATAAGGGTTTATTTTATCTAGCCCAGAAATTCTTTCCCTAAGGGCCTTAAATTTGTTTTTTCAATTACAAAATGCAGTTTCCTCAAAGTATATTTCAACATAAAACTGGTTTTCTTTGTAATCCCATGCATTTTATTTTATACATTTCAGAAATACATTCTGGGAATGAGTCCCTGGGCCTTCCCTAATTCCCAAAGGTATGTAGAACACAAAAGGGGCTAAGAATCCCTGCTTAGGAAGTATCAGATAATCTTAGAGACCTTAGAAATCACGACCTATAGATTAGAACTAGAAAGGACCTCAGAGATCACCTGGTCCAACCTCTTCATTTATAGATAAGGAAATTGAGGCCCAGAGAGTTAAGACTTGGCCAAGATTCTGAAAACAATAAGTTTCAGAGTCAGAATTAAAATTCATACCCTTAGGTTGCTATGTATTACAGTGAATGGAAAACTGGGCCTGAGTTTAAATGTAGCCTTGCTGTGTGATCCTAGGTAAATCTCTTATCCTCCATTTGTGACAATTTTCCTGTCTGTAAAATGGGGATAATCATAGCACTCACTATCCAGGATTATTGTGAGGATTAAATATGATAATATTTGTAAAACACTTATCAGAGTACCTGGCACACAGTATGTACTTAATAAATTCTTGATGACTTTCTTCCTTTATTTCCAAAACCAACATTTGTGCCACTGCACCTCTGCTACATAAATGTGGACTACTAATGGGACCTTATTATTATCTGATCCAATCCACTCATTTACTGATATGAAAAGTGAGTCCTAGAATCGGAAGTAATTAGCTAAAATTCATATGGCAAGTTAGTGGTAGCTCCAGGACTAAATTGTAGGTCCTTTGCCTCCTAGTCCAATGTGCTATGCCATCTCCTGCCATGTGTACTGTATTGGAGACTGTTTCCTGTTTATTCTTTTAGTCCATTCACCTATATGAATGGCAATCATTGCATATGGCGTCATCTCTGAAAAAGAGACCATGATACTCCCGGAGGTCAGTTGTGTTTGAAATCCTGTGCCATAAGAACAGGAGGTTGAGCTCTCAGAATCAGACTTTCCTACACTTTCTTTTCACAGAAGGAAAGGATTTTGCATATAAAGAACCATAAAAGTATAGTATTTCATAGTTGGAAGGGACTTCGGAGTGATTCTAGCCCTACCCACTCCTGAAACAAATTTCCTCTACCACATGCTCCCTAAAGTGTCACGTGAACATCCTTGAAAATCTCTACTTTCATGAAGCCCATTATATATTCTTGTTTTGGGCCACTATGAATGTACAAGGACAAAACTCTCCTGCTCTCCCAGTCAACTTCATCTCCAGCTGCCCAGAATTGTCCCTAGGATGGCAGGTTAGAACAGTAAGCCAATTAAGGAAGCAGCAGATTCCCAGTTCAGCCTAATCCATAAAGTAATCTCCCCATATCTTGCCAAGGGGATAGTGGTCAAATTTTTTTCAAACTGGTAATTCTAGCCCCTGATAATATTCACAAAGAGAACAAAGCTGTTTGGCTGAGGAGGGGAAATCTCCCCCACCACTTGACACTTACCCTGGAGACAAAAACATTCTCTAGTGTTGACCTACAAATTTTGGGCTGGAAATACTTTAGGTTTTCTTCATCCCACAAGCCTAGCTTCTTCCTACCATCATGAGAAACTTTGCAGGATGGCAAAATAGATGCTGGATGTTTCACCCCTTTATTTATACGCAAATGCCCTGCTTGGGAATATTAATGGCTCTAAGTCCTGGGAAGTTGGGGATGCTCCCCTAACTGGTTCCAGAGGCTACTTGCCTAAAACTCTAACCCTAACATCCCATTAGCTGTCTATGAAAAGACAACAACAAAAACAAAAACACATCCAACAATAACTATGTGGGTACTCAGCCAGGATTGTCCCTACAAGCTTGACTGATAAACACTAGTCCAAAAGACAGACCTGGTCTTCTTGCCAGGCCTCAGACCTTAGGCCAGCAATCTCAAGGGCTCTTTCTTTTTCTGTCCAGAAGGAGTCTCTTGGAAATGGGACAAGAGGCCTTAGCCCACAGTCCTTTGGTTCTGAGGATAGGATAAGATGAATGTAATTGCTGGAGACTGGTTTCCTCCTGCATTGCAAAATCAAGTCGTCATGGCTTTGTGGTGACATCCATAAGGGATCTTTAATTCTAGACTCACAGGAGCGGGTAGAAACTCTGGTCCCTTCCTCAGACATGTAGATGGACCAAGACCATCACTCTTCTTTTGCCAGGAAACATATAATTTCCTTGAATTTGCTGGAGACAGGATAGGCTGCATAGCAGTAGTCCCCATCAAGCCGTGGTTTTTCCTTCATTAATCCTGCAGTCTGTTACATGACTTCAATTCCTGGCCCCACTCCTATTCCCCTCCCATCTACTCCATGACCATTCAGGCAAGGAAATTTCCCAAATACAAGCCTCTGACAGAGTGTAGCTTGCATTCTGAGAAACTCTGCTATTTTGTGACTCTCAAATTAAGCAAAAGAAATCCTTCCTACCTCCTCTGCATCCTCCCCCCCCCCCCCCCCTTTTACTCACCAAAAAAGCCAGAGATGGCTGGTGAGATGAGAGGGAAGACTCCACCTCTGAGTGTCCCTCACCACTTCCCTCATCTGCATCCCCCACCCCCTTTTCTATCCCAGCTTCTCTGGCTTGGGAAGGATTGTGCTGACTTCAGCAGTCTGATGAATGGGGGTTTGAGAGGAGGAAATTTCACTTTGCTGAGCAAGGAAAAAAAGGGGGGGTCTTTAAGTTTGGAGCGTCTGATTTGGTTTGCTGTTTGCCCTCAAGAAATCTGATCTGGTTTCCTCAACATACCACAGTATTTGTCATCAAGGCCAAGGAAAAGGTCTCATAAACTCAGTCCCTGTGAAATGTGGAAACACATTTCATAGGCACAAGCAACAGTCTTTTTTCTTAGGCAACTGGATGGACCATGAGAAACTGATCTCTTTTGGTAGTAGTGGGAATGGATGGATCTCCACCTGAGTTTCAAAAGATACATCCCTTAGTTTCCCTAATACTACAGCAGGCTTGGACTGGGCAGTGTACTGGAGACAATCTCTGCAGAAGATAATCTATACTGTGTGTTCTTGTTCTCTCTCATTTGTTCCTTAATCCTCCTGTAGTATCATGTTCTTGGGGATTAGGAAGCGGTTTGTCTTCATGTCCAAAAGGCTATATTTCATATTTCGGTGACTCTCTTTCCCTCTCAGTAATCATACTTCATCCTGGTCCCCAGGACTCCCCACTACATTATCCCAATGAGACAATGATTCCTGAGCAACAGACTGTACTCCCAATCTTCCCAGACAGTCTTGCATTTTCATAAGCTACCTGCTTTAATATCTTTTCCCTTAAGGCTTTATAAAAAAAATTAATAAGAATGAAGTAAATCGATGTGGTCTGATGAACTAATTTAAACTAAAGTACAAAATAGTTGCATTGATTTAACATGTTTCCAGATCACATATTTGGACTTGCCCCCAAACATTCAATGCCAGGACTTGAAGAAGTAAATTCAATCCAGCATTTTAGGGACCGATGGGAAAATGTTTTTGAATAATTGGGTTTTTCAGGGTCTTGCAAGGCTGATCACATAGGCAACTTTCTACTGTGTCAGGCTTAGGTTTTGGGGACAAGGATCAAAGACATGCAGTGATGTGGGGCCATACCTCAGGGAGAGCGTATGCTGCAGCAGCATCCCCCTGCAAGGCTGCCCGGAGGCTCGGAATGCTTCCTGGGTTGCCACTGGAGCAGTTGCCTTTGTCTCTCTTGTTCATTTCATTCCGAATATCTTCCATGTCCTCTTTGATCTGTTCATTTTCCTTGGTGAGGTTTTTAGAAACTTCCTGGGAAAGTAGAAAAGAGAAGGCCCCTTTGAAAGGATCTGATGACAACAGGAAAACAGCTGTAGCTAAAAGGTTCTGAGACCCATAAAATATTTGAACTAAGGTCAATCAGTCTAATCCCTTTGCCAAAGCAAGAATCCAGCTACTTCTTTGTCTCCTTAATGTGGGACAAACTTCCCACAGAAACTTTGAAATCAGTAATCAGTTCCCAAGTATCCAGGTGCCTACTACATTTCTGGCATTGTGCCCGATACTGACGCCAGGACACAAGGCACAGTTTTCAGGGCGGGCCCATCTTAACTTTAGAATATTTGAATTGGAAGTAAGGGTGTGCTGAAGGTAGTTCAAACTAGCTCAGAAAGCTGATTGTTAAAATCTCAGTGTGAGCATATATATTTTGGAAATCAGCAAATGCTACAAATGAGGGCTTGATTCATTGTTTTGTTGATTGTGTAGACTTCAGAAAGTGATGCAGAAGAGGGGAATAATACAGATTAAATTTAGGAATGTTTATGGTGGGGGGGCAGTGTTTCTAGAGAGCTGATTGTTAAACATTCACCAGCACACCCTGCTTGGAAGGCACCCTAGGTAGTAACTGACAGGATTAGCACCATAGTTGTAGGGATTTCCTGTCTAGTATTTATTACCCAAATGCAAAGCTGCTGCTCATATTTTCCAAGAGTACCTAGGTCTTTATTGACTTTAATGATAGGTCTATGTTACTCATAATCCACTGTAATAATAAAAAGAAAGCAATTCACATTTTAAAAGCTCTTTCAAGATTTACAAGATCCTTTTATAAGAACCATGTGAGATAAGTACTCTGAGTACTACTTTTTCCATCTGAAACATGGTGGTCAGGGAATGGGAGAGAGTGATTTTCCTCAAGTCATACAGCTTGAAAATATTAAAATTGGGACTCAAACTCAGCAAGGAATATGTCCTTATGGTGTGAAGGCCTGCCATGTTTGTTCCCAGTCTGCTTTACCTAGTCTTGTATTTTTTTTTTAACAATATAGGAAAATTGTCCTCATTTGGATTCCACTTATTTGAAATTTGTGTTCATTTGGAATTCTGAAAATTTCCTTACCACTAAGAAAAAGTCCTTTGCTTAGCAATGTGAAGAAGGTTATTGGAAAGATACTTAATCTAAGAAAACAAATTTTTTTCAAGTACTTAAGAAGCAGGACCAAGTATAGTCCTTTGAACAGAATAAGTATTTAAACATTTATTGAATTTTAATTTTAATAATTCAATTTTCCATTTTCATTTTATTTCAAATTTTTTATTATTTAAATTTTATTATGGTTTTAATTTTAAATAATTTTATTAATTTAATAATTCAATCATTATTGCCTCTACATAAAGGCAATAATTACAATGATAATAACAATAATAATACCACAATTACCACCACCAGCAACAATATTTATCTCCTTTAATGCCTTAAAACTGGAAAAACACTTTATGTGTAATATCTCAGAAGAGTGAGAACGGAAAAGAGACAACAAGGCTTAGTGAGTAAAGAGCATCCAGCATAACTTGGGTTTAAATTCCACCTCTACCCTATATTATTGTGTGACTCTGAGCAAGATATTAAAACTCTCTGTACCCCAGGAAATTCTCTCATTTGCCCACTTGCAAAGGGATTTTCTACGTGAGAGTTCCTATAGTACAGAGGCCCCAGGTCCAACCTCCAAATTCCAATATAGTGTACCACTAACAATTTGGGTTGTTGTTTTTACTTTTCATTTTTCAGTCATGTCTGACTCTTCATGACCCTATTGAGGTTTTCTTGGCGTAGATCCTGGAGTGGCTAACAATGGAAGATTTTGACATATTAGGCTAGCTAACAGGAGCAGCCCAGTGGCACAGTGGAAAGAATGCTGGTCCTGGAATCAGAAAGTCTCATCTTCCTGAGTTTCAATCCACCTTCAGACACTTATTAGGCGTGTGACCTGGGCAAGACATTTCATCCTGTTTGCCTCAGTCTCCTGATCTGTAAAATGAGCCAGAGAAAGAAATAGCAAACCACTCTAGTATCTTTGCCAAGAAAACCCCAAATGAGGTCACAAAAAGTCGGACTCAACTGAAGAACAATAAAAAGGTTAGCAGAGCATTTCACACATCTCATTTGTTTTTCATAATCTGTGATTTGGGTGGTATTATTATTCCCATTTTACAGATAAGGAAACTGAGGCTCAAACAGGTTAATCAACTTGCTTGCCCAGAATAGTATAGATCCATACAACTAAAAAGAGATTGGAACCCAAATTTTCCTGATTTCAAACTTGGCACTTTATCCACATGATTGCATTAGAAAGTGCAATCTATCCCAACTGGAGTGAATGAACATACACTCACAAAACCCACCATATCTATCTGACTTTGCATGAAGACATCAAAACATGCAGCACATCACATGTCTCTGGCCATCTTCTAGCTATCATCTTGACATCATTGCATATACCTTCTCTCTTTCTTTTCCATCTCTTGCTCATGATCAGATCAATATTATGATTACTTCTGAAAAGCACACGTCGGTCAATTTCTCTTTGGTTCTACTCTCCATGCCTGTTGCTCCCTTGATGAAAACATCTTTCCCTTATCATGTTATCTCCTCCATTAAAATGTCTTTGAGGGGGCAACTACGTGGTGCAGTAGATAGAACATCAGCCTTGAAGTCAGGAGGACCTGAGTTCAAATTTGGTCTCAGACACTTAATGCTTCCCAGATGTGTGACCCTGAGCAAAGTCACTTAAGCCCAATTACACACACACACACACACAAATGTCTTTGAGGGAAGGGATTCCTCAGTTTTTATGTCTTAGTTCCCAACAAAGTAATCAGCAGGCATTAAGTGCTTAATAAATACTTTCATTCACTCATTTGAATCCCAGACTTGTGACCTTGAGTAAGTCTCTATACTTGATATAATATTAGTAATATGCAAAAAAGAGACAATGTTTGTAAAGTGCTTAATATAAAGACTAGCCCACAATAAGTGCTGAATAAAAACTTACTTCCTTCTCTCCTTCTTTGGGCCCAAGCTTCTTCATTTGGAACATGAAATAACTGGGCTAAATGATCTTCAAGGTCCTTTCCCCCAATTTTTTCTGTGGTCCTAATACATGAACTAATTATAAATCTTGTTTACTACTCACTGAAATGATTCCTAAAAGATCGCTTGTTCTGGAAGAGCTATACAAGCCTCACTTCAGACACTGAATGTTTTCAGAGCTAAACTAGAACTGTCAACCGGTGGTCATTTCTTGAGCAAAAAATCTATTGTGTATGAGGAACCAATACTTGATGTTAAGGGATAGACAAAACAGTCTAATATAAGAGTAGCATCCTGGAGGACTTTACAGACGAAGCAGGGGAGGGAATGAAAAGATTATCCACAAGACACCAGATAGTGTCTGGAGGATAAATTCCAAATGAAGGGTTCAGGCAGTAGGTACGAGGTTTAGAGGAAGAAGAGGTCCCTTCAGGTTGGGGGTGGCCAGGGTAGATTTCAAAGAGTAGGTGAGACTTGAGAGTGAAGGATAAAAAGGGTTTTGACAGGCTCATTTTAATGAGCCTTTAAGCTTTAAATCTAAGATCCTATGATCCTTAGGAACTTAAATGAACTTCAGTTTCTTCATTTGTAAAGTGAAGAGGGGAGTAAAAACTTTTCAGGGTTGTAGTAAGGATAAAATGGATTAATACATGTAAAGTATAATTGTAAACATGTAGTCAGGCAGGTATGAGTGCTTCATGGGTTGCCTAAGTCCTTTTTCATTTCAATTCAATAAAAATTTAGTGCCAGGGACATAGATCCTTCTGGGTTGTGCATTTGAGCAATGAGGGTTCGGTACTGCCCCAACCTTGCTTGTTACACACAGACACATTAGCCATTTGTTTGACTAAAAACTTTAGTTTGGGGGGGGGGGGGGGAGGGAACTAAGTGAAGCAGTGGGTAGAGAGCCAGACCCGGAGTCAGGAAGCCTAATCTTCCCAAATTCAAATCTGACCTCAGCCACTTATCAACTCGGTGACTCTGGGCAAGTCACTTAACCCTATCTCTCTCCGTTCCTCATCTTTCAAATGAGCTGGAGAAGGAAATGGCAAATCTCTCCAGCATCTTTGCCCAGAAAACCCCAAATGGGGTCATGAAGAGTCATCCATGACTGAATAACAGCACTGTGCCAGGCATTGGCCTGAGCTACATCCTGCAGCTGTAACCTGCAATGAAATAAGAATGCCCAAAATGCAAAGAGTCTGGGATGCTAAAGGATCAATACAGTCCAGAGGCAGACTCATATGGGCCTCAACCCAAAGGCAGAACTCACTGTATAGGCTTGGTGTATAGATTGCTACCAAGGAGCAAGACAGGGGAGTGAGAAAGTATTTCAGAGTCAGAAGGCCTGGGTTAACTAAGTTCAAGTTCTGGTTATTAGTTATGGCCTGTGCAATTAAATTACTTAACTCTTTAATTCTCAGTTTCTGGAAGACCTTCCTTACTTCCTTTCCTTTTTCCTTTATTTTCCCTTCTTTTTTCCTCCCTTCTCTCCCTCTTTCCTTTCTTCTCTCCTTCCTTCCTTCCCTTCTTCCTTCTTTAAATTCTTCCTTCCTTCTTTCCTTCCCTTCTCCATCCCTCTCTATTTCCTTCCTTCCTTCCCTCTTTCCTTTCTTCTTTCCTTCCTTCCTTCCCATATCTTTTCTTTATTTGCATCCTTCTTTTCTTCCTTTCTTCCTTCCTTCTTTCCTTTCCCTTCCCTCTCTCCCTCTCTCCTTCCTTTTTTCTTAGTTTCCTTCCTTTTTCCTTTCCTTATTTCCTTCCCTCGTTTCCTTGCTTCCTTGCTTCCTTCCTTCCTTCCTTCTTTCATTCCTTCCTTCCTTCTTCATTAATATGAAGATTCAATTCAACTCAATACAATTAAGTACTTACGATGAATTTGGCATGGTACTGGGCACTAGGGCATATAAGAGACACAAAGAAAACAATTTCTTTTCTCAAGGAACTTGAGCTTGACCAGATAACAGTGTTTTCCCACAGGGTAAAGATCAAATAAAAAAATAGGCAAGGCACTTTGTGACCATAAAAAAAGTGTTTGCTGAATCGCATTATGCAACTATGAGCTTCTGTCATTACTGAGCTGGAATTCTCTGCAGACTAGGAATGTTATCTATTAGGGATTAGAACACTCTGGCTTTTTTACACCATTCCGAGTTGGGGTTAATTGGCCAGAGCTTCAATGCTTCAGTGACCTTTGAAATTCATGGCTCTCTAAAGAGGCTTTAGTTTCCAGAACATCTTGGAAGTAGTGGCTTGTTCCCATTTGGGCTCACAGAATTCTGATGGGTCCCCTGATTGTGAACTGCATTCATAAGCCAAAGACACAGAATTAGGAAAAGCCACTTCTGATCCAATCATTTGGGAACCTGGGATATGGTCAATTTTGCTTTTGCAACTTTCAAAACAAAAGTTTTACTGATCATTTCAGGTGTCACCTCCTCCATGAAATTTTCCCTGATCTTTTCATCCAAAGGAGTTTTTTTTTTTTTTTTTTTTTTTAATTTCCCCTCCTCAAATTCTCCAAATGGGGGCAACTAGGTGGCTCAGTGGATAGAGCACCAGCCCTGAAGTCAGGAGGACTTGGGTTTAAATGTGACCTCAGACACTTAACATTTTCTAGCTGAGTGACCCTGGGCAAGTCACTAAACCCCAACTGCTTCAAAAAAAATTCTCCAAGTGCATCTTGTCTGCATCTCTCCTTTGTCCTCATAAAATTCTATCTTTTCTTTATCTGGGCATGTGCCCTGTTCCCATCCCCATCTTGATAGACCATAAGCCCCTTAACAGCAAATTCTGTGACATTTTGCATCTTAGTACTCCCAGTATTTAGAACAATCCTTTGCACATAGTATGAGTTTATGAACATTGGTCAAATTGATCCACACTTTGTGGCATGTTTTTCCTAGGACTGTAAAAAACTCCTGTGGTTACCCTCCTCACAGGGAGAAAAGCTGAGATAGGAAGAAAAACATCATCTTAGTCAGAACTCAACATCTGTGGGAAAGCTTCTTGAAAACCACACCCAGTTTCTTGATTGTGGCTCATAGTTCCCTTGGAGATTTGCATGGCAATTTAGAATGCAGATGAAATCCAGGTGGGTTTCATTAAATTCTTTTCACATCTTTTCACATGTTGTATGGAAGACACCTGGAACCTAGCATTAGCCACCATGTTAAAGGTGTCCAGCACAGATGGATGGTGAGGGTAAGGATGAGGTACAGTTCCGCAGAGACCAGGAATGGACATGGAACAAGTGGTTTATCTAAGAGTCACTGGGATATCTAAGAAGTAGAGCACTTGTTCAGTGGGGAGAAGAGGGACTACAAGACACTGCTCCTGATTTTGCAGAAAGAATTATGTAAGAAAGCAGTATGTAAGAAAGCAGTGTCTTCAAACATTTGAAGAACTATCATGTAGAAAAGGGTCTAGATATTCCCTCAGCACCCATAGAGATTCTTAATGAGGTCCCACAAATCCCACTAATGGATGGATACTTAGATAGATTTCATTGGGTCCATGAATTTGCATGGGAAAAATGATATGTTTATAATTGCTTTTTTTCTATAATGTCACACATTCATTGTCATTCAGTTGTTTTTGCCACGGATAATGTGCTTCAAATTGCTGTGTTTCAAATTGTTTGCCTTCTTAAGTGGGGGAGAGGAAGAGAGGCGATTTGGAGGTTAAAATAAAAAAATGTTAAAAATTGTTTTTACCTTTAACAG
Organism: Sarcophilus harrisii; assembly: GCF_902635505.1. Taxonomy (NCBI): domain Eukaryota; kingdom Metazoa; phylum Chordata; class Mammalia; order Dasyuromorphia; family Dasyuridae; genus Sarcophilus; species Sarcophilus harrisii. The sequence continues at coordinate 49,355,565 of NC_045429.1, forward strand.
AAAAAATAAAATTAAATATAAAATTTGTTTTTAAATTGATATTTTTTAAAAAGGAAAAACAAATTCAAACTTAGAATCAGGAATAAATATGCCATGTTCAACTTTTCATGACCCTATTTGGGATTTTCTTGGCAGATTCACCTGAGTAGTTTACCATTTCCTTCACAAATTCATTTTTAAGATGAGGAAACTGAAGTAAAAAAAGGTTAAGTGACTTGCCTAGTATCTCACAGCTAATAAGCATCAGGTTGGATTTCAACTCTGGAAGATGAATCTTCCTGATTTTAAGCCTAGTATTCTATCTATCACAGTGCCTAGCTGCCCTGATGTTATATATTAAATAAATATATAAATGTTATTATTATATATGTATAATATAATATAATAATATATAATATGAAAAGAATATATATAATATGGGTCATCTATCATTAAAAGGATCCCTAAAAAGGTGAAGACTCCCAGTTTTAGCGGTTGATCAAAGAGGATGGTACCAGAAGCAAATAGGTGGAAGTCGCAAAGAGGCAATTGTAATTTTGATTCAAGATCGAGAGCTATCCACAAGTGGAATGAGCTATGGAAGAAGAGAAAGGTCTGGATGTGAATCCTGCCTCTGACACTTACTTACAAAGGTGACCTTGAGCAAGTGATTGATCTTCAAGTTTTGTTTCCTCCTCTATAAAAAGGGGAATAAGAGTCTCTGTGATATCAGCCCTTTTAAGATTCTCATGAGGCTCAATTGAGTTGATACAGATCACACACTTGGCAAACATTAAAGCCCTCTCCCCAACCACCCATCAGCATTATTCTCTCACAAGACATCAAAGTGGATGACCACTTGTCAGGGACCTAGAGAGCTTCTTGGTGAGGGATGGGCTAAATCAAATAGGCCCCGTGTGACTCTGAGACTAGGATTCTGTGGGCAAGCCTGTATGCTATTTTTTTTTCAAAGCCATTTCCATGTCTAATGTCATTTAAGCTCCACAACAGCCCTTTAGGAGAGGCAACCTGAACCATGATTATCTCCATTTTGCAAATGGCAAGCCCAAGCTCTTACATGTTAATGATCACTACTTTCTCTGCTGAAATAGAGCTGTCCCAATAATCTTAATACAAAAGCAACCACCTCTAAATAGCTTAAAACTGCACTAAGACTTTTGACACACTCTGTACCATGAAGTCACAACCTTCCTCACAAAAACTCAGCAGTGGTGCAAATAGTGCAGATACTTTATTCCGATTTTATAGGAAACTGAGGCTCAGAGAAATGATGTTCAAGTGCATCTAATTGGAAGGGACATATCCGTGATCACACAGCTACTGTTTTTGAAAGTCAGGCTTGGGGTAGCTAGATGGTAAAGTGGTTAGTGCATAAGCCTTGGAGTTAGGAGGACCTAAGTTTCAAATTCAGCCTCAGAGGAAGTGAGCAAGTCACTTAACTCCTCAGCCTAATGAATGAATTTGAAGCACATAAATGGATAATGTGCTTCAAATTGCTTGCTTTTTTAAGTGGAGGAGAGGAAAAGAGGAAATTTGGAAGTTAAAATTTAAAAGGAAAACATGTTAAAATTGTTTTTACCTGTAATTGAAAAAATAAAATTAAATATAAAATTTGTTTTTAAATTGATTTTTTTTTTTAAAAAAAAGGAAAAACAAATTCAGACTAACAATGGGGAATAAATATTTAACAACCAACCCTCTGAGAAAAAAAGTATATAAACATAATTTACTTTTAAGTTTGATCTGTATTATTAATATTTTCCCAGCATCTTCTAACATCTAGATAATCAATAAACAATAAACCAGATCCTTTGCCTCAGTCAAACTGAGATTTAAACTGAGATTTATTGAAGACTTTAGCTTAAAAAGTTCAAAGTCTCCCACTGCATCCATGGCCATTTCAGTCATCCAGATCTATATCTTGCCTCTGAACCCAGATAGCTGCAGAAGAGAGAATGAGGCTGCTGATTTTGCACTGCCCTCCCTCACTTAAATCCATTTCATTTGCCTTTCCCATGTTAATGATCACTCTAGAAATTCAACACTCGGCCCTCAGAACCAGTGTTCTTACTGACCTCAGCACATCTTTAACTACAAACCTGGGTCTTTTAACTTTAAATCAGTATTCTTTCCACTTAACCAGCTGGTCCCTTATTGCCTGCTCTGACTCATTGAACTGCTCAGAATTGGAATAGACCCAGATCTCCTAATGCCTCTGATACTACCCTGATGGGGCAGGGGGTGGTACAGTGAATAGAGCACCGGGCCTCGAGTCAGGAAAACCTGAGAACAAATCTGGCTCCAGATACTTACTAGCTGTAGATCCTGGGCAAGTCACTAAACCTTGTTTGCCTTAGTTTCTTTATCTGTCAAATGAGGTAGAGAAGATAAAGGCAAACCACTCCAATACCTTTGCCAAGAAAACCCCAAATGGGGTGATGATGACTCAGACAACTAAAATGACTGAACCCCAACTCCTAATGCCCCTCCCTTGCCACACTCTAACCTACCAGTGCTTGTTCCCACACCATCCGGGTACGAGGGAATGGGTAGAAGGAATACAAATCTGAGATTCAAAGTCCACCTCCAATGCTTCTTAGGGATGTGACTGTGAGCACATAGCTTATGGGCCTCAGTCCTCTCATTCATAAAAAAAGGCAATCAGACTTGATGGCCACAGGAGTCTTTTCCAGTTCTGAACCTATGGTCCCGTGGTCCAATATTGTTTATTGCCAGAGCAATAGGACTTGGCCATTGGCAAAGCCTTACACTGGGCCAGGGGCCCTGGAGCCCCTCACTCAACACGTGTGCAGTGATTGACTGATTGAGAACACTCGCAGGAAATGAGCAGTGCTTTTGCTAAATATAGAAAGGGGGGATTTTCCTGGCATGGGGAGGGAATCTTGGAATTCAGCTGGCCAGGAAAGGGGCACAGATGAAGTGGAGAAAGGAGCAGACATACTTAAAGGCACTAAGTTGGATTGGCAGAAGTAGTCACTGACTAGGTTCCTGGAAATCCACAGCCCTGCTCAGAGCTGCCCATGTAGTTGTTGCTTCTTTTAGTCCTATGCTACACTTATGATCTCTATCAGAAAATCTACTTATGGTTGTAAAGAGCACTGGGACTTAGTGAATATACCTGGAATCAGGATAACCTGAGTTTGAATCTTCACTCTTACATTTAAGCCTCAGTTTTCTTGTCTATAAAATGGGGGTAATGATAGTCACATTCTTTACATTTCATTTCAAGGGCAGCACTTTGTTCAATGAAGTGCTATAGAAAGGTAACTTATAATTACGGTTCTGGTTGTATTGCCTACCCTTTGTCTCAGAAGTAGCTGTAATGTGAAAGGTAACCACAACAAAAGGGAACTTTGGGGTGTCTGGCTCTCTGCTCCTCCTTGAATCTATAACTGCTTTATAAAATAATATCTAGTTGATCTTCATAAAATACCTAATCTGTGAAAGATCCATCTCTGTTCTCTCTTCCTCCCATCCCCTCCTAGTGAGGTCCTTACCCCTTTAGTGCTAACACGATACTACATGGATGGACAGCCCTGGGGTTTGACACTATTTAACCCTTTTAAGAGAACTCCAAACCTTGCTAAGTGGCTTGGATAAACAAGAGGACTGCCGATAGCATCATTTCATTGGCATGAAAAACCAAGACAGCTGGGTATCCTTCTACTGCAGGCAGAATCACACTTTCACCTCTCTGCCCAGGGCACTGATGCTGTTGCTATTCAATGGTTTCAACCATGTCTGACTCTCCATGAACTCATTAGGGATTTTCTTGTCAGAGATACTAGAATGATTTCACCATTTCTTCCTCTAGCTCATTTTACAGATGAGGAAATTTGAGGCAAACAGGGCTGAATGACTTGCCCAAGATCACAGAGCTTAGACGGTGTCTGAGACTGGATTTGAACTCAGGAAGATGAGTCTTCTTAATACAAGGGGCGAGACTATCTTTTGTGCCATCTAGATGTCCCACACTGACACTGTCTCCCCCAAAGCTGCTTCTGCCCTCACCCCCAAGGCCTCTTTGATATAGATGGGGGTAGGGAAGTCTCCTGCCTAGGGGAATTCTAAATCTTGCCCTGGAATAAGGGTGAACCTCATGACCTTATGTCCCAAGCATTCCCCATCTGCTACTTTGACATTTATAGCGTGCGAAGATTGTCTAATGGATGGCACCAGCAATGTTTTCTATGGTGAGTAAGGAGAGGGAACATCTTTGGCAGGGGCTGGCATAGCTACCCTAGACATTGCCAAGACACTTGGAATGGTGGTGAGAGGCTGGGAAAGGAGAGATGGGCTAGTCCTTTTGCAAGTTGAAACATCTGGAACAGCTGGCTAAGAGAAATAAACCGTGGTTTGAATTAAAGAGATGTGGGCTTGGGGGGGCAGGGAACCATGTTTGTGCATGCTCTTACAGATGAGCAGGATTCTAGAATCATCATTAGGAAGTGGATGGGATTGTGGAACACAAACCATAAATCAGTGGGGCGTGGGGGGCTCAGGAGAGTGGGTAGGAGAATGCCAATTAGTATTATCAGGGGATAGAGCAAGAGAGTTAAGGCCATAGCATAGAGGAAACTACCTTTGGGAAATATGGTAGAAGAGATTCTTGATTGATATAGGAGGGGAACTTACAGACTTCTTTCCCCACTTCCCCCCTCCCCCCAATCTAGCTCTGAGATTATGTAGGGTGGATAAGGTCGGCAAGCTCTGCTGGAGGAAAAAAAAAGCAAAGTAACACAAATGGATGTATTTGTTAAGTCGGCGCTGGTTAGTTTGGCTGGCTACAGTACAGTGTTAATGAGGTCAAAGCTGCCAGTTTGCTCTTTATTTGGGCCAGTAAGCTCTGTTCAGAGGAAAAATTCAGTTTTGTGGCCACAGGCTACACCCCTAATCTTGGCCAACCATCCAGCCAAGTGTTCTTGGACACAAAAGGGAAAGAACATGAAATTCTTCAAATTGGAAGGTGCTTTAGAGATTATTTTGTCCCAACTCACTACCCGAGGCCAGCCCCAATTCTTTTTCACGTAATTGCAATCTACTCATGCTTTGCTCATGTTGTCCTGAAGCTGATTTTTTGAACCCCTTCTCCTCTCTAAGGCATGAATCCCCTCTATAGTTTCCCTGGAAAGTGATCATCTAAGGTCAGCTTGAATCCTTGTAATGAGGGAACTTAACATGAGACAAGAACATTCCATTGTTGGACAGACTCAATTATTAGAAAACCAGATCTAGTTTCCTGCAACTTCTTGCTAAGTTATATGGAAAAAGTCTAATTATACTTCTATGGAACAATCTTTCAAATATTTGAAAATGATGATTTTATTGTTCCCTTTAAATATTCTTGAGGCAGTTAGATGGAGCAGAAAGTAGAACTGTGGCTCTAAATCCAAGATGACCTGAATTCAAATCTTGCCATGGACATCCATTAACAATATGATCACAGGCAAGTCATTTAACTCTGTTTGCCTTAGTTTCCTCATTTGTAGACTAGAGATTGTGATAGCATCCACTTCTCAGGGATTGTACAAGTATTAAATGACATCTATGAGGTGCTTTTGCAACCCTTACTATACTATATAAATACTAACTAAACTTATTGTTATTACTCTCCAAGTTCTTCCACTTCCTTTAAGCAAAAGGATGTATTGTTGAGTCCCTTTACCATCTTGTTTAGAGTTTCCTAAATGTTCTCAAATTTGTTAATTTCCTCTGAAACCGTGCTGCATAAATGGCCCAATACATTCCAGATGTGGTCTGACCAACAGAGAGCAATGGATAATGTACTGAGAGTAACTGTTGAGAGAATACACATGCACACAAATATACTCATATGCACACACATGGGAAGGAGGTCCAAATTAAATATTCCATTGGCAGGAAGTCAGTCTTCATATATGAAGGACAAATTGGGACTCAGGAGCAGATTGTAAAGCAGAGAGTAGATGGTGTACTAGGATCTAACTGTATGTATGGTTGTAGCTAGGAGGGAAACCTGGAACAACAATTACATTAAGAAACACTCTGGAATACATTTTTTCTTTACCTCCATCCCTTAAGCAAGGAAGTAAACATTTACCTAACACTTTTTATGCTCTCGGCACCCTATTGGACACTAGAGACACAAAGACAAAGGTAAACAGCCCTGCCCTCACGGAGCTTATATTTTAATGGAAAACATGACAAGTAGCTTGATATATACAAAACACACATGAAATAAGTATTAGTCAACCTCAGAAGGGAAAGCATTAGAAACTGGGAGGACCAGAAAAGGCCTAGTGCAGAAGGAATTGGTAGAGCTGATATTTAAGGGAAAACAGGGATTTCAAGAGGTGGAATTGAGGTTGGAGAACATTCCAAAAATGGGAATGGGGGGTGGGGAAAGGAAATGCAAAGGCACGGAGAAGGGCCACAGAATGTCCTAAGTGAGGAATAACATTTGTTCTACATGGCCCCAGAGGGAATAATAAAAAAACGAAGGGTGGAAATTATAAAGAGGCACATTTAGGTTTATTATAAGCAAGGACTTTGCAACAATTTGAGTAATCCAAGTGTGGGATGGACTGGCAATGGGGAAAAGTGAGTTTTTCCTCACTAGACGAAGATTCAAGCCAAAACTTGTTCCAAACATTGTAGAAAGCATTATTGGGTTAAGGGTTAGACTAGGTGATCTCTGAGATCCCTTCCAGCTCTGCTTTCTGTGATTCTTTGTCATTTATGCCCAAGTTGTTTCTTTTTCATCTTATGGTAGAAAACCTACAAAGTATAGTCAGAGAAGCTGTACTGGAATCCAGATCTGCTTTTTTAGTAGCTGTGTGAGTGTAAACAAGTTACTTAACTTTTATGAATTTCACTTCTTGATATGGAAAATGAGGGGGTTGGACAAGGTGCCTTCAAAGGGGCATTTTTGGCTTGAAATCTATATTCCCACAGTCCCAGTTATACCAACTAATCCTCCTACATAATAGCTCTCAAGGCCTTTCCCTTTCCTAGTTGTCCCTTTCTGGATCTTTCTTATTGATGTCCCTAAACTGTGATACTCAGAACTGATCCCAGTAATCCAGATGTGATCTGAGGAGGCATAGCACAATAGGACCCCCAGATTGTATAGTGCACTGGAATCAGGAAAATCTAAGTTCATATAAAGCCTCAGATGCTCCCTAATAAGGGATTCTGGATAAGACACTTAAAAAAAAACCCTAACTCTGGATGCCTTAGTTTCCTCAACTGTAAAATGGAGCTGATGGTACCACCTACCTTGCAGGGTTGTTGTAAGAGACCAAATAACATAATATTGGTTTAAAAAAAAGGTGCTTAGCACAGTGCCTGGTATATAGCAGGTGGCATATAAATGCTTATTCCCTTCCCCTCATTGCTCTCAATGTAGTACAAGAACTCACCAACTTTTTGATTCATATTAAACTTACAAAACACTGAAAACCCCAGATCTTTTTCACATAAACTACTCTCTACCCATCATTTTCTATTCATGTCCTTGCATTTTCTAAACTAAAGGTAAGACTTTTACATTTATCCCTATTAAATTTGGTCCAATGCTTTAAGCCAGCAAAAATATTTAATCCTATTAACCAGTTTGTCATGAATCTCCCCCCTCCCCAGCTTCATGGCTCATAGGAAAATTTGCTAAGAATGCATTCTATCCCTTTGTCTGAAACAACGATAACAAAATTAACCCTCATAGAACTAAAGTCATATTCTTAGGGCATTCCATTGGGAATCTCCTTCCAAAGTGCCATCAAGCATTAATAACTACTCTTCAGGATGGCTATACAACACATTCCACATCTACATTATTCTACTTTTTTTCTAGTCCACATATCTCCACTTTTCCTACAATAACAGCAAGGGATATTTTGTCAAATGCTTTGTTAAAATCTAGGTGAACTATCGAGTAACCATTGATCAAATAACCCTATCAAAAAGAGAATGATGGTAGTTTGGAAGGACCTGTGCTGGCTTTTTTGTGATCATTGCTTCCTTTTCTACACGTTCACTAATCATTCCTTTAATAATGCTCCTGGAATTTTGCTACTAATTAGTGGCTTTCTGTTTTCCAACTCCATTCTCTTCCCTTTTTGAAAACTGGGGGACAGCTAGATGGGCAGTGGATAGAGTACCAGTCCTCAGGTCAGAAAAATCTGAGTTCAAATCTGGCCTCATTAGCTATGCAACCCTGGGCAACTCACTCAATCCAAATCGTCTTGCCTCCAAAGTCAAAGTGGAACAATATTTTGTCCTCTTATTCCATTTTTTTTCTTCTTTCTGTATTTTCAAAGATCACCATCTGTGGCTTAGCCATCACATCCACCATTTCTTTCAATACTCTTGGATGATGTAATTCATCTGGGCCTGGGGATTTGAACTAATCAAGAAGAGCTAGGTGCTTTCCAGACCATCCCCCCACTTATTTCCATGTGGACTTATTAAAAAGCATTGCAGATCAGGTTGCAATAATGCATCTGTCAGATCATCTCATACCCTTTTTAACATTAACTTTCTAGAAATACATCCCCAACATAGCCAAAGAACCATTGTGTCTGGACCCAGGAGGCCTATGCCAGTTGACACCTGCCCTCAGCACCTGGTAGGGGGGCTAAGGAGAAAAAACATTTGGAGACAGCTGGTGCAGCTAGAGAAGGAAACCCAGCAAGAACACTAATTCCTTCAAACAGCTGAGAGCGTAATTCAGAAAACCAAGAAGGGGAAAATGCCCTGGTATATTCCATGTGTTAATTGCTAGTGGCTAAGCCTAACTCCAGTGGCAGACCCTTCCTGTGATTGGTTAGGACACCACTTGGACAAATATAGAGAAATGAACTCAAAAGTGGGAGTAAAATGTCTTCCCCTGTGCCATTTAGTCACTCTGAGATTCTGGCCAAGTCACTTTGCCTCTCTCTGCCTCAGTTTCCTCATCTGTAAAATGAAAGTGTTGGACAAGATGATCCCTAAGGCGTCTTACAACACTCATCTTCTGTTAACATTTGAATGATTTCTTCTCTCTTTTTTTGGATTGCTTCCTATTTCCAAATGGCTTTATTTGCTCTTTTTTTTTATTTTAATTTTTTTGGCATAAGAGTTGGGGTTAAGCTACTTGTCTAGAGTCACACAGCTAGGAAGTATTAAGTGTCTGAGACTGTTTTTGAACTCAGGTCCATCCTGACTCCAGGACTGTGGTTCTAGACTTTGTTCTTGTTAACTGCTCTCCCATCTTCCCAACCACTCACAACTCTATTTTCTTCATGCTCTTACTCTAGTTGTCTGCTTTTGATTTATCAGGAAAGTTGCATAGATCTCCTTTAGACAGCTGCCACAGATTAAGGGGAACCTGACAATTGAACGCTGACCTGGGGTATAGGACAGAGTGGAAATGGAGCAAAGAATTGAATGATGTTTGAAGGGATGAAGTTGAAGCAGAAATGGGACAAAGGGTGCAATAGAGATAGTGCATGGACTGGATCAAATGTGGGGCATGAGGTTGGGGCAAATATAGAGCATAAGATTGATCAGAGATGGGGGCAAGTAGCACAAATAGGGCATGGGGTGGGACAGAGATGAGGCTTGGAGTGGAAGAAATATGGGAATTGCTTGGAGCAGAAATGGAGCATGGATGGAGCAGAAATGGTAGGTCTATTGAAAAATAGCCAAAAGCAAATATTATTTAACCAAGCTATATCTGCAGGACTCCAGTCTAGCTTTATTCCATCTCACTAAAGGGGCTAAACACCAAAGATTCCTAATTTAAAGTATACAGTCGGGCTCCAGCCATAGTGGAGACTAGTGCCAAAATCAATATGACAGAAATGTGATGGCTGAGGGCTTATTATTTGCTGCTTCCTGTTCTCTCCCCCTATGAATATTGCTTCTTTCCCTTTCCCACCCCTAAGTAGAGCAGCAAGGTCCGCAACTATACTAGATCCCGTTGGTTTAAGAATCATTTGTCGGAGGGAAAGATTTGAGGAGGCAGTAAAGGGACTTGTCACAGGTCTCCTCAACTCTGCCTTTTAGCTCCCTTCAAAACTCAGCTCAAATTCAGTCCTATCTAAGCCTTCCCTGCTCCTCCCCAACTACTAGAGCCTCAGCCTCCAAAATTCCTTTATAATTTATTTTTATGTATTCACTTTCATGTGTATGTACCACTACCCAAAGCAAACATATATATAGGTACTCAATGAATGCTTGTCAATTGATGAATTTGGTGAGTATTTGGAAATCATAGCTTGTCCAGCAGATCCCACAACTCAATTCTGGCTATTCTCAACTAGTCTTAGACTAGCAGAATAAGCAGAATGACTCAATTTCTCTCCATACCACCCCCTATCCAAGGATAAATAAAGACTTAACCTTGATTAAGTCTTAGTGTGAGCAGAGCTGCCATTCACCCATACAGATTGTTTGTAAAGCCACTATTGGGCCTCCCCTAACCATTCTTCCAACAGGGGACAGAATCTTTTGTTCCACCTTTTGAGATCAAGTTCAAAATAGAAATTTCTCAGAGAGAGGTAATATATTGACTTTACCTAAAACATATGGAAATATGTTTGAAAGAATTGCACATGTTTAACCTATTGCTTGCTGTTTTGGGAGGAAGTAGGGAGAGAGGGAGAAAAATCTGCAGAAATGTTAAAAAACTATCTTTGCATCTATTTGGAAAAATAATATACCATTAAAAATATTGACCTTAATCTCTCTAGAGCCCAGTTTTGTTAATAATAAGATGAGAGAGTTGAACTAGATGATATCCAAGGTAACTTCCAAAACTAAAATTTTATGCCTCTTATTCATACTATAGTGTAAAGGACTGATAGTTGATTCTTTCTTGAGATCAGGTTTTTATTGGGGAACAGGCAGAACAGTGAGGGTTTTAGAGAAGAGGTCAAGAGGACGAGAAAAGAGAGGCAGAGCATCCTGAAAACAAACATCCCAACTTTACATTTTTGTTCAAGACCAGCGCTGCACAGATGAAAGATACATTTCTCCATTTGTTAGTGAAAAAAAAGACATATCCCTCAGGGCCAGAAACACAACTTTGATCTGCCTTCCAGACCAAAAGCAGACAAGCCAAGCAAAGCCTTGGAGGAGGAAGCCTCTGGTTTCCCTTATGCCTACACAGTCTATGCTGTAGCCAGGGCTGAGTCTGCTAAATCCTTCCCAGCTTTAACTCTGAATCCCAGGCAGTATTAACATGAGGAAGGAATGGAGATGACACATACAACTTGCTGTTTTTCCAAGGGCACACTGTGGTTACGGATAGGTCACGGAGTCAGAAAATGTCAGAAACCTGGATATTATCTAATTTTCTATAGCAGAGCTGTCAAATGAAGCAACCTCCAACACTCCCTCAACAGGATTAAAATATAATTAGGAAATTTTTAAAAAATGTTTTAAAATGTTTTTAAAAATACAAGTTCTCATCTTATAAATCAATATGCAGTCCCAGGAATCAATTTCTATTTGAGTTTGACCCCAGTGCTCTATCCTCACACAGTCAGTGGGAAGACTGGAGTAGAACTCTGCTCTCCTGAGCTGGGACTCATGGCAAGCATGGCAAGCTGTCTGTTCCAGAAGTCTCATAAGCGCTAATTTGATAGATTAACATTACTTGTATAAACATTAACTTTTACATACATAGACATAAATAGGTATGGCCCATATATACATATAAATATTCATGTATACACACATACATATGGATACTAACTGGGTGTGGACTATTTCTACTTCTTACAAGGATTTGATTTCTCAAATTACAGTCTTCATGAGAGGGTTTCCCACAAAGTTAGGGTGGGAAGCAACTTTGGAAGCTGACTAGCCCTGTCCACTCACTTTACGAATAACAAAACTGAGACCCAAAGAGAAGTGATTTGGCTAAGGATGCATAATTAGTGATGAAATCAGATTTCGAATCTGAGTGTCCTCTCCTTCCTTCAGGGTCTTTTTAATATTACACCTAGAACATGGAGCTCTTATATTTAAAGGGAGGGCATGGGAGGGAAGAACTCTGAGTAAATGGTCTCTTTCATTTTTTTTCACTCAAACATTAGCATAATAGATGTATGTAGATGTGTGATGGTTAATCATTTATAAATACTGTAGATATGTGATGTTAATAAGCACATATTAAGTACTATAGGTATGTAATAGTTAATAAGCATATATTAAGTACTGTAGATGTGACAGTTAATAAGATGCATTAAAAACTGCAAATATGTGACAGTTAACAAGCATGTTTTAAATACAGTAGGTGTGGAAGAGTTAATAAGTATATATTAAATACTATAGGTGTAGGACATTTAATAAGCATGTATTAAGTACTGTAGATGTGTGATAGTTAATAAGCATTTATTAAGAACTGCAGATATGTGATAGTTAATAAGCATGTTTTAAACATTGTAAATATGGGAGAGTTGATAAGCATTTATTAAATAATGTAAGTGTGTGGTAGTTAATAAGCATTTATTAAATATTATAAGTATGTGATAGTTGATAAGCATTTATTAAATACTGTAGGTGTGGGATAGTTAATAAGTAAGTGAAGTGTCCCCAATGTATCAAGCATTGTGCTAAGCACTGTGATAAATAAAAAGGCAAAAGACAGGTCCTTACCTTGAGGAACTCACAGCCTAATAGAAAGGACAACATACAAATCACTATGTGCAATAAGCTCTACAGAGAATAAACCAATGGCTACCAATTTTGTGGCATTAGACTTAGCTTTCCACTTTGGGTAGAATTCAAAGGACAAAGAAGCTTTTCTGACATCTTGGGTTTTTGTTTTTGTGCAGTCATTTCAGTTATATTTGATTCGCTCTGACTCCATTTGGGAATTTCTTGGCAAAGAGTCTGGAGTTGTTTGCTATTTATTTTTTCAGCTCCTTTTACAGATGAAGAAACTAAGGCAAACAGATTCAGTGACTTGGCCAGGATCACACAGTATTTGAAGTTGGACATGAACTCATTCTTCCTAACTTTAGCCCAGTACTATATCTACTAACTGTGCCACCTAGGCATTTTGAGTCTTTATTTTATTTATTTATTTTATAGTGAGAGCTATTGGGATAAATGGATACATATTCTACCTCCACTGCAGTAGCCAATAGTCACCAGCATTTATATAGAATTTTAAGGCTTGTGAAGTTCTTTATAAATATTATTCTAAATGATTCTTATAATACCCTAGGTACTTTTATAATCTCCATCTTATAAATGAGGAAACTGAGGCAGAAAGAAGTTAGTTAGGTGATCTATCCAGGTTCACACACATAGATAGTATCTAAAGCAGGATTTGAACACAGATTCTAAGGCTAGGGTTTACTTCATTGTACCAACTAGCAACTTCTATAGTGGATTTTATCAGCCAAAGAAAAGATCTTTTTATAAGTGTGAGACACAGAATTGGAACTGTTTTTGGGAGAGATGAGTAGGCACACATCCCTTGAGGTCAAAGACTCCTAGCACAGTGCATGGTCTAGTAGACACTGAATAATTGTTCTTTGAATTAAATGGCAAATTCTCTCTCTAGGAATCAGCACCAATTCAGGACTGGTCTGGCTGGATTGGGAAGAAGACATTTTTCTTCAACCCCTCCAAGTTCTCCAAGCTCTCTACTCTGACCCACTTCCCCTTCTCTCCAAAGGAGCAGCTCCTCTGCTAAGGCACCCACTGCCTTCACACTTTCCCCTTCTCACAGCAAAATCTGGTCTCTGGAAAAAGCAGAGGACAGTTCAAATCTTTATCCCATTTAATAGGATAGGAATCAAAGCTCACATGGACAAAATTAGGGATAAAATGCTAGGTACTAACCACAGAAAGTCTTCTCAACTACCCTGAAATCAACAAATACAGCCTTTAACATTTATTATCTATGGGACTTTGAACCTCACGTGCTTGGACCTTAGTTCTCTCATCTATAAAATGAAGAGACTGGACTGGATAGCCTAACTCTCAAAAGTTCCTTCCACTTATAAACTGATTATCCTATGGTCCTATAATATTAGATAGGTGCTATAATATTAGATAGCTTTCACACCCTTCCTCCTTCCTCTTTGTTCCCTCCTTTTCTCCTTTCTTCTCTTTCTTTCCTTCCTCTACTTTACTTTCCTCCTCCCTTTCCTCCTTCCTTTCTCCATTTTCTTTTTCTCTTCTTCCTTCTTTCTCTTACTCCTCCTTCATCCCCTTTCCCTTTTTCTCTCCCTTTCTTTATCCTTCCTTTCTTTTATCCTCCCTTTCACTATACCTTCTTTCCTTTCTTCTTCTCCTTCCTTTCTATACGTTTTTCTTCCTTCTTCCTTCCCCTTCCTCCCTTCCTTCTTTTTTTTTCCCTTTCTGCCCTACTCCTTGCCCTTATTATTCCCCAGATTTATTAAACACTCACTATATCAAGCCATTATGGTCTACATGAGATATAATGTTTGATAAGTCATATTCCCTCTCTTCATGGACATGGAGCTTAGTTCAATGGATAGATGACATAAACTTATAAATATGCTACATGACAATACACGACAAGAAAGATGAGCACAAGATACTGGATAAGGTTTGAAGTGACGAATCATTAATGACAGGATAATGGAAGGAAGTTTCATTTGAATTAAACCTAAGAGGTGAGTGACCACTTTAGTATGTGAAGAGAGAAAGAGATAGACCCTTCTAAGCAAAGAGAATGGATGTGTGGAAAGGTGTGGAGAAGCTGAACACAGTTCTCCTTTCATCTAGTTTTCAAATATCTTCTTATACACTCTATAACAGACACATAAATTGCCCTGTACCTATTACCTAATGGAAACTGGTCTTTGGCCAAGTACTCATCCAAGCCAATCCCCATGGAACCTGCCACAGGAAAAAGGAACATAAAAAACGAGCCCTTCAGGTATATCCAAGAGCAGCATGCTACTTCAATTCCCTTTAAGCTGTTCTGGAAGAGGGATGTTTTTCTCATTTCTGTAAAACTCTGCCTTTTCAATTAGTAGTGTGGTTCTATGTGGACATAAGCCAGACTCAGCGAGGAGATATTCAGCTTACTTTTAACTTCAAGGTAGCTCTCTCTGTGGGATCAAATCCCAGGCCTCTCAGCCTTCATTGTGCTACCGCAACCTCCAAATACACAAAATAAAATAGGAAGCAGAACAAGCATCTGACTTTAGATAAAAAGACCTGGATTCAAGTCTTGCCCTTGATCCTTACTGGCTCTGTTACTTTGGCCAAAACACCAAAGTTCTTTTGGCTTTGCTTTCCCTCATCTAGAGAATGGGATCCCACTTCACTGGTTGTTGTGAAAATCGAATAATATTGCATATTGTAAAAGCACTGGGCAGGAACTAGACAAGTGCCTTTTCCATCTATTAAATTTTCCTTGTCATGAGAATATCATGGAGATGGATTTACACCCCTCCTTCTATTCTCTTTCCTGGTCCCCATAGTGTCTAAGAGCACACATTCATTAAAGAATCAGCCAATAATTGGAATACTATTTCTTTGCAACACAGCTAAATTCATTATCATCTTGGGATTTATGGTTACAAGGCACTTTAAGGATGATCTATGCCTACTCTCTCATTCTACAAATGAGGAAACTGAGATTGAGAGGAAAAAATAATTTGTTCATAGTCACACAACCAGGAAGTAGAAGAGCTGGCTTTCAAATCTCCACCCTTGGATTCTGAATCCCATGTTTTTATGCTTGTCTCTAACTCTCCTTCTAGTTATTACCCATTCAGAGATTGAACCAATGACCATGACCCCATTAAAACTACACTCAAACCAGCTTAGGAGGTGGGTCTTATGCTAAGTGGAAAAAAGGAAAGTGATCTGTTTCTATCATGACAAAAGCCAAAAAGACAAGAGATAAGCAGTGCCTTTTGTCCTGTTGCCCATACAATAATATAATACTCCTTTAAAGAGGAAGTGGGAATTTGGGCAGCTCAAGGAGGCTGGCCAAGGGGAGCTGGGCCACTGGTTTCAATCCAGTTCCAGATGGTAGACTGTCAAGAAACTCTTGCTATCTAAATATTCATTCAATAGCCAGTGTGTAAAGTGGGTGGCTGGTCTCAGTCTCATTGGGGATAGACTTATGCGGCTACCTCAGCCCCCCCCAAAAAAAATTCAATCATCTCTGTTGGCAATAGCATTAGAGAGAAGGACAAGAAGTTCATGGAACAATCTGGTATTCTCTGGGTGGCACTTCTAGAAAATAAATGCAGATGGGTAAGGAAAGGACATGAGTTGGGGGCAGCATTCTGCTGGTTATGCTATCCCTGTTCAATCCATGATGTGTAGCTAGGACTCTAAGTCTATCCATCAGTCATTTAGGCCACCTGAATTTGAAAACAGACCCTTAATACAAACAATAAAATTAGAAAACATTGATTTTGTAATGAAGAGCCAAGTATAAGGGTAAGTTGGTAAAGAAACCAGTGAAATTAGGCTGAAATTATTTCTTAGTAAAGGGATATGTTATAACCTTCCCCCCCTCCTTTTTTTTTAAACTCAGAATGCTTCACCATCATATTTAAGACTTCATTTCCCTGGCCAAAGAATCTGTGGCAAAGGTCAAAAGAACTGGAGGATTTATTGAAAGATGTAGACAAGAATCCCAGAGCCTTGGGAAACTCACTGAAGTGCATGAATAAATATTTACCTAACAAAGTATGATTCTTTTCTATCAGATGGTTCATTTTATATCCTTCCAGTAATTCTGAAAAATATGTGGGCCATTCTTGACAGTTTTCCAGATAAGGAAAATAATTGTCAGAGGTAAAGTAATTTTCTTAAGATCACACACTTCACTAATGGTGGAAGAAAATATCCAAGCTCTCTTTCCACCCAGGCTGGAACTCTTTCTGTGAGATTTATCTGATTAAGGCTAGCCAACATTGGACCCAATGCTATTGCTACATGACTTGGGGATCACAAATCCAAAGTGGGAAGGGACCTAGAAATCTTGAAGTTCAACCTCATTTTAGAGGTTTAGAGTTTACACTGTAGAGAATGGAGACATGGAAAGATTGTACCTGATTCTCATGATTCCCTGATCCTCAGTTTGGTCATCTGTAAAAATGGGAATAGCAACACTCACTAGAATTTTTGTCAGAGCTAAAATTTATTTATAAATTTTAAAGTGATAAGAAAAAGTAAACTTTTATAATTATTTATTAATTATCCATAAATACCCATGCTTCCCTCTGTCCTGCATGTTCAGCTAAATTAATTCAAATGCTTTATCTATCTTTGTACAATAAAATGTTATACCTGGCCTAGTATCAGAGGAATCTGGGTATCATAGTGAATAGAGCACTAGGCTTAGAGTCAGAAGTTCAAATCCCTCCTCAAATACTGTTTTCTGGGCAAGTCACTTTTAACATCTGTCTGCCTTAGCTTTCTTAACTGTGAAATGGAGATAATAATACAACCTACCTCCTTACTGTAGGGCCCAAATGAGATAACATTTGTAAAGGGATTACCAAAGTGTTTGGCACATGTTAGTGCTTATGAATTCTTGTTTCTTTCTATCCAATATGATATGAGTGATTCCTGGTTTATTGTTTGTTTTCAGTTATGAGGACAGCTTAATGTAATAGAAAACACACACACACACACACACACACACACACACACACACACACACAAGATTTAGTATCAAGAAACCTTGCAGCAGCAAGGTGTGCTCAGTGAATAGAGCACTAGTCCTGAAGTTATAAGGACCTGAGTTCAAATCTAGCCAGGATTTAATATCCTGGGCAAGTCACTTAACCCCAATTGATTCCTTCGCATTCTCCCTCCATCCCAAAAGAAAGCAAAAGATTCAGAAGCCACCTCTGTAATTTAATATCTGTGTTACTGTAGTCCACATGTGGTGCTTCAATTTCTTCATTTGTAAAATAGGAATAAAAATAGCCATCCTATCTCCCCTCCCAGGGGCATTTTGCTGAAAACTCAATATATCATGTAAACTATTACTATAAATAATTTTTCATGGAGAGAAACTGGCATAGCAAATAGAGAGACAGTCTTCAGACAGAAGATCTGGATTCAAGTTCCTCCATGGTGACTCTGGACAAATCACTCACCATTTCAGTGCTCTAGATAACTCCCTTAGTTGAAGACAAGGGACTCATCTTTGCTGGTCAAGGGAATTTCACGCAAGGGATTCCCTAAACTGATGAAATCATAGTTCTATTTTTTTTTTTAATTCTTCACATACTGTCCCAGATCTCCCTCCTTAACACTAGCAAGAATGTGAGAACAAGTCAGCTAGGATATGAGGTGTGACATTGTTTCTCTCCCATAATTGAAGGGAAAGGCAATTCTAGCCAAGCTCCAATCCCCGCTCAGAAGTACCAGACAAGAAAGCCAGAATCCCTCTTACCTCCTCCAGTTTCTCCACACGTCCCATTAACTTTGTGGTGACTGAATGAAGCTTTAAAAGATCCAGGCCATAGAAAGCCCCTTCCAGCATGTCTATGATGGTAGAAAGCTATGAGACAAATTGAAGATGAGTTAGACATTGTATACAGTAACAGCAACATTGTACAATGATCAACTATGAATGACTTTGCTCTTCTCAGCAATACTGTGATCCAAGATAATTACAAAGGATTCATGATGGAAAGTACTATACACACCCAGAACTAATGCAGATTGAAACATACTATTTTAACTTTTTTTTTTTACCATGCTTTCTTTTCTTTTGTTCTTTTTCTTCTTTCACAATATGGAAATATGTTTTACATGATTGCACATAGATAAATATCGAGTGGCTTACCATCTTAGGGAAGGGGAGGGAGAGAATTTGGCACTCAAAGTTTTATAAAAACTAAATGTTAAAAATTGTCTTTGCATGTAACTGGAAAAAAAGTAGTTACTATAAAAATAAAATACTATTTAAAAGAAAAAAGTTGAGTTAAAAAGAATGAAGGCTTATAATAGCTGTACCACAGAGAACGAGCTTCTTTCCATTCACAAGAATACTTTGGAGGCCAAGTGTACAGTTCCCTGAGTGGGAAGTTCCCAGCACTTTGGAGAAGAGCAGAATATACATAGTCCCTGAAGAGAAAGCCAAGCCCTACGCATACTCGGTCTCCATGAAGTCAAGGAAATGGGCCAGAACAACAATGTTGCTGTGTTAAGCTCTCCAGCTTGTGACAGACATTAAATCAGCAAGAAAAAAGATCAACTTTTATGATTCTCAAATGACACAAGGCCAGCAATGTGGTAAGTTCTATGAGGTCAGTGTGTCTAATCCTATTGTATCCCCCACCATTCCTCATACATAAAAACTATTCAATAAATATTGTGATATAATGGAAAAAGTCTTACATTTGGTAATCTGTGTTTCAATCCTGTCTCTGTTATTTCCTGGCTGTATAAGTGACTTTGAGCAAGTCATTTAATGTCTGTGGGATTTTAATCTCCTCACTTATAAAATGAGTGGTTTATGCTGTACTAAGTGATCTCTAAGTTCTCTTTTTTAGTTCGATGATCCTTTTTATTGAAGGAATGAATGGAGCTTTCAAGATCAAGAAATCTCCTCTATAATATTTAATGTACACTTAAATGCACATACACATTTCAAAAAAAGTGCTTCTAAAGCAATCGGCTTCATTTACACCTGAAAGTTCAAGAAGAAATGAATTATAGATCTATTAACCAGTCACTCAATGTTTACTAAGCACCTACTATATATGTATACATACATACATGTGTGTGTGTGTGTGTGTGTGTATATATATATATATATATATATATATATATATATATATATTTAAACACTAGGGCTAAAAAAGAGGCAAAAGGTAATTCCTATCTTCAAGGAGCTCACAATCTAATGGAAGAAATAACAAATTAGTAAATAAGTATAAACCAGCTAGATATAAGACAAATAGGATAACTAACAGAGGAAGGCACTAAAATTAAGAGCAGTTGAAAAAGACTTCCTAGGGCAGCTGGGTGGTACAGTGGATAGAGCACTAGCCCTGAAGTCAGGAGGACTTACTTGAGTTCAAATCTGGTCTCAGACACTTAACACTTCCTAGCTGTGTGACCCTAGGCAAGTCACTTAACTCCAATTACCTCAGCAAAAAAAAAAAAAAAAAAAAAAAGAGAGAGAGAGAGAGAAAAAGATTTTCTGTAGCATATGGGATACTGGTTAGGACTTAGAAAGGTCAGTAATCATAAAGGAGAAGGGAACACATTCTAGGATGGGATATACCTAGAGAAAATGCCCAGAGTTGAGAGATGGAATATCTTGTTCATGGAATAATCAGGAGATCAATGTCACTAGATTAAAGGTGTGCTGTGGAGAATAAGGAAAAAGAAGACTGGGGGATGGTAGGTAGAAGAGAAAGTTAAAGGTCTATACCAGGATAGTGACAATGTCAAAAGAGAGGAAGGGGCATATTTGAGAACTGTTGCAAAGGTGACTCAATAGGCATTCTTATAAGGGAGTGAGAGATGATAATGCCTAGATTTTGAGCTTGAGAGGATGGTGGTACTCTTGAGAGGAATAGGGAAGGAAAAAAGGATGAGGCTTAAGGGGAAAGAAAATGTCTTACTGGGCATCCAATTTGAGGTGTCTGAAAGGCAGTTGGAGTTGTGAGATTGGAGGTCAGCAGAGAGATTGGGACAATAAAGATAGATTTGATAATCATCAGCATAGAAAGGGTGACTAAATCCATGGAAACTGGTGAGATCACTAAATTATATAGCACAGAGGGAGAAGGGAAAAGGACTTAGGATAAAATTTTGAGATCCCCATGGTTAGAAGGTGTGATCTGGATGAGGATCCAGCAAAGAGATTGAGGAGTGACCAGACTGGTAAGAGAAGAACCAGGAGAGAGTAGAATCCAAAAAACCCAAAGAGAAAAGAATATCCAGTAGGAGAGGATAACCAATATTGTCAAGAGCTGCAGAAAAGTTAAGGAGAATGATACTTGAGAAAAAGCCATTGGTCCTGGCAACTAAAAGATCACTTTCCTTTTAGAGAAAGCAATTTCAGTGGAATGTTAAGGCCAAAATCTGGATTGTAAAGGAATTAAGCAAATGGGAGGAGAAAGAACCTATTGTTGGTGGCCTTTTCAAGGAGTTTAGCTACAAAGGACAGAAGAGATGATAGCTAGAGGGAAGAAATGACTAATTGAGGGTTTTTCAGGTTGGGATAGACATGGGCATGTTTGTAGGCAGTAGTGTCAGCAGACAGAGAGAGATGGAAAATAAGTCAGGTGGGGATGACACAGGGAGCAAGCTGTTAAAGAAGATGGACTAGAATGAGCTCATTTGAACAGGTAGAGGAGTTAGCCTTGGTAAGGAGTAAAGTCCTTTCATCATGTAAGACAGGGAGGAGACACAGAAACAAGGAAGAGAAAGTGGCAGGAGACATATGAGCAACAGGAGTTAAGAAAGAGAAGAGAAGAGGTTGTTTATAGCATATGGCCTCCATTTTGTCTGTAAAATATGAGCACGTCTTCAGCTGGAAAAGTGGGGAGAGGGGAGCCAGGGAAGAACTGAGGAGGGATGAAGAGTTTTGGAAGAGTCTGGGTGGAGAGTGAATTGATAAAGGAGGTATAGTAAGATTGCCTAGCAGCAATGAGGAACCAACTGTGGTTATGTATCATAAATTTGTAGTGGATGTAGTCACATAATTTTGTCTTTCTTCATCAGCCCTTGTTCTCTTTCCTACCATCTGTGTGACCTTGTGTGAACTACTTTTAACCTCTTTGTGTCTTCTTTTCTACAAAATTAAGGGGTTTGCTGAGATGATTTCTAAGGTCATTTACAGTTTTAAGTCCTATGGTCTGCTGGCCCTTTGCATAGCTGGCTATACTAATCCAAATGAAGAAACCTACTGATATGTAGTTTCTCCCCTTCTAGATTGTCTAATATTCTCCCTTTCATCTAGGTTCAGATCTGGTAGGAGGAGAGGTTTCTGAATCTCTTGCTGTAGATGGGACATCCACAATGTGGGTTTTTGCAGAATGAGATAACACATATTACATCAGTCTTGATGCGTTTGCAAAGATATCCTATCAAAGACAATTTAGATTTCTTCTGCTTAGCCCAGAAAATAGAACAGAGACCAATAAGTGAGAGTTATGGGGGAGATAGAACCCAGTTTGACATAAGGAAAAACTTCCTAACAATTAGAACTGTCCAAAAATAGAACAAGCTGTCTTGGGGTGGGGGGAGAAAGGGTAGTGAATTTCCCATAATTGGAAGACTTAAAGTTTAGCCAGAATGAGTATTTATTGGGAATGTTATAAATGTTAGGGTGGGAATACATGACCTTGAGGTTCTTTCCAAGTATAAATCTATGGAACTAAAATCCAAATAACTGCTAAATTGCACCCCATGGAAGAATCATCCTGGGGATAATATAATAAACATAGAATTTAAGGAAATGTTCTTCTCCCTACTTATTCCCAGCTCTTTTCTGGTCCTCATGGCCTGAGCATCTTAGGGACACATGGACTGCCACATGGAGAGGAACCTCTCCTCCTGCCTATTAGGATGTCTCTATTCAGAATGAGGGCTGGAATCATTATGACATCAGAATTTATTTAAAATGTCTAATAATAATGGCATGGTCCTAACACCATTATCTAGGAGTACATTTTAAATGCAGAGATGAACTTGTATACTTATATACTTAGAACAAGCAGATATCAAAAGGGAAATGGAGTTTAAAATCCTGGGCCAAACTTGGGAACTCTCTCAAGTACAAGATAATGCTCAAGAGTTTTCCAACCTCATTGGGTATCAAAAATAAATGGGTTACTGGACCTTTTATCCCTTGGAACCAACAGCCATTGTGCTCAAGACAGATAAACTGTGTTGCTTCTTCATTTTATGGTTTCTCCTGCTCATAATGAGCAGCCCATCCAGAGTTCTGTTCCTATTTCTTCCTTCTCCTCTCTGGTCAAGAACTCAGAGCTCTTTGGAGTAGTAAGTTCTGGAAGCAATTTACAAACCAAATCTCTGTGGTCCTCATCTTTATGGGCAGTAACAGATCCCTTCCTTTCTGAGTCACGAAGGATTATATCATCAATCAACAAATCATCCTTGAGCACCAGTGAAGGAGAGGAACAGTATCACTACCTTTAGAGTAACTAGAAATCAAATCCTTTCAAATCAGTCCACAAAAGACCAAGACATGATTATTGAACCCATTCTAGAAAAGGAGACTGGAAATCTAGGCTAAAATGAGTTATCCAAAGTACTATAAAGAAAAGGCTTTCAAAGAAATATGTCTCTGGAGTGTTTATCAAGCACTTAATCCATTAAACTAGGCATTTGTCCTTTACAGAGAGTTTTTCTCAATCCAGTTAGACTTAATTATGATTTCACAAATATAAAATATGATAGGAAGTAGAAATGATATTGACTTTTAAGTCAGAGGGCCTGGGTTGCAATATTGCCTCTGATGTTTGCTTAATCTCCTTATACTTTAGTTTTTTTCAGCCATACAATAACAGGGTTGGATTAGATGGCTCTTTAGCTCTAGATCAAAACTCAAATCCAGATTTTATTTTGATTTACTATGATTATTATACATTATATTGTAAATTAATAATAAAGATATATTTATTAATTTTGATTTGTTATTAATATTCGTGTTTTTATTCATTATGATTTTGGACAAATCACTTTCCCTCTCTGGACCTCAGCTTCCTTATCAGTAAAGTTAGGGAGTTGGACTAAATCATTTCTAAGGTTTTTTTGAACTTCAAAATCCTATAATCCTCTCCTGAAGTCCTGTCACACCTCTTTTGTAGCATAGAGGTGACTCTAGGTTTTGAAGGATTTTGAAAATATATGAGAGGTGATTGACAGAGGGAGCAATCACTCTGAGATAATTCTAGGATTTTGAAGAATATTGGGTGCCCATGGAGTGTAGGCTCTGAGACATCCTGCCCCTCCTAAAAAGCCTAATAATAACAATAACAATAATGCCTAACATTTATACAATGCTTAAAGATTTCCAAAGTGTTTTCAATGCATTTAATCCTCACAACAACTACATCTATTCAATATACATATGAACAACCAGATAGGACCATAAAGATTTAAATGATTTGTCTAGTTATACAGCCAGTAAATTACTGAGGCAGGATTTGAACCCAGTTCAGCACTCTTATCTGATGTGTATGGGTCTGGAATATGTAAGAGAATAGTGGACTGTGTTTGAGTTATTTGAGAACCAGCTTTCTAAGTCTGAAGAGATGTCACCAGATAACTGAATGGCTTCCAGTCCCAAGCTCCTGAATTTTTTTTTAACTGAAACAACTCACACAGGCTGTCTACTAAGTATGGAGGAGGGGTGATCTGATCTCTGTGTAAGAGAATGCCCTTGGTTATGAAATCATGGTTCTTTGGGAATATTCAAGTAAAAGAAGGGTAACCTAGCAGAAAAGAGATAAAGAGCCCATCTCAGTCTGGCTCAAGCTCTGCCCCAGGCACACTGCCTGTGGGACCTGGCCTCAGCAGACCAGAAAATGGTTTTAAGTTCCTAATAACTACCAAGGTAAAGAGCTTCCTTATTAAGTCAACAGCCCTGAAGTCAGGAGGACCTGAGTTCAAATCTGGTCTCAGACACTTAATACTTCCTAGCTGGGTGATCCTGGGCAAGTTACTTAACCCCAAATGCCTCAGGGAAAAAAAATTAAGTACACAATAAAATCATAGGTCTTTGCTACCATCCTACTCCTGACCCCTAATGGTGCCAACAACATTGAAAATGGAATTGCCTCTCTCTCCATTCAGCCATCCTACCTAGAGTGTTATTTTCAGATAATTCTGATCTTGCACAACTCTTTCTCAGAAACTCACTGTAATTCCTAATTAGCTCTTATGGCCTAGATTTGGACTCGTATAGCATTCCCAACATCGATCTCTGTCGGGATCTCTTCGATCTCTGTTGCTCCATCCCCATTCCCAGCACATCCTGATCAACCCTGAGTGTGCTAAGCTAAGTGAAAAGTTCCATTCTGGGATAGAAGGAAAGGGCTCACATCTTCTACATCATGGCGCAGTGGAAAGAAAGCAGAATTTGGAATCAGAGGGCTTGGATCTAGATTCTAGCTATATGCAAGTTGCTTCTTTTCTTTACTTCCGTTTCCTTATCTACAAAACAATGGAGTTAGATTAGAAGCCTTCTAAGAGTCCCCAAGATTCTAAATTAATGGCACCATACCTTGAAATCACGGGCATCTGCCTCACGCAGCTGTTTCAGCCTAAAGTCTCCCTCACAAGGGTTAAGGGCTGATGGTGGAGCCACACAGGCACACTTGCAAGCTGGCCCGGAGGTGATTGTCTCCACGGTGTAAAAATCTTCAGCTCGTGAAGTTCCTTCATTGATTCTTTGGCAGGCATCTCTGCCCAGAGGTCTCACCACACACTTACACTGACAATTTGAGCCTTCTGTGACAGCTTTCACCTTGTCATAGTCTCCTAGTAACTACAAGGGAGAGAGGAAACGAGAGAGGGAAGTGAGGAGAGAAAGAGAGAGAATGAGAGAGAGAGATGAAGAAGAGAGAGAATGAGAGAGACAGATGAAGAAGAAAGAGAATAAAAGAGAAAAGAAAGAGAGATGAAAGGGGGAAAGAAAAGAGGGAGAGAGGAAGAAGAAAAAGAAAGAAGAAAAACAAAAAGAAGAGAGATGAAAGAAGAGAAAGAGAAGAGAGGGATAAAGGGAGAGAGAAAGGAGAGGAAGAGAGAAGGAGATGGGGAAAAGGAGAATGAGAGAGGAAGAAAGGGAGAGTGAGAGACAGAGACAGAGAGACAGAGAGATAGAGACAGAGACAGAGAGAGAAAGAGACAGAGACAGAGAGAGAGAGACACACACAGAGAGAGACAGAGAGACAGAGAGAGAGACACACACACACACACAAATAGAGAGAGAGAGAGAGAGAGAGAGAGAGAGAGAGAATTAGTTCAAAGGCTGCCAATGGGTTTTAAAAACTTTGCATGTCTCCATTAGCTAGTCAGGGACATCAGACAACTTGAAGTAAATAGATCAGTGACATAAAATGCTGACTCTGACATTTCTTTGAAGCTTCTCAGATTTCTACTCTTGCAGGTTTTTTTTTTTTTTTTTTTTTTTTTTTTTTTTTTTTTTTTTTTTTTTTATTTTTTGTTGGTTGTTGGTTTTTTTTTTTTTTTTTTACATACAAAAAAAAAAAAAAAAAAAAAAAAAAAAAAAAAAAAGAATCAGTGAAACCCACTACCCATCTACTAGCTTTTGCCTTCAGCTAAAGATAAGATTTAGGTAAGGGGGGGAAGGAGGAAGCTGACAATCTCTCTCTCTCTCTTTTCCTCCCTCCCTTTCTTTCTTTCTTTTTTCCTTCCTTCCTTCCTTCTTCCATACTTTCCTCCCTCTCTTCCATACTTTCTTTACTCCCTCTCTTCCATACTTTCTTTCCTCCCTACTCTTTCTTTCTTTTCTTTCTTTCTTTCTTCCTTCCTTCCTTCCTTCCTTCCTTCCTTCCTTCCTTCCTTCCTTTCTCTCTCTCTCTCTTTCTTTCTCTCTCTCTCTCTCTCTTTCTTTCTTTCTTTCTTTCTTTCTTTCTTTCTTTCTTTCTTTCTTTCTTTCTTTCTTTCTTTCTTTCTTTCTTTCTTTCTTCTTTTCTTCCTTCCCTCCCTCCTTCCTTCCTTCCTCTCTATTTCCCTCCCTTCCTATCTCCCTCCCTCCCACCTCCCCCCTTTTTTTTCTTTCTTCCTTTCTCCTGGTTAAGGGTTGATTTTTCTTCTAGGCAGCACATGAAGGCATAATTCAGACTACAAAAATAGACTGCTGAGTCTCACTCCTCCTACAATGTGAAACATTTCCTTTTGAGAGCTTCTCTCCGATCATCTCCTAAGGAAAGAAAACATTTCAATATTCCTTGTCCCCGGGCAATTGCTAACCAAATCAGAACCTATGTGAGAAGAACCAGAGAGAAATTTGGTCTAAGTATCTTCCCTTTTTCAAAGTCTTCTTCACATCCAGGAATCAATGTCCTTTTCCAGGAATGGAAAAGATTTTCATTTTAACTACCTATCCCACCGATCACCTGCTACTCTACCAGGCATTCTGCTAGGTCAAGTGGAAATGTTGCTGGAAGAGGGATACTGTCTGAGTAGAACAAGGCTTGTAAGGTTTTCCTTAAGAAGATTAGGTTTCTTCTAATAATAATATTTGGTTTAGGGATGTTGTCAAATACAGAATGGATCAGTGGAAAATGGAGCTTTCGTTCAAGATGACTTAAGCTGCATGTCTTTGCAGGCTGACAGTAAATTGTAGCTTTCCCTGAAATCTTGCCTGGAATCTGACAGATTTCTTCATTAAGGCTCTGAGTGGATTCCTTCCATTGGAGGAGTATGGATTTTGGAAAAGTTGTGGGGAGAAAGTATTCAAAATTTCAGATAGACCATCATAGATTTATGTGGAAGGATTCAGGGAAAGAGGTGTGTGGAGGAGTATATGTAATACACGAATGATAACACTAATAGCTGACACATATCTTGTGCTTTAAGATTCATTTACATTATCTCAAATAAGGATAGGAAGGTCAATCAATTTCCAACTGGAGTTAAAAAAAAAAAAAACAATTTTCTTTGTAGGGAGAAAAGCTAATAGGGTTCTACGGCTCCAGCACCGTCAGTGTTATGGGGGTAGGGGGTCCAGGTCTGCGCTAACTCTCTCCTGAAAGAGAACACCTCCCACACATCATCACGAATGTTTGGCTGAGCATGAAAGGCTCACGGAGTATTAATCCCTCGAGGGTTGTCACTGCTTGTCCATCTGTCACTTATTCCCCTGTTTCCTGGCTGTCATACATTCTAAACAGACTGGGGTGGTCTGTGGATGTACTGTGTATCCACCTGTTTTTCCATCACACAGAATCCAGCTTGTCAATCATATCATCAGCTTCTTGATCACTCTGTACTTTTTTATTTTTTGCCTTCTCATAGTTTCCTCTCCTCGATCTGTCTGTCTCTCACTCCGTGCTGTTGGCTGTCTCTGGGAGTCTCGTGACCTGTGTCTCCTAGCACAGACACTTGGGTCCCCTGTCGAAACCTCGGTCACCAAAGGCAAGAGAAGACTGGATTTCTCAAATAGTTTTAACCACAGACATTTCTTTGTCTATGAGGATGCTGTGGGACTTCCCTCCCCCTCTCTCCTCCTCTAACAAACTTGAAAGAGCTTTCTGATTTCAGGATACAGGATGAGCCATATCCCCAAACATCTCTTATGAAAACTCTCCGAAGTAACCCATCACCTTACTCCTTAGGGGAGCAAGAGTTGCCTCACAAACCCCGAGATGCCACCTCCCCTGCACCCCCCAAATTCTTAATGCCCCATCTCCACCGAGGACAAGCAAAGTGATGGCTGTGGGGCAGTGTCTCACCTGAGATAAAATGTTCTCCTGGTTGTCCGCTTCGTTTTGCAGGGTTTCGTCCTCCGTGGGTGCCTCCGTTTGCAGAGTTGGGGGCTCGCTGGACCCTGTAGGGGGAGGGCTGGACTCTTGACCCCAGGCCACAGCCAGTACAACCCAACAGAACAATATCAATTGCTTAGCCATGAGGGATGGGGCGGAAGGTGGGAGCTGCGCACCTGAAGGACCTGGAGAAGGGGTGGGGGGAGGAAAGGGGAGGGAGAACGCTAAGAAGGGGTTAAGGAGAGATCCGTGTGTTGGCTGGAGGCGGGGAATAACGGTTCCAAGCGTCTTCTCGGGTTAGGTGCGGGTCGGGGGAGCAGGAAAGTGAGCCCTAGAGCCCTTCTGCATCTCCTGCCTTCCAAAAGCAGTCCACAATCACAGCAGCAGCCACAGCAGCAGGAGCAGGAGTCCCGAATGGAGAAGCGCACCGGATCCTAGGAAAGCGCAGGGGCCCGCCTGGGGGAGGGATCAGGTGGAAGCTGTGCCCCTCGGCTGAGGAGAGGTGCGGGGGGAGGGACAGGCAGGGCGCAGACCCCGTCTAATGCCACCCAGGAGGTGGCAGCTCAGGCTGCAGGGCTGGGGGCCGTGATCGGGCAGCGGCAGCGGCAGCGACTGAAGCAGCGCGGGTTTCTGAAGCCGGCTAAAGTCGGGCTGCAGCTTAGGTGGAGGGCTACGAGAGGGAGGGAGGGAGGGAAGGGGGCAGGGAGAGAGGGAGGGAGGGAGAAGGGGGGAGAGGCCGGGCCGAGAGGGAGGGGCGGAGTCTCTATTGTGCTTCTGCCCAGGGGATGCGGCCAGTTACAGAGAGAAGGCTGGGGAATGGGGAGGGAAGAGGAGGGGAGGGGAGGGGAGGGGGGCAGAGAGCTGGCAAAGCAGGAGAGCCCCCCCCCCCCCCCCCCCGAGTCTGTGTATATGTGAACCCGTCCGAGTGTCTGGGACTTTTTGTTATTGTGCTTGTCCATTCCCCCCATCCCCACCTTCTTTTAGGGTCCTTCTAGTGAAGTTGGAACGAGTCTCGGGGCAAGGAGCGCACGGGCGAGATGCCCCAAGAGGCACCTCTCTCTGCACTCTGTCGAGGTTGAGTGCGTGTAGGGGTACCCCTACATTGGGGGTCTTCATCCCCTATTGGGTCGGAGAGTTCCTAGTTCCCCCCTGACTTTGAGCCCAAAGGAGCCTTTAGTATATTCCCGACGTTTTAGGCTAAGTCTCGGAAGGAAAGAATTTTCCTTTCTTTTGCCCAGTTCTTATTCTCGTGACCTTACCCTTGGGGGTTGCGTCTGGCTGAGTTTGAATTTAGCCGGTTTGATATGTTTTAACTCCTCCTCCTCTGCTTTATGACCTGAAAATACCTCCACCCTGAGGATGAGAATTGTACTTACTTCGGAGATTTTCAGTGAAAAAAAAAATCATTCATATATATATATATATATATATATATAAATACACACACACACACACACTACATATATGTGGATAGAGCATTAGGTTTGGAGTCAGAAAGACTTGAGTTCAAATATGGATCCAGACATCAACTGTGTAATCCTGAGCAAGTTACTTAATCTCTGTTTATCTCAGTTTCCATATTATAAAATAGAAATAATCATAGCACCACTCTCTCAGGGTAATTGTGAGCATCAAAGGAGATCACAATTGTAAAGCCCTTAGCACACTTTCTGGCACATAGTAAGCGCTACATAAATCTTAATTATTGTCGTTATTATTGCATGCATAAATATAGGAAGACTTTTTTGTTCTGGAAATGCTAGTGTCCTACTTCCTAAACTACTTTGTATTTATTAACCTTGTCTTTATACAGTACTTATTTTTTTTAATGTACTTGTCTCTTTCATTGGAATGTAAGTTCCTTGTGAATAGGGATGGTTCCTTTCTTTGTATTTGTACTCCCTGGGTCTAGTACAGCACCTTGAAGTAATAGCAATTTAATAAATACTTGTTAATTGATATGCATATAAACATATGGCATCTCTCTCCATATGTTGTTCACATTATTTGTTTAAATATGTGTATGCATGTATGTGTTTATGTATGTATTGTATATTTTTGCGTGCATAAACACATATGTAAAATACATTCTGGACCTGTGATTTCAATCCTGTAGGGAACTTCAGGTAAGGAAAATTTGGCCACTGGTGTTTTGCAGCCATTTTATTATTCAGTCCTATATATCTCTTTTTGATTCTGTGAACCATAGCCCACCAGTATTTTCATTAGAATTTTCTTGGCAAATATTTAGGAATGGTTTGCCATTTCTTTCCAGAGTTCAATTTACAGGTGATGAAACTGAGGCAAACAGGGTTAAGTGACTTGTCCAGAGTTTTACAACTAGTATCTAAGACCAGATTTGAACACATAAAGATGAACCTTCCTGATTCCAAGCCCAGGACTCTATTCAGTTCATTACCTGATTACCCTTGGTCCTCTAACTATTGCGATTGGAAAGATTTGAACACTCTAAGGCAGGCCCTCCATTCACTACCACTGAATGTCTTTTATAGTTGTATTACACATTTAAAAATAAAAAAAAATAAAATTATATACTTAAAATTAAGAATGCTGTGACTTTGAAGTCTTCTCCAACTCTGAAATTTTGTCACTATAGTTCAATAAAATTGATTTTCTTGTGTGTGTACATGTGTTTGTTTTCAAACAGAAATACTACTGATTAAGAACCACAATGATTACTAGAGACAAGTGTTACTGATGGACTTTCTGCAAGTCCCTTGACTTGAGTTTTATTCTCAGAATTTTGGTTTCCTCTTTCAGTTAGATGAGGGCATTGGACTAGATGACCTCTGAGGTTTCCTTTATGAAAGATTGAGTTGAATAGTGAAAATAGCATGGAGTTGGAAGACCTGTTTTAATGTCCTTTCTATAATTGTGTAAGATTAGGTTAATGGCTTCAACTCTTATATGTTGCTCCTAAGCATTTTCCTCCTCCTCCTCATATATCCCATGTTCTGTAAATAAGACTATAATTTTAAGTGGGATGTGTCAGCTTATATGCATGAGATTTATTAATCAAGCACAATAAAGAAAAGTCTGGTCAGTTTAACCCAGTTTCTAGTCTAGACTTCTTTATCAAAAATTTGTAACCAAGTTAGTTTTTTCTTCTGAAAGCTCACTGGTCAGTGATACTTATTATCTTACATTATTATCTTGAAGCTTGCAACATTTTGTGGAAACCGAACTTTTCAGTGTTTTTCACTTGCCCAGGGTTGCACAGCTAGTAAGTGTTGAGAGTCTAAGACCGTATTTGAACTCAGGGCCTTGTGACTCCAGGGTCAGTGCTCTATCCACTGCACCACCTACCTGCCCTTATATTTTATTTTTAAAAATTTCTAGTGCTTATCAAGTTCTTGACACATAGTAGGTGCTAATAAATGCTTGTTGACTGACTGACTCATTGGGTCCTTTCCTCATCTGTAAAAGAGTGAGTGTGTTGATGGTCCCTTCTAAGCCTGTGATTCTATACCAATTTATTGTATAAAGCTAAGAGTGTGAATCTAGTGTGAAGAAAGCCTGACTCTCTCCATCAGAATATAGGATTGCAAGAATTTTAAGTCACATATCCTCACTTACTGAGTCTCAGTTTCACATTTGAAAGTCAGATGATCTGGGTTCAAATCTTAGACCTTCTACTTACAAGGTAACAGCCAATATAATATCTATAAACTGAGAGTAATGGTGATTTCTAAGGTCTTTTCCAGATCAAAATCCAATGTTGTTATTGCCATAACTATAAAAATTATACACAATTATCACAACAATTATCACAATCACAAAGGAAGGGTCATTTCCCACCATGATATTAGGATTAGGGTAGATGTCTTCTTGGATGTGAAGAAAAAGAGAGTGAAGAAAAGCTTTAGGAGCATAGGGGCTCAGCTGTAAACCATGACTCCCTTTCTCTTTGGGATTTCTTTATAGTCCCCATGAAAGAAGCATTCTTTTATCTTCCCACTTGTCTTAGAGGCTTCTGGCTTCCTTGAATATCTCTTTCAGTTCCTTCTGTTGAAAATCAAGATGTATTGCAGAGGGTGGTAAATAAAGGAAAGCTGGCTAGAGAAAAGAGTGGGAAATGGTTTGCCATTATGCTGTGTAATTTAGAAAACGCACCTGCCTAGTACTAGCAGGATCAAACAGCAACAGAATTACCCCAAAGCAACATGATTTTGCCAATCCCTTTCCAATAGACCTGCCCAGAGGTGGGACTCAGGCCACAGCACTGCCATAAAGAAAGGTACAGAATTACTGAAAGCATAGCCCCAAACTGTCATATTTGCCTAATTCACATGGCTTTGCTGTTAGTGCTCTCTAAAACTGGTGTCCCTATTACAGTTTTTGAGGAAGTTAGATAGCACAGTAGATAGTACACAGGGCTTAGCGATCAGGAAGATCTGAGTTCAAATCCATTATCTGAAACTTACTAGCTTTGTGACCCTGGATAAGTCCCTTAACCCTGTTTGCCTCAATTTCCTCATCTGTAAAGTGAGCTGGATTAAGAAATGACAAGACACTCTAGTAACTTTGCTAAGAAAACCCCAAATAGGGTCACAAAGAGTCAGATTTTTTAGAACACCAAATTACATTTTTGCTTGTACCTTCAATGGAGTCTCAAAATTTCCAGAAATTTTCTCTCTGCTACTTGTCTCTTCTCCTTTGTTCTTGTAAATTGTCTTCTTTTTTCTCACCATGCCCCTTCAAGGAGTGTAAAGTCCTGGGAGGGAAGGAGGACTTCAGAAAACCTATTTTTATTTAAAGTATTTTTTTAAATTTAAATTTAGGAGGCTTCCCTCCAATAATGTTTCAAATTGGCTTTTTAAAAATGTCCTTCAAATTTCTAAATATTTAAAATATTGTAATTTTATGAGCAAATCAAGTCCAGTCATAAAGTATTTTCACATTCCCTAAGTTAACAGAATGACTTTAGATATGTAAAGAACACCAGTCCGTCCCTTTTTCAAGTGGTACATGTATTTCTACTTTTCTACAAAGATTTTATCCCTCCAGAACAGAAACTAGAATTTTTTTGCTATTGGGCTGAATGTTACAAAACCAGTAAAGAACAAACAGCCTAAAGCCTGTTCCTAGTTGTGGGTCTAGGAAGGACACCAGTTATGGTTGTAACATGAGTTATAGGTCACTTCTGGGGAAACTACTGAATGGAAAGGGAAAAGCCAGCTCATTTCAAATCAACAGTCAATTTTACTAAGTCCTTTAATTTTAGTCAATCAACAAGTTTCTGTGAAGCACCTACTATGAGCCAACCACTATATTAGATCCTGAAAATACAAAGACATAATATACTATATAATATATTCTTTTGGAGGAGAGAGCATACTGATATACAAGTAAGTATATATAATAGATAAATATATACAAAAAGTATAACCAAGTATATACAAAGATAAATTAAAAACAAGTACATAGATAAGTATATACAAAAACAAATAAAAGTTAAATTGGGGGAAGGGCTGCACTGGCATCTGGAGGAAGGGATCAGCAAAGGATTTTAGTAGGCAGTGAGCCTTGAGAAAAATTTTGAAGGAAACCAGGAGTTCCAAGAGATGATTAAAGTTTGTGTGTGTGTGTGTGTGTGTGTGTGTGTGTGTGTGTGTTCTAAGCCTGGGAGATGGCCAGTAAAAAGGGACATGGAAGGCTGTAATCAGAATCATAAGTTTACAGAATTTGAGAGTTAGAAAGAATTTCAAAGGCCATCCATTTTGTAAGGAACAGCAAAAAGCCAGTTTAGGTGCACTATAAAATCTAGTAAATGGTATGGTTGGGACCAGGTTGTGAAGGGCTTTAAAAGCTAATATTTTAACTAATTATTCTTGCTAAACATTTATTTTTACTTGTTGAAAAACTACAAGTGCTATTAGTGCTTTCTAAAACTGGTATCCCTTTTACAGTTTTTGGGGGAAGCTAGGTTGCCCAATGGATAAAGCACAGGGTTTGGGGTCAGGAAGATCTGAGTTCAAATCCATCATCTCAAACTTACTAGCTTTGTGACCCTGGGTAAGTCACTTAACCCTGTTGCCTCAGTTTCCTCATCTGTAAAATGAGCTGGATTAGGAAATGACAAGGCACTCCAGGATCTCTGCTAAGAAAACCCCAAATGGGGTCACAAAGAGCCAGACCCAATAGAACACCAAGTTACAGTTTTGCCTGTACCTCCGATTGATTCTCAAAATTTCCAGGAATTTTCAATGTTTATTCCACTCAGATTGACTTCAAGTTTGCTTTCTTGCTGTTTTTTTTGGGGGGGAATACTATTTTATGTGACCTCAATTCTGTTCCTTAGGAGAGAGGGGGAAAACATACTTTTCCTTTTGTCTCTGTTTTTCATATTATATTTTGTTCTTCTGGAATCCTCTAAGTATCAATAACAAGGAAAGTCTAAAATAGAGAAATGTATTTCTGCCAAAAGTGTTCACTCATCAGTGTCATGGAAGATCACTGCAGACAGTGAGATTGTCCAGATCTTCTTTTTGCAAATGATATTGTGTGACTACATGATAAAATACAGTGCTTTCTTCAGTGAACTCAAAGAAACTGGGCAATGGGTCCAAAAGATGGAAGCAGTCATTGATGGAGAGACTATGGAAAAATATGCACACTTGAACATTGCTGGTAGAGTCATGAATTGGCCCAAATATTCTGGAAACAATTTGGCATGGTGCTAAAAATATAACTAAAATGTATACAGCTTTTAAGTCAGATATTACTATTACAAGGAATATACTTCAAAGAAATCAAAGACAAAAATAAAAGTTCTATAACATCAAAATATTCATAGAAGCACTTTGTGTGGTAAAAAGGAATTGGTAATAAATATACATCTCCCAATTCAAGAATAGTTAAATAAATTGTGGTGTATGAATGTAATAGAATGTAATAGAGTATTACCAGAAATTTTCTGGTAATTTCTGAAAGAAATAATAAATAAAAATTCAGAGATATACAGGAAGAGATATATGAACTGAAGCCAACTAAAAGAAGTATGACTACAACAATATAAAAAGGAACAATATAAAAAAACACACACACAATGACTACAACAATACAACAACAGCAAAACCCCCACAAAAACTAACTCTACTTATAATGAGCAAACATGACTGTGAAAAAAATTCACCTCTTCTTCTTTACTAAAGTTGTTGCTAAAGTTGGACATTACAGTCTCCATCATGGTGTATATTCTGTCAGACACAATTGAGGTATTGATTGATTTTACTAAATTCTTTTCTTTTTCTTTTTTATTCTTTATTACAAGGGATAATTTCTTTTTTAAAAAGATTTTTTATTAAAGCTTTTTACTTTCAAAGCATATGCATAGGTAATTTTCACCTTCACCCTTGTAAAACCCTGTGCTCCAAATTTTTCCCCCTCTTCCCCTAGATGGCAAGTAATCCAATATATGTTAAACATGTGTGATTCCTCTATACATACTTCCACAATTATCATGATGCATAATAAAAATTAGATCAAGAAGGAAAAAAGGAGAAGAAAACAAAATGCAAGCAAAAAACAATAAAAAAAAAAGTGATCCACACTCAGTCCCCACAGTTCTCTCTCTGGATGCAGATGACTCTCTTCATCACTAAACCATTGGAACTGGCCTGAAACACTTTGCTGTTGAAAAGAGTCAAGTCTCTCCAGGCCTCTCTAAAATCATCCTACAGATCATTTCTTATAAAAAAAAAATAATAATGTTTGTATACCATAACTTATTCAGTCATTCTTCACTTGATGGGCATCCACTCAACTTCTAGTTCCTTGCCACTACAAAAAGGGCTGACACAAACATTTTTGCACATGTGGGTCCTTTCTTCTTTTTTATGATCTTTTGGGGATACAGGCCCAGTAAAGATACTGCTGGATCAAAGAGTATGCACAGTTTGATTGCCCTTTGGGCTTAGTTCCAAATTGCTCTCCAGAATGGTTGACTCCACCAACAACGTATTAATGTCCAAGAGACGTTTTCTGAAAAAGAAATTGGGAAGTATAAAAACTTAAATATGAGGTCATTGTTTTATAATATTACAAGAGACCTTTGATAAAGTAGGAATTATCTGGGTAGCTAGGTGATATCATGGATAGAGTGCTGGCCCTGGAATAAGGAAGTCTTGAAATATCTGTGACCTAAGTAGTCATTTAGCCTCTGTCTCAGTTTCTTCATTTATAAGATGAAGATAATATTAGCTCTTCCCTTTCAGAATGATTGTGAGGATCAAATAAGGTAACATTTGTAAAGAACTTAGAACAGCACCCGGTGTATAGTAGGTGTTGTTAGCTTTTATTATTAAATTTTTGTAATTAAAAAAATTTTAAATCATTAAAACTTTTTAAAAAAGAAAATAAAAACAAAAATATCAATGAATACATTTTTAATGAAAAAAGGGAAATTTTCAGCTTTTATTACCTGTAAAATTGTGACTTTTTTATTTTTTAAATTTTGAGTTCCAATCCTTTTTCCTCTCTTCAGCACGCCCCAAAGCCATTTGGAAGGCAAGTAATATGATACTCATTATGCATGTAAGTCATTTAAAACACATTTCTACATTAGCCATGTTGCAAAAATAAAATAAACAAAAAAAATAAAGAATGTAAAAAGCAATGTGCTTCAATGCATACTCAGAGTAAATCAGATCTCTCCCTAGAGGTGGATAACATCTTTCAAAATCAGTCCTTGGAATCATTTTGGATCATTGTACTGATTAGAGGAGTTAAATCTTTCACAGTCAATTATTATAATTATGTGGTATTTTAAATAATGCCAATGATACTTGATGTATCTTTTAAACACAATAATTCCTTCAGGGGCAGGTAGGTGGTGCAGTGAATTTAGCACCAGCCCTGAAGTCAGGAGAGCCTGAGTTCAAATGTGGCCTCAGACACTTAACACATCCTAGCTGTGTGACCCTGGGCAAATCACTTAATCCCAATTGCCTCAGCAAAAAAAAAAGAAAAAAGAAAATGAAATATTCTTTCAATGAATCATGGGTCACTATCAAATTGGAAGATTTTCCAGTGGCTTACTATAGGGTTTCTTAAACTTTTTTCACTCATGACCCCTTTTTTCTCAAGAGATTTTTATATGCCTACCTGGCATATAAGTATATAAAATAGGTATATAAATTAAATTATTTATTTATTGATATAAATTGAAATTAAATTGATTGAAATTAAAATTATTGATAATAAATTATAATTTCATACCCACATTCAGTTACATGATCCCACATGGGATTGCAACCCCCAGTTTAAGAAGCTTTGACCTCAAAGATTCTGGTGACTGTAAACACACATGCTGTTAATATGACTCATGTTAATATGACTCAAGATATTATAGAAAGCATCACCAAAGTCATGTATGATGAGAATATGAGATGAGTTGGTCATGTAACTACAGTGAATATATCATCCACAAGCCCAAATATTAACTGATACTAATTAAATTAAATTGAATTGAATTTTAAACTTCCCTTCCCCCAATCTTAAAAGATTAACAGAAAGACTTCAATGTGTTAGCTAAGTTCTGTTTGTGAGAAGGTTTGTATAAGTCACAATGTATATGGGTGAAAGGAATCTAAAGAGGAAATTTAGCCTTAACTATTCAACTTAGTTGCTATAGTAGAGGCAATATCTCCTCTCACTTATAATTCCTTTATAAAAATATCAGTATTCTTTGGTGGTTCTTCTCAGTATCCCTATCTCTGTTATGTCTGCCCTCTTATAGTACCCTCATGAGGTTATCAGAAACAGGGCTGCTTCTGCTAAGAGGTTCTGGGAGCCCAGACTTGAACTGACTTTCTGTCAGTGTGGGCATCCTTGCTTAGACTCTCCTTCTTGTATCCTAATCAGCATCTACAGCAACAGGTTCCTCTCTATGAAGGTATGTCCTCAGAAAGGGAAACATCTAAGATTCCATACATAAAGAAAATCAGCTAGTTTACAAGTTAGATAATAAAGAATAGACCTCTGGTTTGGAGCAAGGTCCATAGGATGGATGTTCTCCGTAAGTTCTTATTGAATGAATTAAACTTGGAAACTCTGAATAAGTGTTAAATGGAGAATTTGCCAATAAAGAACCCAGTCATGCGTATTTGTTTGTTTAATGATGTGTGGATGATTGAAGCTTAGAGCTCCACTTAAAAGCATCTCCAGGCTCAGAAATTTCTCAGCCCATCAAAAACCTTACAATCTAATTGCAAAAGAAAAGACATGGCCAATGTGATAATTTGTTTTGCTTGTCTATATTTATTTGTTACAAAGAAGGGTTCTATTGTGTGTGTGTGTGTGTGTGTGTATGTGTGTGTGTGTGTATATGTGTGTGTGTGTGTGTGTGTGTGTGAGAGAGAGAGAGAGAGAGAAGACAGAGAGACAGATAGAGAGACAGAGAGAAACAGAGAGACAGATACAGAGAGACAGAGACAGAAAGAGAGAGAGACAGAAAGAGAGAGAGGCAGAGAGAGACAGAGAGACAGAGACAGAAGAGAAAGAGACAAGAGACAGAGACAGAGAGAGACAGAGACAGAAAGACAGAGACAGAGAGACAGAGACAGAGACAGAAAGAGAGAGAGACAAGAGAAAAAGACAGAGAGACAGAGAGAGACAGAGACAGAAAGACAGAGACAGAGAGGCAGAAAGAGAGAGAGAGACAGACAGAGAGAGAGAAAGGGAGAGACAGAGAGAGAGACACAGAGAGAGAGACAGAGACAAAGAGAGAGACAGAGAGACAGAGAGAGAGAGAGACAGGAAAGAGAGAGAGAGAGAGAGAGAGAGAGAGAGAGAGAGAGAGAGAGAGAAACAGGAGGGGGGAAAAGGAAAGCATTGCCCAGCGTCACACAGTCAGGAAGTGTTAAGTGTGTGAGATCAGATGTGAACTCGGGTCCTCCTGACTTCAGGGCTGAATAAAACATTAAAAAAAAAAAAAAAAAGAAATTCTGAGGCTCAGTGGATATTGGGAATGTGAATTGTAGGAATTTCCTCCCTTTCCTATCAACTAATAAATTAGAGACCTTTTATCTACCAAGGAGCAGTGGAAATTAATCTTGATAACACAATACATTAGTCTACAGTGTAAAAACAAATGAATAACAAAGACTATCTCTACCTCAAATGTAAAACCTTTGAAAATTACCCCATGGTTCCACTGAAAGGTAATATAGTAGTTAGGGAGTTGGGATTGAGTCAGAAATACTGTGTTTGAATTCTGACTCTGACACAATTAAGAGCATAGATAATGATGATGATGATTGTGATAGAATCTAATACTTTAAGATTTACAAAGAGCTTTACAAATATTATCTTTATACTCATATACTCATACACCTAAAAAGCAGGTGCTATTATGTTGTATTTTATATATTATATGTTAATATACATTGTTATAGATAAAATATCATGTACTAATATATTATACATTATAATATAGTATATAGTAATATTGTGTTAATCTATGCTATATAATATTAGATATTATTATATACTATATTATATATTATATACACAAGCTATTGTATAGTTAAGTAAAATGAGATAGTCAGAGGTGAAGTGGTTTGTCCAGGGTTACATAACTAGAAAGTGTCTGAGGCCAGAATTTAATTTGGATCTTTCTGACCCTTTTTACACAGGCCCACTGACACCTTTCTATGTTTCTTCATTACCCCAAGAAAATTAAGAGAGGAGTTTATTATCCTCTAAGAGGTTTTATGACACCAAACACCAGCACGTTCCTAAAGAGTTTTGGTAAGAGATTCTTCAAAGTGAATTTGGGCTGTATTTCAGTAGTTGAGAAACTAGAAAACCTGGGTTTAAATTTTGGTACATGACCTAGCACATGTCATTTCATTTGTCAGACTTCTATTTTCTCATCTCTGAAAGGCAGGTTAGAGTTAGGATTAGATATAGAAATATTCCCTAAAAATACCCTATCTTCTCCGTTCCTCAATGTATTCAATTCCCTTAACCTACTAATCACATCCTACCTCAGTTTTCTAATTCATCTCATCTATGTAAAGATGTAGAAAACCTTAAGGAGTCAACCAAAAAAATCGACATAATATATATAGAAAAGTTGCATATAAAATACATATCAATCATCAATATCCCTACAGCAAAACCCAACAAGAAGAGCTAGAATGAGAAATTCCATTCAAAATAATTACAAATGCTATTAAATTTTTGGATGCTATATCTAACAAGATGCATTCAAGAAGTATATGAATCCAACTAGGGGAAAAATAGGCACACTAGTGCAGTGTTGGTGGAGTTGTGAATTGATCCAACTATACCAGAGGGCAATTTAGAATTATATAAAAGGTTACTAAACTGTGCATATCCTTTGATACACACAAAAACATTACTAGCACCTCTTTTTGTAGTAACCATTGTAACTATTGGGGGTTGCCTAAATAAGTTGTGGCATATGAATGCAATAGAATATTATCATCAAGAAATGGTGAAATTAGTAGTTTCAGAAGAAATCGGGAAGACCTTTGTGAAATGATGCAAAAGGAACCTAGTAGTCTAAAACAGTTTATACAATGGAAACAATATTATGGAGAAAAGCAACTTTAAAAAAACTTTAGAACTGTGATCAATGCAATGACAAATAATGAGTTCAAAAAATTAAAAATGAAACATACCACTTGTCTCCTGACAGGTTATGAACTTCAAATACAAAAAAGATATATACATTTTTCTGGAATACCTAGTATATATCCAGAGAGAATAAATTCTTAATAAAATTATTAAGAGTAATAATCATGAAATGAAATAAATAATAGCCACAACCAGAAAAAATGCAATGAAAATTTTCTTTTATTGAACTTTGTTTATATATTCACATTAATCAAATTTTTACACCAATAAATTTTTTAAAAATTAAAAAATAAGATGAATATTACATTGCAAAAAAGGAAAAAAGCAAAAAATCATTACTCTTTAAATTATATCAATTTTTGGGGTGGGGGAAAGGAAATAATTATACCTATATATTGATCTATTGCAATAATATAAAAGCATTATGGTTTCCATTTATGAATCTTCAATTCTGCAAACGCTCAACACTGTTCTTCATATATCTAGTTTAGTAGACAATATAGTCAGATTTTTTTTATAATTTTTTATTTACAAGTTATGTGGATGGGTAATTTCACAACATTGACAATTGCCAAACCTTTTGTTCCAATTTTTCCCCTCCTTTTCCCCATCCCCTCCCTCAGATGGCAGGTTGACCAATACATGTTAACTATGTTAAAGTATAAATTAAATACAAAATAAGTATACATGTCCAAACAGTTATTTTGCTGTACAAAAAGAATCGGACTTTGAAATAGTGTACAATTAGCCTGTGAAGGAAATCAAAAATGCAGGCGGACTAAAATAGAGGGATTGGGAATTCTATGTAGTGGTTCATAGTCATCTCCCAGAGTTCTTTCGCTGGGTGTAACTGGTTCAATTCATTACTGCTTATAGTCAGATTTCTCCATAGATGTGATTCAATGCTATAAATTTTAGTTTGGAATATTTTCTTTCACATGAAACAACACTTGTACAATTAATTAGAAAAAGTCTTATATACAAGGATATGTTTAGTAGAAATCTATAAAAATCTCATTTCCCAAATGAAC
The DNA here is from genome assembly GCF_902635505.1 of Sarcophilus harrisii. Lineage (NCBI taxonomy): Eukaryota > Metazoa > Chordata > Mammalia > Dasyuromorphia > Dasyuridae > Sarcophilus > Sarcophilus harrisii. Next base: position 49,397,671 of record NC_045429.1, read on the forward strand.
TTTATTAAAAGTGAAATGTCTGTAAAAAGTAAAATTTAGGCAACTTTAAATCCTACCACTGATAGATTTTGTTTTCTTGATTCACTCTTTATTTTTAAAGCAATCAACAAATTTAAAAGAATAACTTTAAAAATTATATTAAAATTCAGTAAACTATTCCATATATGAATTAAAATTTACATTTACCCAACAAAAATATTACACCCCAAAGTTCACTTTCTTTTTTCATTGCTTTCACTTTAAAACAAATACAACTCCAAGTAAAACAAAAAAACTCCAAGTAGTCACATCGAATGATAGTTACTTTACAATTGAAAAAGAAAACTCAAGTTTTTTTTCTTCATTTTTACAACCACTCTGCTATTGTTGTTTATTTTTAATCTGTTTAAATGCAGAATTTGTTGTACCACAGCGGTTTGAAACCCAAACTGTTTCCAAAGCAAAATTGAACAATCTTATTAGAAACTTTTTCTCTAAACAAACAGGTGAACTGATCCAGTCAAGTGTACATGTGGTCTTCATGTGTGAAGACAACTATATCTCAGAGTTGTCTGAATTAACTTCCATGTATATTATTCTGTTTATTGTTTTAAAATACTCTCCAGATATTTTGTACTATCCTATACCCCTTTAGTGCCTGCCTTCATTACCCAGCTCTTAGTATACCAGAGCTCATATGTTCTTAATATGTAGTGTTTAAAACTGCATATTATTCCACCAATAAAATGGTTCTTTGTGAACAACAAAAATAAATATAGAGAAATCTTCTGTCTCTACAGCTTTTGGTCAATTATGTGACCAATGAAGATGTGTTTTTCTGTAAAAAATTATTATTTTTATTTAATAGCCTTTTATTTACAGGTTAAATGCATGGGTAACTTTACAGCATTAACAATTGCCAAACCTCTTGTTCCAATTTTTCACCTCTTACCCCCCATCCCCTCCCCCAGATGGCAGGATGATCAGTAGATGTTAAATATATTAAAATATAAATTAGATACACAATAAGTATACATGACCAAAACGTTATTTTGCTGTACAAAAAGAATCAGACTCTGAAATATTGTACAATTAGCTTGTGAAGGAAATCAAAAATGCAGGTGTGCATAAATATAGGGATTGGGAATTCAATGTAATGGTTTTTAGTCATCTCCCAGAGTTCTTTTTCTGGGCATAGCTGGTTCAGTTCATTACTGCTCCATTGGAAATGATTTGGTTGATCTCGTTGCTGAGGATGGCCTGGTCCATCAGAACTGGTCATCATATAGTATTGTTGTTGAAGTATATAATGATCTCCTGGTCCTGCTCATTTCACTCAGCATCAGTTCGTGTAAGTCTCTCCAGGCCTTTCTGAAATCATCCTGTTGGTCATTTCTTACAGAACAGTAATATTCCATAATATTCATATACCACAATTTATTCAGCCATTCTCCAACTGATGGACATCCATTCAGTTTCCAGTTTCTAGCCACTACAAAAAGGGCTGCCACAAACATTCGTGCACATACAGGTCCCTTTCCCTTCTTTATAATCTCTTTGGGATATAATCCCAGTAGTAACACTGCTGGATCAAAGGGTATGCACAGTTTGATAACTTTTTGAGCATAGTTCCAAACTACTCTCCAAAATGGTTGGATTCGTTCACAACTCCACCAACAATGCATCAATGTCCCAGTTTTCCCGCATCCCCTCCAACAATCATCATTATTTTTTCCTGTCATCTTAGCCAATCTGACAGGTGTGTAGTGGTATCTTAGAGTTGTCTTAATTTGCATTTCTCTGATTAATAATGACTTGGAGCATCTTTTCATATGACTAGAAATAGTTTCAATTTCTTCATCTGAGAATTGTCTGTTCAATATCCTTTGACCATTTTTCAATTGGAGAATGGCTTGATTTTTTATAAATTAGAGTTAATTCTCTATATATTTTCGAAATGAGGCCTTTATCACAACCTTTGACTGTAAAAATATTTTCCCAGTTTATTGCTTCCCTTCTAATCTTGTCTGCATTAGTTTTGTTTGTACAAAAACTTTTCAGTTTGGTATAATCGAAATTTTCTATTTTGTGATCAGTAATGATCTCTAGTTCTTCTTTGGACATAACGACCTTCCCCTTCCACAGGTCTGAGAGGTAAACTATCCTGTGTTACTCTAATTTATTAATAATTTCATTCTTTATGCCTAGGTCATGAACCCATTTTGACCTTATTTTGGTGTACGGTGTTAAGTATGGGTCAATGCCTCATTTCTGCCATATTAGTTTCCAATTTTCCCAGCAATTTTTATCAAACAGTAAGTTCTTATCCCAAAAGCTGGGGTCTTTGGGTTTGTCAAAGACTAGGTTGCTATATTTGTTGACTGTTTTATCCCTTGAACCTAACCTATTCCGCTGATCAACTAATCTATTCCTTAGCCAATACCAAATGGTTTTGGTAACTGCTGCTCTATAATATAGTTTTAGATCTGGTACAGCTAAGCCACCTTCATTTGATTTTTTTTTTTTCATTAATTCCCTTGAAATTCTTGACCTTTTGTTTTTCCATATGAATTTTGTTGTTATTTTTTTCTAGATCATTAAAATAGTTTTTTGGGAGTCTGATTGGTATAGTGCTAAATAAATAGATTAGTTTAGGTAATATTGTCATCTTTATTATATTTGCTCGCCCTATCCAAGAGCATTTAATATTTTTCCAATTGGTTAGATCAGACTTAATTTGTGTGAAAAGTGGTCTGTAATTTTGCTCATAAAGTTTCTGATTTTCCCTTGGCAGATAGATTCCTAAATATTTTATATTGTCAGTAGTTACTTTAAATGGAATTTCTCTTTGTAACTCTGACTGTTGGATTTTGTTAGTGATATATAAGAATGCTGATGACTTATGTCGGTGTAAAAAATTATTTTATGGAAGTCTGCTGAGAAGCAAAATTCTTGTATTTTCATCAAAATGCCCTCAACATCTATATAGATCCAGTCCAATAAACATTTATTATTGTTATTATTTGGTAAATAGGTGGCAGAGTGAATAGAGTGCCAGATGTGGAATCAGGAAAACTCATCTTCCTGAATTCAAATGTGGTATCAGACATTACTAGCTGTGTGACCCTGGGTAAGTCACTTAACTCTGCCTCAGTTTCCTCATCTATAAAATAAATTGGAAAAGGAAATTGCAAACCACTCCTGTCTCTTTGCCAAGAAAACCTCAAATAGGACATGAAGAGTCAGTCATGAATGAACAGCAAACTGCTATTATTTTCATTAATATCTAGTGTTTACATAGCATTTTATATTATCTCATTTGATTTTCACAACATTCCTATGAAATAGGTACAATTATTACCTTCTTTGTACAGATTAAGATAAATTGAGACCAAGACAGGTGGTTTTGTTTAGAGTCCCATGGCTAATAAATGTTGGAAGGAGGATTTGAACACTCGTCTCTCTGTTTCCAAGACAACTTCTACTGTATGACCTACAAAAACTTCCCCCAGGGCAAGCATTAGAAATACAAAGATGAAAAAAAGAGTTTTTGTCCTCAAATGTTTACATTTTTATAAAATTTTATAGACTTGAGAAGTAAGCACATAATTTGGTAGCTACAGACTTTTAATTAGGTGATTAATAATGATGTAAATCAATTGGAAGTCAGAAGACTTGAGTCCTACACCTGGCTCTCATATTAATCCTAAATGACTTGTAGAAACAAATCATTTCTATTTTAGGCATTATATTTTCTGAATTGTAAAAAGGAAGAAACTGGATTATGTAGTTTCTAAATTTTCCTTATTCCCTAACAGTTGCTTAGATGGCCATGTGATTTCTAAAAGTCCCATTTAGACAAACCCTAAAGAGTCAGAAGAAGAATGTTAGTTATTTCTCCTATTGGCTTATGGTGCGTCAATCCAGACAGTGCCTTCAATTGTAAGTTTGAGGAATGTCTAATATAGCCCATTGATGTGTATCTCAATTTTAGTACTGGAAGGGGCCTTAAGAAACATCTTGTACAATTACCTTCATTATACAGATCTAGACAATGTGGTTCCAGGAGACTGTGACTTGTCCAGGGTCATATGTGTAATCAAATAACAGACCCTGAACCTTTGACTTCAAATATAGCCTTCTTTCTACCGTGGCACCCTGCCTCCTCCCCTGCTGCTTTTCCTTCCTCAATTTTTTCTAAGACTTGTTAATTTTCTCTCTATCCCAACAAAAAAACTCGGCTTCCATTTGTCAAGAGTTCAGTGTGGATGAAAAATAGTCAGCGATGTGAAAATTCCACTTTGGGACTGTCAAAAATAATTTCACCAACTGATTTCTTCCTGATGTCCAGGACTCATCACCAGCAAGTACGCCCAAACTTATTTTAATACTTGTCCAAATTGAGCAGAATTAAAATAGTGTAGGCCTGCAGCTAACAAAAATTTTAAATTAAACTCAGTTAAGCAAACACTGTGCATTCCAAAGCCAAAAAAACCAGAAGAGGATGGATCAAGAGTAAAGGTGTCAGGCAGCCAGATGCATGTTTTACCTTTCAACAAAGAGAAGAAACTAACATGGAAGAAGGAATTGAAGAAGTTAGGTTCTTGAGTTGGGAGTTAAAAAACTTTGGTTCTAGTTCCACTAGTTACTCAATAAGTGATTTTTGTCAATTCTCCTGAGTCATTTTTTTCAGACTCAAAATGAAGCCAAAGTATTAGGTGATAAGGCAGTCTTCAAGATTTTATCTTGCTGGGAGCTCCAGAGATTTTTTAATTTCTTTTTTGTTTGTTTGTTATTTAGATAAAAATGTAGTTTGGCAGAGGACGAAGCTCACACCACCTGAAGTCAAGAGACAAGGGGTTCACATACTAGTTCTGGCACAAAGGAATTGAATTACCAATCCTCAGTTTCAAGGGAAACTACATAGTATCGATTATCTATTATATTTGTCTATAAAACAGGAATGAGAATGTGTTCTACTTATCTCTGGGGACTGTTATTATGAAAATGCTTTAAAAGAACATAGAATGAGATCTGGGCTTACTCTTTATGAGAATGGAAGGGTTTGGTTCCAGGTAATGCACTTTTAAAGATGTAAGGTTCTAAGGCATGAACCATTCCTGAGTGTTTCAGGAAACTGCTCTCCCGAGCCAAGTCCATTCAGTCTCTTGCTTTTGTTGGCAGGTGAAGTCTGAGCACATCCTGCAGCAGTCTGCCAAAGCACAAAAAGATGTTGGCCTCCATACCAAGAAAAGGGAGAAACATTTTCTGGAGAAGGGCTCCACAGGCTTGGGGCAAAGTGAGACTTGGGGGGGAGCTCCGTTAGCTCCGCTAACGTCCTAAGAACCAGTCTCACAACAGACATGAGGAAATCTAGCTCTGTTCTCTCTGAACATACACTTTCAATTCAAACAAAGGGACAACAAATGTCAAAGCAACAGCATTTCACACCAGACTTCTAACTGCCCTTTAAATTCCAGGTCCTGAGTCTGCTTGTAGTCATGTCTCTCCACTGTGATTATTAATTTCCTTATTTTGGAAAACCAGCTCGGACCAGCTTCAGCTAATCTTGATGAGGTCCTGAGTAGCTGAGTGTGGATGGCAGAAAAAGATTGAAGGAATTGCTTCCTGAGGCAAACAGGGAATGGGACTGATGGGGATCAGTTTGGCCTTGTAGTTCCACCCTCTGTGTAGATCCTGGGTGGTCCCCCTTTGCTATTTCCAGGCGGAAATCCAAATTATGTCAAACCCCTGAGGTTAAATTTCTCCTATCAATCTATCCATGACTCATGCCATCTTTGCTGAAACCTTTTGGGGTCAATCTATCGCAGCACTCTGCCTAAGTGTCTTTCCCCTCCCCTTTCCCCCAAGCTACATGGTGTCTCTCCTCTCATCCCCCACTGTGCCTCTATTTTTTTCTTTCTTATAGCTAACTAACTCTTTTAGGGTGCTAAACTCCTCTATAGATTTAGCCTATCTGGTAAGGACATACTCCCATCTTCTTGGGGTGTTCCCTTGTTTTTTCCATCATTAATTGTTAAAACCCTTTTCCTTGCTATGTGCTCTCCCAACTCTATTTCATATTTACCATTCCTTGTATCTATTATATCTCTATGTTTTGTCTGGAACCTCTTCTAAATAAACCTACCTTTGCACTGTGAATTCTTCACAGGATTGAACTCCAACATTTGGTGCTGACAATGTCAGCATTTGATGTTAAACCCCAAACATTATTGGGTGCTATAGCCAAACGCATCATTTGGAACCAGGAATTGCTTTCATAAATTACATCAGTCTTGAGGAATTGATCTTTCCCTTGTTCTACTGCCATTTTTTGTCCCTTCCTCCCCTACTCTAACAACAACAATAATTAGCAATGAACAATTATATAGTACTAATCTTAATATATTAAGACTTAAATCTAATACTTTTCTTTGTAATTTAAAATGTACTGCCATAGAGTTGGAAAGTAAGTTCACAAAAATCTATACAATATTAGCAAACTACAAGATCTATTACCCTAAGGCAATAATAGACAAGTTAACACTCATCTTCATGAGTTCAATTGATCCTCAGACGCTTACTTACTGTGTGATAGTGGACTAAGCAATGGGAATAAAAGAGACAAAAGATAGTCCCTAGTCTAAGAGGCAAAAAGACATTTAAGGAGTTTACAATCTAATGCAAATACACAAACACACACAAATACAGAGCCAGCTATATAGTATTGTATAGTGGAAAAGGAGACTTGGCTTCCAATACTATATCTGTCATGATCTGGCAAACCATCTTACCTCTTTATAACTCAGTTTTCTCATCTGCAAAAAGAAGGTGCTACAGGGGTAGCTAGGTGGTGCAGTAGATAGAGCACCAGCCGTGAAGTCAGGAGAATCTGAGTTCAAATATGACCTCAGACACTTAACACTTTCTGGCTGTGACCCTGGGCAAGTCACTTAACCCCAATTGCCTCAGCCAAAAAAAAAAAAGTGTTATCTTAGATGATCTTTAGAGTCCATTCTTGGACTAAATTCTATGGTGACTATGATACCTGCCATCCTCCAGAATGAAATTTCTATGATTCTCTATAGTATTGAGTAGGCTAACACAACATTATCAGTCATTCTGCTTAAAGAAATCTGTGACTCCCTGTACAAACTTCTCAGCCTGGCATTCAAAGCCCTATTATTTTGGCCCCAGGTTTCCTTTCTAGACATTTCAAATGATTCCCCATCACACCCTGTAAATTCCAGCCAAAACAGCCTATTACTTGTTCCCCAAACACAATATTCTATATCTTATCTTTATTCCATTGTTCAGACCACCCCACTCCATCCCCATTCCTGGAAAAAAAACTTTTTTCATCTCCAACCCAAAGAATTCTTCAAGGGTCAAGTTGGGTTTCACCTCCTTCACTGTCTACTCTGAACCCCACAGTAGTTAATTTTCCTTCCTTCCTGTAATTGTTTTCTGTTTACTTCTATGTGTATTGCTTCTATCTCCCCAGTAGCTAATATAAACTCCTTCGGGGCAGAGATTGCTTGTCTCACCCAAAATAATGTCTTCCATATGGTGGATGCTTAATAAGTATTTGTTGAATTTAATTTCCTTCTAGAAAATATTAGCTGGGAAAGGCATAGGGAAGCCTCCATAACCATTTTTCTGAACATTTCTTTATGAACTGAATTTTCTTAAGCTGAATCATATTCTTAAAACATTGTGTAACTGTACTTTGTGGTACAAGGTTATCTTAGGAAAGATACCCTTTTCTTTTTAAAGTAGCAGAACAGCACTGTGAATAGTGAATAGAGAAGGCCTAGAGGAATATGAGAAAGAGAAAGAATAGAGAAATACTGTCCCTAAGCAAAATTGTGGAACAGGCAGAAATTTGAGGGTATTTTCTCCTTTTTTTTTCCTTCACTGGAGTCTGTTTATCTTTTCTCTCCCAGGTTACTGCTCTATGTCCCTGTTCTCCCCTTAACCCCACCTTGCTATTCAACAGATCTTCTTATCAAAAATATTTCCCAAAGACAAAAAGTAATTGTTTCTAAAGTAGTAGAATTTCAGCACAGGGGCTAGATGAAGGTAGTTTAGGTGGCTGTTTGATTGAACAACAGAATCACAGGAAAACTCTCTTTGGCAAAAAGTAGATTTATTTGGGGCAATGGGTTATAGACAGAATGAAGGGATACAATTGATACCAGGAATAGTAAATATGAGATAGAGTGGAAGAACATATGAAAGACAAGTTCCTCAGTGGAATTCATAATTACCCAGCAGAAAGGGAGCATCCCATGAGATTGGGACATGTCCTTAGCTGGCGGACTAAATCCTGAAAGAGACTTAGAAACATTAAAGAGTTAGTTATAAAAAGGAGAAATGGGATCAGGAGAGACACCCCATGGTATAAGGAAAAAGACAGTAAAAGGCAAAGAGCTATGGCAAAATGACCCAAAGGAAGGCTGCAGCCATGGGATGGCCCAGAAGTAGATTTTATAGGGAAAATTTAACTTCGGGGACATGGCTGTATTTCTGACAGTCATGGCAAGGTGAGGCTACCTAAGACCTATACAGAGAATAAACCTCAAGGTTTGACATAACTTGGATTTCTGACTGGACAGTCTCCCCAGAGGGTCCCCAGACCCATGGAGCTAAACTGATCTCTACTAGAGCTTCCTCCCTGCCTATTTTAGGGATTTTTTTTTTATCATTTCTCCAGTTTCTCTCTGCTAATCACATCTAACATTGAAGACTTCATCAGTAAATGCTCAATAAATACTTAAGAAAATCATCCTTGCTAAAATTAGCAGTCTTCAGAGAAAGGAACACAGACATGAACTATGAGCAAATCTCTCTTCTGATACCAGAGATTTTGAACAGTACACAGAAGACTCTAGTTAGAAAGTCCCTGTATTTACAGATTTTGCTTTTCCAATCCATTGCTCTCAAAACATTTTTGATTGTGCCACTCAATCAGAAAATAAGACGTTAAGTGCTCATCTCAGTTAAGTTCTGTGAGTGCTAGAGGGAGTGTTGAAGTTGTAACTTCCCTAAGACATTCATACCTGACTGAGAAGCAGATGTAAAGAGCTGGCAGGAAGGAGGAAGAAGGCAGAGTGGGAAGGGCTGAGGAATAAGAAGTGTGGTGGTGTTGGAAATGAACATCACTACTGATTATTGCAGGGAGAATGAGATGTAACTCATATTTCCACCTTCTTGTTGATTGATCACACAATCCCTTGGGGTCAGATCACCACTTCTACATTGGACATTATTGTTGTAACCTTTTATAGCCTTGTTGCTGGTTTGTATTTTCCATGCTGGGAGTATACTGACACCTTGTGTCCAGTTTCATTTTCATGTTGGGCAAGTGATCTTTGAATCTGCAGAGATATAAAGAATCTAAGGTTTCATCAGCTAATAAACCTCAGTTAAGCACCTACTATGAATCAAGCACTGTATTCAGCTCTGGGGACATAAAAAGAGGGAAAAGATAGTCCCTGAAGGAGCTCACAATCTAATGGGGGATACAACAAGTAAACAGATATGTATAAACAAGCTACATACAAAATAAATAGTAAATAATTAAGAGAGAGAAGACACTACAATTAAGAGGGGTTGGAGAAGGCTTCCTGTATATGATGAGAATTTAATGGAGACTTAACGGAAGCCAAGGACTCTGGGAGGCTGAATTACAAAGCAAGGTGTAAGAAAACAGGAAAGATATGTGTGTAGGAGTGGGAAGCTCATGAAAGGGCTTGAATATCAAACAGAGGATTTTGTATTTGATTCTGGAGGCTATAGGGAGTCACTGGAATTTATTGAGTAGGAGGATGACATGGTTGGAAATGCAATTTAGGAAAATCACTTTGGTGGCTAAATGGATGATGGATTGGAGTGGAGTGAGAATTGAGTCAGTATATTTCAGTAGTCCAAGATGAGGTGATGAGGAGCTGTACCAAAATGGTGGCAATTATCAGAGAAGGGAATGGCGTATATTCAATAGATGTTGTAATGGTGAAATTGACAGACCTTGGCAAAGGTTTGGATATGTGTGTATGGGGTTGGGGAGTGCAATGATGAGAGACAGGAGTTCAGGATAATCTGTGTTGTGAGTCTGGGTTACCAGGAAGATGGTGGTACCCTTAAAAGTAAAAAAAAAAAAAACAAAAAGTTCGGAGGAAGAGGAAAGTTTGGGGGAAAGATGGTGAGTTCAGTTTTGAACATGCTGAGTTTATAATAAACATCTACTCTGAGATGTCTGAAAGGCACTAGGAAATGATAGACTGGAGGTCAGCAAAAAAGTTAAGACAGGATAAGTAGATCAGACTAAAGGTGATAATTAAATTCATGGAAGCTGATGAGATCACTAAGTGAAGTAGTATAGCGCCCACCTTCTTAAACTGTAGGTCATGATTACACATGGGGTTCTGTAACTGAATGTGGGGATTATGAAATTATGTTTTATTATTAGCAAATGTTAGATTTGCATACCTATTTTACATATTACCTTATATATCTAATATATATATTATATCTATATCTACATATCATGTACAAATTTCTTGGGCAAAAAGGCGTTGCAAGTAGAAAAAAATTGCCCAGGAAAGAACCCTGTGGAATACCTATGAAATTGTCAGCCAGTGTCAAAGGCAGAAAGAAGTCAAGAAGACTGAAGACTTAAAGGGATCACTAATAACTTCAGAAAGAGTGGTTTCAGTTGAATCTTGAGGTTGGAAGCCCAAGAGTACAGAATTAAAAAGTAAGAGGAGAGAATGTAGAAGGTATGTCTTTCTCAGAAGTTTAACCAACCAAGGAGAGATATAGGGGTGAGGGGTGGGGGGCTATAGTCTGTGTGGATAGAAGGATAAAGTGAAGATTTTTGAGGGTGAGAGAATCGTGAGTATGTTTGTAGGCTGTGGGAAAGCAGTCAGTAGAAACAATTGACTTACTGATTACTTGCTATATGAAAAATCAGTGGGTGTCTGTTGAAGCCTTGGCTTCCAGAGGCATTGCAGGAACTGCTTACCTTAATGGAGAGGCATCTATATGTGGACCTCCCAGTAAGAGTCTGTGAGAAGGCTAAAATGTGAAGGAAGGAATTTGTTTTCTATGGTTTACCCCTCCTCCAGCCCTCAGGGGATTCAAGCAGCTGTGGATCTAATAAAAACAATTCATGTTCAGGTGTTACTGGCTTCTTCTATGTGTTTCTTAAATACATTTTGTGGATGCCTTTAATTTTTAAATCACAATCAATTTCAGTTATTATTGGTCTACTCCATCTGCTACAAATGTGCTAAATGAGTTCTCCCTTGTAACAAAGAAGAATAGTTAAGTAAAACAGACTAATAAAGAATTTTATCTGATACAACTTTTCTTGTAAAAATATTATTGTTAAAACAACTTTATAATTTAATTTCTTTTAGTTGGCAAGCACTTATTTTTTTTTCCCCTCATCAGCTTTCCTCTGGAAAGAAAGAATGGAAGGAAAGAAGGAAGAAAGAAAGATTGAAGAAAGAAGGAGGGAGAGGGAGAAGGGAGAAAGGAAGGAGAGAATGAAGAAAAAAGAAAAAAGAAAGAAAAGAAAGAATGCAAAGAAAGAACAAAGAAAGGCAGAAAAAAGGAAGGAAGGAAAGAAAGAAGAAAGGAATAAAGAAAAGGAAGGAAAGCAGGAAGAAATGAAAAAAAGAATAAAGAAAAAAGCAAGACATGAAGAGAAAGAAAGAAATGAAAAAAGAAAGAAAAAGAAGGAAGACAAAGAAAGAAACAAAGAATTAAAAGAAAGAAAGAAGAAAGAAAAGGAAGGAAGAAAGGAGAGAAAGAAGAAAGGAAGGAAAGAATGAAAAAAGAAGGAAAGAAAGAAAAAGAAAGGAATACAAAGAGAAAAGGATAGAAGGAAAGAAGGAAGAAAAACAGAAAAAAGAAAGGAGAGAGGGAGGAAGGAAGGAAAGAAAGAAGGAAAAGAAGAATGAAGGAAAAAGAAAACAAGAAGGAAAGAGAAAGAAAGGAATGAGAAAAAAGAAAGGGAGGAAGACAAAGAAAGAAAGAAACAAGAAAGAATCAAAGAAAAGAAGAAAAAAGAAAGAAAAAGAAAGAAAGGAGAGAGAGAGGAAAGGGAGGAAGGAAGGAAGGAAGAAAAGAAGGATAAAGGAAAAAGAAAGCAAGAAAGAAAGACAAAGGAATGAACAAGAAAGGAAGAAAAAGAAAAAAGAAAGACAAGAAGAAAAAATAAAGAAAAGAACAGGAAAAAGGGAAGGGAGGAAGGAAAGAAGGAAGGGAAGAAGGAAGGAAGGAAGGAAGAAACCCCTATCATATAAGCCCATATTCCCACACTAGTCACATACAAAAATTCATTTTCTTATTCTATCCATCATCTCTCTGTCATGAAGTAGGCAGTGATCTTTATTACTCCTTTGAAATTATGACTGATTATTTAGTTGACCAGAACTTATAATACTTTCCAAATTATCCATTTTATCTTCTCTCATTCTTTCTATCCTTTGTTTGGTTATTAATGCTAGTGTTGAAATTTTAGCTTGTTCTGGTCTCCCTGACCATTTCCCACACCAAAGATAGAGTAAGTAAGTACATAAGTAGCCTATATAATGATAGAAAGTAAGAATGTAAAGGGGAACATAAAGCATCATTTGTAAAACTCTCATAAATTAGGGGAGAGGGGAAATCACTTTCAAACTGTCTCATAAATTAACTGAGGCCACATCCTGAGATGATGGGCTTAATTAGGGAAGGATCTCTATAGCCCAATACAACAGTTCCTCATTCGCAATAACTGTCCCTAGATATGCTCAGTAAACCAGCAGAGTGTTATATAACTTAGGTATCTCTAAGGTGGCCTTGATAGTTTTGTGATAATGTAAATATATCAGTGAACTAACCTAAGGTATATCCCCAAAACTTTGTAAAAGTGGAAATCTTGGGACTGTGGATTTGAATGTAATTCAAATTAGATCATGAAGGAGAGATGGACAATGGAGAGATAAAGTAAAGAGAGGAAGTTTGTCATAGTCCGTGTTGAGTATGACTGGGCTCTACCCCATTCTCTATATCCCTTGAAGCAGATAGGATAGCTGAGTACAGGGCATATGGCATATCTGATAGGTGGCAAACATTTCTCCTAAACATATGGTTGCTAAAGTGCTTCTTTCCCCCTTTTCTGTGCAAGGATATAGATGTAGAATTCAATTTTCCGTTCTTTAAAATTGATTACTTCCTATATTAATTAATGCCAGAGCTAGCCAAACAAAAGATCAATTCTATCTATTCCTGGTTGTATGATTTGCTTTTATATATGTATATGTATATATATATATATATATATATATATATATATATATATATGTATAAAAGAAGGCAAAGAGAAAGGGGGCAAAGAATGTCCTGTGGTATATAGTGATAAATGGACAAATGTTCAGAGCTTCTGTCTAAGTCACAAATCACTGTCTTATCTTGGGGCTTGATCCAAATGAGAAAACATCTTGTTGATAACAATTGTTGTTCAGTTGTGCCCAACTCTCCATTTTCTTGGCAAAGATACTGGAATAGTTTACCATTTCCTTCTTCAATTCACTTTTTCAGATGAAGAAACTGAGATTAAGGGAGTTGGCCCAGATTACATAGCTATTAAGTGTCTGAGGCTGACTTTGAACAAAATTGAGTCTTTCTGACTCAGACCTGGCACTCTATCCACTGGGCCACCTGCCTCATGAATCTGTACAATCACTTATTCCCAAGAAACGGGCAAACAGATTAAAGTGGTGGAAGGAGGCAGGGTAATTAAAAAGGAGATACTTCCCTTAAAGGATGTCTGCAGCTCATAGAATAAGAACCACCTACTCAAGGTTGGTTGGAACTTGGGACAGAGTTCCCAAGTGATTTTTGTTTTTAAAACCAGGTTTAAAACATCATCACAGGAGGTAGTATGAAAATTCCTTCCATTCTTACAGATACTAATTAGCAACTTGTCTTTACTTTATAATCTTAGAGAGTTGCCTTAGCCACTGTGAAATTAAATGACTTATTCATCACAATTTTTTTTATTTATATCTATGGTTATTTGTATTGATGTTCTTATATTTTGAATTCTAAAGCTGTCTCCTTTCCTCTGTCCCTCCTAACTGTGCACAAGAGAAGGCCAACATTTGACAGAGATAAATAGAGATAAAAATATAGAGATAGATATATTTGAAACCATAATATATACTTCCTTCTATAAATTCTCACTGGAAATGGATAGGATCTCCCTTCCTAAGTCCTTTGTAGTTGATTTGAATGTTTCTGTTACTCAAAATACTGCCATTCACATTTACTCTTTGAACAATATTGTTCCTATATACAACCAACATTTTCTTGTCCTGCTTGTTTTACTCTTCATTATTTCATGTGTCTTTTCATGTTTTTTCTAAACAACTTGTTCCTCATTTCTTACAATACTTTAGTATTCCACCATGATGTTAATTTTGTTAAGAGCTGTGTTACAAAAAAAATTCTCTATGTCACTGATGATTAGAGAAATGCACATTAAAGTAATTTTGAAATTCTATCTTACATCTTTCACAGGCAAAGAGGAAAATGATTTAATATTGGATGATCTGTGTTAAAACACTCACATCAGTATGCTGTAAATATAGCTGAAAAATGGTCTAGCCACCCTGGAAAGCAGTTTGGAAGAATGCACAGAAAGTTACTAAATCCTGTACACCCTTTAACTGCACTATACCTCTATTAGGTCTATATTCCAGAAAAATACAAGAAAGACAAAAAGGATCTATTTATACATGACTTTTTATAACAGTTATTTTTGTAGTAGTCAAAAATTGGAAACTAATAAAGGGCTCTCTTATTGAGTAGGGGATAGACAAATTATGGTCTATGAGTGTAGTGGAATATTAGTATGCTATAAAAATGATGAAATGGACAGTTGTAGAACAAACTAGGAAGACCTTTATGAATTGATGCAGACTAAAGTAGGCAGAATTAAGGGAACCATTTGTTTACTCAATAATATTAATAATATGAAAGAGAATTAAAACTTAGAAAGACTTGAAAACTCTGATAAACATAATGATATGCCACGACTCCAAAAGAATGAAGATAAAATGTTCTACTTCTTTCCTGAGAGGTAGTGAATTTAAACTGTAGGAAGAGATAAATATTTTCAAATATGGCTAATGAAGAAAATTTTTTTTGCCAGATTATGTAGATATGTATGAAGAATTTATCCTTTGGATTTGCTTAGTTTTTAAATTTGTTCATTGAAGAGGAGGAAAAGTAGTGGGAGGGACAGATTGCTGTGCTACTTGAAATTTTAAAAAAAGATTAAAAGTTTTTAAGAAAGAATAACTGATGTTTTTATTGCTTCACTTGCAATATCTTACTGTTTTGTGGTTTTTTTTTTTTTTTTTTTTTTTTTTTTTTGGCTAGCTAGATACCAAGTTCCACAGAAAATTGTCCAGTTCTTCATTAGACAAAAAGAAGGGGGAAAAAATTCCTCATCACATCTTTTAATAAGATTTGAACTGAGTTATAGCTAAAAAACTCTCTGCCTGGGTTTTCTCTCCTGAAATACTCATCAGGACTGCCAAATTAGGAATTGCATTAGGAAAAACTTGTCTTGAAGGCTTTTTTTTCCTAATCAAAAGCCAACAATGTTAGTTTTTGGCAATGTTTGGCCTTTTCCACATTTCTCAGCCACCTGTGCCATTGTGAAGATGTAGCTTGGTATAGAGAACTGTCTGTGAAAGTCTGCTTGTTCTTTGCACATTCCAGCAAGGATACTCTGGACATGTGCACAGCCCATTCTCAGAGAGAGGAGGAAGTAGGCGGGTGGGTTGGCAGTTGCTGATGTCCATATGTCTGTAAGCAATGAGAACGCCATGATCTCTGAAGAATGAGAATTGCAGGTGGCTGAAAGGGCAATGTGAAAGATGCTTGGTGGGTGTCAGCAGCATGTTGCATATAAGTAGCTTAAAAGACATTATCTGTGATGATTTTGACTGAAAAATGAGATGGGCTGGTCATGCAGGGAAAGTGAGGGATTAAAGATGTCCTTCAATCCATCATTTTTTAGATTTTCCTCCTTTTTTTTTTTTTTTTTTTTGTTGAAGATAACACTCTTCCTCTGGTTTCCTAGGGTCATAACCTTTTCTCAGTGTTCTCCTAATCCAACTGGAATGAACTGCCGACAAAATCTATGCTGTCTCAATCCAATCTATGGTTCTGACTAGTAACATCCAGGTATATTGAACATATATCTGTTATTTTTATTTATGTAATAATATTATTATATTTAGTAAATTATTTAGTGCTTGAATGCTTAAGGAATCTATGATTCAATACTATGGACATTACTTTTACCTGATAAAGATCTAAGATATGCCCCAAATCCCAGCCCAAATTATCCTAAACATCATATAGACGTTCTGAAGGAAAAGGCCATTGCAGACTCATAAATAATAATGATAGTAAGTGTTAATATAACTTTGTAAGGTTTACAAAGGGACATCCTTACAACAAGAATGCAAGGTAAGTAGTGTAAACATTGTTTCCCAATTTACAGATAAATAAACTGAGGTCCAGAGAGTTTAAATGACATGTTTATGCTCACCTTTTCTTTTCTTCTCTTTTTTTTGTCTTTTATCTTTCCCTCTCCTCTTTTCTGTCCACATAAAATATCATACCCTTACCTGTGTGTGCTGTGCCCAAAAGCATGTGAATTTTGATCCTTGAATCTGCCTGAGATATCTTGGGGTTTGGGCTAGGATCATGCCTTAAATCCAAATCATTCTGGCTCTCATTGAATGACTAATAATAGTCAAGCCCCACTTGCTCATTATTTGGGCCTGGATTGATGGACCCAGTATGTATGTAAATAGCAATTGTGTCTGTTTTGTCCAGAAATCCTGAGGAACTTCCCTTTCCAGATTAAATTTTTTTTTTTTTGAAATTTTTGACTAGTTAAAAGAGTCCATTCTCTGCCTCATTTCTTACTCAGCCTTAATCAATAATTGGACATTGTTTCAGTCAAACTTAGTTTAAAAAGGCCAAGGTCTCCCACTGCTTCCAGGGCCATTACCAGTTGTCCTGTTCTTGCCACTGGACCCAGATGGCTTCAGCAGAGAACTTAAGGCTGGTGACTTTGCATAGTTCTCTCTCACTTAAATCTAGTTCACTTCCATGTCATGGCACCACCTCCCTGATTTCATGATCCTTTTCAAGAATGAAGGACAAACAACAACAATCCAACAAATATTCCATTAAGCACCTTCTAAGGGAAAAGAACTATGTTAAATGTTAGGGATCTGAAAACAACATGATAAAATGTCTCTGTCTTTAAAAAACTTAAATTCTTGCAAGGATAGACTTTTTAAACAGATAAATACATAATTATATGAGCTAGAAGTGAGTTTTTATAACCTGAATATTAGTTCTCAAGCTTTTTGCTTAAAACACAATCTTGGCCCATTAGGAAGTAGAATATAATGAAGTTGGCAGCTTGCGGGTAGTCTTGGTTTGTACACACTCACTGCCATGCTTCCTGAAATCTTTGTGAGTTCAAGTTCTGATATGTTTTGGATTTAGTGGTTATGTTGTAATAAATAGGTTTTGTTTATTTTGCAACTATTATACTTTCTATACTATGAATATTTAATTAATAGTTTATATTAGATGAAATAAATTATACATTTTTAAAATTTGCAGTAACATCTACATTACATTTTTATAGCTCACTACAACTGTTGCACATCTTTTGAGAAGCTGTTCCTGACTAGGAACATCAAGAAAAAGCTTCTTATACAAGGTGGCAAGAGCTGAACCTGGAAGGCAGGCAGGGGTCCTAACACAGAGAGGAGAGAATATGCATTTCAGGTATTAGGAACAGTCTGTCTGGTGGCACTGGAGCAGGACGTGGAATGTCAACTTCATGGAGCAAGTGGGTCAGTTTTGGCTGGAACATGGAGCACACGAAAAGGAATGATATGAAATAAACTTGGAAATATAAAGTTGAATTCAACTGTGAAAGGTCTTACATGACAGCTGAAAGAACTGGGAACTAATAGGGATGGAGGCCCATCTGTTGGAAAATGACTGAACAAATTATGGGACCTGTATTTAATGAAGCGTTATTGCACTTGAAGAAAGGATGAAAGGGACAATTTTAGAGAAACCCGGGGAGGCTTGGGGAAACTGATGGAGTTAAATAAGCAAAATGAGAATATTTTATATAATGAGAATGATGCCTTAAAGTAACTTGTAAAGACTTAAGAACTCTGACCAATGCAATGACCAAACACAGCTCCAAATGGATTCTGCTGCCCACTCCCTAATTGAGGGGTCATAGTTCCCAGAAGCAGGATGGGATTGGCAGTTTGGATATGGTGAATGTATGCATTTGTTTTACTTCACTATGCTTAGTGGTTTCAAGGATTGTGTTTCCCCTTTTTATTTGTGAGGTGGGTAGTGGCCATGTAACCAAAAAAAGGGAAAATAAATAAGAGGATCTTTGAAAATTTTAAAAAGGAACAGAAGGAAATATATAGGAAACACCAATAACCAGAACATCTTTGAAAGTAACATGTTATATTTTAACATATGTAACATGTATTGAATTACCTGCCTTGTAGGGGAGGGGGTGGGGGTGGGGAAAGAGGGGAAAATTTGGAACACAAGGTTTTGCAAGGATCAATGTTGAAAAATTACCCATGCATATGTTTTGTAAATAAAAGCTTTAATAAAAAAGGAAAAAAAGAGAAAATATCATGTTAAATTTAGTATATACTTTTTAAAAGTTAAGCTATAGATTATAGAGATTCATGGTGTCACACATCATTCTTTCTCTCTTTTCTCTGTTTTTCTTTCCTTCTCCCTCACTCTCTATCTTGTCTTTCTCATCCAGCTCTCTTTTTAGTGTTTATTAATTTCAGAATTTTTAAAGAGAGTTTTTAATGACAATAAAGAGTTTGTATTTGATCTGAGATTTACAGTACTACCTTGAATGGGGGTCACCCTTCAAGAGGAGAGAACTCAGGGCCTATAAGGAGTTTAAAATCTTCATGGTAAACCTCCTCTTCCTCTAAGTCAAAACCTCTAACTTTCTTTGTTCAAATTCTTTTTCAAGTTTTCCCTGAACTTGTGTGCAGTCTACTTTCAAAAGCTAAAAATAGCTCAAGCGTGTGAATTAACCATGAACTTGAGTCAGTGATAGAACAAAGGCCTAATCAGAGGGGCAATGAGAACTGAAGACAAGGATAATTCCCACCTTGTCTAAGGAACTCATACTTTGTCAGTCAAAAAAACAAGCTAGAGGCTTACCCTACTCTTGGAGTAGATCTGCATATTCTCTATATAGCAGCCTAGTTTTTTTTTTTTTTTAAAATATACTTTACACTAAAGGACACAGTTTGAGATTGCAATCCACCCAGATCTTTCTTCATGTCAACTGTTTTTAGCCAACTTCCTCCATCTTATGCTTCTAAAATCTTGAACTCAATTGTAGGACCTTATATTTATATCTACCCAATTTCAACTGATTAGATTTGGCCCATTGTTCTATCCCATAAAAATGGTTTTGGATCTTGACTCTGTTAACCCACAAATTAACTATCCTTATTAGCTTTGTGTTATCTGAAAATGTGGCCAGCTAGTGAGCACATATGTGCATCTTTTTCTATGCACGTGTTACATTGTCCTTCATAGACTGTAAGAGCAAAGAGGATATTTTACTTATCCTTGGATGTCCAATTTCTACCAGAATACTTCATGCTAAGTAGGTGTTTAAAAAATGTTCCTTGAATGAATCGTGTCCACAAAGCTTTGCAGTGATCTACTGACCAACCAATCTAATAATTCCTTTTTCCTAATAACTTTTCAAAAAAGTAAATGAGGTCAATCTGGCATGACTTGCTCCTAGTTAGCTTAGGCTGTCTCTTAGTGGTCACCACTTACTGTAATTTATGTTTATAAATCATTGCTTTAATTGCTTTAATAATATATTTTCAAATTTTGTTAAGGAAATTAATCAATCAACAAGCATTTATTAAGTACCTATTATGTGTCAGGAAACTGTACTAGATGCAGGATACATGGAAGGAAAGTGAAACAGTTCCTACTCTCAAGGAGCTTTTAATCTGTCGGAGGAAATTTGTTCTCATAAAAGTTTATGCAAAATATAGCTAATTTTTTTTTACCAGAATTGTGATTATATTAGTTTGAGAAACCCCCAATGAAAACCTTCCTCTACTTAAGTCAATAATCATTTATTAAGCTTTTACTATGTACCAGGCACTGCAGTGATGAAGACTGGTACCTTCTCTGCAACTTCTATTCTTAGAGAGTTCCAGGGTCAGTAAAGACTATAAATGATTTGCCCAGTCACATAGCCAGTATGGGTTGGGTAGGACTTAAACCTGGCTGGGTCTTCCTGTTTCCAAGACTAACTCCCTGTCCACTATTCCAAGTTGCCTTATCTAAGATGTATAAAGGTAAATATAAAGTAAGTGAGATGGGGTGGGAGAGGTGGGTATGGTGACCACAAAAGGCCTATTATAGAAAATGGTGCTTGAGCTGAACTTTTGAAGAATATGTAATTTAGTTCACTGGTTTATGATTTGAATTCTTCTTCTCTCTTTCTCCCTCCCTTGCTCCCTCCCTCCCTCCCTTCCTTACTTCCTTTCTTTCTTTTTCTCTTTTCTTTTTCTTTCCTTTTTTCTTTCTTTCTCTCTTCTTCTTCTTCTCCTTCTTCTTCTTCTTCTTCTTCTTCTTCTTCTTCTTCTTCTTCTTCTTCTTCTTCTTCTTCTTCTTCTTCTTCTCTCTCTCTTTCTCTCTCTCTCTCTTTCTCATTAAGAGAGATATAAGAGATATAACATCTGTTATAATGGAATTGATGGCTTCTGTCCTATTCTAAACATTTCAGAAGCTCATGCAACTGCTCACCTGCCAATTCTTTTAGAACCTTGGGATATAGTTGGTTCCAGGAAGATAAGTGAAACTCATTAAGGATAGCTGGGTGCTCTATTACTTATCTTGGATTTCAGATCCCTATTAAACCATTCAATTCTATCCTTCCCAGTCTAAAGAATTTTTGTTAATAAAAAGAAAAGCAGAATAAGAACTGAGTGGTTCAGCCTTTTATCCATTGTCCATTAACATAATGCTATCTACCCCAGTCCTATCCCTTCTTTGATCTTTTTTCTACCCTTAAATAGGAAAGAAAGAAAGAAAGAAAGAAAGAAAGAAAGAAAGAAAGAAAAGAAAAGAAAATGTCCTTTTTGGATTTTTTTTTGTCTTTACTACCAGTCTCAGTGTGTTCTGAGCTTTAGGTTGCTGATAAAAGCCTTATAGAACCAAGCCACCCTTTTGTATTCAGCATTACATGAAAAGTACACAGTGATTGGGACTGACAATCATTTGTAAAGGAATTTAAAAGACAAGAAACTATAGGATTTGTATACTAGCACAAAGTTGAGTCAATATATGAGCTGAGAATATTTTCCAATCTATAGACAGTAGGACCCCCCCCCCCCTTCCTCTACACACCTCCTTCATTTTACTAAGCTATCAATACTGGGCATTGTTTTTTAATTGTTAAATTAATCATTTGACTAGAAAGTAGAGTTATGATAGAAAGAAAGAAATATTATCTTAGTCTGGGGGCTTTATAATATTGCAGAGGATCTTTCTAAAGCATATGATCTCCCTTGGAGAAAAGAACTTAAAGAATACCATTTCTTGTCCTTGGTGAGGGACTGGAAACATTACAGGAGAGAAAGGGGGGGGGGTATATTTTTCTAGAGAAATCTTGGAATTTTTCAATGAATATTCTTCTTTTGGTTTTCTGACCCTGCCCTAAATACTAAATTATTCAAATAAGGCACATTAGCTTTGTTTTTTATCTAATCTTTTCCCCAAGTAGCAAAAAGTCTCCTAATCTTTCTCCTCTATCAGTTTAAAGGATGCTATTAGAGTCAATCTACTTTTTATCCTGACAATTTCTCATGAGGTTTATTTTAATTCCTACTTATATATCCAATTATATTCTATCCCCTCCCCATTTTTAAAAGAGAAATTTCATTGGTGAAGGCCTAGAATATTCTGAACCAGATTAATATGTAATTGGGAAGTATTTAACAAAATAAATAAAAATACAACAGAACATATATGTAATTTTGTGGGTCAATATGATGCTTACGTGGTATACAGTTCAGTTATCTCCTTTTCTATTTGAGTTTGATGCAACTGATTTAGGGAATTCCTAGTTAGGAAACTCCCTCTGTTCTTTCAGATCAAGGCACTGCTCTGTGTCCATTCTAATGCCATTACTTCTACTTGCCTTTCAGCTCTCCAGCTCTTGACCTTCAACCCTAAACTCCCATTTGTGAGAGTTCACCATAACAAAACTAACCCATCCCACTGCTGCTCCTGCCAGTTTTGTTTGGTGTACCATACATGGTGCATGATGTACCTTTTCTCTGCTTTGCCCCACCACCTCACCCATCTTCTCCAAGCTTTGAGAACAATGTAATAGAGATCTGGTATATACCCAGCCCATCTGAGAATGTAATGTGGAATGTGGGAAAAATCTGCTTCTGACAGACTGAAGCATGCATTGTCATTCTCCATTGACCTTTCTGGTGACAAGAAGAATCCTTTTTCCATTGGACAGAAATTAGAAAGGAAATGAATATTAAGTATCTACAATGATTAGGCTCTTTACAAATATTATCCCATTTGATCCTCACAACAATCCCAGAAAAGAGGTGTTACTATTATCCCCATTTATAGATGAAATCAAAGAGAGGTTAAGTGACTTTGTTGGGGTTTCCTTCCACCCTACCTGAGGCTATGTTAACCCTGAGAAATGGGCCTTTTCTTTGGCCTTTTCATCTGTTGTTTTCTTTGTAAATGTTGGGAATAGAGTCTCTGATCTGACTTGGGAGCACTAGTCCCAGAATCCAGGCTGAGTGTTTTTTACCAGACAGAACGAATGCCCTGAGAATGAAGGATTCTGGGACTCAACCTTCCAGAAGCCAAAAGTGATGCCAGATTTAGACCTGAACCAGGTAGAATCTATGCTTCTAACCAAGTTGCCTATGTGTATGCACATAAATATTTATTTTTATACTGTATAGATTTTTATATGTTCTTGTTATCTTCTCTGTTAGAGTTGTAGGTTCATTCTGAATAGGGATTATTTTCACTCTTTGCACTTGTATTCTCATCACCTAGCACGGGGGTCAGCGATGTAGTAACTACATAATAAATACTTGTTGATTGATTTATTTCTTTATGATGCTATGATGATAGATAACTTTTCTAAGCTTCCATTTGCTTATCTGTAAGATGGAGATAATATGTTCAATGCCTTACTTATAGGATTGTTGTGGGACTCAAACCAGGTAATGTCTGCAAAGCATTATGCAAATACCAGTGATCATATTGCTGTTATTTTTTTATATAAAAAAAGGCTGACTTTATCAAAGAAGTCACTAGACACAAAAATCTGTCTTGTTAATTAATATGCTTTTTTCCCTTGGTGCTGACCTAACTTCTTTGGCTTTGGCTGGCTGCTGTGAATTCCTGTTACTTCCTAAGGACCCCTTGGTTTGATTTCTTCACTGAATTTAAGCTTGATCCCACCTGGAGATCTTTTGTTTCTCTGGATTCCATAACCAAAGCCATATGGTTTTCTCCAGGTGATTCTACTTTAGCCTCACTCTCTTACGCATAGACCACCAGGATTTTAATACTTTAAGCTATCACAAGGTCCCAGTGGAAACCAACATGGCAGGATCACAAAATTTAAGCTTTGAAAGAACATGGGATTTGCAGTTGGAAGACCTGAGTTCAAATCCCATCCCTAATACTGCTTCCTAGGTAATCCTGAATAAGTCATTTAATTTCTTTGTATTTTGGTTATCTTGCTTGTCCCTCTCTGGTTTTCAGTAAATACTTACTAAATGTTTGTAGCATTGAATTGAATTGCTATAGTAAAGGTACTGAACTAGATAACCTTTAAAGTCTAAATCTATGCTCCAAGTCTTTGGAGCATTTATGAAGGCAGCTTAATGAAAAGAAACTTATTCAAAGATTAGGAAAAATAGTTTTGAGAATCATCACTGTGAACTCATCACTGAGAGATTGGTTATAATGAACTGAAAGGAGAAGTTGGTGTCCGTGCAAGCCTGGGCGACAGAGGCTGTCAGTCATTCTCCAACAGCCATAAGCAGGACTGGCCCTATTAAGCATTGAGGAACCAAAATGATATATATTTTTTAAAATCACCCACTTGACAAATTTTTATGGCCTTCATTTCAATGCTATTTCCAAACTTAATCTTCCTTGTGACAAAAAAGAATTCAGCAAAAACATGACTGGATAAATATATTTGACAGTATATACAATATTTTGTCCTAGTAGATTCTCTCTTCTCTTGAGAATGAAAGAATGTTTTTGATATTTCTTCGGAGGCAATGGAGCAGGGTGCAATGCATAGGACATTGGGCCTAGAATCAGGAAGATATGGGGTTCAAATATAACCTCAGACATATAGTGGTTGGTGACTCCAAGTAAGTCACTTAAATTCTGATTATCTCTCTTTGTTTAACTGTAAAATGGAGATAACACAGCACTTACCTCACATGGTCATTATGAGGATCAAATGAGATAATATTTGTAAAAATGCTTAGTACAGTACTTGGCACATAGTAGGTATGTTATGAACAAGTGTTTCCTTCCTTTCCATATTATGCTGCTTCTCTCAGAACTTCATTGGTTATCCCTCCAGCTATTTACAGTTTGATCTTCCTTTGTGATACAATTGTAGTGAGAGAATTATATTATTTCCTTTTTTGGTTCTGTTTATTTCATTTTGTATCAGTTCATGACATTGTCCCACATCTCGCTGAATTCCTCATATTCCTCATTTGCAATGATATTCCATTGCATTCACATGTTATAGTTTTCCTAACCATTTCTTGAATAAAATATCAGAGGCCAATTTTCCTGTCTCAAAGTCTACCTAGTGAGATTCATCTTTTTAAAATTTCAATTTAATCAATATTATGTTATAATGTTATAAATTAAGTAATTAAATTTCTATTTTTCTTTAAAAGATGTAAGTCTGATCATGTTGCCCTCCCATATCAAATAAACTCGTGTGGCTCTTTATTACCTCTAAGATCAAAAGGAAAGCCATTTAGTATTTAAAGCTCTTCCTAAGCTGGCTCCCTCTTGTCTTTCCAGTTTTCTGATATTTTATTTCCCTCCGTGCAATCTGTGATCCAGAAAAACTGACCTCTTTGCAATTTCTCCAACAGGACACTCCACTTCACATCTCAGGCCATTGTACTAACCATCTCTCATGCTTGCTATGCTGTGCCTAATTTCCCAGGCTTCCTTTGAGTCATCACACCAAGTAGCAAGTATTAAGTGTCTGCTGTGTGTCAAGTACTGTGCTGAGAAATGGGGAGACAAAGAAAGGCAAAAGACAATCTATAAACATTTATTAAAATGATGTACCAAGCACTGTGCTAAGTTCTGGGAACACAGAGACATATAGCATAGAGTTTCTGCTAGTAAAGAGTTCTCAGTCTAATGACTGATGCATCTTGTAGACAGTTATGTACAAACAAGTTATTTACAGGATAAATTGCAGATAATCAATAAAGGGAAGAAAGCACTGAATTAAGAGGGATCATAAAAGTCTTCCAATAGAAGGTGGGATCTTAGCTAAGACTTCAAGGAAACCAGGAAGTGGAGATGAGAAGCATTTCAGGGTTGGAGGATAACCAGAGAAAATATTCTATGTTGGGGGATGATAGAATATCTTCTTCAAGAAATCTCAAGGAGTCTGAGTCACAGAGGATACTGAGAAGCAAGATGACTGGAAAGAGAGAAGCCTTGAAGGTCTAGAGGATTTTCTATTTGATCCTTGAAGTGATAGGAAACCTCTGAAGAAGGCTGGAAAAGGCTGACCTGATCTATTTGACAGCTGAGTGGAGGGGGAGAGATCTAACATACAGAATCCAACTAGTAGGCTATTAGCCAGGAATGACCTAATGAGGGCTTATCCCAGAGTAGTTATGATATAAGAGGAGAGAATTATCCTTTAATTATTCCCCACCTTCTGCAGGAAGCCCTCAGCCTCCAAGCCTTGTCCTCTCTAATTGCCTTCTATTTACTATGTATCTTCTACTTTTATCATGTTGCCTCCCCCATTACAATGTAAGCTCCTTGAGATTAGGAATTATTTTTGCTTTTCTTTAAATTCTCAGCACTTAGTACAGTCCTTGTTCATATGTTATTTCCATCATGTCCCTCTCTCTGAGACTCCATTTGGAGTTTTCTTGACAAAAATATTGGCATGGGTTTCCATTTCCTTCCTCAGATCATTTACAGATGAGGAAATTAAGGCAGAGTTAAAATGATTTGCCCACTGTTACACACCTAGTAAGTGTCTGAGGTCAGATTTGAACTCTTGGAAAGAGAAATTTTCCTAATTTTAGATCCAGTACTCTCTCCACTAGGTCACTTAGCTGATTAATAAATGCTACTTTACTTATTGGCTGACTAGTTAATTGTTTATAATTTTCAAGAATTAAACTTAAATTCATCTTCATTTTGATTCTCTAGTTTTTTTTTTTTTTTTTTAAGGAATGAAAATGGGAAAAAAAATCCTTTCAAAATGGATAAATATATAATTGTTTTGAAAGGAAAATCCATGAAGCAGCTGCAACTAATATAAGTAAAATCAATAGAGACAAGGTAGAAGAAATAGAAAAACACAAAATAAAAAATTCAAATGCAAAAATAACGCACCATATTTTTATCATTGAGATTCAAATTATTGTTAAGGAAAGAGAAATGTCACCTTTGTTTGCTTTTTTTTTGAGTTTTAGCTGCTAATATTATGAAACTTAAGAAAATGAAATGGCATCTTGAATATATATAAATGTAGAATACATTCACAAGGGAAAAATGATTTTTCCAGAGAAGAGGAAATGATTTTAATAAGCGAATATGAAATTTTTTGTTAACCAGTTCAATAAAAACTGCTTTCAGAACTGTGATGTGTCAGAGATCATTGTTTACAAGTCTATTTTAAGGTCCTTGAGGGCAGGGACTATCTTTCCCCATTTTTATATCCTTTTAATACATAATAAAACAGTGGATGGTACATAATAAGTGCTTTATAAATCTTTATTGATTGATTCAAATAACATTCCCAAAGGCCTTGACCCAATACTTGACACTTAGTAGGCAATTAATAAATGTTTATTGACCGATTGTGAATCCATGGGGTCAGAACAGTGCTTGGTGCACTGTTATATTTGTGTGTATATATATATATATATATATATATATATATGTATATTTATGTGTATTTACATATGCATAACAGCTTCCAAGTTTTCTACTTGCAGATGAGATAGTAGGAAGAATTACCTATCTCTCTGACAGTCTTTGTGATCAATTAATTAACTGAGAGCATTCGTATTTTGAATTGCAAGTGGGCTAAAGGAAAGCTATCCATAATGATAATTTGATTGCATATAGGATATGCTGTTGAAACTGATACTGGGGAATATTTGATACTTTAATAACTTATTTAAAATTATGGCTCATCAATAGATATTTTCAACATAATTTTAAAAGAAAATTAAATATAGGAGAATTGTATTGGATTCTCTACTGATAAAGGTAGGGGGCACGCTTGGAGTCAGGAAGACTCATCTTTCTGAATTAACAAATCTGGTCTCAGACACTTAGTAGTTGTGTGATCCTGAATAGGACCTTGTTTGCCTCAGTTTCCCCATGTGTAAAATGAGATGGAGAAGGAAATGGCAAAACACTCTCATATTTTTGCCAAGAAAATCCCCAAATGGGGTTACAAAGAGTTGAACATGATTCAAGCAATTCATCAACAAAAACCACATAAATATTATCATGATGGCAAGTATTTTCTAAGGAAAGAGAAATAAGACCATTTTTGTTTTTTTATGAATTTTAACTCATGAAATTATAAAATCTAAAAAACTGAAATGACATCTTGACTATATAAATGCAGAATATGTTTCCAAGGGAAAAAAATATTTTCCAGAGAAGATAAAATGATTTTAATAAACAAAACCAAACTTTTATGTTAAAAATGAAGAGACAAGTTGGTATATTGCCTTCAAAGATAGAAAAACGTGTTTTTAAGTCGGGGTGTTCAACACTGGGAAAATTACTAGATCTCTCAGTGGGTCAGGGCAGAAAGTATCAAATCCTTGGTCTCCAGGGTCCAATAAGGTAGCAGCACAACTGCCTGAAGTCCAAACTAGATTAAAATGTAATTGGGAAACATTTAATAAAATAAAAGCCAGAGAACAGAAGTATAATAATATTAAGATTTAAAACTAAGTCAATATGTGGTTAGCAAGAATCCTTTTATGAGGATTGGTGACTCTGCTTCTATTTGAGTTTAATGCCATGAGTCTAGACAACCTTCTTAAGACTAAAAGGTACAGACTCATGCTCCCCCTACAAGGTATATAGGCAGTCCCAGAAAGTCAAGGGGACCCCAAATTCAAATTTGACCTTAAACAATGTGTGACTCTAGGCAAGTCACTTAGTCTCTGTCTGATTCAGTTTTTCACTTGTAGAATGAGAATAATAATTACACTTACCCTATAGGATTGTTGTGAATATCAAATGAGATCATATTTGAGAAACCCTTAGTAAAGTGCCTAACATACAATAGGTACTTAATAAGTGCTTGTTCTAGCCATTCTTCAATTGATAAATGGTCAAAGGAATAAGAACAGACAATTTTTAGATGAAGAAATTAAAACTATTTCTAGTCATATGAAAAAAATGATTTAAATCACTTTTGATCAGAGAAATGCAAATTAAGGCAACTGCTGTAACATTACACACCTCTCAGATTGACTAAGCTCCTTGAGGCTAAGATGACAGGAAAAGATAATGATGAATGTTGGAGGAAATATGGGAAAACTGGGACACAAATACATTGTTGGTGGAATTGTGAATACATCCAGCCATTCTGGAGAGCAATTTGGAACTTCACCCAACCTGCAGTTTGAACCTGCAGTGTCTCTCTTGGACTTATATCTCAAAGAGATTCCCAAAAAGGGAAAAGGACTTATATGCACACAAATGTTTGTAGCAGCCTGTTTTGTAGTGGCAAGGAAATTGAGTGGATGCTCATCAGCTGGAGTATGGCTGAATAAGTTATAGGTATATGAATGTGATGGAATATTATTGTTCTATAAGAAACAATCAGCAGGATGATTTCAAAGGGCCTAGAGAGACTTATATGAGCTGATACTAAGTGTACACATTGTACATAGCAACAACAAGATTACAAGATGATCAATTATGATGAACGTGGTTCTTTTCAACAGCGAGGTGATTCAGGCCAGTTCCAATGATCTTATGATAGAAAGAGCCATCTGCACCCAGAGAGAAGACTGGGAGGACTGATTGTGGATCACAACATAGTATTTTCACTTTTTTATTTTTGTTTGTTTGCTTTTGCTTTCTTTCTTGATTTTTCCTCCCCTTTTCCCCCTTTTTGATCTGATTTTTCTTATGCAGCATGATAATTGTGTGTATAGAACAATAGCACATGTTTATCATATATTGGATTACTTGCTGACTGGGGAGGAGGTGGAAGGGAAGGGAGGAAAAAATTTTGGAACACAAGGTTTTGTGAGGGTGAATTTGAAAATGATCTATGCATATATTTTGGAAATAAAAAGCTTTAATTAAAAAAAGTTTGTTCCTATAATCAAAGGGGTATGAAATCATGTATACAGCAATACCACTACTAATATATACCCCAAAAGAGATAAAAAACAAAAAGGAAAAGGACATGCGTGTGTGTGTGTGTGTGTGTGTGTGTAGTTATTTATTTATAGCAGCTCTTTTCTATAGAGAAGTGGAAACTGAGGGGATGCCCATCAATTGGTGAATGACTTAACAAATGTAGTATGTGATTATAATGGAAAACTTTTGTGCTATAAGAAATGACGAATGAGATGCTCTCAGAAAAATCTGGGAAGACTTCCATGAGCTGATGCAAAATGAAATATACTATATAGAAAGTAACTGCAATATTGTAAGATGATCAGCTGTGAATGACTTAGCTATTCTCAGCAATGCAGTGATCCAAAACAATTCTGAAAGTAAAAAATGCTTTCTATACCCAGACAAAGAATTGATTGTGTCAGAATATGGATTGAAACATACTTTTAAAGAAACTTTATTTTTCTTGAAGTTTTTTTGAACTTTTTTTTCCACAACATGACTGTTATGAAAATGTTTAATATGACTTCATGTGTATAATCTGTTTTGATTTGCTTGCCTTTTCAGTGCAGGGGAGAAGTTGAGGAAGGAGGAAGGAACAATTTGGAACTCCAAGTTTTAAAAATGAATGTTAAAAAATTGTTTTTAGCTGTGATTGGGGAAAAACAGAATACTAAATAAACTTAATAAAAATAAAATAAATGTTTGTTCCCTGCCCTTGGGGACAACAAACCTGGTATAGATTCAATTTTAAGGCTTACTAGTTCCCCCAAAAGCCAAATTATTTGATTTTACTGTTTCTCAGCTGCCACTCTTCCCATGTTAGAAAGGCATCTGAATCACAGAGAGGTTCCCAAGATCACAAAGACAAGTAGTGTCAAAAGCAGGATTGAAATTAGGTCTTCTGATTCTAATTCCAGTATTCTACCCACTGCCTATTGCCTCTCATTTCCTTGTCGATAAAACAAGAATAATAATATTTATTTTATTATAATATTATAATATTATAATATTATAATAAAATTATAATATTATAAATAATCATTTATTTAGAGAGGTTATTGAATAAGTGCTTTGTAACCCTAAAAACATTATGGGAATGTGGAGTAGTTTCATTTCACTGTAGAGAAATGACGATAAACTTAGAATTTTTTTTTTTATTGGACTTGTGATTTCATTGGTGTAGAGAGTTTCTCCTGAAAGAAAGACATTTTGCAGAAGGTGAGATTCAAGGTGAATCTTGAAGAAAGCCAAGGAATTGAGGAGATGGACATGGAGATGAGGAGGGAAAGCATTTCCTTCTCCAATACAGTGATTCTTTCTCTTCTTAACTACTGACCTGGGAAAGACCTTAACATAAAATGGCTAAGGTCTCCCATTGCGTCCTCCACTCGTCCTGATCTATATCTTGCCATTAGACCCAGATGGCTCTGGAGGATAAAATGAGGCTGATAACTTTGCACAGCCCTCCCTCACTTAAATCCAATTCACTTTTAAGTCATACCATTGCCTTCTGGGTGTCATGGTCCTTATGGAACATGGACAAACAACTGCTTTCTATTAAAAGCCCAGCAGGTGGCACTCGTGGCACTGGGAAAAACTCTCAAAAACTTTAGACAAGACCATTCCTAAAGAATATAGGGTTTGCCAAGAGAAGCTTCATTCCCTGCTAATTGTTTTTCAACTGAATTTTTATTGCAATTTATGCAAATCTGAAAGAGAACAAAACTTGCCAAGTGAACTCAATACCCTAAGTTACAAGCCAATCCTTAGCCCATATTACAGTAAATGGAAGATGGAGAAATAAAGCATCTGATTCAAAGGCTCCTCTTTTATTCTCTCTCTGAGGCAGCTATCAGGCTAGTATCTAGAGCTCTTGGAGAGTGATGAAAAGGCACAGGGAAGACTGGATTCCATGAATCCCTGATTAACGAGTTTTACAAAAGACTTTAAAACTGCCCAAATAAATGGAGTCAGATTTAAAGGGAAGTGTCTGAGAGCCCAGGGGGTTGGTTGTTGTTTCAGCTTTCAAAGCAAGAAATTCTGATCCTCTGAGGCAGTTTTGCATGGTCATAGAAAGCAAAGGATTTACCTAAGAGGTCATTAGTTTAGCCCAGAGAGTCACCAACTGGGCTTTGTGCTGCTTCTTGAGATGGGGATAAGGTTGATAATGAAAGTGCTGGTCACTTACAAGCCTAAGGAGAGAAGGAAACAAAACTGAGAGATTTAAGAAGAAAAGCTTCCATTGCTTTAGATCATAAATCAATAGATGGATTGATAGATCTAGTTAAGTGACTTGGCCAAGGTGGGTGGTTAGTCGTTTCACCCTAGGTTACAAAGGGAATAAGCCTCAGAGGAGGGATTAGAACATATTCCAAAATGGTGTCCTTTCAATTATGCTATTTGGGAATCATAAATACCAAGATAGAAGATGGAGCAGAGGCTTTCTCATCTAACTGGTCAAGAAATTAAAGCCCAGGGGTCTTAAAATGCTTGCCCTATCAGAAGTATGAGGCTGAAGAGGAAAAAATTGAAGCAAGTGAATCCAAATTTAAAGCTCTGAATCCCTTTCAGACTATCTGTAACCCATTCTACTTTTATTCACAACAATAAAAACAAGTCACATTTACCTAAAACTTAAGATTTGCCGAGCAATTTGCTCACTTTGCCTCAATGGAGCTCCCTTGTTTCTTTCTTTAGTGTCATCCAGTGACATTTCTTTCTTCTTTAAGCAGAAGAATGAGGTCATTCTGCATTATCTGCCTTGATTTGGATTTGGGTTTATAATGGGGAACCATATCAGACTTGTTTCAGAGTGGTATTGGGAAGATTCCCATCCTTAGGAGAGCATCATATATTGAATGGCTTGATTGGCTCAGTTGGACACTCAGGAGAGAATATGATGCTTTTGTTCCCTGAGAATGGGTTTGAGGATTCCCATTCATAGGAATTCTTAATCTGGGATCGGCAAACTTGTGTAGAGTACACGTACGTGTATGTGTGTATGTGTGTGTGTGTGTGTGTGAGACAGAGAGAGAGAGAAACAGAGAGACAGAAAAGAGAGAGAAACAAAGAGACAGAGAGAGAGACAGAGAGACAGAAAAGAGAGAAAAACAAAGAGACACAGAGAGAGAGAGAGCGAGAGAGACAAAAACAAAGAGAGATAGAGAGACAGAGACAGATAAAGAGACAGAAACTGTTCTTCAGTAGTGACTAATGGTTCATAGCTCCATGTGGGGTTTTCTTGGCAAAGATATTAGAGTGTTTGAGGCTGGATTTGAATTCAGGTCTTCCTACCTCTAGAGATAGCACTTTATCCACTGTGCCACCTAGCTGCACATAGTAAATACTTTACATCTTAGAGAGTTTACAAATAAGGAAACTGAAATTAAGAGAAGTTAACTGATTTGTCTCTGGAAGCACAGGTATTATGTGTGAATATGTAAGTGTCAGAATTTAACCTTTGGTCTTCTTGCATTTGAGGCCAGCAATTTAATTGGAGAAGAAATGTCAATACCTTAAGAGCCTTAAGAGTCCCAAGGTATTATGTAATATGACATAATATAATATAATGTAACATAATAGAGAGATTAAGTGCTATAGTCATACTCCAGAAGGAGAGATAGGATCTGAATTTTCCCCTATTACACTATTGTTCTTTTAAAGCAGGGATGTATTTTTGTTTGACTTTATATTCCCAGGGACTAATATATGGTAGGTACCATGACAGAAATTGTCTAGGGATTTGTTGATAAATACAGCTGCCAATTATAATCATCAAAGAAGTAGAAATGTGGAAAAACTGGCTTATTATGTGTAGAGAGCATAAACTTATTGTATTCAAAAATCAGGGAGCCCTGAGCAGCAGTTTCAGCAACCTTGAGTAGGTTTTATTTACACAATGGAATTTTATAGAAGGCAGTGGGAAAAGGTAGTGATTTATATATCAAAGAACAGGTAACAGAAGGGGAAGATCTTTATCAGGTAAAACAGCAAACTAGTCACCAAACACTGGGGATGCAGTTGGAATTTGCAAACTATTCATTTACTGCTGAGCTAAGGTTGATGTCTCAGCTTCATTTTGCATACCCCAGCTAATTAATGGAAGTAAGACAGTTAAGCCAGAAAATTGTCTTATCACAGGACTTAATAAATATTAGTTGATTGTTAGATTGATTGAATACATGTCTTTCTCAATTCAGGCCCAGCTCATTATCCACAGTTCCAGTCTCCCTCTCTATTGGTGACATTTGTTTTTAAAACTTGGAGTTCCAAATTATTTCCCTATCTCCTTCCTCAAACCTCTTTGCCTTCCTCCCCTTCCTCTCTCTCCCCCCCTAATTGATAAGGCAAGCAAATCAAAACAGGTTTTGTCCTCTAGGGCTGTCTGCTTGCTGTGGACTTAAAACACCATTACTAGGACTTCATCCTCTCCCCAGAGAATTGCATTTATATGATCCTGGCAATTAAGACTTTTTCTATAGTGTTATTGGCTACAGGGCCTCCAAATCAGATGGCCTAAGTTTCAGCAGTTTGGTAGCTATGTGATCTTTCTCATGCTATAAGAGGTGGATGATAATAATAATAATGACACCTACTTCATAGGGCTATTATGTGGTTCAGATAAGGTAATATATCTAAAGATCTTTATAAGCCTAAAGAACTATTATTATTATACCAGGGGAGTTAAAGTTTTTAGTGAAAGAAAAGTTAAAACTTCTTAGACAATATTAGAAGAATTGCCAGAATATGTATAGAAGTGAAAGGAACTTCTCTTTTTGTGAAGACAGTTGAGTTCAGTAGGAGGAAATATTCTACACAATCAGAATTAAATGAAAGAGTTGGTATAGGGGTCTAGTGGAAACTTACAGGATCTCAGATGCTTTTCTTCAAATAGAAGAAGCTTCAAATAGACTTGCTTTTAAGACAGTCATGATATAATAGAATTAGAGTATGGCACTGACATGTGAGGACATCCTGTTAACTGGTTCTAAGAGGTTACAGAAGCAATCAAAAAACTGGTTAGCTTCAGCAACTGCCTCACTTGATCACACTGTTTCTGAAGTCAGCAAAGGAAGTGGAGACTTCTAGCCTTATGAGTTTCAAAGGTCTGGAGGACCCTTGGACATCCTAGTCTTCTAAAAGTTAGATTGGCACTTTATCCGGTATTAATGTCCTGAGACCTAAGAAGTGACCTTCAGAAATGATTTTTGAGACTCCAGACCAGTAGAACTTGAGATGAAGTCTCTTGGACAGTAGTGATAACATTTGGATACTGGACTTTGGTGGGACTGATACTGTAGGAATTGAATTAAATTTTAAGCCTACCCTGAAATGAGCAGGACAAAGTACATATGCTTTAGAAACATTGGAAGAAATGTTTGTGCTTTTTTCTTGCTACAACTTTTTGTTTTGTTTTGTTTTTCATAAGATTTTATTTTTGTGTTCTTAATAATTATGATCAGAATAATAAATATTGAATTAATTTTCAGTGATTATGGTTGTACCCAAAGTTTCAGATTTTTTTTGTGTTTTATATATATGTATATATACATACATATGCACACACACACACACGTATAATATATGATTGATCATTGTTGTAATCATCATTTTAAAAATAATATTTTATTTTTTCCAATTACATGTGATGAGGTCCTCAGTAGCTAGAGAACTGGAGCATTGATGGAATTACTCCCTAGGGCAGACAGGAAAGGTCTCTGATAAAGATCTTATGGTTCCACCCTCTGTGGATGTCCTCCAGTCAGAAATCCAAGTTATGTCAAATCCCTGAGCTGCCATAAGTCATGGGCATGCTCGCCTTGCTGCATCCTGTCAGAAATTCAAGTCATGCCCCTGAAGTTAAATTTTCCCTGTAAATTTGTCCATGGCTCATGCCATTTTTGCTGAACCCTAGTGTCTCAGTCCACTCTGGCAGTCTGCCTCATGGTGTCTTTCCCTTCACTCCATCCCCATGCCACATGGTGTCTCTCTCTCTTATCCCCCACTATGCCTTATGGTATCTTTCTCCTTATAATTAATTAACTCTTTTAGCGTACTGCCAACTAGGGACATGCGCCAACCTCATAGGGTGTTTCCTTTTCTTGGCTAATTGTGAGTTCTATTAGGGAGCTTGTTTTTTCCATAATTAATTATTAAAACTCCTTTCCTATGTACTCTCCCAACTCTATTTCATATTTACCACTCCTGTGTCCATTGTACCTCTTCATTTTGTCTGTTAACCCCTTCTAAATAAAGCTACCTTTTGCCAAAGAAAATGGCCATTTTTAATTCTTCAAATTACTAAACCCCAACATTTGGTGCTCTCTTAAATTCCATCATCTGATGCTACAACATCTGCTACCTCAACCACATCACACGTAAAGACAATTTTTAATATTCACTTAAAAAAATGCTGAGTTCCAAATTTACTCCCTCCCTCCAAAAATGGTAAGCAATTTGCTTGTTATATCTTTGGAATAATTTCCTTTTGTAAAGACAATTCAATGTGAAATGGTGAAGTCCTAGTTGCAAGTCTCTAATAGTTGGAGGAGTACTGCTGGTAGGAACCTAAGCCCATAGGAAGACTCCTCCCCGCAAACCTCGGGGTAACTTAAGAGTCCTGAGAGGTAGATTTCACAGTGGTTCTGAAAGAGTGAGCTAAAGTGATTATATTCCCTCCTATGTATGTTTATGCTCAATCATTTTCAATCTTGTCTGACTGTACATAACCCCATAGGGGTTTGCTTGGCAAAGATACTGGAGGGGTTTACCTTATTTTTCTCCAACTCCCTCCTATACAAAGATTAATAATAATTAAATATTTATGGCTATTTCCAGCTGATTAATCATAGTTCATAGATTGATTTTGGGCACTGATATGGTCAAAAATATGAAGCAAAGTACAGTGGGGGTCGGGGGGAGGGAACAGACCTGAACCAGTAGTGGGCCAGCAAGTGTTTTACCAGTTGGCTCTCAAAAAAAAAATTAATTTTTAAATTTAAATTTAAATTTAATCTACACAATTAACATTTTCTCCATCATTTCCTTGAGTCTAGACCAACTACAAGATTTCTCAGGTGTAAATGCTCACACTGGAAATTTAACAATTGTTCTGGGGATTTAGTTGAAATACAATCTTGAGGACTCAGGAAACCTGCTTCTGTCATTTATTAACTGTGCTCATGGGCTCATATGAGCATGCTCTCTGAGTACCAATTTCCTTTTCTAATGAAAAGACTACCTATAGTAATAGTTTCCCTGGGGTTATGGTAAGAGTCAAAAGGCTTAAGATATTATAGATAGGGTAAAAGTCAGCCATTGTTATTATTAGAGCTACATCTGCTACAGGCTAAGGTAGGTAACATTGACCAAATCTCTTACCTTTGAAGGACCCATTTTTTTTTTTTTTTTTTTTTTTTTTTTTTTAATTTTGCCTTTTATTTACAGGATATATACATGGTAACACAGCATTAACAATTGCCAAACCTCTTGTTCCAATTTTTCACCTCACCCCCCACCCCTCCCTAAATGGCAGGAACCAGTAGATTTAAATATATTAAAATATAACTTAGATACATAATAAATATAAAAAAACATTTTTTGCTGTACAAAAAGAATCAGACTCTGAATTATTGTACAATTGCTTTGAAAAGGGAAATCAAAATGCATTCATAAATAGGGATTGGGAATTCAATGTAATGGTTTTAGTCATCTCCCAGAGTTCTTTTTCTAGCATGCTGTTCATTCATTACTGCTCCATTGGAAATGATTTGGTTGATCTCGTTGCTGAGGTTTGGTCCATCAGAACTGGTCATCATATAGTATTGTTGTTAAGTATAAATGATCTCCCTGGTCCTGCTCATTTTCCTCAATCAGTTATATAAATCTCTCCAGGCCTTTCTGAAATATCCTTTGGTCATTTCTTACAGAACATTATTCCATAATTTTTATACCACAATTTATTCAGCCATTCTCCAACTGATGGACATCCATTCAGTTTCCAGTTTCTAGCCACTACAAAAAGGGCTGCCACAAACATTCGTGCACATACAGGTCCCTTTCCTGAAGGACCCATTTTCAACCATAAGTGAACTAAAGCAGTGAGATCCAACTTAATAGAAAGGATCCCCGATGGTCCCTAGTGACTCAGAAAACCTCACATTAACATTATGTTAAAAAAATTTTTTTTTTACTCTTTTGTAAACATTTCCAATTGTAATTGGGAAATTCCCTTAGTTAATTAAATTAAAATGCATTTTAATCTGGTTTGGTCTGCACTAAAGTTTTCTGTTTGTAGCAGGGAGTTTGACAACTCCTGATTAAATGATTTCTAAGCTTTAACATTCAATGAAAATATTCCTTTTATCTGATCATGCAGATGATAGATAGATAGTAGTTAGAAAAGATACATCACTCCATCTGGAGTCAGGAAGACCTGAATTCAAATTTGACCTTAGGCATTTACTAGCTGACCTGGACAAGTCATTTAATTTCTTTTACTTCTTTTTTCATCTGTGAAATGGGGAGGATAGTAGTAGCATCTACATCCCAAGATTGTTGTAAGTATCGTTGGTTAAATCCCCAAATGTGAAATAGTTTTAGAAAGAAGTGCATTAGGTTATTGGGTACAGGACAGCAAGCTGGAAAGGAATTGGGGCTCTCTCTTGTCCAGCCTCTGGTGGGCTTAAATTATAAAAGATTTAGGCAAGGGTACCTTCACAGGAGTCATTCAAATGACAAATATGACATTAAACATATTATATATTACATGATATATAATTATTGTGTGGGACAAGATCCCCTTTCCCACATTAACAAATCAGACACATCTTCAAGTACAAAAAGAAAGCATTTATTTAGTCCATGAAGAGAGAGGCCCAGATACATACTTGAGACCTATCTCAGCTCCTGCCATGTGCTCCTAGAACCTGACCAGCTTCCGCCAGGTGAGGGATTTAAAAAGCAAAAGACCCAAGCTTTTTCATTGGATAGACTAAAAGGACGTAATCATCCTTGACCAGTGGTCACCAATGTTGTCTGCTTCCCATAGGTCGTGTCACTTCTTGAAGGTCTGACCCTTAGAGACCATGTGACTCCCTGCAACCTAAGGTTCAAGACCTGATTTTCCCATCCTGGGAATAGGGATCATGTGACTTAGTCTCAAACTGAGAAAACTTCATCCAGTCAGTCCCATTCATTATAAATATATTAGATGTAACACAACAAATGTAAAATATGACAACTCTTTGAAAAGAGACTAACTTGAAAGCAGGGCAGATTGAGATGGGTATCAGTAAGTAGAAAAATTCAATAAAATTTGGGCAAAGCCAAAACATGAGCATCCCAAACACAAGCATGGGGGGACTTAAAATAAGACCTGGTTTAAGGACATCCAAACTAAGAATGTTGGGGTGAATCTATGACCTGGGGGAACCCAAAAAATCTTGTAGTTATCTTCAGTATTCCTGCAGAGTTATTAAAGTCAAGCAACATTTTGGGTTTAATCTCTAGTCACAGAAAGTTAGATTTTTTTCCCTTTTATTTATTTATTTGCTTGGTTATTTAATTATCTGTTATTTGTTGCATTTTGAATTCTGAGTTTTCTCTCTCCCTCTTTCCAACACTCCATTAGAGAGGGCCAAAATTTGATATAGATGTGTGGAACCATACAATCTATATTTCCATATATCAATTCTTTCACTGAAGTTAGATAGCATTTTCCTTCATAAATTCTTTGAGTTGATTTGATGATACACTCAGAATAGCTTAATCATTCACAGTTACTCTTTGAACAATATTGCTGTTACTATATACAACATTCTTTTGGTTTTGCTCATTTTACTTTGCATTACTTCATTCAAGTTTTCTGTTTTCTAAAACCAATATTGTTATTTTTTTTACAGCACAGTAGTTTTCCATCAATAAAATTAAATTCAAACAGTATAATAACTTTTTTAGTTCTATCCAACCAATCTAACTCCTCCTTTATTAATTCATCTTCCATATCAAGTCCCCTAACTATGATGCACCCCAAGGATCTGTCCTAGACCCTCTTTTCTATGCATACTTTCTCCCTTGGTGATCTCATCTGCTCCCTGGAGTTTAAATTGTTATCTCCAAGCAGATAACACCTAGATGTAGTTATCTAGTCTTTGTCCTTCCATTATGGTCTAGTCATACATCTCGGATCCCTTATTGAAGATTTCAGACATCATAGAGGCATCTCAAACTCAACATGTCCATAACAAAATTCATTCTCTTTTTACTCAATTTATCCATCTTCTGAATTTCTCTATTATTTTGAAGGCACCAATAACCTTCCAGGCATCCAGATTCCCAGCCTCGGAATCATTTTCCATTCTTTTCTCTCACTCACTCTGCATCTACAATCAGTTGTTAGATCCTTCCATTTCTACTTTTATATTTCTTTTAACTGTCCCCTTCTTTGTATTCAGACAGCCAGCACCCTAGATTAGGTCTTAATCACCATTCTTCTAGACTTCTACAATAGCTTCCTCATTGGACTTCCATGTTTTGAGTCACTTCTCTTTTCAACCCATCCTCTACTTGGTTACCAAAGTGACTTTCCTAAAATGTAGGTGTGGCCATGTCACACCTCAAAAGAATTTCAGTAGATCCTTATTACTTCCAAGATCAAATATAAACTGCTCTGTTTGGATTTCAAATCCTTCTCAATGTAACCACAATCTAACTTTCTTTATTTCTCTTTTATCTATTTGAAATATTATTATCATTTTCCCCCTGTGTGGGAAGTTGGGGTCAGGTAATGATAATGATGAGTGATAACTTAGATTCTGCAAATTACTCTTTTCTCCTCACTAGAAGTTCTTGATAAGGGGAAACAAATTGGTGAGACAATCAAGAAGTAGTAAAAATCTGGTCATGGGCAAGCAGACTCCTAGAGATTTCTTAGATTTTTCTGAGTTTTTTTTTTTTTTTTTTTTAGTTTTTCCCTTGCCCTTGGGAGGAATTTCCTGTTAATTTTTCCCTTCGGAAAAGACGAGAGAGACACAGAGAGAGACAGAGACAGACAGAAAGACAGAGACAGAGAGACAACTATAGACACACAGAGAGAGACAGAGACAGTCAAAGACGGAGAGACAGAAAGGCAGAAACAGAGGAGAGAGACAGAGACACAGAGTGGGGAGAGAGAGAGAGACAGAGACAGAGAGAGAAGGAGACAGGGAGAGTGAGAGAGAGAGGGAAGGAAGGAGGCAGACAGAGATAAAGACAAAGAGACACACTGAAAGAGACAGAACCAAATAGAGACAGAGACAAAGACACAGAGACAGAGAGAAGCAGAGAGGAGAGATACAGACAGGGGTAGGGGAAGAGGAGAGGAAAGGAGAAAGAGAGATGCTGAGACAAAATTTCAGAGGGCCATACTATCCTGAGACTTATGAGTCTGTCCAACAAACTTTTTATTAAGCACTACTTGGCACCATGACCTGATCTAAATGTTGAGTATACAAAGGAAAACATGTAAGTTTTACTTAAGTAAACACCTGAGTAAATACAAAGTGTGTGTTTGTATACATACATAGATTAATTTACAGATAGGGGGAAAATAAAGAGTACAAGATCAGAAGAAGCCTCTTATAGAAAGTTATAGAAGCAAAATATTAGAATGCCATGTATTGGAAAACAGCAACAGGCTGTGATGTAGAGTTCATGAGGGGGAATAACATGGAATCCATTTGGAAAGATGGATTTTGTGCCTTTTCCTGCCCAGTACGATGAACATGGTAGATACTTAATAAAATGTCTGTTGAGCTTATTATTCTGCTACCTGAGAGACAAGAGAGGCTGACTAACTTTTCTCAGCTCAAAAGTCTTTCAGGCATGCTACAATTCCCTTTCTCTTGGAAATTAATTCTACCCATTATGTTATCAGGTAATGTAATTAAATTACTTCTGCAATAACTGCCATTCATTTCAATGCATTTGAGATTTACTGCCCACCATAATCTGCATATAGTTCTCAGGCCTCACTTTACTTCAGTGGATAATTTATTAAACAAGTGACTTAGAGCTTTGGGCAAAAAAGCATCCAAAGAAGATTCATCCTCTTGGAGAATACAACATTTGGAGCCTGGTGACCTATTAGGAATGCAAACACCCCCAAATTCTCCATTCTGAAGGGCTGTGCTGACTCATTCTGCTGTTTGAGCAATTACTGGAACACTATGTTTTCCTCAACATTCCCTGTTTTTGGATTTAGAACTAACTGGAAGCAACCAGAGAAATCATTTAGTGTAACCTCATTTTAGACAGAAAGAAGCTGACTTTTGCGAGATCACCCAAGTAATGGTACAAGTCACTTAACTAATGTTAACCTCACTGTCTCAAAAAATCCAAATCAAACCAAAACAAAACAAAACCACTAGGATCTGAATCTAGCTCATCTCTTTTGGGTCAGCTAGCTCACCTGATACCAGATACAAGGTTTGATCCGCCATTACCATTGTTTACAACATGATTAGCAGGGTAGTAATGGTGGTTAATAACTGGCTGCCAGGCAGGTCACCCTAATTCTACCAATCTGAATCAATCTGCTTGAGCCTCCACTAATGTGTTTATGTTTAATAGTTACTTATCAATTGTATATTTGGACCCAATAAGAAAGTCAGAGGTCAGTTGCCCAACCTGCTCATTTTTAAGAAAGGAAGACCCAGAAAAGTTCATTTGCCCAAGGTTTTGTACCTATTAAATAGCAAAGTCACAATTCAAATACAGATCCTGACTCCAAATGTAGCATTTTATCTGCTACACTTATGTCTTAGATAGTTAAGTGGAACAAAGGATAGAGGACTAGACCTGGAGTCAGAAAGCTTCATCTTCATGAGTTTAGATCAAGTCTCAGACACTCAGATACTTCCCTGTATCACAGGACTGTGTGATCCTGTTTACCTCAGTTTCCTCATCTGTAAAATGAGCTAGAGAAGGAAATGGCAAATCACTTCAGCTATCTGCCAATAGAAACCCAAAACGGGATCCTGAAAAGATAGATACAAATGAAACAACTGAAAAACAATAAAATGTCTAGAGTCTAAGCAAAAGCATTGAATGAAAGAGCATGGTAAGACAGGCTGCATTTGAACATTTTCCCAATTAATCTCTCCCATGAATACAAGCATACAACATCAATAGGAAAAATGGACACACTTTAACACTACAAATAGAAGGTAAACAGATAGAAGGGATACCATATAAGGACCAGGGCTATTCCATGGGGCAGCACAATTCTGAAAGGTGTGTGAGAGAGATGGTATTGGGCTCCTCCACACTGCTATCTCAATGCTCTCTTTGGCAACTATGTGGTCTCTGAAGAATATGTGGTGTGATGACCGCGTATTTTAAAATCAGCCGGAGTCAGGAATTCAGGTTAGGGAAAAATTGTCAGTCTTTATTCTCAATGAAGAAAAATCGAGGTGGGAGAGAATCAGCAATAGCAATGTGTGCAGCTGAGTCAAGAAGCTAGCTAGATCAGAAGCCACAAGACCAGCAGCTACCAGAATCGAACCCAGGCCCAATCTCTCCCTACCTCTCTTCCTGTCTCTCTGCCTCCACCCACCAAAATCGTCATTTCCTATACAACACATCAGGACTTGCACAGAGAGTGGGCGGGGGCCATTCTTTATCCAAGCATGTATATTAACAGAGTATAGTCCAATTACTATTTAGCCTCACATGCTTGGGACCTCAGCCCATTACAATGTGGTATGGCAGCTAACCAGTCTCTGTTGGGTGTTGCTCAGTGGCAGGCTCCAAGGGCAGTTCAACCATGTTCTGTGGTCACTATGCTGTGGCCACATGTGGGTCAATTAACTTCGGCTGAAATCCTCAGATGAGATTATTTAAAAGTACCTGTAATTTTCCTTTTAATTTAAAATCCAGGGGGGTAAGCTATAGCTCTTTTAGAAAGGCAGGGATCTCACATACTCCATCACTGGCCTAGGGAAAAACTTGCAGTTGCTTTTTCTCTATAACCAAGAGGATGTTAGGTCCTTAGAATATGGGGTTTCTAAGCTTTTCCTCTACCAAAGTACAAGTTATTTTCTCAAGAACCTATCTTTAGGAATATAGAGCAGCCAGTCAGCGAAGCAAAGCTTCTGGTAAATGACTATTTTTTTAACCTTATTTTCTGTTTACCAAGGGCAATGTCTCTGTCTTCACCAACACGCATAAACTGTACCCATTCAGTAATTTTAGGGGCTGCCCTGCCAGTTAACAGCCAAGGGTTGCCTGGGCCAGATGCCCCAGAAATTCTCTCAAATGCAATTTATGTTCCCGGGATGAGAGGGCAAAGGGCCAATGGATGATAGCCTAGAAGTAGAGACTTTTGAAAACAATATCCTTCCTCTTCCAATCCTTTGTTTCATATTTCGTCTGGTCTGATACTTTGTGACACCATTTGGGTTTTTTTTTTTTTTTTTTTTTTTTTGGCAAAGATACTGGAGTGGTTTACCATTTTCTTTTCCAGTGAAGGAACTGAGGTAAACAAAGTTAAATGACTTGCCCAGGTTCACACAGCTAGGAAGTGTCTGAGATCAGATTTGAACACAGAAAGATGAGTCTTCCTGACTAGACCTGGTAGTCTATTCATTGTACCACCTAGCTGCTCATTTGTTTCATATATCTGCCTTTATTATGTACAGGTAGTTGGTCTAAGCCATAGCACCAAGCTATGAAGTGTACTTTGAGAGTAAATGATTTTAAAATTCTAGTATTGTACCAAATCAGCATTAATATTATGCAATCCATGCTTTTGATAAATGGTGTCTTGAAGTGCTCAGTGGAATAAGACTAACCCTTCTGATATGTTGAATAAATATTCACTAAAGTAATGTGATACAAGGAATACTGGGTAACAAAAATTTATCTCCCTCAAATTCCATCATTAGAAATTTATTTCTCTATGAATAAAGGATTTTTCAGTTCTTAAGAGTTTTCTATTAAAATGTAAACTTTTCAGATAGCACTGTTTTTTTAAATTAGTTGACAGATAATACAGAGTAAAGAATCCTAGGAATGGACCTAGTATTAGTGCCTGGGGAGGAAAAAATGGGGCCAGAAAATTGGATAAAGATTAAAGAAAGGAAAAAAAAACATGATTTTAGAAAATTGTCTAGTATA
Source organism: Sarcophilus harrisii (assembly GCF_902635505.1). NCBI lineage: Eukaryota > Metazoa > Chordata > Mammalia > Dasyuromorphia > Dasyuridae > Sarcophilus > Sarcophilus harrisii. The sequence goes on from NC_045429.1 coordinate 49,442,629, forward strand.
AATACTAATAAGAACTATGATAATAGCTAATATTTATACAGCATTTAAGTTTTGCAAAGCGATGCACACGTATTATCTCTTATTTCTAAGAAGTCCAAGGTCTCATGTAATATAAAAATCAATACAAAATTACAAGAAAAGGGTAAAGATGAGAAGAATATTGTATGTAATTATACAGCTCCAATACAACCTCCCTAACCAATCTATGGACTCTGAAAAAATGGAAAATGTTCAGAAAAACAAAAGAACTTGATCCTAATAAATTTTTTTTTTTACCAATATTTAACTGATTTAAAAAAAGACAATTTCTGCTGTTATGATTCATTCTAGTCAGAGATAATGTTTCAGAAATTAAGAAAAAAGAGAGAAGAGGCAGAGGGTAATCCTTGGTTGGTACAGAGAAAATGGGGTTCAAGTTGAGAGGAAAGCCTGATCTCTGCAGGACTTTAAGACTGAAGACATTGAAAACTGAGATAAGTGAGCAGAATAGATGCTCATTAACTAATTCAGAAACAAAGGGAATGCCTAAGAAGCTAAAATGTAATACTCAGCAGCTTGGAGAGACTTAAATGAACTGATACTAAGTGAACTGAGCAGAACCAGGAGATCATTGTACATGGCAACAAGATTATAGAATCATCAGTTCTGATGGACGTGGTTCTCATCAACAATGAGGTGATTCAGGCCAGTTCCAATGGTCTTGTGATGAAGATAGACATCTGCACACAGAGAAAGCACTGTGGGAACTGAATGTGGACCACAACATAGTATTTTCACTTTTTTTGTTGTTGCTTGCATTTTGTTTTCTTTCTCATTTTTTTTCCTTTTTGGTCTGATTTTTCCTATGTAGCATGTTATTTGTGTAAATATATATAGAAGAATTGGATAGGTTTAACATATATTTGATTACTTGCTATCTAGGGAAAGGGGTGAGGGGAAAGGAGGAAAAAATTTAGAACACTGTGTTTTGTAAGGGTGAATGTTGAAAATTATCCACAGGTATGGTTGATTAAATTCATGAGCTATTTCATTAAAATAATTTAATTTTAAAAATTTAATTTAAAAAATGTAATACTCAGACTAATTTCTCCAAGTTTCAATGAAGTTCCTACAATTAAAGTAGAGAATTTGGGTACAAAGTGAACAGTAGCATCCCTTGGAGCTGAGAAGCCATTGTGGAGGAAGGTGTCCTCCATTCAGCATTATCTATATCTTTCTTGGTTACATATGGATGCTACCCCTTTACCCAGTACTATTCCCCTCACCTCCCACCCGCTGAATTATGTCTTGACCTGTCAACATTTTGTCTTCAATTTGAATAACTAATATGGGCCTATACACTAGAGGGCAGTGCAGCTCAGTGCAACATACTGGACAGGGCTGTTGGAGTAGATGAGGTTACCATCCACTTCAACCATCAGGCCTTAGTCTAGCCAGTCTTGAAAAATCAAAGAAGTATTGAACAGCCCAGACTTGAGTAGTGCAGATGATGCAACCCTATATTCATACAGGCTACATGTTTACATAAGGTTTTCTTCTGGTTCTTGCCCCTTCTAATCCAAACTCCCCAAAGCCCAATCTGATGATTATAACCAGGATATGCTGGTAAATGTTTAACAACGGCTCTCAATTAAAAAAAAAAAAAAAGAATTTATGCATTACACACTTTTTAAGTTAATTTGCATTATTAACATTTTTCTTCACTTTCTTAAGTCTAAACAGTCAACAAATAAATCAAACTTTGATTTGTGGTATTGCTGATTTCCAAGGTGGAAATGTTCACACTGAAAATTGAACAATTGGGTTGGTTGGAGCTGGTTCCAGCACCTTTTTGATGATAGCCATTCTTGGCCATTGGTTCAACAGATTAGGTACCTAGGGTAGGAAATACCCTGGATTGTGATGGCAATAGAGGACTCTCCAACTCTAGGTCCCTACTTTTCTTCTTAACAAGTACCCCAAGACTTTGTCAGGGAGAAAACAAATTAAAAGACTTCCTTCTTCTCATACTTTCCTAAGAACTCTTATAAGTCACTAACTCTGTTCTGACCAGCAAGTAGGTCCTATAGTGAAGTTAATTGACAATTGAGCAGTTTTTGTGGGAATTAAACCCATCCAAGAGTGCTAATTGTATCCAAATAATCCTGGTACTTGAGATGATATTCCAGTGTAGAATCAGACTAGGGGCTAAGGCTTCAGGCCAAAGAGAATTGTACAAAACCATGTGCCAGTACTGGAAATAGAAGGGTAACTCACTCTGATTTCATATGCTAGCTAGATGTGTTGCAGCAGCAGCAATGACAGCTAGTATTTTGGGAAAGAGGGAGTAGCAGTTTGTATTTGAGCCAAGAATCTCAAAACATTTCTCATTTAGATCTATAGAGACTTGGACTTCTGGGTACTGGTCTGGACCCAGTTGTGCATAAGACTATTTCTGGATATCTGCTGAACTGGGACAGTAAAAACAAGTAAGAATCGAATGGATAAACTTTCTCTCTCTTCCAAGAGAAGAGCTGATGTGGGCCTCCTAGAAAAAAAATGTTAAAAAGGACACTCATTTCTTAGATTTCAGAATAAAAGAGAGTAGGAAATAACGTGGAAGGAGTTTTAGATGAGGTTTTGGAGAAATGATGGAGCTCATGGTGGATAACCTCAAATTACTCAGTAAAGTGAAGAACGTCTGTTGATGGAGAAGCATTTGGGGATGGATATATATATAAAAGGCTTTTGAGATTTGAAATAGGAAATCTAAGGACCACATAAAGTAGGGGTTCTCATGAATTACTAAACTCATTGTGAATTAGCAGTAATATGTGGCCATGAAAGCAGTCCAGTTTTAGGCTGCAATAATATATATCCAAAGTCAGGGAGGTGATAATCCTACTATAAACAGCCCTGGTCAAACAAATTTAGAATATCTTATGTAATTCTGGGCATTACTTCTTAGAAGGGACATTGTTCATGTTGAGAATGTCGATAAGATGGTTATGTAGATAGTAGATTGCAAACCATACTGCATGAAGATGAACTGGAAAAATTTAGAGTGTTTGTTGTAGAGAAAGGAAGGTTTGGGGTGACATGATTGGTGTCTTCATGGGATTGGCCATGTGATTATTTCTCTCCTTTATGTCTGTTTTGGAGACTTGTATAAGTCTCCCCTCCATAAGTTTTTATTAATCTACTCTCTGACCTGTGATTTAAACCACTTGTACACCTACTAATCACTCACATTTCTCAGGCTTTAAGTTTTCCAAAGTATGTCACTCAAGACCACCCTGTGTGGCTCATACATTGACTTAGAAGGCCTTCCTCAAAGAGAAGTTCCAAAAATATGCTGAGAAATGTCCTCCTTCTGAGAATATTAGTAGTAATAGTATTAGTACTATATGATGACCAGTTCTGATGGACCTGGCCATCCTCAGCAATGAGATCAACCAAATCATTTCCAATGGAGCAGTAATGAACTGAACCAGCTACGCCCAGAGAAAGAACTCTGGGTGATGACTAAAAACCATTACATTGAATTCCCAATCCCTATATTTATGCCCACCTGCATTTTTGATTTCCTTCACAAGCTAATTGTACAATATTTCAGAGTCTGATTCTTTTTGTACAGCAAAATAACAGTTTGGTCATGTATACTTATTGTGTATCTAATTTATATTTTAATATATTTAACATCTACTAGTCATCCTGCCATCTGGGGGAGGAGGTGGGGGGTGAGAGGTGAAAAATTGGAATAAGAGGTTTGGCAATTGTTAATGCTGTAAAGTTACTCATACATATAACCTGTAAATAAAAGGCTATTAAATAATAAAAAAAAATAAATTTCTTAAAGAAAAAAAAAGTAGTAGTATTAGTATCATTTATCCACATTACAGGTGAATAAATTGAGTCTTAGAGAAGAGGCTCATGATACCTACTTAATGAGACAAGTGGAGCTTGTATGTGAGATTTCTATAGTATCTTTTATCCAAAGAGTTCAAAACTCATTTTAAATTTTAGGTTTGGAATCAATTTTATTTTTTTTTATTGATAGGCAATAAAATATTAATAATACAATCTCATATACATGATAAGACAATAAGAATAGCAGCTGGTATTTACACAGCACTTTAAGATTTGCAAAGTTTTTTTTTTTGATAATAGCTTTTTATTTTCAAAATACATGCGCAGATAGATTTCAGCCTTCACTCTTGCAAAACCTTGTGTCAGAATCAATTTTAAGAGAAATCATGCATTTCTACCAACATCATCCCCTGCTGAACTTCTAAGGAGCCACAAGATTCAGAAAGGTCTGTGACCGTCTGTGGCAGCTCTAACAGGTTTCTCTGATTTGCTTATCCCGCTCTCTTTGCTACTTTGCATTCTTCTCTCCCAGAGTCACATCCTTTGGACAAAATTCCAAGCAGAGGGCGTTCATGAGGGTCTCCATGGTGATCATTCTTGCCCTGGTCACCATGGTGACCTTGGCTTCAGCCTCTCAGATAATTATCAGATCAAATGCCTATATGGTCCTCTTCTAACCCCCATCCCCACCCCCAATGGGAGCTTGAGTCTTAATCATGATTTCTGTCCCCTTGTTATTCTGGCATAGAATGGAGAGAGAAGAGCTGGGGATGAATAGGAGAGCACAGAACATTTGTCTGCGGGTGTCTGCCTCACTTAGTTTGAATAAAGTGCTCCGGAGCAAGGAGAATAGCTTCAGTTTTAGAGGGAGAAAGGTACTATATCGGCAGAGCTGGCAGGGGCTCTGGGCTGTCTCTCGTCCAGCTGCTCCTCTCAGATTCCACACACAGAGCCATGCAGGCACTTGGCTCCCCACCATCACCCTCTTTTCATTTGGCACTGTGGTTAGCCAATCACACAGTGTAATGCTTCAGCTGGAGGATATCAATCCGGGCAGGGACCGTTTAGGGTTTTTTTTGGTTTGGTTTTGTTTTTTGTTTTTTGGGTTTTTTTGTCTTTCTATTTCTAGGACCTTGTATAGTACTGGCTCGGCACATAGTGGATGCTTAAGAAATGCTTGTTGAGTGAATTGACAAACATTAATAAATCAAGAAATAACTGTGAAAATGCCTACTGTGTGCACAGCATGAGTCAGGCAATTGGGAAAATGTGAAATTTAGCTAAGTTATCCCTGTGCTCCTGAGAGTTATAGTCCTATAATGGGATGAGCTAGAATAGACGGAACATTTATATATACCAATGGATTATTCTCTCTCTCTCTCTCTCTCTCTCTCTCTCTCTCTCTCTCTCTCTCTCTCTCTCTCTCTCTCTCTCTCTCTCTCTCTCTCTCTCTGTGTGTGTGTGTGTGTGTGTGTCTTTCTCTCTGTGTCTTTCTCTGTCTTTTTTTCTGTCTGTCTATTTGTCTATTTCTGTCTTTGTCTCTCACTCCTTCCCCACTCCTGGGTCTCCCTCTGTCTCTGTGTGTATCTTTCTGTCTCTTTCTCTCTATCTATTTCTGTCTCTTCTCCCTTTTTCTATCTCTGTGTCTGTCTGTCTGTCTGTCTTTCTCGCTGTCTCCTTTTCTATTTCTGCCTCTGTCTCCCCCTTTCTCTGTCTGTCTTTCTGTGTTTCTGTCTCTCTCTGTGTATCTTTCTCTGTCTCTGTCTCAGTCTCTCTCTCTCCATTTTCTCTCTCATCATTATCATAAAGTAAGTCCAGAATCAAGCCAGGATATGAATGCAGACATGTTAAATCTTGTCTTCTTCTCACTATGATTACTTTGGACTCTTCCCATTGGTGAATGATCTATAGAGATGATTTGGACCACTTATGGGACAAAGAGATAGATAAATAGAAACATAGATACATAGATAGAAATAAATAGGTAGACAGATAAATAGAAACATAGAAATAGGTAGATAGAGATAGATAGAAACATGGACATATAAATAGATAGATAATCAGGCAGATAGAATGATAGAAACATAGATACATAGGTAGAAATAGATAGATAGAAACATAGATATATAAATAGATAGATAATCAGGCAGACTGATAGATATATAGAAACATTGATACATAGGTAGAAATAGACAGACAGATAGATATAGATAAAGATAGATAGATAGATAGATAGATAGATAGATAGATAGATAGATAGATTTCTCTCACCCTGTTTCTGAAGGGATCTGTGATTTTCACCTCTGGGGAGAGGAGGAGGAGGGCAAGAACTGAACCTTTGGTAGTTCAGAGTAGCCAGGATCCAGCCCAGCTGTGACTGGCCTTCATTCTTCTCTCTTCAAGAGGGGTTTCACACTAGAATTTTTGTATATCTCCATGTATATGTATATATGTATGTGGGTTTTTCCAGTCATATTTTAGTTATGTCTGACTCTCTATGACCCCATTTGCAGTTTTCTTGGAAAAGATATTGGAATGGTTAGCCATTTCTATCTGTAGCTCATTTTACAGATGAGGAAACTGAAGCAAAAAGGGTGAAGTGACTTGCCTAGAATCATGCAGCTAATAAGTGTCTGAGATCAGATTTGAACTCAGGAAGATGAGTCTTTTTGACTTCATGTCTAGCACTCTATCCACTGTGCCACCTAGCTGCCTATATATACATATATACAGACATGTGTACACACACATATAATATATATATATATATATATAATGTAAAGCACTATGTAATAACATATAAAATAAAATTTATACATTCAATATTTGTAATTTAAGCGTATAATGCTATCTTTTAGGAATTCTAAGTACTCCATTCACTCCAGAGGTGAGAGTAACTGTTAGCTTTCTTTTGCTAACATAGTTCCCTCTGTTGACCACACACACAAAATCTTGGGTAGTGAGCAAACCCATTTATTGAAGCAAATTATAAGTAAAAATCAGGGAAGTTATGCAGGTTCGAGTAGGTAAAAGAATATGAAAGAGTAAATGAGCTCTTTGGAAGATAAATAAATTCTCAGCCCAGCCAAAGAATGATCTCACTCTTCTTGGCAATCTCTGAAAGTGCAGATGATGAGAATCTGTGAGTCCAGTAATCAAAAGTTCATGGTTTACTTCTTACCTGTCTCTTGAACTTCTTCCTTTGCTCCTCACAGGTTCAGAGGTCTCTCAGCCATCAGAAGTCATGTCTCCCTCTATGTAGAGTATCACAGGGTTGTTCTTCAGGGAAACCTCCCAGGGCTTTGGTGGAAGTAAGAATATCAGGAGTAAAATATGCCTTGAAACAATGAAGCAGAGAATTTGCCAAAAGTACTGATGGAAATTATAAAAATAAAGAGTTCCTAAAGTATTTATAGGATTATAGATTTAAATCAAGCAAGGAAATACAAGATCTCCATCAGAAGTATCAAATACTAGGAGGCAATGCAGCTTTAACATGTAATTTAAAATGTTTAAAAAAATAGAAAAAAATAGAAGGAAGATAATGTGTAGTTTTTTTATTTTTATGTTAATAGGTGATTTTCGGAGTCAGTATGTGCCTGTAAGGTTTCTGAGGTATCAGTTATCATCCCCATTCTTATGGGAGTTTTTCATCATTGATTGAGTTCAGGGGTCCTCAAACTTTTTAAATAGGAGGCAATTCACTGTCCCTCAGACTGTTGGAGGATCGGACTATAGTAAAAACAAAAACTTTGTTTTGTGGGCCTTTAAATAAAGAAACTTCATAGCCCTGAGTGAGGGGGATAATAATCCTCAGCTGCCGCATCTGGCCGGTGGGGCCGTAGTTTGAGGCTAAACAATCCTTTCATTTTATAGGAGGTAAAACTGAGGCGATGATATTAGAAATGGTTTGACAAAGGTCATATAAGTAATAAAGAACAGAGTCATTGAAATATTATTGACTTTAACATGTAAACTGCAATAGGTGACTATTTTGAAAGGACCAATACTCATTAAAGTAATTAGTTTGGTGATGGTTGTAGTTTTTTTGAGATGTTTCCCTCCCTCTCCCATTCTAGGCGTACAGCAGCCACTCATAGATCTGACTTTACTGCTGAATGTCAAGAAAGTTTTGATTTGTTTTGTTTCTGAGCTAGATTGGTAGCCCCGAGAATTCACCCTGTTGGTTTTAGACTTAGAATGGATAGATTGATTTTAGCCCTGCAGTAGCTCAGAACTTTCCAATGATTCTATAGCCTTAGCCTCTCCCAGTATTAGATATTAATGGGGATGTGCCCTGAAGCCCTGAGTAACTATATGGTCCAGTGGATAGAATGCCAGGGCTGGGGTCAGCAAGATTCATCTTCCTGTGTCCAAGTCTGGTCTCAAACTCTCATTCGCTTGCACTATAGATAAGACACTTAGTCCTGGTTATCTCAGTTTCCTTATCTGTAAAGGAAATGGCAACCACTTCAGTATCTTTTCCCAAAACAAAGAAACAAACAAACCCCAAATGGGGTCTTGAAGAAACAGACAGGATTGGAATGAATGAAGGAGAATGTCAAAAATGTTCTGGATGATAGGGATAAAAAAAAAAAAGGCAAGACACTTCCTGCCCTCAAGAAACTTATAATCGAAGAAGGGAGACAACCTTCAAACAAAATGTATACAAAACAAGCTATATACAGACCAGCTTATTATCTGCTATGATAGGCTGCCTTTCAATATATACATAATTTTATGATTTGTTAAAGCTCAAATATTTTATTATGAAATAGCTGCTATAACTTCCATTCTGCTTTACAATTCATATAATTCACAATACGGATCTGAATAGATCAACAAAAATCCATCCACACTTGAAAAAAAGAGCTCAAAGCATGTTTTCTAGCTAGTGGCTAAAAAGTGGAGGTTTCTGTAAGAAACCTTCTCAATGTGGTCTATTCACAGCTGGTTGGAGAGTTGTCAGGTATTTAAACCAACTGTTTGGTTTGGAGCGCACGATAATCTTTCTTTTATTGAACCAAAGCTGATGACTAAAAATTCAAAGTAATAGCTTTTAATAAAATGAAATAAGCAATAAGATGGAATTAAATCAGGTATTAAACTCTCCAAGCACTCATTCCCAAATGACCATCATCCATCTCCCCACGTTTTCCAGGTGGAGTACTATTCCTGCTTCCAGCTACTTCCTTTCATCTCCAGTGTCTTCATCACACTAAGAGAGGGAGCAATCAATTTATTCATGGCAGGTCTGGCAACTCCTTGTGGCTCCAAGTCTTTCATATGATCACTCACATCCTAACTATACTGAACAAATGGGCTTCCTCTGGCCTCTGCTTGCTTCTACTGCAGTTATTCCTCTCCTGTTCTCAGATCATATTATTTCTAACCTGGTCTTTGGCTATGATATACCTGACTGCTCATAACTCATTCCTAACTTTATCTTCTTAGGTCTCATGTCTCATCTTCTATAGTAATAGTCCTACTGTCCTTTTAAAATTGGTTGTGCAGAAAGCTGCTGAATCACCCAAAGGTTGTTTTTTTTTTTGGGGGGGGGGGATATAATCCCCAAAGTAAACTTGGTATTTATCCTCTGGCCTCATCCCCTTTCTTTAAGGGTTTCCAAATGCTTAGGAACAGCAATATTTATTTATTTATTTGTCTGTTTGCTTACTTATTTATTTATTTATTCATCCATTGATCTATTTATTTATTTGTTTGCTTGTTCATTTATTTATTTGTTTGCTTGTTTATTCATTCATTCATTTGTTTGTTTGTTTTGCTGAGGCAATTGGAGTTAAGTGACTTAAGTGACTAGAGTCACCCAGCCAGGAAGTATTAAGTGTCTGAGGTCAAATTTGAACTCGGGTCCTCCTGACTTCAGGGCTGGCGTTCTATCTACTATATCAATTAGCTTCCCTTAAAGCAATAATTTTTATAAGTAAATAGCCATTTATGATTTTAGAGGCAAGTGGAAAAATCCCTTTCTCCCAAATATCAAATGATCTAATAGAATACTGACTATGGAAAATGTCTGAGCAGAAACAAAGGTTCTTGGAGGAGTTCCAGGTGTAATTGAGCCTAAAAGAAAAATCCTGCCTTTTTGATTTCAGATTAGGATCCAGTTTAAACCAGTATGCCAGACTAAGGCCAGGAGTTAGATCTTCCCCAGGAATGTCAGTTCCAAAGATTAGAGACAGACATCAGAAAAAGTATTACAAGTCTGGTTGGGTCCACAGAGATCAGTTATTAATATAGGATTATGACTAGAACCCATGGAATCATGGATAATGTTTTGGGCCTGGGAATCAAGGCTTCAAATTTTGCCTCAGATATTCACTAATTGTCAAAGAATAAATGAGAATGACTAAATTATTTTGAGTATTATACTCAAATCGATATACAAGGGTTAGGAAGGAAAATACTACACACTTCTAGAGAAGGAACTGATAAAATATGCATAATATGGTTTTACATACACACACATATACACATACATACATACAAATGTATATACATATTTACATATTCATATGTTAAATAATGTCCTTCTCTAGGGAAGAGGGGTGGAAAAGAATAAAATAGAATAAATAGATAAAGAATCTATTCTATAGAATAGAATAAAATATTATAAATATTTTTATAGAAAAAATAGAATAAAAAATAATGTCATTTAGTTAAGAAAAGAAACTATTTGCTAGCTATGTGATGCCTGAGCAAATCCCCCAAATCTGTCAGAACATCAATTTCTTCATTTGTAAAGCTAAGGAGTTAGACTAAATTCATTTAGTGCCTCTTGTGTGCTGGGTACTATCCTAAACGATAAGGTCCTTACCCCTAGGTGGGGTTAGCAGAGAGAACCTGAAGTATTTACTCCCTGAGGCAAGCAGGGAAGTGCATTGATGGGGATCAGTTTAATCTTTTAGTCCCACTTTCTGTGGAAGTCCTGGGTAGTCCCATCTTTCTGTTCCAGTCAGAAATCCAAGTTATGTCAAATTCCTGAAGTTAAATTTCCCCTATAAATCTGTCCATGGCCTATGGGATCTTTACTGAACCCCTTTGGGTTAAGCTCTCCACTGCACTCTGCCTCATGATGTCTTTCTCCTTCTTATGGTTAACTCTTTTGGGGTGCTAAACCCTTCTCTGGATTTAGCCTGCCAGTCAATGGCATACTCCCCCCTTATGGAATATCTCCTTTCTCCTGGCTAATTGTGAGTTCCACTAGGGAACTTGTCTTTTAAACATCATCATTAAAAACCACTTTGGTATCTAACTATCTGCTCTCCCAAAACTATTTCACATTTACCTCTCCTGGTATCTATTGTATCTCTTCATTTTGTCTGCAACCTCCTCTCCTCAATAAACCTACCTTTTGCCAAAGAGAATGGCCATTGTGAATTGCTGTATTACATAGACATAGAACTCCCTGGTTCTTTCTCCTTCCAAATTGCTCAACTCCATAGTCACAGCTTAAGGGCCTAAAAACCTGGTTCTTCTTAAACTGACTGTAGGAAACCTCAGAAAGAGAAAGGAGGCTATCGTTACCAGCTTTCCTGGGCCTGCCCCATAAATCAAAGACCCTAGCCTTTGTGATTGTGGAAGGAGGGAGGGTGACTAAAAGCAGAGGTCTATCTTAAGGGTTTGAAATTCCCATTTAAAATTTATTCATTTGAAAGAGCATCAATAGCATATTTTAAAATATGCATTAAAAAAATTCCCGGGGGGAACATGAATAAACAGGGCAATTTTGTTGCTGCTTTATTAAATGTAACATATATTAAAATGTAACATATATTTAAAAAAACCAAAAGTCTCAATTTCATATATACTTTTTTGTTCTTGGATTATTGAAATGTTTGTGCTTGTTGATGATTGCTAAATTCATAGTACTTATTAAAAATGTATTTGTTCAGCTTAAGGTTTTGCTCCTGGCTAAAAGGAACTTTTTTTTTGGTAATAGACAACAAACTAGTTATGCCCTGAATTAATTTATTTGGTCTGGGAAGTGGTTTTGATCTTGGGAAGGAAGAGAGGGAGAGTTCTGAGTTAGGATAAAGAATGCCTTGGGATTGGAGAAGGCCCAGAAGGGTAAACTGGATTGCCAAAGAAAATTCCACCCTTTCCCTCATTTTCCCCAAGGCCCTCTCTGCTTTCAAGAACCTGTCCCAGCCCCCACCACTCCAGTGTTTATATTTGTTGAATTATTCTCATAGACAGTAGCGCTAGCCTTGCATAAAATTCTGGGCCTCCCAAGACAAAATTTCAAACAGAGCTCTTTCACTTATTGCTTATGGCAAAATAGACAGTTCCAGGGCAGAAGGCTTCCTTTTCTTGAAAACCTCAGCTCTTTCTCTGCCTAGTTTATGCATGATGTTCAAGTGTTTCCCTAAAGGGATTCACACTTCTTTGGTCCCAGTGTGGCCTGTTGGGAAAAACTCTATGCTCCAAGTCAGAAGATCGGTTTTTGAGTCCCAGTCCAGAACCAAGAAAACCCCTCTGTTTGTTTATCCTTAAAATGAAAACAAAAATGTTTCATACCACTTGCCTTTCTATAAAAATGACCATTGTAATTATGAGGTAAGGATAATAATATGCTCTGAAATCCAAGATTCAGGAACCACATGCTTCAGACATTAAGGGAGGCCGGGTGGTTCATGAAGAGCTTTTTCCAAGATAATTTGAGTTCAAATCCTACCAATGACATGAATCTTGGAAAATCCCTTAATTTTAAATTCTCAATGTCTTCACAGGAAAATAAAGGGATCTAGCCCAGATGGCCTGAGAAGGCTCTTTCAGCTTCCTGTCTGAGATCCTCTACTAGTTCAATCTATGGAGGTGTTTGGTGATTTGTACTGAACTAAAGCTTTTAGGAGATAAAGGCCCTTGATGATTAGAGATTTCCCTCCAGTTCAAGGGCAAAGACAAGAATACACTGACCAGGGATTTCATAATACCAAATGAGCATTTACTTCCTCACCTCAGCCCCTTGAGGGCACCAGAGATGTACTTATTTTAAAAAGATTAGTTGAGTGTTTTTAAGTCTAAAAGGAAGTGAAGAATGATCTCTTTGTAAAGACAAGAAGGAAAAACCTGATGGAGAAAGAGTTGGGACAAGTCACTGATTGTCAAAGGACAGAACAATTCCTCAGGAAACAGCTCTGGGGAGGGATGTGTGTGTGTGTGTGTGTGTGTGTGTGTGTGTGTGAGCAGGGGATAGGTTATAGCCAACTTTCTGGAACTCCAAATCAAGATATAGGGTCAATCAACAAGACTTTGATGCCATAGTTGCTTGGATTTTATATTAGGCTCACAGAGGCTTTGTGACTAGAAACCCAGCAAATTTGGTCCATCCTGTGTTTTAGTGGTGCAATTTGCAAGAAAGATGGCACTTAAACTTCACCAGAATATAAAGTATTTTGTTGGACTGTTTAAAATGACAGTTTACATTTCACTTCAACTCTGCACTAATCACTCTACTCCAAACTCAAATCTTCTCTAAGGTATCATGGTCAACCTATGCTGTCCAACTGCTCTTGCACCTGCTATTGTGGCAACCAACCATTGGTTGCTTATGGCACTAGATGCTGCTATTGTTGCCCTCAAAGGGCTCTGGACCTTTCAAAAAGTCACTAGGTCATCATTGAGCCTGGGCACATCTCTCATGACTTATTTAAAGAAGTAAATATAAAGAATTACTCCAAACTCAGGCCCCACCTTGTCTTGGCAGGATACATGTTCAAAGTCATGCTAACTGCCATGAATTCAAAGTCACATGGAGATAGGGGATGGGAGAATCCCTACCTGAATGTCAGGATGCTGCTTGTAAAGAGTCCTGCAGCTGGACAGGAAAAGATCAGTGAAGAGATAGGTCAATGGCCCCTTTTGCAATCCATATAATCATTAGCAACTCCAGCTCAGCAGTCAATAAAGGGATTTTTCATCTTAAAGGACAAACATTTTAGTTCTAAATCAAACATGACTAAAAACAGGCTGCAAAGTTCTGACTCAATTGATAGGAACTAATGAGGGAAACTTGGGGTATAGTCCACAGAGTAGCTCCTATGTCCCCACTGAGCCCCCATTATCATTGTATGGTCATATGATCCTGTGGTTATGTTTGTGTGTTATCTCCTGTATTCAATTTTGCCATGAGGGTAAAAAGTCATCTTTTCTTTTCTTTGTATTTACTATAATGACTAAAATATAAAAGATACTTAATAAATGTCTGACTTTGTGATCAAAGGGAAAAGAACTCTCCCTCAGGGATGTGATGAAAGATTTTATACAATTGATTTTGAAAAAAAATGCATGACCCATTTTTAAGCTTAGTCTACATTAATAACATTTTCTCCATCACTTTTTTGAGCCTAGAAAACAATAAATCAAGCACTGATTTGTATCATTTGCTACTTCCTGGTGTGTAAATACTTGCACTGAAAATTTAATAATTCTCTGAGTTGGTAGGAATTGGCTGTAGCTCACTGGTGCTTTTCACCTAATGGTTAGCACTCAACCCTCATCTCAGGATGCCTAGGGAAATGAATATGGGGAGAAAGGGAAACACAGGGAGAACATTTCAAACACTTCAGCTACTCTTGCTGCCTATTTTAAGACCTTTTGAAGTTCCATGATGAGTTTTCCTTGGAAGATCTTTTTTGGAAAGTGAAAAGAATTTTTCTCATGGCATACTCACTACTGATTTTAGGGCATCTTCATCTCTTACGTGAAAAAAAAAACAAAAACAAAACAAAACAATATAGAGAAACAGTACATCCATGTGCCCAGGATTACTATTTTCCAATCAGACCCATGAGCCATTAAAACAAGGGAACATTTCATTACTACTTTTCAGGGATTAAATAGGAGTAGGTCTCATGTGAATTCCAAATTTGATTTCTTTTTATGGAGACAAGCAGGAGAGGCTATAGGAAAGTTCTGTAACCTGACAAGAGAAGAGTGAATGGCATAGTAAAGCTGAAAGAAAACTTGATCTGGACTCAGAAGATTCAGATTCAAAGCCCTAATTAGCTGTATGACTTTGGACAAGTTACTTAATCTCTGAGTCTGTTGCTTCCTCTGAAAAATACAGAGGTTGGACTGGAAGATACTAAAAGTCTCTCATAGGATCAAGGGAGATAACTTTGCTTAAGTGTTTTATCAATGTCATGTATCATTATTTTCCTCGGAAATGTGGCAATGTCAGATGGAAGGAAGTAAGAGTCAGACATTCTATGATCCTTTAAGGGAAGGAGGGAGATAATGGCTACATCTTTCTTTCTTTTTTTCTTTTTTCTTCCTCCCTCCTTCCCTCCCTCCCTCCCTCTCTTCCTTTCTTTCTTCCCTCCCTCCTTCCTTCCTTCTTTCCTTTTTTTTTTAGAATTTTAATTAATCATCTCCCAAGGTAAATAATGACAGATGACACTTATATAAAACTTAATCAAAGTTAATCTCATTTGATCTTTACAACTACTATATTAGGTAGGTATTACCTAGAGGAATTATTGTAACTATTTTAAAGAAGGAATTTGAAATATATTCCATAATTAGTGTCAGAGGCAGAATTTGTACATATGTCTCTTCAGATCCAATTCTCTTTCACTATAATGTATCTCTGTGACTCATATTCACTTTTTATTATAAGACAAAGCTTATAACTCATTTGTAAATCTGTACAGAAAGAGGTCATAGAAAGAATGCCTACCTAAGACGTTTGGGGCTTATCCTGGGTGTCACAAGCTTACCTATATGAACTTGTACAAATCTTCTGAGCCTCAACTTTCTTGTGTGTAAAATAAGCAGGTTGACCAATAACTTATAATCAATAACATTTATATTGTAAAGTTCTGTGAGCATGTTAGATACAGAAATCTAACCCTGCTTCTTTGCAACCAGGAAAGCTGGGCATGATGGTTTGGGCCAAAGTCATAGCTCTTAAATCTTGACAGAATAGCCTATACTTGTTCAACTCAGTTCAGCTAAATTTAATTCTATTCAGCATCAGTACTAAGTAAACCTCTACTCTGTATAAGACAATGCTAAGTGCTGATAATACAAATACTTAAAAAAAATCACTTTTTCTGATCTCTGGAAATTATATTCTTGGGGAGAGGGGTTTTATGTACACATAGATAAGTGAATACAAAGTACTGGTTATCCCAAAAGTTTTAGTGCAATTTTAAGATTGAATAATTTCAGGAATACAGATATTACAAGCTTAAAAACTCTAATCATTGAATAATTGAAAGGCTAATTATTAAAATTTTAATATTTACCTTAGTGAATTTTGAATAGTAAATTAAAAATTCTAATCTTAACAAGACAAAACACCCTGTCATCATGCATTGTGTATATGGAAGCTTTTGGAGGATATTTTCTCAGGCAGGTGATCAGTAGATGTTTAGCTTGGTCATCTTTTTCATCTGATCTATCTCTATGAGACTTTTTTTTATAGGGATCACATAAAACAAACACGTATGTATGTGTGTGTGTGTATACATATATGCAACTGGCTTTCACAATGAAGTCCTAATGCTTTAGTTAATACCAATGTTTCTGGATTGGTTGTAAGAGAGCTAATAAATGCACAGTCAGGGCCAAGTGGGTGTGTTTTAACATTGAGTTAGTTAATAAGTTCTAATGCCAACAATGACTCTAACAAGAAGCCAAGATGCAAACCAAAGGAGAGAATTTGGGATGGGCCAGTGAGGACTGTCACATGGAAGATGGAAGAGGTCCTGATGAATATCACAGCAAAGTTCCTAATGAACTCAGGGACTGAACCTTGTAGCACAGGGTCCTTCATATTTTTTATCATGGTCTCCCTTGGTAGTCAGGTGAAGTCTTTGGAAGCCTTGTTAAAATTGTTTTAAATGCATAAAATACATTGAATTATAAAAGAAACCAATAGAGATAACAAAATATTTTTTAAAATTCAGGAACCTCAGCTTAGTAATCTCTGTTGAAGGACACATTCAGGAAAGACTTGTAGTCAAGATTTCCAGCTCTTGGGGGACAGATGTAGGAGGGGGTAACTCCTTTAACCTAGGAATAAAGTTGCAAATTCTCTAAAAATGAGTAATCTAGTTTTGGAGCCACCCTCTGTTGACCTCAATTTTGATTGACACAAAAATCCCATTCCTTGTCTATACTAGATAATATTTTCATGAAGTGTGTGGTAAGAGCTCAAGAGATACTGCTGCTGATTTATGTTCCCATTTTATAGATGAGGAAGTAGAGCCCCAAGCAACATGCCCATTGTCACACCCAGCACCTGGATATAGTGGTAAGATTCAAATTTAAAGAATCTTTTCTTCCTGAACCAATCTTTGGGTTAAATCGCCTTTCCAAAGGGTACAGGCATTTGGTACATTTGTTCTGAATTAAGCTTGGCTGCATTTAAACATTATCACGTATGGGGAGGTCGAATTACAGAGACAGCCTTGGTCCAGTGAGTAGCATACATAGCATGGCTACTCACAGAAGCGGAAAATTCTGGGGCCCCTCCAGCAGTGTTTCTAGAAAGAAGCTGGGGTGAGGGGGAAAGAGGCCAGCTGGTGTGCCAGAAGCTTCATAAAAGGGATTATAGGACCTTTTAAGGGAATGAAGCCATTGGTAATGATGGAAAACAGCAACGGCAGGATTTGGATAGGGTTTGAACATTTAATTTGCCAGTTAGCCTCAAATGCCTGTAATCTTTTTTTAAATTAAAAAAAATGTATATTTTGCAGTTCCCTTTCTGTGAAGTTCAAAAGATAACATTAGAATGTTATGAGAAGAACCTGTTATGCTAATCAAAATCTTGGGGTAACTGAAGTTGAATTCTTTAATTAAAAGATATGAAACACAAAGTAGGAAATCATGGACCAGGAAAGGAAAAAATTAACACCTGGCTATAAGGCACATCTGTATATTATTCAAAGAGCAGTAGGGAGTGCAGGGGGAAAAGAAAAAACTAACTCTATATTTTAGGTGCCCTCCGAAGCTTGGTGTCAGATAAAGCATATTGTCTTACACATGTGTTTAACTCTTCATAACTCCATTGGGAGTTTTCTTGGCAAAGATATAGGAGCAGTTTGCCATTTCCTTCTCCTGCTCATTTTATAGATGAGGAAACTGAGGTAAACAGGGCTAAATGACTTGTCTAGAGTCACACATCAAGTAAGTGTCTGTTGATTTTAAACTCAGATCTTGTTGACTTTAGATCCTGGGCTCTATCCACTGCACCACCTAGATAAAACAACTATCATTTAAGTTAAATGTCTTCATATTCAGATGGCGGGGCCAGGATTCCTTCAAATATCTTAAGAAAGATTGGGTAGGTTGAGGAGATAAATCTTGACTCTCTAAGGGGAATGGTTGAGCATACCTTAGGTTTTAAATAGATAGTTTGACTATAGAATCAAATACAAAATCCTCAGTTTTGCATTCAAAGTGCTTTCTAACCTGACTCCTTCCTATTTTCCAGTCTTCTTACATTTCCCTATCTCTCCCTCTCTTCTCTCTTCCCCCAAATCCTCTCACACTGTGTTCTAATGATACTGGCCTCTTTGCTGTTTCTTGAACAGCTTGACTCTGGGCATTATAATTGGCTGTCTCCCATGCCTGGCAAGCTCTCCATCCTCATCTCTGCCTTTTAAATTCCTTGGCTTCCTTCAAATTCCAACTCAAATCTCATCTTCTACAAGATACTTTTCCTGATCCTCCTTAATGCTGATGTTTTCCTTTTGTTATTTACCTCCATTTATCTTGTATAGATCTTTTTTTTTCCTACAAAGTTGTTTGCATAGTTCTCTCTCTCTCTCTCTCTCTCTCTCTCTCTCTCTCTCTCTCTCTCTCTCTTTCTCTCTCTCTCTCTCTCTCTTTGTCTCTCTCTGTCTCTCTATCTCTCTCTGTCTCTGTCTCTCTTTTTCTCTCTTTCTCTGTCTCTCTCTCTCTCATTACAGAACAATTTTTTTTACATTATCTTTCCAGGCTGGAAGTACAGTAGTCACTCATAAGCTTAAACCTCATTGCTCATCATCAAGGAAACTTTGATCTACTGATTCTGATCTGCATTAGTTTCCCTCTACATAGGCAGTCTGGTGGACTCCTGTTCCAAGAGGTTTATCATATTGGTGTCAGATTTAATGTGATCAGCTGATTGTTTTTAACTCCACTGTAACTCAGAATTCCTGAACTCAAGCAATCCGCTAGCTTCAGACTCCTCAGAAGCAGAGATTATAGCTGTGTGTCACCATGCTTGGCTGAACACTGAAAAAAATACACTTTAAAATGCTTTAAACGCTTTAAAATGCTTTTAAAAAATCATTATTTCTTGATATACTTTCCTCCCTTCATTGAATTCTTCTTTGCAACAAAGAAAAATAACTAAGGAAAACCAAGCCTCCCCATTGTTTACAATTTTGTGTTACTATAAGACCATGACCACAACATATTGTTATATGTTTCTTGTTTTTGAAGTAAGCACTTAAAAAAAGATTCCTGAAATAACCCTCACTCCATCATTTAGCAAGTAATCATGGCAGATAAATAACAGGAGCAAGGTTTGAAAACCAATTGAAAGCAAGAGACATGGCAGCATGTTAGGGATGAGAATCTTATGGTATATACAAGTGAGCTATCATCTTTTGTAACCATAGCTGAAGATCTGAAAGAAAGTTAGGGAGATCTCATTAGTATGGGAGTAAGGGAAATCTAAGAGGTGATTATTAATGAAATTATACTGGGTGTCAGCTATATTATTCAATATTGTTTTAGACCATTTAACATAATTAGATAGTATAAAATACCTGAGAGTATATCTACCAAAACAGGCACAGGAACTGTATGAACGTAAACATAAAACTTTTTGAACCAATAAGGTTACTTCTAAATGACTGAAGTGATATTTATTACTCATGAGTAGGCAAAGCCAATATAATTAAAAACAATTTTACCTAACTAATCTATTTATGCAATGCCAGCCCAATTAAATTACTAAAAATTATTTTACTGAATTATAAAAAATAATAACAAAGTTCTTTTGAAAAAATAAAAAGTCAGGAACTTCACAAAAACAAAGGGAAAAAAATTGAAAAGGAATGAGATTCAGACCATCAGACCTTCAACCATATCCGTTAAAATGGATAATTTTGATTGTTTTAATTAGTTTTTATTGTACAAATAAAATCTATGAATCAAAAAATAGAAGGAGTTCAGAAAATTGGGGGGAAAACTTTCATAGATTATTTCTCAGATACAATGTGATTGGGCTGGAATATTGCTATGGTGTAGGAAATAATGAGATGGTTGATTCAGGAAAACATGGAAAGACTTGGACTTATCCATCTTCAGAGAAACAGTGGACAAATGGAAATAAGCATAGTACAGTCATATATATGTATATATATATGTTATATATATATATATAAATTTATATATATCGATATATGTGTGTATATATGTGTGTATCTATATGTCTATATTTTCATACTTAATTGTAAAGGGGAAGGGAGGAGAAGGGAGACAAAATAAGTTTTAAAAAAAGCACAGTAGAGAACAAAAGAGAAGCTA
Organism: Sarcophilus harrisii; assembly: GCF_902635505.1. Lineage (NCBI taxonomy): Eukaryota > Metazoa > Chordata > Mammalia > Dasyuromorphia > Dasyuridae > Sarcophilus > Sarcophilus harrisii. The sequence continues at coordinate 49,463,032 of NC_045429.1, forward strand.
CAAGGAAGCAAAGAAAAGACTCACAGCTTTGAAAATAATGGGGAGTATTTATTGTACAGGTGTTTTTGAAATGGAAATTTTTTAATATTGAATCCTCTCTTATATTCTACTATGTTCATGACCATTTTTTCCCCTTTTCTTATTTTACATTTAAGTTTAAAATAAAATTTAGAACTTTTCTAAAAAGAAATTAATAAAAAGACTTCCTAATTGAGAGCTTTTTAAAAAATTCCTTTTTGGAGTGCAAACTTCTTTTTATTAAAGCTTTTTCTTTTCTTTTCTTTTTATTATAATAACTTTTTATTAACAGAACCCATGCCAGGGTAATTTTTTACATTATCCCTTGCACTCACTTCTGTTCCGATTTTTCCCCTCCCTCCCTCCACCCCCTCCCCCAGATGGTAAGCATCCCTATACATGTTAAATATGTCACAGCATATCCTAGATACAATACATGGGTGCAGAACTGAACAGTTCTCTTATTGCACAGGGAGAATTGGATTCAGAAGGTAGAAATAACCCAGGAAGAAAAACAACTTATTTTCAAAACATATGCATGGATAATTTTTCAACATTGATCCTTGCAAATCCTTGTGCTCTAAATTTTCCTTCCTTCCCCCACCCTCTCCCCTAGATGGCAAGTAATACAATATATATTAACATGTTAAAATATATATTAAATCCAATATATGTATATATATTTATACAATTATCTTGCTGCATAAGAAAAATCAGATCAAAAAGGAAAAAAAAATAAGAAAGAAAACAAAATACAACAAAAAGAGTGAAAATGCTGTATTGTGATCCATACTTAATTCCCACAGTCCTTTCTCTCTGGGTATAGATGGCACTCTTCATCACAAGATCATTGGAACTGACTTCAATCATCTTATTGTTGGAAAGAGTCACATCCATCAGAATTAATCATTGAATAATATTGCTATTGCCATGTACAATGATCTCCTGGCTCTGTTCACTTCATTTAGCATCAGTTCATGTAAATCTCCCCAGGATTCTCTGAAATCATCCCACTCATCATTTCTTATAAAACATTTCATAATATTCATATACCATACCTTATTCAGTCATTTTCCAACTGATGGACATCCACTCAGTTTCCAGTTTCTTTCTTTGTTTCTTTCTTTTTTTTTTTTTTTGCTGAGGCAGTTGGAGTTAAGTAACTTGCCTAGGGTCACACAGCTAGGAAGTGTTAAGTGTCTGAGATTAGACTTGAATTCAGGTCCTCCTGATTTCAGGGCTGGCAAGACCCTACTTTCACTGAAGAAGTCTCAGCTGACCAGGAGCTTAGGTGAGTATTGTAATAGACAAACAGGGAACTTATTTTCTTAAGAACTAAACTAGTAACCTTTTTTGGCTGAAATGGGACAGATGTTAGGAAAAGATTCTCCTCTATACCCACCCCCATCCCCACCCCCACCCCAAAGTGGTGCTATAGAAAGCATGCTTAAGCTAATAGAAGGACAAGGAACTCTAACTCCTTATAACTTAGGAACAGATAGCTAGATTTCTGGGTACATTAAAATGCACCTCTCCTTGGTTCTTAGAGGAAGAGCAAATCTCTCCAGATAATTGGACATTAATAGGGCACCAGATCTCTGAATATTACAACAAAAAAGGTCCTCATTTGATTTCCATTGAGGCATTCTATGTATACAATATAATACAGTTAGCCTTAAAAAATCCTATAAGTTAGAGAAAAAAGAAAAGTTCTAAGAATAGCCAGAGGAAGAAGCCTGAGGAAAAGGAGGAAGACAATGAACAGATTAATGACCATATCCCCACAGGGCATGGAGATTTAAGTGAGGCTCAAGGGTGTGGTGAATTTTCACCCCACAAGGCAGTTTCAGCTCCACCTAAGGAGCAGGTAATTGACTCTCCTCCATCAACTCCACCTTCTGAGATGGAGGGAGGAGGGGTAGTAGGGAGGGGGCAGTGACAGCACCAGCACTTCCCCCCTCAGCATCCAACCACTTTTATAACTAGACTGCAAAAGGGACTACTTAAAAGCCAGAGCAGAAGGGAGAGATGTAACTGAACTCCAACATCACATTTTTCCTATGATTTAACAGTTTAACTCTTCAGGTCAAGAAGGTAGAAAATGCGCTCCTTTTGATATAGAAATCCTCAAAGACCTGAAAAAGCTCACACTCTTTATGAGGCTACATCAGCTTATGTTAAGATGCTATTATAGAATTTGGCTTTTGAAATCTTAACCCCTAAATGACTGGAAATGTATAGCAAGGGTATGCCTAGAACCTGGACAAAACTTGTTCTGAATATGGTGAGCTCTGTAGGATACAAGCCCAACAAAATAGTCAAAAGTAGAATTCATACTGCAGTCACCTGTGACCTACTAACAGGTATAGGTTCTTATGCAGACATCACAGTGTAGATTAATTATTCCATAGCAGCATATGAGCAAATTGTTGCTAATGATATCAAAGTGTGGGCTTCTCTCCACAATAAAGATGACAAGAGTGAGGCCTTTACAAAAATAACACAAGGGCCAAATAAATGAACCCTTTGCTGACTTTGTGGGACGTTTGCAGACAGCTATCACAAGAACTAATGGTGAAAATGCAGTAACAGACATTTTGATAAGGCAACTTGCTAAGGAAAATGCTAATGAGGTCTGCAGAAGAATTATACTAGGACTGCGCAAGGATGCTCCTTTAGAGGAACTCATAAGACGCTGTGCCACAGTGGGCACAAATGCCTTTTATAGCCAGGCTATGATGCAGACTTCCCAAGATCCCAACATGGGAAGACAGGGTTCCTTTTGGCAAGGGACTTCCAGGGATACTCATCAATGCTTTCAGTATGGTAAAGTAGGGCATCTGAAAGCTCAATGCTGGCATAGAGACAGAGTGAGAAAACAGGGTGGGAAAACAAGACCCAATATCCCATGTCCAAAATGCAACAGAGGCTTCCATTGGGCCTCAGAATGTAGACAGGTTCAGGAAAACGGGATGAGGGGCCCAGACCCAGGGCCCCAGGCAAAAAACACTTGGGGTATGATGGCAGCTGATGCTACACCCAGAGAGTGCCTAGAAGTCCAGTACCCAGACATGACCAATCAGCCAGGAAGCCATATGATGAAAAAAAGGGATTACACAATCAATCAGCCAGGAAGCAACCTGACGGGAGAAAGGAATTACAATTGGGGAGAATAGAGTTGTATGCAGCTGGGACAACTGAGATACTCCCTGGGGAAGTGAAATCTGTTCCTCCCCAGCCTGTAGATCCCTTGCCTCCAGGCACAGTAAGCTTGACCATTTCACCTCCTGAGAGTAGGTACAAAACAGATGTGGGAAACTGGGGAATGTGTAGATAATATCCCAGTCATTAATACAGGCAGACAATGTGTGACTTATAACCCAGGAGAAGTAGTTGCATCAGGCTTACTGATATAGAATCCTAATAAGCAACCTGGTGATAGTAGCCCAGATTCTGACTCCAAGCCACAAAATCCAGGAATATATTAGACAGCAGCTGTAACAGCTGACCGACCTATGCTCATGATCTATATAAATGGCCTACCATTAGAAGGATTGGTAAACACTGGTACAGATCATACAGTCATTAGAGGTGCCAACTGGTCCAGTCACTGGCCAAAGATTAAAGCAGACACCTACATGTCTGGTGTAGGAGGATCAATAGCAGCTGAAGTTAGTGCTGCCCCTATAAGATGGACTTTTGAAGGCAAAACAGGAGTTTTTACTCCTTTTATAGTTGAAAAAATCCTCATCAATCAATGGAGAAGACATGTCTTACAACAATTAAGGTTAAAAATGAGTACTTTGGTTTTTTAGGCAGGGCTGCTGTTGAAGGCCTGCCAACACTTTCACCTGTTCCTATCCAATGGAAAACTGATACACCAGTGTGGATAGAACAGTGGCCCTTAGGTAGAGATAAAATTCAGGCCTTATTAGATATAATACAGGAGCAACTTGACCAAGGACGCTTACAACCTTCTCTAAGCCCTTGGAATTCCCCAGTATTTGTTGTAAAAAAGAAATCTGGAAAATGGAGGATGTTGACTGATTTAAGAAAGATAAATGAACAGATGGAAACTATGGGAACTCTTCAGCCTGGACTTCCATCTCCTACTCATTTGCCTAGAGAATAGCCTCTTTGGGTTATAGACATTAAGGATTGTTTCTAGTCTATCCCTCTGGATAAGGAGGATATGAAAATATTTGTCTTTTCAGTGCTCAGCGTTAACTTAGCTCTGAGTCTTATAAAAGATATGAATGGATAGTTTTGCCACAGGGAATGAAAAACAGCCCTACTATGTGTCAAATGTATGTTGGTGCTGCTCTTACTCCTGTAAGTAAAGCATTTCCAAAAGTTATGCTATTATTACATTATATGGATGATATATTGGGATGTGCACCTGAGGAACAAATGTTAGAAGCATGTCTACAAAAGACCATAGAAACACTAAGGAACTATAAATTGTTCATAGCTCCAGAAAAAAATTCAAAGACATGCTTCTTTTCAATATTTAGGATATGAAGTATACCCTAAGGTGCTTACAGCACAAAAACTGTCCTTAAGAACAGAGAAGCTAAACACTTTAAATGATTTTCAGAAATTGATAGGAGATATCCAAGGGATGTGACCAGTGTTAGGCTTGACTACCTATCAATTACAACCACTATATGACATTTTAAGGGGAGAGAGTGCTTTAAACTCATCTCGCCAGTTTACAAAAGAAGGTTAAGAGGCTTTGAGAGAAGTTGAACTGGCTTTATCCAATGTGGTTGAAAAAGTCACTCAAAAACCCTTGGAAATATCAGTTTTTACTGCACAAGAGGCACCCACAGCAGTCCTTCATCAAGGAGACAGTGTGATAGAATGGGTGAACCTCCTGGCACAACCAGAACAGAGCTTTACTCCTTACCCAGTGCTTGTGGCTAGACTTTTATTAAAGGTCATTAAGCGAGCAGTACAATTATCTGGAACAAGACCTAACAAGATATACACCTTTTATAACAATACACAAATTAATGTGTGCTGTGAGACCATCCCAGAGTGGCAAATTTTATTGTTCACAGCCCCAAATTTTACACATGGATCTCCATTAAAGATAAACAGACTATTACATAATTGGTGATGGATTCTTGAAGAAAAAGTTTCTAAAGTTCCTCTTAAAGGACCAACTATCTTTATAGATGCATCCAAACATAATATTTGTGCTATATACTCTCATGACTTAACTATAAAGAGAGTAGAACTCCTTTTCAGTCCACTCAGCAGAATGAATTGTAATGCAATCATTCTGGCTCTTACTTATTATCCTGGAGATATAAATATAATATCTGATTAGGCCTGTTCAGTAGATGTGGTACAAAGAATTGCCACAGCCCAAATAAAATTTGTAGCTTCTAATATATATCTGCTCTTTAAGGAACTTCAAGAGCAAGTATCCAGATAAGATTTATATCTTGCATGTCCACTCTCATAGTGGACTTCCAGGTCCTATTTTTAATGGGAATTCAAAGGCAGATAGCCTTCTAACTATGTTGGTCAATACTCCTTTATTCCAAGAAACCCAGGAATCTCATTCTAAATATCATCAGGCTGCTCAAGTTTTACGTTTACAATTTGGAATAACAAGAGAGGAAGCTAGGAGCATAGTAAAAGCCCGGACAGCTTGCCTTCCTTTCCACGCTCCTACACTGACTCCAGGGAAGAACCCTGTTGGTTTGAGACCCAATGAAATCAGGCAAATGGATGTGACCCATTATAAATCTTTTGGTTGCCTGTCTTTTATCCATGTTGTGGTAGACACCTTTTCAGTATTCACTTTTGCAATACCAGCAGCAAAAGAGACAGCCCGAGTGGTCACTGAATTCATCATACAAGCATTTGCAATTATGGGTGTGCCACAAGCAATAAAAACAGACAATAGTCTTGCATATACTTCTAAACATTTTGGACACTTTTGTGCATGGTATAAGATTTTACACACCACTGACATACTTTTTAATCCTCAAGAACAGGCAATAGTGGAGAGGAGAAACAGAGATATTAAGACGCTTCTCCAAAAACAAAAGAAAGGGGGAGCCACAGGTAACCCTAGAGAACTTCTAAATCTAGCCTTTTATACTATTAACTTCTAGATTTTTGATGATGCACTGGCTCCGGCAGACAGGTTTTATAACCCACTGGAAGGGCAGTGTCCAGTGTGAGCAGCTCTACTATCTTTAGATAATCGCCAGGTGATATGGAGAGACCCAGAACGTGGTGAATGGAAGGGACCAGATAGGCTAACTGCTTGGGGGAGAAGGTTTGCTTGTATCTCTACAGGTGGAGAAGGAATCAGATGGGGGCCAATGAGCCGTATTCGCCTTGTCCATTGCAGAGAGATGGAGCAGACACTTGAAATGAAGGAGAACACCCAAGAAATATCAGGTGGTTCTGTTGCTGATTGTGCTCACCACTGAAAAGATCATGGCAGTTATGGCATTTGACTCATGGACATTGAAAATTGTTGGACTTCAAAACCCTCAGGAATCATTGGATTCTCTGAGACATGATAAGATTGTTGTAGGATTTGAAAACCCTCAGGAATCATTGGATTCTCTGAGACATGATAAGATTGTTGTAGGACTTGAAAACCCTCAGGAATCATTGGATTCTCTGAGACGTAAGATTGTTGTAGGACTTGAAAGCCCTCAGGAATTATTGGATTTTCTGAGAAATGATAAGACTGTTGTAGGACTTCAAAATCTGCTGGAATTGTTAGATTCCCTAACACATAAAAGGACTGTTGCAGGACTTCAAAAACTTGGGGGGAATCACTGGATTCTTTGACACGTGAAGCAATGGACAATAGATTGGTTTTTGACTATCTCTTGGCTGCTGAAAAAGGCGTATGTGTGACTGTTATTTACTTATCTTCCTTCTAGGAGTTCTGGAAATCTTTTACAACACCTTGTTGATTTATATTGTTTGTTATTCTGCTACTTGCGTGTACAATTTGTGTTTATTACACCACATCAAGCATGCACTAGCTGTGGGGAAAGTCATCACTAATAGCCTCTATGTTATTGCTATGTGCTTGTGTAATACCTCCTATGCCGATGGGTTTGTGCATACCTGTTTCTAATAAGGCCCTTCAGCCCAGAAACCCACTAGCAACCCCCACTTCCCTTTGGTGCTTTTCATCTCCCTTCCTGAGATGTCAGGGAGGACGCGATCATCTCCTTTTTAGTGCTTTCACCTTTTTTCCTGAGAAGTCAGGGAGAATGTGATCACCTCCCCTTGGGGGCTCTGACCTCCCTGAGATGTCAGGGATGGCATGACTACCTGTGTTCTAAAACAAAAGAAAGCGGGAGATGTAATGGGCTGAAGCTTGAGTTGATCCACTGAGGTCCCAAGCACGTGAGGCTAAATAGTAATTGGACCATACTCTATTAATATATGCTTGGAGAAAGAATTGCCCTCACCCACTCTTTGTGCAGGTTTTGATGTGTTGTATGGGAAATGATGTAGGGACGATTTTGGGGAGAAAGAGAGGCGGGGAGAGAGGCGGAGAGACTGCTGGCCAGGTTCGTGTCATGGCTGCTCACATTCCTATTGCTATCCCCTTTCACCTCCACAAAGAATAAAAATCAAGGATTTTCCCTTAACCTGAATTCCTGACTCTGGCTGGTTTTAAAATACGCGGTCATCACAACTAAGACAGACAGAAGTTGTGTGACTTATCCTTGGTAGATATTTGAGCCTGGTTTTGAGCCTGGTTTTGAACTCATTTCTTGAGTATTGACTAGACATCCTTTCCACTATACTACTCCATTTCTAAAGTAAATGGATTGGATTGTCAGAGCATTTGGTTTGAATCCTTTCTGCAATTAACTCATTGTGTCATATTGGTCAAATCACTAACTTTTCTGGATGCCTCACCACTGAATGGGGAGAGAACTAGATCCTCAGCCCCAGTCCTGAAAAAATATATATAGGGCATTCTGCCTGGTGTCATCCTATGTGCAGGCATAAAGAATCTGCTTCTGGAAACACACACTGACAAAGAATGGAGGGACCCTGCCCTCAGTTCAGAGCATGCACATGTATTCTGTGACTTGTCTGTCTGTTTACTATGGGATGGGGGAAAAAACCCCCAACAAACTTTTTAATTGGATGTTAAGCCAGAACAGAGAGTACATACAAAAAACACTGAACAACCAAATTGAGAGAGAGAGATAGAGAGAAACAGAGAGACAGAGAAACAGAGAGACAGAGACAGAGAAAGAGAAAGGCAGAAACAGAGAGAACACCAGTGGTCTATTCTCTCCACTCTGATTTGAAACCACAAGTGCATAAACATGGCTGTTTTCTGTGTCTGTTGTGTTTCATTTTTTCCTGCTCTTAAGTAACTATATAATGGAAGGGGAACAGAACTATGACCTTGTGAGCTTTAAAAGTTTGCTAGCAAACCAAGCCCTGTATGAAAGTGTAGTGCTGGGGGATGACCTACATAACCCAACTCAGCAGTGGATTACCTGTCATCCAAGACATCATATTCCACAGACTTTATCCATGTTATTGTGGCTATGCTACATTGGGAAGTGAATTTACTAGGTTGCCAATAAATTAACAATGAGCAAACATTTTTAAATGCCTACTGCTGAGATCTTCAATGTTGGGTGTGGTTAGTGAAGGAATTGATAAAATTAATCCCTGAGGCAGGCCAGGAAATGATTCTGATAGAGATCAGTTTAGCTCATGATCCCACTCTTTGGGGAGGTGGTCCAGTGTGAAATCCAAGTTATTTCAAACCCCTGAGACCTACCCTCTGTAAGGGGTCTTGAACAGTCTCACCATCCCATTCCCTGCTAGAACCCTATAAAATCTATTTATGAGCCATTCCATGGCTGCTGCCTTCCTTTGGGTCAGTGCAACACAGCACTCTGCTTTGTAGTGTCTTTCGCTTTATCTCTCCCCCATGCCATGTGAGGTCTCTTCTAACTACACTATGCTTCTCAACCCCACTTCTTACAGCTCACTAACTCTTTTAGGATGCTAAGTTCCTTTCATTATTTAGCCTGTCAGCTAATGACATGCTCTAACCTCCAGGTATTTCCTTTCTCCTGGTAATTGTGAATTCCACTGAGGAACTTGTCTTCCATATGCTATCCCACTCTATTTCATATTTACTATTCCCAGTGTCTAATGTATCCCCTCAATTTTTCTGTTATCCTTTCCCCTAAATAAATCTACCTTTTGCCAAAGAAAATGGTCATTGGGAATTCTTCACACAAACCCCAACTTTTGGCGCTTGCCATCATCTGGTGTCTACATCACCCACATCATTTTGGTGCTGAACTCCACATTATCTACTATGTTCCAGGCACTTGCTATAAGCATCAAATAACTTTGTCACAACCACTTTAAGTTTGAGCACACTCTCCCCAAAGAACTCCTCAAGGTAGTAGAAGAAAGAATGGTGCCCCATTTTCAGGGAGATATTTTTGTACTTTGATTTTTGCTCCCTTCCTCTCTCCTTCCTTCCCTCTTATTTTCTTTTTCCCTTTCTCCCCCTCCCTCTTTCCCTCCTTTTTCTTCCTCTATCCTTTTCTTCCTCCCCCTCCTCTCTGTCCTCTTCCTCTCTCTCTTTCTCTTGCCTTCTCTGTTTCCATCTTTCTCTCTCCTCTACTCTCTTTCTCTCTCTCCATATCTATATATCTTAATATCCCTTTGTAAAAGATTTAAAAACAATATGACTATTGACTATAGGACAGTCTCTATTTTAGAAAAATGCATTAAAATAGTGCCCATGAATGAATATAGAAGCAAATAATTCATCAGCTCTCTTCCTGATTGCTGCTGGGGTCATTTTCCATCCTTTTTCAAGAGTTCTGTATAATTTCTCCAAGACTCCACAGTAGCACCTGAAGGTATAGACTTCCTCCAACAGGTGAAGCTGTTTTAGAGCTTCCTAAATGAGCAGACCTTCCTTCTCATCAGGCCTGTGTGGCTTGAATAGGTCACTTGCCTCGTCACCCAAATGGGATATTATTCAAGACGATGTGAACTATTCTCTTTCCTTTGCATGAAAATGTATTGAGAAATCTTTCATTCCTAGAGGTACTTGAACTCAGGAATGCTTAAATTGACTATTACTCATAAAATAAAGTTGAAACTATCCAGGAAATCTTTCTGTGCTAGAATTTTAGATTTTGAGATAGTGTTGCCTATGAAATTGAAAGTCCCTCCCAGCCACACCTCCCCATAACTCTTCTACATAGGAGGCTGGGTTTCAAAACAAAGATTTTTGAACTGCCCTTTCAGATTATGTAAAAACACATGCCTCTCATCTCCATGTACTTCTGCTGGAGATCAATACTGCTGCTTCTGGGAGATTGCAAGAAAGGGAAGAGAAGGCAAAAGGGTAAAAGCAATAGCAAGTCCTCCAAAGCTGAGAATGTCAAAGAGTACAATTAGATAACTTTTAGAGTTTAAAAGGAGGAGAGGTTAATTCTTCAGTCAGACAATCACCGTGGAGAGGTTTGTTCATACTGACATGAGAGAGCCCATTGTTAATTTATCAGTGTGAGGATTTATACTTTGGAAATCATCAAATGCAATAATTTACACTTTGTTTTATTGTTTTGTTGACTGTTTAGATTTAAGGAAATGATGAAGAAAATGTTAACGCAGATTAAACTTATAAATAACTCATGTGCGCATTTTTTTTTCCTCTAGAGATACACACTTGCCTGTTCATCATCAAGTTGCTTAAGACATTCTTAAATCTGATCAAGAATTTCGTTGTTTAATTGCTTTAAACAAGTATTTTACGAATATTTCAGCTCCATATTTTTTTTTCTTTTTATCTTTGCTTTTTAAAACTTTTTTTTATTTTTATAGTTATTCCCTCTCCCAGTCGGCAAGTGCACATGTTGAACATGTGCAATTCCTCTATACATATTTCTTTTTTTCTTTTTTTTAATTATAGCTTTTTATTTACAAGTTATATGCATGAGTAATTTTACACATTGACAATTGCCAAACCTTTTGTTCCAATTTTTCCCCTCCTTCCCCCCACCCCCTCCCCCATATGGCAGGTTGACCAATACGTGTTAAATATGTTAAAACATAAGTTAAATACAATATATGTATACATGTCCAAACAGTTATTTTGCTGTACAAAAAGAATCGGACTTTGAAATAGTGAACAATTAGCCTGTGAAGGAAATCAAAAATGCAGGCGGACAAATATAGAGCGATTGGGAATTCTATGTACTAGTTCATAGTCATCTCCCAGAGTTCTTTCCCTGGGTGTAGCTGGTTCAGTTCATTACTGCTCCATTGGAACTTATTTGGTTCATCTCATTGCTGAAGAGGGCCACTCCATCAGAATTGATCATCATATAGTATTGTTGTTGAAGTATATAATGATCTCCTGGTCCTGCTCATTTCACTCCGCATCAGTTCATGTAAGTCTCTCCAAGCCTCTCTGTATTCATCCTGCTGGTCATTTCTTACAGAACAATAATATTCCATACCATTCATATACCACAATTTACCCAACCATTCTCCAATTGATGGGCATCCACTCAGTTTCCAGTTTTTGGCCACTACAAACAGGGCTGCCACAAACATTTTGCACATACAGGTTTCTTTTCCTTCTTTAAGGTCTCTGGGATATAAGCCCAGTAATAACATTGCTGGATCAAAAGGTATGCACAGTTTGATAACTTTTTGAGCATAGTTCCAAATTGCTCTCCAGAATGGCTGGATGTAGTCACAATTCCACCAACAGTGTATCAGTGTCCCAGTTTTCCCACATCCCCTCCAACATTCTGCATTATCTTTCCTGGTCATTCTAGCCAGTCTGACAGGTGTGTAGTGATATCTCAGAGTTGTCTTAATTTGCATTTCTCTAATTAATAATGACTTAGCTCCATATTTTCTTAAACTTGGCAGTGTATTATGAGGTGTTGGAACTTCTGGTAAAATGTACTGTGGAATGGAAAGGACAAAAGTAGAGAGAGGCCCTCCCCATAGTGCAAGCAAAACTATTCAGCTTTTTCAGGCTTTCCAGTTCTCTAGTGGCTAGAGGGGATATTTCAATTTGCAGACAAGTTGGCTATACTATTCATCTGCCCTAAAAAGGCTTACATTCTAATGGAAGAAGACAATACATAACCAGGGCTTAGAAAGAGAAAGAGTGAAGGGCATCTAGGTGGCCCAGTAGATAGAGCAACAGCCCTGAAGTCAGGAGAACCTGAGTTCAAATCTGATCTCAGACACTTAACACTGCCTACCTGTGTGACCCTGGGCAACTCACTTAACCCCAATTGCTTTGCCAAAAAAAAAAAAAAAATGTTCAGGCCTAGAACCCAAAGTGCTATGATGAAGAGATAGAAAGAATGGCTGGAGTGGAAATAGAATGACATAAAGAAGGCTGTAAAGGTAATAAATAAATGACTTTAATTCACTGATGGCAATTAAAAGTCCTCTTGCAGTATTCTCATTTATTTTGGGCTTAAGTTCTCTATCAGTTGTTTTTGTTTTTATTTTTTCCAAGTGCAGATCATTTTCTATAATAGAGGAAACAAAAGCAACAAAGAATTGAATATTTCTCACTATCCCATCCACCCTGAGCAGATTCTTTCCTTGATCTTTTGCTAGTATTTTCAAGGTAACATAGGGCTACATTAGAGTTCACAATTAGTTTTCAAAGACCTACAATATCTAGTGTTTTCCTTGAAATAACCCCATGAACAAGTATTTAGCATTAAAATACCTACATTCAAATCCCAACTTTGTCCTGTGCTAGTTTGAGCAAATCCACTAACTTCTCTAGATTCCAGTTTGTAAAATTGGTGAGATGGACTTAGATATCTGAAGTCTCTCTAGCTGTAAATCCTCTGATTTTATAAACAATAAAAGGCTATGGAGAGACTTACACGAACTGATGCTGAGTGAAATGAGCAGGACCAGGAGATCATTATATACTTCAACAACAATACTTTATGATGACCAGTTCTGATGGACCTGGCCATCCTCAGCAAGGAGATCAACCAAATCATTTCCAATGGAGCAGTAATGAACTGAACTAGCTATGCCCAGAAAAAGAACTCTGGGAGATGACTAAAAACCATTACATTGAATTCCCAATCCCTATATTTATGCCCACCTGCATTTTTGATTTCCTTCACAAGCTAATTGTACAATATTTCAGAGTCTGATTCTTTTTGTACAGCAAAATAACGTTTTAGTCATGTATACTTATTGTGTATCTAATTTATATTTTAATATATTTAACATCTACTGGTCATCCTGCCATCTAGGGGAGGGGGTGGGGGGGTAAGAGGTGAAAAATTGGAACAAGAGGTTTGGCAATTGTTAATGCTGTAAAGTTACCCATGCATATATCCTGTAAATAAAAGGCTATTAAATAAAAAAATAAATAAATAAAATTTAAAAAAAAACAATAAAAGGCTATCTATATAAGAGGAGTTGCTATTTTCATTAATCATGTAGTTGTACTTTCTTCTATACAAGATTCTAATCATCTTAAGGTCAAAAACTTGTCTTCCTTGTAATTCCATGGTGCTTAGTACATTTGTTAAGTTGAATTGAGTACTTACCAAGGGTAAAGCATTGTGGTAGATGATGTAGATGTAGAGAACCCAAAGAAATATAACTTATAGACTCTGTTCATTAAGATGATTATTATATAGGTGAGGAAATAGTCCTCACTTATATATTGGAATGAGTGCTTGACTTGGAGTCAGAAGACCTGAGTTCAACTTTTCAATCAAACTGTCCAAACTGTATATCTATGGGTAAGTTACATCTCAAGGTCTCAGTAACTCCCACTGGTTTCTGTGGACCTGTGCTTTGAAATGATACATCAATTCTTTTTTTTTTTAACTAATGCTTTATTTTTTCCCCAAGTACACATAAAATAATTTCTAACATTTGTTGTTTTTGTTTTTAAACTTGAGTTCCAAATTCTCTCTTCCTTCCTCTCTCCCCCACCAGCCGAGAAGGCAAACAATATGTTATCAATTCTACATGTGAAATCATGCAAAACAGTTTTCCATGTTAACCATATTTCCACAAGAAAGTGAGAAAAATAAAAAAAAAGTGAGAAAATAATCCTTCAATTTTCACTCAGAGTTCATCAGTTCTCTCTTTCTGGAGATGGATAGCATTTTTTTTTTTCATAATGCATCTTTTTGAATTGTCTTGGATCACTGTGTTGATCAGGGTAGCCAAATTATTCATAGTTGATAAGGAGATAAGCATTTTAATAAGGAGATATGGATGTTGAATGAGTTTTTTGGTCAGTAGAGATCAAATGTAAAAGTGAAATGTTTATCTTGCATTGCCATAAGACTCTCCAAAGTGTCTACTTTTCAGAAAGGCATATTAGGAGTGGTGAGTTATTGCTACCTGTTTTGAGTATTTGTCAGTGAGTACTTAAGGGTCTTCTGTGTTGTTAAGCTTTTTTTCTGTGTGGTAGAAAAAGTAAATAATTGACATATTTGGTGCCCATTACTTTGTACGTTGAGAAACTTTCTTTCATTGAGTTCTGATAATACTGTAAAAAGGAGCAGGAGTCTGTTAGAGAAAAGTATGGGTTTGCTTTATATTCTGGAAAGATTCAAGGGAGTAATTTTCAACTAAGATTAATTTCTCACCTGAGGGTGAGAGAATGATTTCCATCCAGTCAACTCCAGGTCCCAAAAAACTCTATATTCTCTAAGAACTCACTTGGGACTGGACTTTCCCTCTAGGATAGAAAAACTATTTATTTTCTCCCCCCACCTGTCAGCATTTTTCACTTTTGTCAGTTGTTTGATTTTAATTTTGTTCTTTCTTAATTGTCTTGGGTTGGAGAAAAAAACCTCATAAATATTAGGCAGATAGTAACTTATGAGAACTTTATAAAATGTTGAATGTTGAATTTATATAACTTTGTATTTGGGAGTAAATGTAGTGTCCAGACTCACTAGCTATAATAGGCCTGGGCTCTCAGAAAAGACTTAATTTTAGGATTGTCTGAGAATTGTAGTGAATTAACTTTTGCTGAGATTTTTTAAAAAATGGCATTCAAGAGGTCATGAGGGCTATGCCATATAGACCTTGTTGTGACTCTAAGTTTTCTGGAATTGGTGATATGGACAGGTGTCCCCAATACAATATAGTTGATTTTCTTGGGTCAACAAGGGAACAACAAGGATTCTTTGCTTGTGTGCACCCTTATGCAAGAGGTCAGAGTTCATAAATCAGTGGAAATGTCTGGAGGTCCTGTTCAACTCCTCTACCCTATCATGAGGAACCAAAGAACACTAAGTGAGGAGGTGGAAAGTATGCTTCATTATTAGAGTTTAAATTCTTCAGTGCTGAGTCAGTGTATACATATCTCACCATAGTACTTGAGCACATGCTCCTTGGGCTTGCCCCCAGGATAATAATAATAATAATAATAATAATAATAATAACGTTGTTTAAAAGCAAAAGGTTTACAAAATGCTTGTCTTACAATAACACTGTGAAATAATTCAGGAAGTATCACCCCATAGTTGAGGAAACCAAGGCCCTGAATGGTAAAATGATTTTTTAGCTTATATGTTTTGAAAGTGATAAATTGAACCCAGAATTCTGGACTCAAAGTTGAAGATTCTCTTCACTGTAGGATTCTCTTTGTTGTATAATTTTTAAAATATAAATTGACCCATTTCCTTATTGAATTATCAAGATGAAAAGAGAAGATACATTAAAATGCCCTTTGGGGACAGGTATTTTTTAAGTCATAGAACATTGCCCCAGACAACTCCCTGGGGATTATCTATTAAGCCTAGATGGGTTTAATATTTGCAATGCTGGAGAGAGTACCCACATTAGGAGATCCCCCAGGCTGATGAAATCACAGATTGGATATATATTGGGTATATTAATCTTTGCATATATTAAATGAAAAATTGCTAATAGTTATGAAAGAGCATCTGGGTTTTCTTTCCACTGCATGTTAGAAATTAGATTGTGAGCACAGCTGAAGAAGCTGATCCGTCCTTGGTTCTGTTCTGATGGCATTCATAAGAACCTTAATGGGAAAGCAAAATAATTTTTTCAGATTCCAAACATATGAATAATAATTTTAAAAATCTGTTCCCTACAAAATAGAAAATTCCTTTATATCTCATTATTATAACTTTAGATAAATATTAAGTCTATTCTAATCAGTTTAAAAAGCAAAGAAACATTGACATTTTTGCTCAAATAAATGTGAACTGTTTTGGATTCATCTTGTCCTAGAAAGAAGGGAGTCTTCAAGACAGCATTAGAATAAGAACAAATCAGAGCTCCCTGGGACTATCTGAGTTATGTCAGATGGAGGTCAGAGCTCAGAACAGGCTCTGTTACTGAAAGTACTTGAGCTGTCAGAAATATAATCAACTCGGAATTCTGTCTTTAAAATGTTCTCTACCTAAAATGTGCTCCCCTAATTTCAATATTTGTTTTGGAATAGATAAGCTAAGGACTCCCAGGAGGAATTTTCTCTACCAGTGCAAATCAAAACTATCTTTGCAATATATTCTTAGATACCTGAAGCCTTGGGAGGTTAAGGACTTGCCCAAAGTCACACGATCAGTCAGAGGCAAAACGTGACTTTTTTTTGACTCAGAGGCAAGTTTTCTGTTCATTACTATTCTATTCATGTAACATGGAATTAAATTTGGCTGCAGTGAAAAACTCTCAGTGATTGAATATCACATGGACTGTACTTTTTTGAATTAAATCATCTCTTTAGTCCCATTTCATGTTAAATTTTTATAATTATATTTACATACACATGAATGTATGCCAAGCATGTATTAATAAATATTATTTACAATATAGTTGGCAACTGTCATGGTATACATAAAATATATGTTTTGTGTATCTATATATAAAGCATATTCATAAACACAATATACATGCATATATTATACATAGAAACTTCCATGTTATAGATAACACATGTTTTGTGTGCATATATATATGTGAGATATATTAGTAGATAAAATATAGAAACTTCAATTGACATACATATGTTTATATGTATATTCATGTATGCAAACACAGATTAACAAATATGATATCCAACATATCTGCTATATATGGAAATTTCCCATGTAACATAATCTATATTTTGTATGTGCATGTGTATATGCACATATATATGTGTGTGTGTCTACAAACATACATCTATCTATATATATACATACACACACACACACACACACACACACACACATACATATTATATAAATCAAACAAATTTCCCCTGAGTGTGAAGTTTTTTTTTTTCCTTAATAATCCGAGTGCTAGGGGCAGCCAGGTGGTACAGTGGATAGAGCATTATCCCTAAAGTCAGGAGGACCTGAGTTCAAATCTAGTCTCAGACACTTAATACTTCTTAGCTGTGTGGCCTTGGGTAAGTCACATTTGGGTAACCTCAATTGCCTCAGCAAAAAACAAACAAATAAACAAATAAAATAATCTGAATATTACACACATACAATTATGCATGGGAAATATTTTCTTCTAAGGGGATCCCAAGGTGATCTAGAACTATTTGGATGCTGAAATTAATTTAGATTCAGTAGAGATTATAGAATACAAATACTGTAGTTACTTAATTTCTTGGCTTTAACTTGTTGATCTATTGTAACAGGTTTTGGAGTGTGCATTTATGAGGCATATTTAGCTACTGTGACATTCACAGAATAAAATATTTCTGATTATACTTTCATGTCCTGTATTTATAAAAAGGTTAGTGGTGCATTTCTCTAGTACAAATTATTTTTGGTGCTTTATAATATTTATGGACATCATAAACCCTATACAGTATAATGTGTGTGATTAATTTTTCCCATCAATAGTCTGGGAAAAAATCCCAAAAGATGTCACATCTTCATCAGTGACTTGAAAAAACAGAATGGAAGAATGTGGGAATGGGTGTTTACACATAAAGATGTACAGGGCCAAAAAAGTGGGGGAAGTATATTCAGGGGCAATATATTCTCCATGTAATTTTATCATGAAAACAGTGATTGTGAACAATTTTACTGAGATTCATTTAAATGATTCCTGATTCACACAGGCTATGAATCCACTAGTCCATTGATTCTGGTCTTTGAGTTGTGTGGGTGGTGATGTTTACTTGATCCTCCCAAATGAATGAAAAGTGAAAGAATTTAGTTGATCAAGTGACCAAGAACTGACTTAGTAATTGGGTCACTGGGCAATCTATGGTTCTGCTGCTCCTGCTTCTGTTTTGTCCCAACTAAATGATCTGCTCCCACTTTGGGGCTATGCTAATTGGGTGGCAGTCACCACAGCTAACCAGCCTCAGACAAGTGGTCATGCCATCTTTTTGTCATACTGCTGAATACCATTCCTCCCCCTTCCTTTCTACTTCTCATTTTCAGAACTGATTACCTCTCCTTTCCATGAGTTTTTCGCTTATGCAAACTTCTTGAAGGTAAGGAACTGTCTCTCTTTTGTGTTTATATTCTTAACACTTAGCACTAGTCTGATAAAAAATAAGGCTCAATAATTGATTTTTCATTCATTTAATCATTTATACTGTCAATTTTAGAACCTTAGGGAACACTGGAAGATTAGATCTCAAGTAAGGACTGAATTTTGATGTACACTATTTGTTACTGTTAGTAATGTAATTTGACTTTGCAGGACTCAATCATTTTTAGTCCTGTCTCATTCTTTGTGAGAAAACTCTGGCAAAGATATTGGAGTGTTTTACCATTTATTTTTCCAGATCATTTTATAGATGAGGAAACTAAGGCAAACTGGATTGTGACTTGCTGAGGGTTACACAGCTAGCAAATGTCTGAGGTCAGGTTTGAACTCAGAAATATGAGTCTTCCTGACTCCAGATCTGTTGCTCTATTTACTTTTCCACCTAGTTTGCCCTTCACATAGTCGACACTTGATAAATCTTGTTGACTTTTGATTGACTGTCTGGACTGGTCTTAAGAGAAGAGAGAAGGACAACTGGTGTAGGTAGACCTTCCTCTAGAAGGGGCTTATGGGACTACAAGGATGAAAGTCACACAGTAAAGATGGAATGGATGGAGTGAGTCCCATTAATGGAGAAAAATTTCACATTGATGACATCGCAGATATTTTGGAATATAAAAGATCGCTAAAGTCCTACTCCAGTTCCTCCTTGCAGGATAGAGATGATCCTAAATTCTTAAAGGTGCCACAATGGTCACCAAGCTCTGAAAGATTTTAATTAGGATCTGGTCATAGACTGTAGATGTTTTGTCCCCAAATCAGCCAATTTCAGTTTGATTAAATATATTTTTTTGGCCACCATGATTTTGGAAGATCATGCACGAAGTTACAAATGATCTGCAATAAAGATCAGTGAGGGAGAACCCATACTAATGTAATTATATATTCTTGGAGTATTAAATACAATAATTACATTTAAAATGTTCCTGCTTGCAACCTATTATATTTGATCTGAGCTTTGAAGGCTGAGGTTGGGAATGGGGTGGGGAAATGTCTTGAAGACCTTATAGGCTTCAGTGAAAATCATTATTGTATGGAACTATTGTATAGGACTAGGAAAGGGATTGGTCCTCTTCTATTATGTCCTAGTCAGGTAACAACTCAAGTTTTAGGTTTAATTTTGGATGCCACATTTTAGGAAGACATTGATGAAGTAAAGAGTATCTAGAGGAGGTTAATTGGAAAGTTACTTGAGGAACTAGAGACATTTATCCAGAAGAAGAGGAGAGTCTGAAAGTACATGACAGCCAACTTCAAGTATATGGAGTAGCATCATGTGGAGATGCTTAATTTGTTCTGTTTGGACCTGCTCCTAGGATTGCTGTGGGAGCCAATGGTAGAGGTTGTAGAGGTGTCAATTTTGGCTTCATCTCCAGGAAAAATCCCAGCAAGTAATCATCCAAAAGTGAAATGGACAGCCTCAGGAGACAATGGGTTCTTTCTTTTTGGACATTGTCAAGCAAAAGCTACACAAACCCTTGGTTGTTTTCTAGAAAGGAGTTCTTGTTCAGGAATGGCTTCTGAGATCCCTTCCAAAAGCCCAGAGCTCTGTAACAGTGTCAAGAGCATACAGTGGATTGTACGCTATCTTTCTCTGTCACTCTCGAGGACCTGTCATAGATGTTTCAGAAGCATGAGGAACACTTGTAGAAACTGTAAGTTATCATGGCTAATGTAGTGTTTCCATGAGAACTATTTATCTAAGAGCAGCTACCCCTCCAACACTGCACTCCTGGAATAGAATCACCCTTATCTGAGTCCACTCAAGTGACCCAACTTCTTTCTAGCAGAAATAGACATTAGATTTTCTTGGTTGGTATAAATTAGTACCTAAAACCCATCCTTACATTTGTTCGACTGAAGAGAAGGCAGCTGACTAATGACAGATGGTTGTAAGTACATTGGCACCCATACAGCGTGCCAATGGCCACAGAAAGGATGTCTGTACTCTTGCTGGCACGAGCTAATTTCCCCTCAGCTATATGTATGGAAGCCAGTCCCAAGCCCACTTCCTGAGAGGGTGTCCACAGGTGAGCTGGAGCTGGTTCTAAGCCTCTCTAAAATTTACATCCTAGAAATTGGGAGTTGCGACAAATCAGGGCTTGATTTGTCTTACTGATTGTCTAGGCTTAAGAAAGTATTAATAATGAAAATTAAACTTTAGTGTGAGTACATTCACTCCTCCCACTCCCACCCTGGTTGTTAAACATTTACCAGCATACCCCAGAGAATGTCTGTGAAGTGAGGGATGCACTGTAATTAGAAAATGCTTGAGGTGATGACTCAGGGACCTGGTGAAAGACATAGTGAGCAATAATGCTGATGCTTCAGAAACACGGAGAAGGGCAGGAGAAGGACATTTAAAGACTAGAAAGGGCTGTGACTAGCTGCTTGTGAATAATCAAGCTGGCCCAAACCAAGGGGCCTTTAGATACTTGGGGCTGCAGGCAAAGTGAAATCAGAGCCTTCTGGGGCTCTGGGGAATCAGGAACGGGTAGCTATATTCAAGAATCATAGAACTAGACTGAAAGTCATCTTTAAAGAGTGTTGAATTTTACTCTTCCATTTTACAGATAAAGAAATGGAGCAAATGAGTTCTTTGCCCCCCAGACCCTTATTAGAATAAGCACACCTCTTATTAAAATATTCATTCTCTTGTTACTTGTTAAAATTACAGTAAATTGCCACCCACTCTTCCAAGGGCACCTAAGTGTTGAATGGGTTCCATGAAGGATCTTTGGCATTCAGGAGTGCCACTGACCCTTTTTGTTAATTTGATGCTCACATGATTAACAAAATAATTAATTACCCTGAAAAAAAGAAATTGAGTCCAAGAGAGACTGTCAGTTAGTCAGTCAACAATATTTTATTAAGTGTTTATTATGTGACAGGTATTGGGGATGCAGAAAGGAAAGGAAAAAATTGGTCTCTGACCTCAAGGAGCATACACACACATATTAGTACATATTAGTATATATACTATTTGTAGTATATACACATATATACTATATTTTATAGATATATATGCACAAATGTATTTTATAGAATATTTATGTTTTCACACATATGTAGTATGTACTATAATATATACTATACACATATACTATATAGTATATATACTATATTTTATAGTATATATGTGCATGCACACATATACTTGTACATGTGGGCACATATGTAATATATAGGCTATAACATGGCATACATATATATATACTATTCAGCATATCTACTATATTTGTGTGTGTGTGTTTATTCCCTATATATGCAGAAATGTATACACACACACACACACACACACACAAAGACATATCAGTAGACCTTACATACACATCTCATACACACTTACTATATGCATATGTACACTAGCATACATCCCATGTATTCAGGCATGTATACATGCAAAGACATGACAATGTATCTTTTATACATACTATATATATATGCTACATGTATATGTATACTCCCGTATATCCTATATATGTTTGCAGACATGTATGCTTGTTTGGACAGGTCTGACCATGTCATCCCCTACTCAGTAGCTTCCCATATCTTTCAATCTCCTTCAGGAATCCAATAAAACTCTTTTCTGGCTCTGTGCTTCTTACACTTTAATTTCCTCCAGATATCCTATGTTCCAGTGACACTGGCCTCCTTCCTGCTCTTCTTGTAAGTCACTCCCCTTTTCCTGACTCCAAACATTTTTCCTGGCTATGTCTGATGCCTGTAATACTCTCTCTCCTTAGGGTCACTTCCTGGAAGAGGTGATGTAGTGAATAGAGTATTGGGCCTGGGGTGGGGAAGGGCTGAATTCAAATCTGACCTCAGCTATAAGCTGTTTACCCTCTCTGTCTGCCTCAGTTTCCTCCTCTGTAAAATAGAACCTACTTCATAAAGTTGCTGTAAGGATCAAATGAGGTAATCTTTGCAAAGCACTTGGAATATAGTAGGTATTTAATAAATATTTATATTTCCTTCTCGACTTCCTTCAAGTCTTAGCTAAAATCAGAGTTTTTACAAGAAACCTTTCTCCATCTCCCTCTGAGATTACCTTCATCTCCATATGCACAATGCCTGGCACATAGTAAGCTTTAATAAATCCTTGCTGAATTAACTTAACTTAGTAGAATTAGTAAAAGTGTCCTGCAGAATGCTGAATTTGAGTTGAATTGGAAGGAAGCCAGGAGAGCTAAGAGGAGGAGGTAAAGAGGAAGAACTTTCCTGGTATGGGGGCCAGCTTGTGAAAAGGAATAGTATGGAGTCTGGAAATAGAGTGTCACATGTGAGGGAGAGCAAGTTGACCAGTGTCATTGTATCATGGAAGTAAAGTGCAAGAGGATTAAAAAGGTAGGAAGCACCAGGTTGTGTCATATAGAAGGCTTTATATATGAAGTAATGGCCACTAGAAACTACGGGTGTGTGTGTGTGTGTGTGTGTGTGTGTGTGTGTGTGTGTGTGAGAAAGAGAGAGAGAGAAAGACAGAGAGAGAGAGAGAGAGTGAGTGAGAGAGACAGAGAGAGAGAGAGACAAAGAGAGAGAGAGAGACAGAGGGAGAGAGAAGAGAGAGAGAGACAGAGAGACAAAGAGAGAGAAGAGAGAGAAAGGGAGGGAAAGGGAAGGAGAGAGAAGGAGAGAGAGAGAGACAGACAGACAGACCAACAGACAGACATGGTTTGATTTGTGCTTTAGGAAAATCATCTTAGCAGTCGAGTGAAGGATATATTAAAATGAGACACTTGGTCAGGTAAACAATGAAAGCTTATACTATCACAGTGGCTATGCAAGGAGAGATGGGATAGACAAGGGATGTTTTGAAGGTAGAAACCACAAGATTGCACATACGGAGAGTGGAACAGCCAGAATTTTATTTTCATCTTTGACTTCAATTCAATGCTTTTTTTTTTCAACTGCACTATAACTGAAGGTCAATCCCCCCCCTCCCTCCCTCTTCCTTCCCCAAAATGTTCCTAATGTTGAGGTGCCATTGTTTCTTCCCCAATACACTGACCAATATATGTTGATCAAGACATAGTCTTCATTTCAAGAGTTTTTTGATATTCAACACTTTCACACTAAGAGAATGCTGGAGAGCTATAAGTAATATATACACCATACACATCTCTCCTCTACAACATTCTTTATAGGTAATCAATTAGCTAGTATTTGAACACCAGTGATGGGGAACTCATTCACTACCTGACAAGGAAGCCAATTCCTATATATTCAACAGTCAGAAAATTATTTTCTCTTTTGAGCTGATATTGACTCTAATTTTTATCCTATTCATCATCATTTTGATCCCAGGAGACATATACAACAAATTTATTCCCTCTTACACATTCAATTCAGTTTGATCCAATTTAAATAAACATTTATTAAATGTCCAATATGTAAAAGTCACTGTACTAGGTGTTCTGAGTATAAAATGAAATATGATACAATACCTGCTTTCAGTGCCTTCAAAAACTAATAACAGGGAAAGGTTTGTGCATAAATAATCAGGATAGGACAAAAAGCTTTAAGTATAAAGAGCAGTTCTTAGTAAAATTCTAGGAGAAATGTTAGGTGCAATACAAGCAGTGTGATTTATCAGAGTGCTGGATTTGGAGTTGGTAAATCTGGGGTTTTATCCAACCTCATATCATTTAGTATTGTATGATCTCTCTTTACTTTGCTCCATAAAGTTCAGTTAAGATTTTTCCAGTTGTCCAGCTCTTCATGATTCCATATGGAATTTTCTTGTCAAAGACATTGGAGTGGTTTGCCATTTCCTTCTCCAGCTCATTTTACAGATGATCCAACTGAGGCAAACAGAGTTAAGTGACTTGCCTAGGGTCACTCAGCTGACAAGTATCTGAGGCTGAATGTGAACTCAGGAAGAGGAGTCTTCTTGACTTTAAGCTTGACATGGTACTCTAGCCATTGAGCCATCTAGCTGTCTTTGGTCTCCTCATCTAAAATAATATTTGTAAAGCACTTAGCACAGTGCCTGGTACATAGTAGTTCCTTAATAAGTGTTTATTCTCTTCTCTTCCCTCTTCCTCCATAAAAATGGAGATAATAGTACATACATTTTCTACTTCACAGGGTTGCTGGAAAGAAATATTTCATAATGATTTTGAATTATTATTATAATGTTGAAATATAACTTCAAGACAAAGTACTGTAAGAAATTAGAGGAGGGGATTATTTTCTGCTGGTGGAGTCTAATTGACACTAAGGAATCAATGATGGGTTTTGAGTAGAAATGTGATATGGAGGGAGTGATGCACTAGAAAAATTTCCTCAGGCAATAATATCGAAGGTGGATAGAAAGGGCAGGAAAACAAAGTAGGGGGCTGGAAAATTATTATATGGAAAGAGAAGTGGGAATTAAATTGTTCTATTTGGCCTTAGAGGGCAGGATGGGGAGCAAAGGATAAAAGTTACAATGAGACAACTTTGGATTTGATGGAAGCAAAATCTTTATAACTAGAGTTATCCAAACCTTTTAGGAGGTCGTGACTCCTTTACTTAATCCCCATTGGAGGTCTTCCAGTAAAGGCTAGGTGAACATTCACCAACTGTGCTGTTTTGGGATTCTTTTAGGAGTGTGAATGGTAATAGTGGCTGATGACACAAGGAATTTTCTTCTCTTCCAACTGAAATTTTATGATTCTGAGATGCTCTTCAATAATGTTGGCAAAAAAAAAAAAAAAAAAAAAGGGCCTGAAATAAAAGGTGGTTGTAGTAGACGTGAAAGCAAAGGTCAAATTTAAGAAATATTGTAGTAATGGAATTAATAGGATTTAGCAACCAATGGCATGTATGGGATCTGAAATTAGGGAAAGAGAAGGGTCAAATATGGCTCTGAGATTAAGAGCCTGGATGACTTGGAGAAGTCTGAGTAACTCTTCCATATGTTTACTTTCCCATCCAGATAAAATTTTATAGTAACAATCTGAATATGTTTTGAGGACAAAATAGAACATGTAATCAAAATTATAATAGATACTTTTATATATCATTTTAAATTTTGTAAATCACATTATAAATATTATCTCATTTTATCTTTACATCACTCCTGGGAGGAAGATATTATTATCCTCCCCAATTTTATAGATCGAAAAAACTGAAGTGAACTGAGGTTATGATTTGCCTAGAGTCACAGAGCTAGTAAGTGTCTCAGGGAAAATTATGAACTCAGCTTTTCCTGATTCTAGATCCATGGTTTTGTCTATCCATTGTGCCAGTGAACTACTTAGCCACCCAGCTTTTTGTCATCACACAATTGATTAAAAGTCATGTTCTCATTATGTTTATTGAATGTTAACTACAAAAGAAATTTTGATGTGGTAGAGAAAATCATTAACTTAAAGGCTCTTCAACAAGGTGTCTGTCCCATATATTTCCAAGTTATTTAAGAGTTCTTAAAAGTTATAATGAGAATCATGACCTTGTTCCCCATCCCTCCAATTATTAATATTAATATAATAAAACTCTTTGTAATTGATGTATGTTTGCTAGAGGTATTCACCATTGTCATGGAGATACAGCACAGAATCCACGTCTAAGAGATTAGTTCCTCCTGATGCTCATTTTTATGGATGATAGGATACATCCCAGCTTCTTAAACAGTGATTCACAACCCCCTATGGGATCTCATAAATGAATATAAGGCTTGCAAAATTTTATTATCAGTATTTGTTTGATTTACATACCTATGCACCTGGGGTCACGTAAAAGTTTCTTGGGTGAAAAGGGATCATGAGTGGAAAAAATTAAGACGTCCGGTTATATATTCATAGCACCAGGGCCTTGAACATCAGAGCTTTCTAAATGATGTATATAACCACTCAAGAGTGTTTGTTTGTTTCTTATCCACACAGGAAAAATGAAGCGGACAGAGAATGCCTGTTTTTTGCAGATTATGATATATGGTTAGGTGATGGACAGCACAGATTGCCCATCTGTCATATATATGCAATATATGCAGTATATCTTGGACAGACACTACAAATATACAAGAAGCTGGGCCCAGAATTGAGCAGCAGGAGGAGAGTGGGAAATCACCAAGTTCTTTTCATGACCCCAATCTTTTTTCTTGAAACAAAGGCCCATTTTTTAAATACCAATGTTCTTCTGGTTATGTTGTAAAGCTATGAGTCATGTAATACTAAGTCTCCAAAGAAATGAGGTTGAAGACAGCTACTATATCATTTCCTAAATATTCTCTTCTTCAGGCTATAAAATCTTCAGTTCCTTCAGTTATGACTTTTAGACCCTAAATCACTCTACTGGCCCTCCTATATGTTACTATTCAATAAATAACCGAAGGAATATGATCTCCTCATACACATACTACTTAATAGGGATTTGAGGACTTTCTTAATGTAAATTGTATATATGTGTGTGTATATATATATATGAATATTGGAAAATAAGAATTGAAAGGTTGGTTGGGTCTTGAATATGTATGACATTTAATGCCTGGCTAAGGAATTTAGTTTTAATTTGATGGAAAATGGAGAATAGTTAAAGGTTTTTTGAGCACATTAGAGACATACTCAAGGATGTGTGAATTGTATGTAAAATGGATTGAGAGACATATCTGAGAATATAGAGATTTAATTATGAGTCTATCTCACTCAGTAAGTCCAGGAGACAAATAATGAAGAACTGAATTAGCATGGTAGCAGAGGGAACTGATAGAAGGTGGTAAATATTGAGCCATTATGTTGACTAGATTGGAGGGGAGTAGGTAGAACCAATAGGACTTAACAGCTGATTGGAAATAAGGGGAGAAGGAGGGAGAGGAATCAAAGATCAATTTATGGTCTAGGAGGAAATAGAGGCCATTTGCCATAAGCATCCTCTTCTGTCCTATGTCTCAAAACTCCTTGATATCATTTCCTATTCTCTCTTCCTTTGCTCCACTCTCTGGAGAAAAGGTATCCTTTTTTTTTTTTTTTTTTTTTTTTTTGACTAAGGCTAACTCTTCTTCATGTACTCCCAGTCCCATTCTTTCCATACTCCTTTCACAGATGAATCTTGTAAGTCATTATCCTCCTCCCCTTTTTTAATCTTCACATTCCCATTGGTTCATTTTCTTCTGCCTAAAAACACACTCAGGTAGACTCCAGCCAAAAAACCAAAAACCTAAACCAAAACAAAAACTCCACCCAAAGAACTCATCCCTCATGGGATGTGGAAAATTTGGAATTAAT
This sequence comes from Sarcophilus harrisii, assembly GCF_902635505.1. Lineage (NCBI taxonomy): Eukaryota > Metazoa > Chordata > Mammalia > Dasyuromorphia > Dasyuridae > Sarcophilus > Sarcophilus harrisii. Next base: position 49,490,814 of record NC_045429.1, read on the forward strand.
GAAAAAATGCAAATGAAAATGGCCTAATTATACCAGACCTAAAACTATATTATAAAGCAGCGAGCATTAAAACCATTTGGTACTGGCTAAGAAACAGATCACACTGATCAGGTTAGATTAGGTTAGGTTAGATTCACAGGACAAAAAAGTCAATGACTATAGTAATCTAGTGTTTGATAAACCCAAAGACCCCAGCTTCTGGGATAAGAGCTCACTATTTGACAAAAAATTGTTGAGAAAATTGGAAATTAGCATGGCAGAAATTAGGCATTGACTCACACCTAACACCCTACCAAGATAAGGTCAAAATGGGTTCATGATTTAGACAAAAAGAGTGATACTATATGCATATTAAAACAAAGGATAGTTTAAGATTTGTGGAGAAGGAAGGAATTTTTGGCCAAAGAAGAAGTAGAGTACATTATGGAATGTAAAATGGATTATTTTGATTATATTAAATTAATTTTTTATACAGACAAAATCAATGCAGACAAGATTAAAAGGGAAGTAATAAACTGGGATTTTTTTTTTAAATATCCAAGGATTCTAATAAAGGTCTCATTTCTAAAATATATAGAGAATTGACTCAAATTTATAAGAATTTAAGTTATTCTCCAACTGATGAATGGTCAAAAGGTATGAATAATTTTCAGATGAAGAAATTAAAACCATTTATATTCATATGAAAAATGCTCTAAATCATTATTTATCAGAGAAATGCAAATTAAGACAACTCTGAGTTACTACCACACACCTCTCAGATTGGCTAAGATGACAGGAAAAGATAATGATGAATGTTGGAAGGGATTGGGAAAACTGGTACACTAATATATTTTTAAAATATTATTATTATTATTATAGCTTTTTATGGACAAAACATATGCATGGGTAATTTTTCAACATTGACCCTTGCAAAAACTTCTGTTTCAACTTTTCTCCTCCTTCCCCCCACCCCTGCTCCTAGATGGCAGGTAGTCCCATACATGTTAAATATCTTAAAGTATATGTTAAATACAATTTATACAGTTGTCTTGCTACACAAGAAAAATTGGATTTAGAAAGAAAGTAAAAATAACCTGGGAAGAAAAACAAAAATGCAAGCAAACAATAACAGAAAGTGTAAATGCTATGTTGTGGTCCACAGTCATTTCCCAGTGTTCTTTCGCTGGGTGTAGCTAGTTCTGTTCATCACTGATCAGTTGGACCTGACTTGGTTCATCTCATTGCTGGAGATGGCCACTTCCATCAGAATTGATCCTCATATGGTATTGTTGTTGAAATGTATAATGATCTCCTGGTTCTGCTCATTTCACTCAGCATCAGTTCATGTAATTCTCTCCAGGCCTTTCTGAAATCATCCTGCTGGTCATTTCTTACCAAACAATAATATTCCATAAGATTCATATACCGTAACTTATTCAGCCATTCTCCAATTGATGGGCATCCATTCATTTTCCAGTTTCTAGCCACTACAAAGAGGGCTGCCACAAACATTTTTGCACATTCAGGTCTCTTTCCCTTCTTTAATATCTCTTTGGGATATAAACCCAACACTGCTGGATCAAAGGGTATGTACAGTTTGACAACTTTTTGAGTATAGTTCCAAATTGTTCTCCAGAACAGTTGGATCTGTTCACAACTTCATCAACAATGCATCAGTGTCCCAGTTTCCCCACATCCCCTCCATCATTCCTCATTATCTTTTCCTGTCATTTTAGCTAATCAGAGAGGTTATACAATACAATATATTGTATTGTAATGAAGAGAGAGAGCCATCAGCACTCAGAGAGAGGACTGAGTGTGGATCCTAACATAGTATTTTCACTTTTGTTGTTGTTTTCTTTGCATTTTGTTTTCTTTCTCATTTTTTTCCTTTGTAATCTGATTTTTCTTGTGGAGCATGACAATTGTGGAAATACATACATACACACACACACACACACACATATATATATATATGAATTGCACATGTTTAACATATATTGAATTATTTGCCATCTAGGGAAGGGAGTGGGGGCAAAGGAGGGAAAAATTAGAACACATTTTTGTAAGAGTGAATATCGAAAATTATCTATGCATATGTTTTGAAAATAAAAAGCTTTAATAAAAAACAACAAAAACAAAACAAACAACAGCAACTACAACAACAAAACAGAAAACCAAGGCAGCTAAGATTAGAAGGGAAGCATAAAGTTGGGGGGAAAATTTATAGCCAGTGTTTCTGATAAAGGCCTCATTTCTAAAATATATAGAGAATTGACTCAAATTTATAAGATATAAGCTATTCCCCAATTGATAAATAGTCAAAGGATAACTTTGAGAAAAAGAAATTAAAGCTATTTCTAGTCAGATGAAAAAATGTTGACCAGAGAAATGCAAATTAAGACAACTCTGAAGTACATTACACATCTCTCAGACTAAGATGACAGGAAAAGATAACGATGATGTTGGAGAGGATGTGGGGAAACTGGGACACTAATACAATGTTTGTGGAGTTGGTAAATTGATCCAACCATTCTGGAGAACAATTTGGAACTATGTCCAAAGGCAATAAAACAGTGTCTATTGGATCTGTATCCCAAAAAGATCATAAAAGAGGGAAAAGAACCCACGTTCAAAAATGATGTAGCAGCCTTTTTTTTGTAGTGGAAAGGAACTGGAAACTGAGTGGATACTCACCATTTGGGTAATGATTGATATGAATGTCATGGAATATTATTGTTCTGGAAGAAATGATGATCAGGCTGATTTCAGAGAGGCCTGGAAAGACTTCCACGAATTGATGCTGAGTGAAATGAACAAAACCAAGAGAACATTGTACACAGTAATGTGTGATGACCAATTGTGATGGACTTGGCTCTTTTCAGCAATGAAGTGATTTAAAACAATTTTAATAGATTTGTTTTCACCTTTTTGGGGTTTTTGGTAGTTGTTTGCTTGTTTTTTTTTTTTTTCTTTTTTTTTCTTTCTTGTGCTTTTTTCCCTTTTGATCTGTTTTTTTTTTTTTTTTTTTTTTTTTGGTGTTTCATGACAAATATGGAAATAAGTTTAGAAGAAGTACACATTTAACCTATGTTGGCTTGCTTGCTGTCTTGGAGAGGGGGAGGAAAGAGGAGAGGGAGAAAAATTTGGAACAGCAGGTTTTGCAAAGATGAATATTGAAAACTATCTTTGCACATATTTGGAAAAATAAAATACTATTAAAAAAACAATGTGGGGGAAAAAAACCAAGACAAAAAGTCTGAGAGCTACAGACACAGCAAGAATATTGGAGGAAAGGAACATAGATCTAGAACTAGGAAGGACCTTGGAATTCATTTAGTCAGATGCCTCATTTTACTTAAGGTGAAACAAAGACCTTGAGAAATTAAGTTATTTGTTCAGAGTTACACAGATTATAAGTAAGAGTTAGAATTGAACTTGGATCCTGCAGTTTCAAAGTCCTTATCTTTCCATGTCATGGTCCCTCCCAAGGGGATTATATTTTTTTAATGTAAGTAGAAGGAGTCCTGGACTATGGTTGTAGATTCATGAGGAGCAGGCAGAGAGGAAGAAACGAGAAGTAATTAATGGGATGAGGTTTGGGAGGAGGCAGATACTAGTTTTCCGAAGAAGAGGAACTTTTTTTTTTCCAGATATGTGAAGACAATTTATGATTCCCTTCCTGGTAGGAAGCATCAAAGGTATTCATGGTTTAATAGAGGGTGTCCCAAAAATCTTAATGCAGTTTTAAACTTTTAAAGTTCTAAATACTATTTTCCCTGATAAGCTCAGCTAATAACTAGTGTTATTAAAGTTTGAAAGTGCATTGAGTTTTGGGATACCTTGTATATCCTATATAATAATATGTAGCATTCTCACTCTCTACTTCTCCTCCTCCTCCTCCTCCTCCTCCTCCTTCCTCTCTCCTTCTTCCCTCTGTCCCTCCCGCCCTCCCTCTCCTCCTCCTTGTTCTTTCTCTCCTATTTTCCCTCCCTTTCTTTCTCTTTTCCTCTTTCACTCAATCTCATTCTTCCTCTCTTTTCCCTCCCCCGCCTCTTTGCTTCTCTCACCCCTTCTCCTCAAAACCTAACTTCGGGAATTTATTAGCTATCTTATCCCTGGGCAAGACATTCACCTTCTGACAGCCTCAGTTCCATCAATAGTAAACTAGCAATAATAAAAACACTTACCTACCTACCAGAGTTTTTCTGAGGTTCAAATAAAATAATATTTGCAAAGCGCTTGGTACACCCGCTTAACTGGGTGCTTAGTAAATGTTTGTTCCCCCGCCCCTTCCCCAACCTATCTATAAAACATTCTATAAATCAGGTCCAGAAAATGATTCGGAGGAAAGTGGGGTTTCCCACCAAACCTCAGCCCCTTCTCGAGCCCTCCTGATCTTTGGCTCAGGCAGGGAAGAGGTTCTTGGGGAAGGTGGGCTCCGCACCTGTCCCGCAGGGGCTCGGGGCGGCACCCCAGGGCTGGTCCTGGAGTTGGGCTCTGAGCTTGAGCGGGGACTTTCACCTGCTCAGCCCAGCCCAGCCCAGGCCGGCGCTGGCCTGGAGAGCCCGGGGCGGGGGCGGAGCCGCCCGGCTCTCGGCAGCCCGCCCCCGCGGGAGGAGCCGCGGCCCGGGGCCCGCCCCGCGCGGGAGGAGCGGCTCGGCTCGGCTCGGCTCGCCTGGCTGGGTGGCAGATCCCGCGTCTCGTCTCGGTGACAGGCGCCCGCGCCGCCGCCTCCGCCTCCGCCTCCTGCTCCTGCTCCTCCTCCTCCTCCTCCTCCTCCTCGCCTTCCTTGTCCCCGTCTCCGATCCCGGGCAGCATCTGCGTCCGGCTCCCGCTGCCCGAGGGGTGGGTCTGTGTCCTCCCCTCCCCCAGCCTTGGGGGCTCCGCGCGGACCCCGCTCCCGCCTGCTGCCGCCGCCGCTCCTCCTCTTCTTCCTCCTCCTCCTCCTCCTCATCTTCCCCTTCCTCCTCCTCCTCTTCACCCTCGTCCCAGTCCCAGTCCTCCAGCTCCTGTTCCCCAGCAGGAATTGCATGGCCCCGGCGCTGCCGCTCCTGGCGCTGGGATCGACCGCCGCCGCCGCCGCCAACGCCGCCGCCACCGTCTTGTCCTACTCCCTCACCGGCTCCTAGTCTGCTCCCCGCGCAGCTCCAGGACTCGGCTCCCCCCGCGCAGGGCGCAGCTCGGTGCCGCAGGGCTAGGGGCGCCCGCGGCTTGCCGGGCTCGGGCGCTGGGCGCTGCGCGCCCCCTATTCCCGGAGCTCTCCCAGCTTCGGCCCCTATCCTGCCGCAGCCCACCTAGCCAGAGGAGAAGGACCGCCTCCTCCCTTCAGCCCGCTCCTCTCTGGGGTCACTATGCCCAGCAAAACCAAGTACAACCTGGTGGACGATGGGCACGACCTGCGGATCCCCCTCCATAACGAGGACGCCTTCCAGCATGGCATCTGCTTTGAGGCCAAGGTGAGGGGTTGGAGCCGTGGTGGGAGTGCGGGCTGTGGGCTGGGATGTTGGAACTCGGGGTATGTGATGGGAGAACCAATCTCTGGAGGCCCACCTGTGGTATGGAGGGGAGGCTGGTGTGTGGGCGGCGGGGGGCGGGAGAGGGGTTGTGACTTTCCTGCATAACAACTGGCTGGCTTCCACCCAGCACTGGGAACTTTCCGCTGTAAAGTTTGAGAGATGTCACTTCGGCTCCCACCCAGCCCTGTTCCTGAGCATGGCAGCTCCTGCAAAGTGGAGACCGCAGATTACCGCCTCTCTCCCGCCGACCCCACCTCACCGTGCCCAGTTACTCTTAGGGTCCCCTTCCTTTGCGACCCAACCACCAGACCCATTAGCTGCCACGGTATCTGCCAGGCTGTGAAGGCTTCTGGAGTTATTTACCTTCGGAGCTCCGATGAGAGAGAGGTGCTTGGAGGAAGGGCTTTCAAAAGGGAAATACATACTTCCTGAAGAAGGAAATTGCTTCTTTCCTACTTTAAGGTTCTGGGGCTTCTCCCTCCCCACTTCTGTCGCTGAGCTTTTGACCTCGTCATATCTCCCAGCTACTTCTTAAGGGTTAACTCAGTTTTGAAGCTCTGAAAGATCTTCCCTGACTTTATACCCGTTTGCAGATACCAGTGATTAAAAAGAAAGAAGGAAAAAAAGGTGGAGGTGGGTTGGTGTGGGCACTCGATTGGTTCATCAGGAGGCTATCTGCTGCCATACTTGCTGACTTAGAGAGAATAACTGGAGTTTCCAATCATCTTATTTCCCTGTTTAAAAGCAATCATTCTCCCTCCTTCCTTCATCATCTCTACAGGTTCATGGCCCTTTGGTAGGTAAAGACTAGGTGAAAAATTTCTTAGAATACAGTAATACCCCCAGGAAATGTTTGGCAATGCCTCCAGTGAAGGGATTTCTACAAGGGAAAGAGGTTTCTCACTTATTGATCTTCAGTCTAAAGTTTGTTGAATTTTATTCTATCTTTGTCAGTAGCTGCAGCTTCCATTTCTTTCCCTGTGGGAGACAAGTTCAGTTTGGCAAGTATTAAGGTGCCTACTATGTGCCTAATGATGTGAGAAGTCAGAAGTAAATTGTTTCTCCTTCACCCACATTACAGCTCCTGTCAAACCAGCCCTTTTTGCCAGAGAGCTCCTTTCTACTCTTCTTCATTTGTGATCTATGCACGAGATGCTGACATGTATTACCTGTGAACCCTTACCCTAAGTGTCAGTTGTGTGAACGGGGTCTTCACTTGTCTTGATGCTTTTTCTGAGTTTTCCCGATCTGTTGGTTTGCTGGACACTTTAATCATCTTTTTCTTTCTTTCTTTCTTTTTTTAAAAAATAATTTCTTGCAGCAGCACTCTGATGATGATGGTCATGTTTTTCTCCCTCTGGTCCCAATCATAGTCTTTATTCAAGAACAGAGCTGAATTATTGGTTTTGTTGGGCTAGCTATAGCAAACAGCCTGATGGCCTGGTCTTAACTCTGACTCTGTCTTCTATGGGATCCTGCAGCCTGAGAAACATCTGTCTTCTCCCAGAATAGACTTGCTCAGGTCCTTAGGATGTGCTGTATAAGGATTTTTTGTTTTTGTTTTTTCTTGTGACTTGGACTCTTGAGCAGATTACCTTCACTGTGAGGTGTGATTTCTTTTTATGGCCAAGATTTCATTTTGTTTGGACATAGTTAAGGAAATTTCTTTGGGGGCAGTTTTTCCTCTTTCCAATGTTTTTCACTGCTTTTACTGAAAGGTGGGATGGATGATAGATTGGAAAGATTCTTTTAATTCTTTTCTCTGAGTAGTCTGCACTAGCAAACAAGAAGATAGAGAATTTTGGGGGGCTTGGAGATCTTACTTTCTTCTTTAAAGGATCCAACATGCAATCCCTTTGTTAGTCATTGACCTGGGGGATGAGGGAAGCATTTGTATTCTAGGATTTCTGGTAGTGTTTGTGTGTGTGTGTGTTCGTTCATACTAAAGGAGAGTGGATGGAGCCCCTGCATTATTAGGTCGAAAAGGAGAAATTCTCACAAGATGATCTAATAAGAAGGGCAAAGGTTTTTCTCTGAGAGTGAAGGTTTAGTATAGAGAGTAGAAAAAAGAAAGGAAATCTACATATTTATGCAGTTCCAGGCATAACTGATCCAGGACTGATGGAAAGAACTGGAGATATTCAATGTGGAGAAAAGATTTCTTGGCAAGCCATGGATGTCCTCAAATATTTGAAGCATTCTTTTGTAGAAGAGAGGATAAATTGTTCTTAGCTACAGAGGGGAGCTGGTGCTCATGAGGGGAGCTGACCTCAAGGAGCTGGTGCACCTTGGAATTTGCAGTGATTTCTGCAGTTATGATTATATTCTGTATTCTCTACCAGTGCCTGGTTCATTAGCAGGTGGTATTAGGTAGTAGAAATAGTAGGTACTAGTTAGGTAATAGAAATTACAGAGTAACAGATCTAGGCTTTGTGTAAAGGAAAGAAAATCCTAATTTTCTCAAAGTGGCATGGGCTGCTTTGGGATGTGTAGTAAGTTCCTCACCACTTCATATCAAGACTAGATGATTATTATTATTTTTATTAGGCATAGGATTCTTACTCAAATATAGGTCAGGGTAGATGGCCCCTGAAGTTTCTTCCTACTCCAAGCTTATGATTCTGTGAAATAGGACCAAGATAGCTTTTAGTATTTATTGTCTATCAGCTAAGGCAGACTTTGGGTGTCCAGGTCACAATCCTTAGTGAATTACTAGCCTACATTTGTTAGTCTGTCAAGGTACTTTTTGGGGGGCAACTAGGTGGCTCAGTGGACTCAAGAGTCCACTGAGTAGTATTGAGTATTATTGAGGCCTGGAATCAGGAAGACATCATCCTGAATTAAAATTTTACCTCAGACACTAGGTATGTGACCCTGGGCTTAGTCTCTTCATCTGTAAAATGAGCAAGAGAAGGAAATTGGCAAACTGCTCCAAGGAAATTGGGATCTTGAAGAGTTGGACAACTGACCTCTTTGGCCACCAGATGCCCATGCATTTAAGTATCCAGTTGGCTAAAGAATGGAACTGGAGTGTAGATTCAAAGACATTACTTCTCCAAAGAGCACAGAATAATTATAGCTCCTCTCTCCCTGGGTCTTAGTGAAGTCAAATGAGATAATATTTGTAAAACACCTTGAAAAATCTTAAAACGTAAATACCAGCTATTATTCTTAGTATCTCTTATATCCACTGGGTTCTAGGGAAGAACAAAGTAGCCTAAGATATTTAGCACTTGTTCTCTAAGAGGCTAGAATTTCTTTGGAAAAGGGAAGGGAATGGCAGAATCCATTCAGGCATGGGAAAGTTTCTCCCTGGCTACTTTCCATGCCTTGGGAGGGCTAATTCATAGGCAGACTTTTGGGACTTCAATTGTTAAGACTGCAGGGTTAAATCAAAACCTTGCTCTTCCCTCCTCCCCTTTACCCCAATACAGGATGTAATAATACACAAATATGTCCTGACTTTGCCATGTACATTTTGAAAATAGCTTCTTTTCCCAAGACCTGGCAGCTTAGGATAAGTGATGGCTGCAGTGATGCCGATGTTGGCCATTTAGATTCAGACTTCCACCATGCTTGAAGGTCATCTGGGTAGCAGGGGAGTGCCAAAAGGTCTTCGGTCCTTATCAATGCTGTGTCAGCTTCTCTGGTCTAATGTGTGTCTCGGGATGGTTGCCTGGAAGGTGTCCCCATCCCCATTTTACTTCCTTGCCCAGGGCTGTCCTGAGAAACCCTAGGGAAGGAGAGCTGGTGCTCCTTGGGGTTTCCAGTGACATCTGCAGCCATGATTATATTCTGTATTCTGTACCAGTGCTGGGTTCATTGGCAGGCGGTATTTATTGAGTAGTAAGCTCCAAAAGGCTTCAGCATCTTGGATCCTGTCTTCCTCCTCATGTACCATTGTGGTGTCAGTTTCATTTTGCTAGGTAGCTTTCCCAGACCATTCAGAAGGTGGCAGCAGGGACTTTGTAGAACTGCTTGTGATTTCTTTCTTGTGTCTTGGACAGGGAGGGGAAAAGGAGGGGATTCCTAGGTTGTTGTAGAAATTGTCCTGCAGATTCATAATTCTCTGAAGTTGCCATGCTCATTCTTCCCACCCCTGTACCTTTAGTCCCCTGAAAAACAGTGTATAAAATGACGAAGTGTATTGAATTTGGATTTAGACGTACTTCACTTCTAATTTATTTTTTAGACTTTATTTATTAGATACCACCATTTATTAATTGTGTTACTTTGAAGAAATTACTTAAGTTCTCTGGACCTCTTAGTTTCCTCATCTGTAATATGAAGGGGCTGACTTAGATTCTTTCTGAGATCTAAAATCCTGTGGTTTCTAATGTTCTCTTAGTCAGGAATGTCCCTTCTACCTACCTTATTGTTTATATCTTCAAGGATCAAATCAAATCCTTTCTTAGTGAAGCTTTTCCTGGCTATGCCATCCTCTAAATCTGTAGCCCCTTTATCCACATACACACACACACACACATACACACATACACACGGCAACTTTGAGCTTCTGAATGTAAAAGATGATTAACAATGATATTTTATATATAAATTGTCATATTTTTATATAGCATTTTAAGATTTCTAAAGCTCTTTATTAATATTATCTCATTATATCCTTAAAACAAGCCTGGGAGATACGTACTATTATTGTTCAAATTTTACAGTGGGGAGCTGAGGCAGGCAGAAGCTAAATGACTTATTCAGGATTACATGGCTAATAAGTATCTGAAGTTACATTTGAATTCAGGTGTTCTGGTCTCCATGTCTGGTTTGTTGTTTCATCACTTACTTGCCTTAATAATTATAACTGTCATTTATTCATCTTTCTTCAAGTCTCAGTTCAAGGTCCATTTGCTCTATGGAGCCTTCCTTTATTCTCTTAGTTATTAGTGCTCTCCTCACCCCACTTTTCCTGGTATCATCCTATTTTGTGTATATGTCCTATCCCTCTATTAGATTGTGAGCTCTTTGTGGACAGGGGTTGTCTTCTTACCACAAAATAACTCAAAGCTTAAAAAAAAAAACCCACTTTAAATCACCATTAACTTTGTGAGGTTGCTGTTAGGGCATTATTGCTGTGCAGGTATTATTATTATTTCCAGTTATAGAGGCATTTAATAGATGAAGAAATTGAGATTTAGAAGTTAGATGACTTGCCAATACTGAAATGGCTAATAAGCATCCTTCTTATCCCTAATTTCAAAACCTCGTACTTTGTTCACTATTCTATACTCTCTTCCATAGATATTTGTTAATTGAAGACAATAATGTCTGTAGGAACTCTGAAAGTGGTTTAACTATATTCACATGTTGAAGTGATTTTGCAGGCTGGTAGACCTGGGAAAATTTAGAACTGAGTTGTTCCCCTGCCAGGTGCTCCTGCCTCCCTTGCTGCAGTCAGTGATATATACAGCATTATCAGCTGTCTGAAACCTGGCAAGCTTATTTGGTCTTGGATTTCAAGAATACCATCCCATATAGGCTGCTTTTGGTTTATTGAACATATCAGCATAGACTTAAACACCACTTCTGCTTTGGAAGGAGGAGGGGCCGTTGTTACATGAAAGTAAGGACTTCTCTCTTGATAATCTCCTTTACAGTGAAAATTATGGGGTCTCTTTCTGAAATATATTTTTGGTGAGATTGGTAAAGATGGAAATATGACAATTTAAACCGCTAATATTACATAGAATGTTTCTTACATGGAAAATTGGAACTTTTTGCCTAATTGTGGGCATAGATAAATCCTTCTTGTAGAATTGGCTTTCTCAACATTACTAGAACATAGGAATTATCATCCTAAATCAGACCCATGGTCAGTGCAGCCCAGATTCTGTTACTGAGAGTGGTCTAAAGAGAATGTACTAATTATGACAATTTAGATCAACTGTATAAGAGCTTCCATTGGATAAGAGGAAGGAGCTACTCCTTGGAACCTGAATGTTCTTATCTATAAAGCCAAGGCAGGGCAGCTAAGTGGTGCAATAGATTTAGTACCAGCCCTGAAGTCAGGAGGACCTGAGTTCAAATGTGGTTTCAGACACTTAACACTTCCTAGCTGAGTCATCCTGGGCAAGTCACTTAATCCCAATTGCCTCAACAATAACAACAATCACAACAACAAAAAGATAGAGGCCTTTGGATAAATTCCCCTCTAGCTCTTATCTTCTATGATCTATGCAATGAAATGGATTGTAATTTCCGAATATTTTTAAATGCTGAAAACTTCAGATTTGGTTAAGGTACTGTATAGATATTCCTTTTTTTTTTTTTTAATTTGAAATCTAATTTCTCTCCTTTCCTCAGTCCTTCCCTTTCCCCACCTATTGACGAGGCAAGCAATATGATATTAATTATACATGTGAAATCATGCAAGACATTTTCATATTACCCATAGCAGAAAAAAGAAAAAGAAAATTATAAAAGGCAAATAACATAAGAAAGTAAGAAAAAAATCCTTTAGTCTGCATCAGAGTTCATCAGATTTCTCTTCGGAGGTGGTGGCATTTTTCATCATAGGTCCTTTGGATTTTCTTGGATCATTATGCTCATCAAAGTAGCCAAATCTTTTGTAGTTCATCATTACAATATTATGAAATTTGTCACAGCCTGATGTTTTCTTGTGAGTTATATCTATTCACTTTTTGTTCAAGCTCTTCTGAATTTTCTTTTCTTCCTGGTATGTTATGACTGATTTTTACAATCTTAAGTTGGTGGCCCCAGGAATAGTGATTAAATGCTCACTCACTTAATAATGATGATGATGATGATATTGTTTTATATCTTGCTTTAAAGATTTGCAAAATACTTTGCAAAATCTTTGCAAACTTTGCAAAATTGCAAAAATACTTTGACAAGTATTTATCTCATTTGATCCTTACAACAGCCCTGGGAGGTAGGTGCTGTAAATTATCCTCATTTTGTAAATAAATAAATGGAAATATACAGAGATTAAGTGACTTGCTCAAGGTCACACAGCTAGTAAATCTCTGAGGCTAGATTTCAACTGAGGCTTTTCTGACTCAAGTACAGAATTGGATCTACTGTGTCCAATAGTTGCCTGAAGTGCATTCCATATAAGAGGAAAAACTAGTGTAAAAGACCTGAAGATAGGAGCTGAAAATTTAGCCAAGTGATAGGTACTTCTTAATGTATCTCACCATTAATTGCTTCAAAGTTTTAGGTTTTTTTTTTTTTTTCAGGATAGAAAATGTCATATTTATTAAGCCCTTGGAGCTATCTTATCATAAAAACATATTTTATTTTTAAGAAATAATTTCTTTAAACAGTCATAATCTGAACAGAAAACTGCTTCAAAACCTATAACTCTATCTCCTGGGAATAATTGTTATCTTGTGATACTTCTGTTTTCTTTCACATGCAGCATCTTGTTTTCTTTGAAGCTCCAGAGCATCTGGCTTTTAGCTATTTAAGACTATACCACCAGCAAGGTAAGTGCCCATTGGGGGCCAGAGCAGTTCAGTCATTTTCTACCAGCGTACATTACCCTTACAGTGATTCCTGTTGAGTGTAGCCTACTGCCTTTGCATTCCCTTGTGTGGATTTTAAATCCATCTGGACTATTTTCAACATCTCTTGGAACGTCTACTGTGATAAAAGGGTCACCCATTCTTCTTGAAGCTGTGATACTTTATATAGGCTTTTAAAATTTTCTTTTTAAAAACACTCCCCCTTCAATTACATGTAAAAACAATCTTTAACATTTAAAAAAAGTTTTAAGTTCCAGATTCTATTGCTTTCTTCCTTTCCATTTTCTTTCCTGAGACAGTAAGCCATCTAAACAGAGCTTACTGAGTTTTAAAGAAAAATGCTTTTTATATGCATGTTGATCTAGTATTCCCACCTTAGCCTTGTGCCTTACATCTGGTGTTAAGCTTTAGGATTAGGGAGAATATTTCTTGTCTTCTAAGACACTGAGTACATAGTGGACACTCCAATTTTGAGTGAGAAAAACTGGGATCTAATTTCTGTTCACCAGGATTATTATTTGTGAGACTTTGAGCAAAGTATTTCTAGACTGAGCCTCGCTCATCTGTAAAATGTAGAATGATTTCTAAGGTTCTTTCCACATTCTATAATTCAGTAACCTAACAAAAATTAATAAGTTTACTGCATAAAATTACTATTTTGCAAGCTCTGGGGAATACAAAACAAACAAACAAAAAATCCCTGCCTTCTAGAAGTTTATATTCTACTAGAAGTCAGATGGAGGCATTACATACCCATAAGTAAGTAAATAAAAAGTAATTTCAAGAGAGAGAAAATGCTAACAATTGGTTGGTACCAGGGAAATCCTTGTATAGGAGGTAGCCTCTGAACTTTAATAGTAGTCTTTAAATGCCATGCTGAAGAGTTATATTTTACTTTAAAGGCGTGGTGGAAAGCCCTTTTCTGGAGTATAAGCTTGAGGACAGGATGACTTCATATTGATCTTTGAATCATGTGCAAATAGGCAAATATGCTTTTTTTGATTGAATGTTGGGCCAAAGGCAATCATGAAGAAATGTCTTTAATGGGCAAAGGTGTTATTCCTAGGCAGAAACTAGGGATGACTGTTAGAAAGGAAAGGAATACCAAAAAACTGAAGATAGTTTACTTCTGGGAAATGCTATGGAGAGCTAAATTTGAATACCTTTACATTCAAAGCACTACTTTGGAGATTGATATATTATGTAGTACATCTCTCCTTCCCCCCTCCCCATTCATTCAATTACAGAATCTTGTTGATTCTTCAACATCTCATACATATCCTCTTCTTTCTTTTTATGGATCACTACTTTAGTTCAGAACTTTATCACCTCTAGTGTTGATTATTACAGTAGCTTTCTGGTGCAGAAGTTTCCCAGTCTCAAGATTTTCCCCTTTCTAATCCATCCTTCTCATAGTTGCCAAAGGATTTTCTTAAAGTGAGGATATATCATGTTCCCCTTTCCCTCAATGACTATTAAGTCTAGGATCATGTATTATTATTTTTTTTTAGCTTTTTATTTTCAAAATAAATACATAGATAGTTGTCAACATTCACCCTTGCAAAATTTTGTGTTCCAGTTTTTTCCTTCCCTTCTCCTATCCCCTCCCTTCTGATAGCAAGTAATCCAATATATGTTAAACATGTGCAATTCTCCTATAAATATTTCCACAATTATAATGCTGCAGAAGAAAAATCAGATCAAAAATGAGAAAGAAAACAAAAAGCAAGTAAACAACAACAAAAAAAGGTGAAAAGACTGTGTTGTGATCCACGTTCAGTCCATACAATCTTTTCTCTGGATGCAGAGCACTCTCTCTATCATAAGTCTACTGGAATTGACATGAATTACCTCATTGTTGAAAAGAATCACATCCATCAGAATTGACCATCTCATAAAATTGTTGTGTACAATATTCTACTCACTTCACTCAGCATCAGTTCATGTAAGTCTCTAGAGGCTTTCTGAAATTATCCTGAGGATTGTTTCGTATAGAATAATACTATTCCATAACATTCATATACTATAACTTATTCAGCCATTCTTCAACTAATGGGCATCCACTATTAGGAGCAAGTATTATTTCATTTTTTAATAATCCTTTTTAAACTTCCATTATTGGTATACATTTAAGAAGGTGTCTAATGAATAATGTGTCATAATAGTAAATGTATGTAATTTATAAGTAACCAAATGTATATACTTACTTTGTCTCACCATGTTTTATCTAGTTTTGAAGATAGTCTTGGCCATGACACTTTATAAATGTTAATCCCTTTCTGGATTGGACCCTTTCTTTTGAAATGAATATTATGGAAAAGTATAAAAAAGTCACTTGATTGTATTCTTTTCCTTTTTCCAAGTTTCCTCTTTTTATTTTGGAATTAATTTTTTTTCCTAGAGTGGGAAGAGGTATTCTTTTGGAAACAATGTTTTTCCACTGAGAGAAAGATTAATGTCTCCTTTGAGTCTAGTGACAGATAACATATTAGCTCTCTCTGGTGCTCTGTTTCCTATAAACACATAACTTGTGCTGTAACTACATCAATGAACAGGCTTCTCTATGTGGTTTTTTGTGTTTATTTATTTAATTTTGCCTCCAATGTTGACTGAAATATTAAGGTGCTTCTTCTGGATTTAGGCAGACCAGGTGCTTTCACTGTCATTGTCAAGGTCATTTCAATTCATCTCTTCCTGGTTTGGGAGTATAGATTTATGTAGTTCCCCCTTCCCCTCATGTGATTTTATTTTTATTTTATTTTGCTGTTTCTTGCAGCTTTAGAGCAGGCTGGAGTAAAATTTCAGGCTATTTTCCTTCAACTCTCAATTCAGTTTCCACCTCTTACAGGAAGCCTTCTGTGACTCCTCCAGATATAGTGTAGTATTCTTCCCCTACCTTGCACTTGCTTTTCTTTGTATGTGTTGTATTCATACCCTTCCCCTTCTAGCCCAATGCCTTGTTAGGCATTTAACATTTGAATTAAGGGGAAGATTTAAGAGGAGAGGATTGGGGAGTCCATATTGCACTATTTTGGAGATCTTTTTTTTTTTTAATTCATTTTGAATTTTCAATTCTAAATTCTTTCCCTCCCTCCTTCATTCCCCTCCTCTTTTTGAGATCTTTCTTTTACCCACATTCATTCTCTTTTTCCCATAGCTCACAGATGCTCTCTCTCCTGAGACCTCTTTTAGGGTTATCCCCCAGTTCCCAGAATATGGGGGGGGGAACCTTCATTTCTGAGTATGTGTTTAGGAAACTAATCTGTGGGTCAGCAGTTCTTTTTGGAAATATCCACCATATTCTGGGCACTTTAGAAAATACTAAGGTGGAGCCCTACTTAAATTTTAAAGCCCTACTTTAAATTTTAATTTAAATTAAATTTGATCTTAGTAAAGTAGGTGCTCCCTCCAAACATGGAGCCCTACCCTGGCATTCTGTTCAATTTGTGTCCCTATTCTCCTGTAAATCTTTTTCAGGGAATCTACCTTGTATGGAATTCCATTATTGTTTTTAATTTTAAAAAATTATGGAATTGAAATTTTAAGATTGCAGATCAATTAGGGAGATAAGACATTATATGTAAGAGGATACTTAGTAATGGTTTAGCTGACAGTAAATGAATGGAGTCCCAAATGAGGGGTTTAGATGGTAAGAAAGACATCTACAGAGATTTGTCTTTTTTTTTTTTTTCTTGGATGGTTTTATTCATTTTTCTTCATTTTTTTCCCCCATGTGAAATCTGAGATTTTTATCTTCTTTTTTTGTGGCTTTTATTCTCAACTTTGGTGGTGAAATAATTGTGTTTTCCCATTCAAAGAACCTGTTTTTGACCCACTTTTACTAGCACTAGGTCATTTTTTTTTCTTAAGAGACTGTGTCTGCCTATCTCACTTCAGTCAGAAGTATATTGGCCACTCCTTGGCTTATCTTACAACTAATTAACACAAAAGATTTGACTTGGTTCATTTTCAACCTTGGCTAGTTCTACCCTCCTTGGGCAGTCTGGCCAATGTCCCTTCCTTCCCTTCTCCTAACACCTATGGGGCTCATCATATCATGTTGGATTTAGCAATAGGTTTTATTCCTAATGCATCTCAGAGCTCCAGAGCCCAAGTAATCCACTAGCCTCAGCCTCTTCAGAAGCAGGGATTACTAGTGTTTGCCAACACACCTACCAGACCAGCTCTTGAAAAGTTTCGTAGTTTCTTTTTTTCCCCAGCCATGGAGATGGGTTGTATTGGACACTTTATTGGAACATTTTTGATAACAGTCTGACTTGTAATTAGGAGTATTTGTGACCTGTAGCTATAACTGTAAGAATGAGGTCAATGAAGATCAAAAATAAAATAATGATGTATCATACAACCCAAAAAGAATGGTTTTAATTCAGGGTTCTTTTAAGGCAGCTTTCTATAAGATTCCTCAAGAGCAACCATGCTGATTTAATTCTATACTCTTTCCTAATAAATATTTCCATAATAAACTCTTTTCTTAATAAAATAATTAACAATTTGATCTCAGCAGCTTCAAAATTTTAAGTTTTCCTAGATTCCTGTTCCCTCTTCCCTTTTCTCTATATGTACTTGAAAAACAAAAGCAAAAAAAAAAAAAATTGATAAACTTAAGTACCAAACTGTATCTGAGATCCCTTGAGATTCTATCATCCTTATTTATGTCATGTCATATTGTTTACATTAAAATTGTTGATAAAGAATTTCTCCTTTCATTAGGATTTAAAAAAAAAATTGGTGCTGAGGTTAATGACAGTCATAGATTGAAAGCCATAAATCTAGAACTGAAGAGATTTTAGGGACCATTTGAGCCTATCTCTTCATTTCAGTGGTGGAGAGATTGAAATCTAGACAGGTCAGGGAGACTGGCCCAAAAGTCACACAGTCATAAGTGTAGAAAAATAATCAGTTCAATGGTTCTATTCATTCCAAATACTTTTTTTTTTTTTTTTTTTTTTTTTGCTATAAGCTTTTTAACTTTTCAGGTTTCTTGACTCTTACTCCTAACTGTAATGGAAAGATAAGAACGTTGTGTTTTCATGTATAAAGAGCTTGCTATGAACTCTTCTCCAGGATTAGTGCTTTTCTTTCCCCCACCCCATTTTTCATTTTTTTTTTTTTTGAGATTGGAGCCCTCTCATTCAGGGAAGTTACTTGGGAAACTGAGTTGAGTTAGACTGAGTGTCCTTTTTTGGTCTTATGTAAAAGGTGTGACTGACTTTAAAGCAATCTAATTGATTTATAAATAAATATACCTAACATATATCTGTGTGGTGTTCTTTTCAAAGCAGTTGCCTTAGGAACCAATATCATTAATTGAGTAATGCTCAAAACATTTGGGGAGCTCTCTTTTTGAAATAGTCTTCAGTCTGCAGCTCATTCTTTTGAGTATCCTTACTGTTGACAAATCTTTATCTTCTGAGGGTGGATTTGATTTTTGTAAATAGCCAAATGGCATTTGGAGCCAGGGTTAGAGAAAAAGGTAGTTGAATAAGCTAGGGATTTAAAACACCAAACCAGGCCAAAACAACAAAAAATAAACATAAAAATGACATGGAAAAACATGTTGTTTTTCTTTTTTTGGCGGGGAGAGAGAATATGGCTCACCAAGTGGTACCTATGAGTCAGTTCCAAAAGATGGGGTTCTCTGAGGCTACCTTCTGAGACAGCATCTTTGGTGTTCCATTGATTCAGATATGAGTTAATTCAGTGGATTTTTATTAAATTATTAAATGTGCAGGGAGTTATGTATCTAGTACCTCAAGGGCTAACTTCATTTGGATAAATTGATTCTGGTATATGTATTTAAAACAATTGAGCATGTTGCTTTATATTTATATTATAAGGGAAGCATAAGGCATGTGATCTTCATATATGCTGAGGCTCCTTCCCTCAGAAAGTATTTTGAACTATCTGATGTACAGATTTTTATATGGAGGTGGTTGTTGATTTATTTCAATTATGCCCAACTCACAGTGACCCCATTTGGGGTTTTCTTGGCAGAGATATTGGAGCAATTTGCCTTTTCTTTTTCCAGCTCATTTTTACAGATGAGCAATCTGAGGCAAACAGAGTAATGTTATTTGTCCAGGGTCACATAGCTAGTAAGTGTGTAAGGCCAGATATGAACTTAGGAATATGAGTCTTCTTACTTCAGACTGGGCACTTTATCCACTGTACTTCCCAGCTGCCCTTTCCAGCTGCCCTTTCATGTGGTCACTGCCTAATAATAATAGTATTTCTATTATGCTTTAAAGTTGCAAAGTCTCATTTAATCCTCAAATTATCCCTATTTTTATTGATGAGCAAACTGAAGCAGATAGTGGTTAAATGACTGAAAAAAATCAAAGAAAACTTAAACTAAAACCACTTTAATTCATCTTATGCTTTACTTTAGGGTGGAGCTGAGTCTCAGTAGCATTCGGGTCAAGGGCTATAATTAGCTACCACATCTGTTTGATGTTGTAGTGGGGATGATTGGAAGGATGATTGCAGTGGCCAGAGGCCTGGGCCTGGCATCCTGCTACTGAGGTTAAATTGTAGGAGAAGGGTGGGTTTGGGAAACCTGTCTAATATGCCAGAGAATCAGAGCTGTGCTTTGTGGTTGTAGTGTAATACAAAATACTCAGGCAACTGAAGGAAAGTCCTTAGTCTGTTGAACTCACCTTATTATTTGGAGTGAGGGAATATTAAGGCTTCAGTAACTCAGGTCAGGCCATAGGAAATAGTAGGTAGCCTGAGAGAAAGCTATTGTAACCATAAGACCTCCTTTTTCTTGGGAGCAGCTAGCCTGGCACACTGAGCAAAATCTACCTAGAAAACCAGTTGTTCCATGCTTACTTATCCAGAAATTTGAGCCTCTGCTTGGTGAAGTCATGTGAAAACTAAATGTACTTACTAAGATTGTCTTGGGAACAAAAAGAGACCATGATACCATGATCTTCAATATTTCAAGAGGTATATGATTCCATCTGTATGGGTACTCATTCAACTTGTGTGGATTGCAGCCCTTTTATCTTTTATGCTTTAGTGGATGATATTCAGGAGTTGCTGTGGTAAAAACAACACCAGAAAACTTCATATGTGGTAGTGAGCCTCTGGGTGATAAATTTTTCTGATTTCACAAACTGGTAGAAATATATCAAATATTATATTCTCTTGTCATATCTTTTGAGAATTCGTAGTCACTTCTTTACCATGATGAGGCAAAGGAGTGATCATCATTTATTAATATTAATATTTATTGAATAGCTACTATGTTACAACACTGTCAGGCTCTGGGATAAGGGAAATATAAGAGAGGAAGAAAGTGTATAAAGCATAGAATAATTTCTGAAGGAATGGCTTGGGATTTCAGTGCCATATGATTTCAAAAAGAATAATCAGACAGGGTGGAGATATTTTAGGGTTCAAGGAAATGGTGGATTTTGATTTTGGTCCCTGAGTAAGAACAAAGATATTCCAGTCAAGTGGAAGTAAAAGTATAATGGTGGGAATATCAACAGAATGTTCAGGATACAAAATGAGGGCCATTTTGGGGCTCACATAATCCACAGAGTTTTCTTGCTCACAGTAGTAGGTTGGAAGAAGTAAACTGGGGAAAGTTCTTGATAAAGGCAAAAACTTCGGATTTCATCTTCTTGAGTAGAAGTCCTCTGATGGATCCAGCTCAGATTTTAAGGTTCCTTCTAATTGGAGCAGCTCAGGGCACCTTGCTTTCACCCCCAAGGCTTTTATATTTCTCTTCTCTTCAATGGATCCTGATCTTTGAACCCTAACTCACAGATACTATGCCTTTAGCTCCTAGAGATCACAGACTATTTTTTGCCTTTCTTTATAGCACAGTGCCTGTGCTAATTTGGTTTAGACTATGCTTCCAAGATTTTCCAAACTTAACCCTATTCACGAGTCCTGCTGCCTCAGTTCTCTTCTGTTGATATCCTTAGCATTATCTCCCATCTTTTCATCTTACTGGCCTATCACCACATAATGTAGATAATAAGAATTTTTTTTAGGATTTATGAGGAAAAGGAAAATGTACAGATGTGGAAATAATACCAGTGTAAGGTACACATAAATTATATTTTCTCAGTCCTAGACTGAGAGGCACCTAAGCTTTCTAACCTAATGTTGAAGTTAAAAAGATCCTGAATCTGTCCTGCTTTTTATCATGATTTTTCCAAGATTATAACATCAGAACTCCCTTAAGGCCCTAGATAAGAATTGTATTTTTCCCTAGAGAACATTCACTAGCACTGATTTTTAGATGGATTGAGCTCATTTACTTGATCTGTAATCTCAGTTAACTAGAAAGCCTTTTGATGGAATGGTTGGTTTTGGATGTTTCATCCATCCATAGAATTAAGAATCGTGGAATGGAAAGAATTCAGAGGCCACTTAATTCAACTCCTACCTCTCTGATAAATGGGCATCTGGATTTCCTTTGAAGGCTATGGGGCCTTTTAAGTCAAAACCAGTTCATTTTTGGATAACTTTAATTGTTGATTTCTCTGTGGATTGAGCCAAAAATCTGCCTCTCAGCAACTTCATTACTCTCAGATTTGTCCTTTGAGATCAAGTAGAACTGGTCAAATACATTTTCTACAAGAGCTCTTTGAGTATTAAAAGGTAGCTGCCCCCTCTCCCTCACTGGTACCCCCAAAGTCTTTCCTTCTGGCCAAGTGACCTCAGCTAGTCTTTGTGTGATATGGCCTCCACTTCTGTCACCTTCCCTTGGATAGTATGCCCCGTGTCCTCCCTAAAATATGATGTTTCAAAAGAAATGGGAAACTCTTGATGGGTAAAGAAGATGGTGGGACTCTTACCTTTAATAATACTTTATTTTAACAAATTTTAATGTTTAATTAAATTTAATAAATTTAATAATAATAACTGAACTTAATATAGTACTTCAGAGCTTGCAGAGCACTTAACAGATATCTCATTTTACCTTCACAATAATTCTGAGACATAGATGTTTTTATTATTCCATTTTATTACTGAGGAAACGGGCTCATGTGGAAACCTGAGTTTCCTGAGTGATTTATCTGTGGAACAAACATGAAAAAAAAATGTCTGAGCCTGAATTTGAACTTGGGCCTTCTTGACACAGGTCAAAGGCTTTCTATTCACTGAGTCACCTACCTGCCTCAAAGTAATGCTTTTTTTTTTCAATAGCTTTTTATTTACAAGTTATATGCATGGGTAATTTTACAGCACTGACAATTGCCAAACCTTTTGTTCCAACCCTTCCCTTCCTTCCCCCCATCCCCTCCCCCAGATGGCAGGTTGACCAATACATGTTAAATGTTAAAGTATAAATTAAATATATTATACAAAGCTTTGAATGATACCTTTGTTAAATACAGCCAAAAATTAATTTTAGGTTATTTTTTTTTTCTTTCTGTTATGTCAAAATGTTGATTCTTGATCTTTCTGTCCCTTAGCAGCCCCAGGTCTTTCATATGACCTTTCCCTAGCCTTCTAGATACATCATCCCTATCCTGCACTTATTAGTTCACTTTTTTTATACCTGAATGTAGGACATAATATTTTATTTCTATTAAATGTAATCTTATTAAATCTAGCCCATTGTTATGGTCTGTAAAATAATTTTTGAAGCCTCAGTTCTTTCACCTAATGCATTGGTTATCCTTTTTCAGTTTGTATCATTGGCACATTTGTGTTTTCATTCAAATCTTCAATAAAAATATCAGACAAATTTTATAACTATGGTAGGTAATCATTCTCTTCTCTCTGGGCTTATAGTTGGGAAGGGGATAGAAAGGAAGATAGTAAAAACTTTCCCTTCTCTGCTTTGCCTACTGATTTTCCTGGCTTCCTTTTAAATCCCAAGTAAAATTCTGCCTTCTACAGAAAGCCTTCCTCAACCTTTCTTTGTTAGTGATTTCCTTTATATCCTATATATAGGTTGCTTTATATATAGTTGTTGGCTCTCCCACTTGTGCATTCTTTGAGTGCAGGGACTATCTTTTGCCCCTTTTGTACAATTTACCATAGTTTATCACAATGTCTGGCACATAGTAAGCACTTAATAAATTTTTGTGGGTTGATTTGAATATTAACTTGGCAGGATTTTAGCTAGACAAGAAGCAGCTAGACAAGTTAGAGTCTGTTGTAATACTTCAGAGCTGGACCAGGAAGAAAGAACCTCAACTAGGATAATGGGGGTAGAAATAAAAATGACTTCTTACTCTGTAAATATGAGAAAAAAAAAAAAGAAAGAATTCTTGCTAACTAGGAAAAAAAAGTACAGAACAGCTGGTCCATTAGCAACATTAAATAAGATTGATTTGTGTGTTGAATATTGTAATAGGCACTCTTTATGAAGAAGGGAAATGGAGGAAAAAGAAGAGAGATGAAAAAAAAAAAATAACCTCTTCCGTAAAAGAATTTATAATCTAGTTGAAACAAGACATCATGGAATTATATATTCAGAACTGAGTGAGATCTAAGAGGTCATGTAGTTCAACCACTTTATCTTATGGAGGAGAGTGAATTGAGGACTCTAGGGATTGAGAAATTCCTTAAGGTCATACAGGCAGAGTGAACTTGAGGAGCTTCCCTTTGTGCTATGATTTGAGGCATTTTGTTCCACTGACTCACCAAAACACTCAAGGCTGTTTCTTCTTCTACACCAATTTTTAAAGATCTTGAATGAATGAAAAGGTATTTATAGACTTTACATGTCATTTTGTACACAAGGAAACCAAGCTTCTGAGAAGGCAAGGGACTTGCTATTTTGATTTCAGCACCATCTTTCACATATAACCCATTCTGTCTATTCACATATTCAGATCTTAGTTCAGACTCTTATAAATCAGCTCCAAACAAATCAACCAATCAATCAGTAAATATTTACTAAGTGGTTATTATGGGCAGCACACTGTGCTAAGTCCTGGGGATACAAAAAGAGGCTTTCTGCTAAAAAGAAAAAGTCCCTGCCTTCAAGGAGTTTACAGTCTAATGATGAAGGGAGACAATGTGTAAGTAAGTATATGCAAAGCAGGCAATAGACAGGGTAAATAGGAAATAATTAACTGAGGGAAGATGCCGGAAGTAAGAGGGTTTGGGGAAGGTGGGATTTTATTTGGGGAGTATTACATCATTTTAATTAGTCTCCTTTCCTTAAGTATCTCATCATTTCAGTCTATCTTCCACACAGCTGCCAAAGTGATTTACTATAAGCACAGTTCTGACTGTGTAAGTCCCATATTCAGTAAATTCCACTGGCTTCCTCTGGTGTCTAGAATCCAATATTAAGTTTTCTGTTTAGCTTTTAAAGCTGTTCACAATTTTTCCCAATCTTCCTTTCTACCCTTATGTCTGTGCCTAGCATACTGTAGGTGCTTAATAAATGCTTATTAATGGATTGCCCAAGGTCACAGAGTTATCTAGTGTAAGAAGTAGCATTTGACCCTAGGTTTTCCTGTGCTCAAGTCCAGCATTGAACCCATGCTAGCACATTCTATCTAATTTCTCCTACTGGCTTTTCTTGTCAAGACATTGAGTTCAAAGTGTTAGGATTGTTCTTTACACTGTCAATGACTAAAACCATAGGCTGAGCCTCTAGTTTTAACCTTAGATTAATAGCAATTTGGAGATCAGACATTAGCAGTGACTCACTGGTCAGAGTGAGATTGTCAGCCTCCTTTGTAGCTCTGATAACTCTTCATGACTTCTTATTTCCTCTCCCAGATGATGGTTCCAAGATCCTCATTATCAGAGTTCTGTCTGACAGAGAAACTTGAGATTGCTGAGTCACACATCTGCTAAAGGGAAAAACTTCCAAGTCTTGTTGATCCCATGCTCTGTAGGAAGGGATGCAATCACCATTTTCTCTTTTGTGCTGCTTGATGCCATATTGCCAGCAGCTCACAAAGTCTCAGAGTCAGAAAGAGTTCCAGTGATCATTTAGCGCCTTATGAAACTGAACAAGAATTCCTTATAAGACATCACTCATAAGTGCATGAGAATCTCCAGGGAGGGGCAACATCCTAAGCTATATTTGAAGTTTTTCCTTACTCAAAGCTGAAATCTGATTCTTTGTAACCACTAGTTCTAAGATCTGACTTCAGTTGTAGGATATTAGGTGGGAGGAAGACTTGAAAAATCACCCATGGCATTATTGTATTGATGAGGAAACTGAAGCCCCAAGAGCTTGATTTGTCAAAGACATGAAAGGAGGTTAAGGACTTAACTCCAGAGACATATTGCTGAGGAGCATTCCTACTTCTCATGCTTCTCTCTCAGTCCCTTGATGCCTGTAGTGTTGAAGTGCCATTTTCCAGAGAAACATAAACTTCCTTATGAGGTTACTTGGCTTTCTTTCTGTGTGGGTTGTGTCTCCTCTCGAAGATTATTCATTCTTCAAGGTCATGTTCAAATACTATTCTTTCTTTTTCTCTCAGCACTTAGCTTCATGCTGGGCACCTAGCTGATGTTCAGTAATTACCTGGAGAATGAATGAATGGATCTCTTGTTTATAAATTTGGATTCATCCTCTAATACACTGATAATGTCCTGCCAGGTCCAGATTCCCTGGGAAGGACTGTCGGGAAATATGAAACAACCAGGGACTTGGTTTTTATGAAGAGCATAAAATATCTTGCTATCTAGAACTTGGCTGATTGACAGCAAAAGAGAATATAAATCTTTTTTACACCACCTGAGTGTTGTGCCACTTGAGCATATAACATATTATCTCTCTCTCTCTTTCTCTCTCTCTCTCTCTGTCTCTCTCTCTCTCTCTCTCTCTCTCTCTGTCTCTCTGTCTTTCTCTCTGTCTGTCTGTCTGTCTCTCTCTTTCTCTCTCTCTCTCTCTCTCTCTCTCTCTCTCTCTCTCATGAGTTAAGTGATTTGCTCAGGGTCATACTGAGACTAGATTGGAACTGAGGTCCTCACTCTGTCTGACCAGTGCTTTATCTACTATGTTACCTAGCTGCCCCTCCTATAGATTTTTTAAAACTCAATGTGTCCAAAAAAGGACATATTTTTTCCTTTGTTCCCTATGCAAAAAAAAAAAAAAAAAAAAAATTCCTCTTCTGAATTCCTGTTACCACTTAGGGTGTCATCATCCTCTCAGTTAGATTTGTAATTCAGATCAGTTTCATTCTTGACTCTTCATTCTCACTTAGCCTCCATGTCCAATTATTTGCCAGAACACACATATACTCATTCTCTCACACCCTCTTTATCTCTGCTCACATAGCCACCACCATAATTCAGATGTATGACCCATCACCACTTGCCTGGAGTATTTACAATAGTCTCCTGATTGGTTTCCCTGCCTCAAATCTCTCCCTACTCCAATCCATCCTTCATACAGCCACCAAAGTGATTTTCCTAAAGTATAGATCTGACCATACTATCAATAAGCATCAGCAGTTCCTTATTGCTTCTAGGATCTAGATATACACCTCTCTGATAGTTAAGACTTCCCATCTTTTTAGCCTCTTTTTATATTCAAGCTTTCCTGGTTCTATTGTTTCTTGCACTTGACATGGTATCTTCTGCTCTGTGCATTCACATTGCTTGTCCTCCATGCCTGGAATGCTCTTTCTCCTAACTTCCTTCCAGAGTCAGCTCAAGCCCTACTTTCTGCAAGAACCCTCTTCTTGTTGTCCCAGAGTCTTGTTCTCTAGGGTTGACTATTTTGTATCTACCTTGTATGGATTTTGTGTGTATATACAAAAAAATACAGATGTGCACATGGAATGGAACTTACATTTCCCAGAAGGCAGAGATGAATTCATTTTTTTCTTTATTCCTGGCACTTAGAATAGTGTGTGTCACACAGTTAGCTTGTAATAAATAATTGCTTATTGGTTACTGATATCACTCTCCTATTTAGAAACCTCATTAATTTTCTTTTGCCTGTAGGACAAGATACTCTTAAGTCTGGCACTTTGGGGACATTAGCTTCTACAATCTATTTTCAACCTATGTTTTAGTCTTATTTATTAATTTTACACACTATGCTCCAGCTTGGCCTGTTTGGGCCCCGCTTGATTTAGAGTGAATGTAAATAGGAATTGTTTCTGTTTTGGCCAGAAACCCTGAGGATCTTCCCCTCCTACATTGAATTTTTTTCTTTTTAACTAGGTAAAAGGAGTGCCTCAATTTTTACTTAGTCTTAATCCATGAATGGGCTTTGCTTCAGTTAAACTGAGACCTGTTAAAGAGCTTAGAGACCTTTGGGAGGCTCTCCTCTCATCCAAATCTATCTCCAATCCTCCTGATCTATATCTTGCCACTGGATCCTGTGACTCTGGGGAGGAAGTGAGACTGGTGACCTTGCCCAGCCCTCCCTCACTTAAATCCAACTCACTTGCATATCATAGCATCACCTCCCTGACATCACGTTCCTTTTGGAGAACAAAAGACAAACAACAATAATAACAATGTGCTAGCTAAATTAAACACTGAACACTTCCTTATCTTCTCCTGAACTCTTCTACCTTTCTCTAATTGTACATGTTATATCCTGTGTCTAGTAGACATTCTGTTTTCATCTCTGCCCATTGAAATCCTTTCCCTTAAAGATCCAATTCAGTTGTTCCTCTTACCTGAAGTCTTCTTTGACTTTCTCAGCTGAAAGGAATCTCTCCTTCCTTCAACTTTCTTAGAGGACTTTTTTTAGCTCTTATTTGTTCCCCTATTTCAGGCTTCTTATACTTGTACACTTACACTTTAGGGCTTCTATAGTATGTAAATATATATATATATACGCACACACATGTGTGTATAGAGATATATGTACACACATGTACATGTATAAACAGACATTCACACACAGTTAACTTACATATATGTATGTGCATAACGCACAACATATACATACTTACACACATATACATTCAGGGTGTTTTTTAGATAGAGATATCAGTGCAAGCTCTTTGGGGGATTGAAAGGGCCATTTGCTTCTCAGTGACAGCATTAGGGGCCACTGAAGCCAGAATATTGATTGACTGTGAGAGTGCTCCCTAACCCTTCCTCATAATTCCTGTTGACTTTAGCCTTCCACAGGAGACAGAGGATTGGTCAGGGAGGAAGGCTTTGTTTGCTTGTTTTGCAAAATCTGGTCTCATTTAAATGTCAGCGGTATATGTCCCAGGCAGTCTTGGTAAGCTTCTTCTTGATTTATTCTTCTCCCTCAGCCCACAAATCCCATAAAAACAGAATTAGAAAACTGGCCATAAGCATTTGAGGTCAGGGCTGAGCTTAAACCCACTCTCGTTAAAAGACAATTTAGCAAACAACCCTTACATGCTGAGTCTGCAGCAGCCTCCTGTTTTACCTTCTGGAGAAGGGGATGGCCAGGCCCAGCTCTAGCCACATTGCTGCATCTTATAGAGCAATGGTGGCAGACGGGTCGCTGCTAACCCAGCAAGGAAATACATGAAGGTTTGGTGTCCCCTATAATCACTGAATATTAGGGTGGAAAGGGAAAAAGGCAATGGGATATACTGGAAAAAAAAAAAAGTCCTGAGTATGGAGTCAGATAATCTAAGGGTAACTTTTAATTTATCTAGGCTTTAGTTTGTTCATCTAAAAATCAAGGGTTCTGGATTAGATCAACTCTAAGGATCCTTTTAGCCCTATACTTTTTGATCCTGTAAGTAACTAATCATAAAGACAATCTAGTCTAATCTCATCATTTCTCCAATAAGAAATTAGGTTCTGAAAAATTGGGGAATTTGCTCAAGGATTCGATAAATTAGGGATTGATCTGGGGTATGTAGAATTCCAAAAAGAATTTCTGTGCTTTCTTAAGGTCTAGACATTTCTGCTCTTTCTTCTTTACCTCTTTCTGAGAACCTTACATAACCGGATTTTTTTTAAGGGATACTCTTTTTTGAAGAAAATTCCTATGGTTCAGGATCCTGGTAGGGCAGGTATTGCTCTGCTTCTGATATCAGAGATGAGAGATTAAAAGAATGTACCTTAACAAGACTAACTCTTCTAATAAAATCCTTGGTCCTTTGCTATGGTTCTACCATTCAATGAATTATGCCCCAGTATACACATGGAGCCAAAACATGCTGTGCTATGAGAAGGATGAAGAACACAAACATCCCACCCTGTGAAGTTGGGGGGATGACAGGAGTTGATTGTGACCTAGATGTGCCAAGGGCAGCTACTTGTAGGACCATCAAACTCTTCCCTGCTCCTTCCAGGAGCAGGATTGCTGTATCATGACCCTATTTAGGATTTTCTTGGCAAAGATATTAGAATGATTTTCCATTTCCTTCTCTAGTTTATTTTACAGATGAGGAAACTGAGGAAAACTGGGTTAAGTGACTTTCAGGTCCTTCTAACTCAAGCATGGGTGTTCTATCCACTCTGTCTCCTAGCTTCCCTATAAATTCCTTTGATTGTAACCTTGGTTTCCTCTCCTTCTCCCCAGTTCTGGATCATTTCCTGCTAGCAGCAGTGCTCTCCCTCCCTTCCCCTTTATTACAATTTTACCTCCTCCTTTGTTTGTCTGTTCTTTATTGTTTTCCTTCTCTCTCTCTTTCTCTTTTTCCCCTTTTAAGGGGCCTTTTTATTGTCCCTGCCTGTAAACTGGGTCCAACTATAACTCAATCCCATTCTAATAGTCTTTCCTCTAAAGATTTCTGTCTCTTAAAGCACATATAAAGTGTCCAAGCATGGGCCTGTAAAAGTGCATGGAGCTGATAACTGACAGTGTGATGAAGTGGATAAAACATTCTCTCTCTGTGTGTGCATGCATTTAGTTCCAGGCTCCAGTTGGGGAAGGAACGTGTACTTGGGAGAGACCCATCTCTAAGTCCGTCTTGAATAGATGAATGTGACCTAAAGCTTCTCCTTTCATAGCACAACAATGGTGGCTTTGAGGACAATGCTGACCAATACTGAGTGAGATCACATCCTCTTTAAGTTTCTGTAATGTGGGAGCTGACCTGAGTTGTCTGCATTTGGGAGTATGTGCTTTCCAATAGAGGGTGCATAAAAACATATGTGTGGGCAAATAATAAATAATCTGGTCCTTTTGTAGACTCAATATCTTCCTCTATCACTGCTTTATGAAGTCTTCCCTTTAAAATAATCAATTGAAGGCCTGTGTCTTTCTAGCATTGACCTTAAAAATGTCTTTTGCTTTTATATCATCTTGATTTCATAAATATTTCCCTTATTCTTTACCTCCACAGTGAGCTATCTCATTTTCTTCCCAAAGATTAGAGATGCAAAAAAAAAATCAGTGCATCCTGGAAGCCTGACATTATACCTAATATTGCATACTGATAGTCTTTTACCTGTGCAATTAAGAGAGTGATCCTTATTATTAACTTTTGTTGCTCCTTTCTACCATGCCAAAGGTAATTATACTCTGCTATGGTTAGTGCTTCCCCTACTTGGCAACTTCACTCACATTATCCACTCTCCCAGGAATGCCCTACCACATAACCTCAAGCAATTGTGTTTATAAATATCTTTTAAGGTTTAACTCCACAGTCACCTTGCTTCTTTTTTTTTTTTTTTTTTTTCTGGTTATGCATTTCTGTTTGCATCCTTTGCACCATCTCTTTCATGTAATTATTTGTCCTGTGGCCTGCTCACATCCACCATTGATCTGTTGTCCCATGGCTGATTCTCCATCTCTGTTCTTCAGATGCTACAGTATTGCTTGACTCATAGTCCTACCATGCCATGGGAAAAATATCAGTGTGAAAAAGACAAGCTTTTGTTCTAGGAAGAAGTTATGTAGCTTCCCAAAGATAGTAGCCTGCTTTATCCTCCTTTTCTATTTTAAGAGAGAGATAAATTAATGTTGTGTTTGTTGTTCCATCTCCAGTCATCCTGATTGATATCTTGTCATTGACCCTAGATAGATGGTCCTGGAGGAGAAAGTGAGGCAGATGACCTTGCACAGTCTTCCCTCACTTAAATCCAATTTACTTTCATGTCATATGTCATGGTCCTCCTTGAGAAACAAGCAACAGCTTGCTTCTCTCCTCCCTCCCTATTTTAAGATAGATAAATAGGTATAAAATGAATTTATCCAGAGTAAACTATTTTTTTGGGACTCTCTTAATTTTGAAGCTACAAATACAAATGATCTAGACTATTCTTGTCCTCAAGGAGCTTAACTTGTTCTGGAGAAAGAAAACTCATTAAGGGGATATGGAGAGGCCTGTGCAAAAGTTCTCTGGTTTGGGACTGGTGACCTGGAAGTAATATAGGGCTCTGGTTCCAGTAAAAGTAAAACAAAAGGTCATCTATCTGAGCCTGAGGTCCTTGGAGCATTGTCCAAAGTTCCATTCTCCCTCTCCTTCCTTCCCTCCCATTCACTTCTACCTTGGGATTGGGATGAAGATGATGGTTGAATTCAGATGACATGGTGTAGAAATGGTGGCTAGTAAATTTTTGTGTCAATAATTTATTTAAATGCATCAGGCTAATAATCAAATACTATATACTTTTTCTCCATATCCTTAAATATTCTTTTCTTTGAATTTTGTATTTGCTCTAACAATGTGATTGTCTGACTGCACACAGATTCAGAAATGACTCTCACCTCAATAATAACATTTTTTCCCTATCTGTTAAAATATAATCAGTTACATTTTTGTGTGCATGATGTTATTTGATCTTCACCATGTCTCAAGTCTCTCAATTTTTTTTTTTACTTAAAGAAAATATTTAAGATCGATAGGTGTGAGATTATTTTGTAATCTTACAACTCTCACTAATGCTTTACTCTTAAATCATGTTTTCCAATATTTTTTGTTGTTTTCCCCATGTGCATTTTTATAGTGAAGATGCTGTTTTAAAGTAAATATTGACTTAATTTGGGGATTCTTATGAAGTTCATAGAATTTATCTTTTCACACTTAGCTATCAATGTTAGCACATAAGCTAACATTTCTTTCATGGAACCCTTATTGCAAATGCTTAGCATTACCATTGAAATATGAGATGACTAAGCATTTCCTGGTGTTTTTTGTTGTTTTTGTACACATAATACAATCACCTCTATTGACTCTTTTATTTGCCTATTCAAGGCAAACCTTTGAAGTATTCTTCCCTTTAACTACAATAATTTTTTGTCACATGTTTCCACTTATAGTGAGAATTTCAAGATTGATAAAAAATTGATTAATATTGATAAAAAAATTTCTCTAGTAGTTGGCCATTGGACAAGAATCTCAACTTTAGAATACCAAAAACTAGGTTAAAGTTTATAGAGAAGTCCAAAAACAATATGATTCTTAGCACCCTGTGTTTGTGGTTTCTTTAGAAACAGAAAAAGGACATATGAGATTGAGTATTTTTATATTTTTGTTGCTTTTGTAGATTGGGAGTCCCTTAGTTATGTTATTTGGATTCATTTACTAAAATAGAATAATCTAAGATAGAGTAGAAAGAGCCATGAATTTATAGTCAAAAGACCTGGGTTCAAAACCCAACTCTACTCCATTCTACTTGTTAGTCAATCAAGTTGATCATACCACATGGGTCAATTCACTTAGTTTCTCTGGGGTTCAATTTCATCATCTGTAAATTAAGAAGATTGCACTAAATAACTTGTAATGGTATTTCTGACTCAAAAATATATGATTCTATGTCACTGTGACCTCCGATAAATTCCTTGATGTTTCTGGGTGCTGGTTTCCTATGAAATATTAGATTGGATGATATCTAAGGATCAATTTTAAATAAATGGATCTATAGGAAATTCCACTCACAAATCCTTAAACCATCTGGGAGCATTCTTGTCAGAAATTTCTTATAAGATTAAAAAAAAAAACCCTTAGTTGTCCAGGAGATTCTCTACTTGTCCTAGAAGATTCAAACTTAGGTTGCATGTTTGTATATTCCAAGTTTATCTCACTAATCCATTTGCAAAACTGTTATCTAACGTCCTACTGTATATTTGTCTGAATAAAAGGACAAAGGTCTGGGTGATAAATATAGTTGGGGGACTGTGTCCTAGTAGCTCAAAGCCTGGTTTGAGAACTTTGTTCCAGAGTATAGTGCCAAGAAAACAGTATGGGTGAGGTTACTTTAAAATCAACTCATGTTAGACCTGGAAAAGGCTTTATAGTTTACTCCTACTCTTCCTTTTCCACATAGGTTAAATGATTTGTTAAGGATTGTACATGTATTCCATGACAAATCTAGTAGTTAATTCATGGAATCTTAGAGTAGGAATCAGTCTTAGAAGTCATCTAGGTAAAATTCCTACATCAAATTAGATAAAATCTTTATTAAGAGTTTACTATGTATCAAAGAGCATAAGTGGTTCTGCCCTCAAGGATTTTGCATTCTAAGAGGGGAAAACATCACTTATATGGGAGCTGGAAAACTGGGAAAGTTGGGGAGAGAAAAAGGACCAAATGGAAAAGTAGATTAGAGATTCAGGAGCTGAGCTGACTTACAGTTAAGTGAGTATGGCTGGCAGGTTATGGAGGTTTTGAAGAACTTACCAATTGGAGGAAAAGGCCCCAGGAATAGACACAGAAATAGAAAATTCCCTTTATTCTGAACACAACCTATGGTGGTTTACTTGTGGCTTCCTGAGCCACTGTAATTCATTACAAGTCCTGCTTGTAAGTGAGGGAGAATCTATTCTGTCTTAAGAGCAGTCTATAGATAGAATTTTGTCCCTAGATCCCCCTGGATCACTCTGATCGGGGAAGTTTTTCCTTAGTTAAAGTGCACCTTTCTCCAACTTCTTTCCAAAGTTTTGAATCCTGCCCCGTGGCCCAGTAGAGCAAGTTTAATCCGTTTTCTACGGGACAACATAGTGAGATACTAGATAATGGGTATCATTTTCCTCTTCCAACTTGTACTCTCACAAACTCTTCTTCTCCAAGTTCTACATCCCTGGCTTTTCATGGCTTGTTATACAAGCTTTTTATCATTGTTACCCTCTTGGATACTCTGTATTTTATCTCTGACCTTCCTAAAATGGGATAAAACTAAATCTTATACTCCAGATCTAGTCTAACTTAAAAGAAGACCAATAAAATTATAGTCCTTAACTCCATACTCCTCCCTCAAATTGAATTACTCCAATCTAGAAGTAGTCTAAATTCTGGAAACAGCTGAGAGACATTTGGTTTTCACCAAAATAGAAAACGATATCTCCAAAGCAGATACATTGTAAAGAAGGGAAAAGAGCCCACAAGTAGAGAATCCTTTCTTAGTAGTAACCCCCTAAATTTAATAGACATTGCTCATAGGGTAACCCAACATGTAGAATCTCAGTGTTACTAAGGGATATTAGCTCTTTTGATCGCCATATAACACTGTTAACTCAATGATGGACAGATAGACATAAATGGATAGAGATAGAGATGGATGGATAAATAGATAGATATATATGGATGGATAGAGATGTATAGATAGGTAGATAGATGAATGGATAGATGTGGATGGATAGATGGATAGATAGATAAATAGAAAGATTGTTAGATAGATAAAACATTGTTTACTACAGGTCAGGTGCTATGCTAATCATTTTTGTTCAGTTGTTTCAGTCATGTCTGACTCCTTATGACTCCATTTGGGATTTTCTTGGCAAAGATACTAGAAAGGTTTACCATTTCCTTCTGTAGCTCCTTTTACAAATAAGTAAACGGAGACAAAGAAGGCTAAGTAACTGACCCAAGATGACATAAGTAGAAAGTTTCTGAGAACAGATTTGAACCCTGACATAGTGATGTCATTTTTGTCTTGGAATATGAAGGACAACAACCATCCAACCAAGTTCCCCAATGTAGCTGCCAGCTTCTTATTCATTCATTCATTCATTCGTTTGTTTGTTTATTCATTCATTTATTTATTTATCCATTCATTATGCATTTATTTATTTATTTATTTCAGCTAGGCAGCACAGTGGATAGATCACAGGACTTGGAGTCAGGGATACCTGAATTCAAATCTTTTCTCATATACTAACTATGTAATTTTGGCTGAATCATTTAACCTTTATATGCTGCAGTTTCCTTCTCTGTAAAATATGTGTAATTGTACATCTGTCTTATAGGTGTTGTGAAGATCAAATAGCTTTACACATAGAAAGCCCTTGCAAAAATGCTATACAAATATAGCTATTGCTATTAGTTTTCCTCAATTCATTCTGAGGTTCAGCATTTATTCTTTTTTTTTTTTTTTTTCTTATATTTGTCCTTTGTTACCCACTTCCATTTCTTGCTTCCATTTCTGGCACAGGTAGGTCCCGATTAGGACTAAGTCCTCAAAGTTATGATTATTTGTAAAATATGGATATTGTTTCTAGTCTAATGGACACAGGCTATTAGAATTTCAAATAATAGGACCAGTTCATGGGATTCATTGTTTGGACTAATTAAGATCTAACTTAAGCTTTGAAAAAAAAATGAAGTTGGTTAATGGAGGCTCTTGTGGGTCCATATCAGTCTCTTTACAATTTCTTTTTTTCTCTGCAAAATTGTTTGTGTGTCTTAAAAACTTTATCCTTGAGAAATGGCATCTTTCTGTACATTATTCCCATTTGAGAATAGTGAGCAGTCACCTTGGTCAGGATTGTGCTATATTACCGAAGAATTCATAAAATCATTAACTTAGAGGTTATAGATAGAAGTGACCTTGTCCAGCCCCCAAAGGCTTTGAGATCAACTGCACAGAATCATTGATCTTGAGTTTCCTCCAGGCAGTGGAATATAGGGTGGGAAGTTCTAAGTCTGAGCTGAAGGTATCTTCATGCTTCATGCATAATTTATTAATCTGGTATGAATCTAAACTTCTAACTTCTTTTCTATCTTGAAAATGATCATCTGGCCTCTAAATGTGTTCCTCTCATTAATGGTACTGCCTCTTTTCTGGTGACTCAGCCTCATAATCTTGGAGTCATCTTATATTTTCCCCTTTTCCTTTAATCTTTCCACTCCCCATCTTCCCTAGTTAGTAACTGAATGCTGCCTAATCTCTCTTCAGAATTTTTCCCAAATTTGTTTGCTCCTTACCACTCTTCTCATGAATGTTTTCTAAGGATTATTACTATACTTTTCTAATTTGATCTTCTTGTCTTCAGGCTCTCCATTCTATAAACCTCTTGCCAGAGTAATTTTCCTAATGCACATCTCTTAATGAGCCTGGCACTACTCAGGAACATTCAATGACTCGCCATTGTCTCTCTAAAAAAAGGTTCTCATTCCCCAGTTTGTATTTTAGGTCCACTACATTCTGGTTTTAATGTATCTTTCTAGGTGCAACCTACTTTCTAGCTTCTCTAGAGGGAACCATTTGGCCTTCTCAGGTATCCTGGACTCCAGCCAGGCTGAACTGATTAATCAACATTCTATGTAAACTATCCTTGTCTTCTGACCTCAGTGCTGTTGCTTACACTGTTCCCTGGGTTTGGAATGCCCTCACCCACCATCCCTGCCTGTTTTCCTCCTTAGTATCATCTACCACCATTGCTTACACTATTTATTCTGCCTGGACTGCCCTTACTCACCTGCCTGTTGACATCCTAACTATTCTTCAAGACTATTAAAACGTTACCTCTTTTGTGAAGGCTTGTTCTCTAGAAGGAGACCTTTCTCCTCCCTTGAGATTCCATGACACCATATTTATATTTCTGTTTTGTTCTATAATGTTTTATTCATGGATCCTCTCTCTCTGATTTAGCCTAAGTTTCTTAAGGACTATTTGTATAGTCCAACCATCCTACTTTTTTCAGATGAGTAAACTGAGGCTTAGAAAGCTATAATAATTTGCCCAAAATCATAGAGATAGAAAGTAGTAGTGAATTTGAACTCAAGTCTTTCCACTCCATATCCAGGATGCTTTTCATGGAAGAGAGGAACAACTAGGATGTTAGTATATTCACTATCTGGGGTATATCATAGCCTGTCCAGTTCTCTGGAGTAGAATATATCTAGCACTTAAAACAGTCAGAAAGAGACTGTTCTCTACCTCCCTTTAATCATCCTTTCCCTTTTGGGGAGGTCTCTATAGTGCAGATCCTCCTGGACTCCACTGTTTCCCTGGACAGTGGGATTTTTGGGGGGGATTCTAGTCCTTGCTTGTGGTTTGGGAGGAAGAAAGTTCTAAGTGAGCAGTGAATACATTCCCCACCTCCTGCCCCAATCTGAAGTCATTCTATCACAAGATCATCATAGATTAAGAACTGGGAAGCACCTTAGAGGTCATCTAGTTCAACCCACTCAGTTTATAATTTAGGAAACTGAGGCCCAATAAGGTTAAGTAACTTTCCCAAGATGACACAGATGCTAAGTGCCAGAACTTGGGTTTAATTAGCTCTTAGAGGAAGAACCACAGAATCTTTTGGCATAGAATCCAGGACAGAAGGTATTTCTAGAAGCTGCAACATCCTGTATATCCTAATGTACTATCCTGTTTTCAAGTGAATCAAATAAAAAAAAAGATGCTGCTATTGCACCTTGCCTCTCAAAGTGCCTTGTATACCTCATCTCATTTAGCTTTGACTCCTGGGAATCAAAAAGATTAAATGTCATTTCTCTCATTTTATAGAGGAGGAAACAGGCTCAGAGGAATTATGGGACTTGTCCAAGCTCACTAAGCTAGTATGTGGAGCCAGACTAGGAGTCCAAGGTTTTTGATTGCCAGTTCAGTGCTCTTATTTTACTATCATGTCTTGGTTATCCCTCATCTCACAACCAGTATAAGTGGGACAGTATATTGTGTGCACTTTAGAGGTCATCTATCCCTTTTCTCCCCAACTCTTTTAAGTTTACAGATGAGGAAACATTCAAGAGAAATGTCAACTTGCCTAATCAAATAGTAAATGACTGAGGTGGCATTTAAAGCCAATTTCTTTGACTTGAAATCTTGAAATAAGGAATTAGTTAGGTGGCATTAGTGAGTAGAGTGTGGTCTTTCTGAGTTCAAATCTGGTCTGAGACCACTAGCTGCATGACCCTGGACAAGTCGCTTAACCCCATTTACCTCAGTTTCCTCATATGAATAATGAGCTGAGGAAGGGAATGGCAAACCACTTCAGCATCTTTGCCAAGAGAACCCCAGAGGGTTTTCATGACTGAAAAACAACTAAACAACAATGAATCTAAGTTTTAAAGGATCTTAGAAGCCATCTTGTTCATTAATATCTGAATTTTCATACTTACACCTAAATCTGACCACATCCATCTTTCTGTACTCAGTTTGTACATGAATTGCATTTAAGAAATTTAACTGTGCTTTTGCTGTGATTGTATTTTCTCTTTAATTAAATGGGAAAGGCCTTCAAACTAGTGAATTAGGTCTTTTCATTCTTTTCTATGTGTTCATCCTTTTCTGATATGCCTAGTGTATATCCTCGTGTGTTTCACAGAATAGGGAGCCAGTAAATGTTATTCATTGACTGTTGATTTAAACCTTGATTGGGAGTTTTCAGGAGTCTATATTTTCACATTTCCTTTAAATAAGAAGAAATAGTCTTTGAAGGATACTTGGAGCTTTATATTCCTTTTTTTTTTTAAATCTCTGCACAGGAGGATGACAGACATGTTTTGATTCCCAGGGTGTTTATGTAATAGGAACATCATTTATGAGTCTCAACCATGCCCAAGCATCCTGACCTTTACAGCCAGTAGCTTTTAAAGTGTGTGCCCTTGGCTTTCTATAACTTCTGGCTTGATCTATATTGGACAAATTGGATGACAGAATCAGGAATTCAAAAACATTTTGACAAGCCAGACTGATGGACTGAAGCTAACAAGATGAAATTTAATAAGGCTAAAATGGGAACGCTTGTGTCTTCTCCCTCTCCCTCTTTCCCCTGTTCCCCCAGACTTGTGATTTCATTGGAATAGAAATTGCTTGGGAAGGAAGTCTTTCCACAGGTCTAGTTAGTTCCATCCTTAGGATTCTCCTAGACTCTTCTGTTGCATTGTTCTTGGGATGTCCCTGCATCTGGTTTAGGAGGAAGAATATTCTAAATGATATTGAATTTAATATCAGCAACTTTTCTGCAACTACAGTCTTAGAGAATCATTTGGGAATATTGAAAGGTTGTGACTTGCCCAGGATCTCTCTCACTGCCAGCATGTGTCCGAGGCAGGGTTTGAATCCTGACTCTGAGGTTCACTCTGCCATATTGCTTCTCATTTCTTTATTGGATTACTGCTTTTCTTTGCAGATGATTAGTTCTACATAGAGAATTTTAGAGAGTCAAATGGAAGCAACAACCTGTGCATTATAGTAGGTTATAAAACAAACCCACACAAATTATTAGCAACAAAACTAAGAAGGAAGATATAGAAAGAGAAATCCCATGCAAGATAATTACATATATAATGTGTTGGAGAGTCTCTCTACTAAAATCCTTATAGGAGCATGTGAATACAATGACAAAAAAACTCTTTACAGAAATATACACCCAAATAACTGGAGAACTATTAACTACTAATATTGGCCTATGCCAATATAATTAAAATTTTGTTGGTATTGTTGTTCAGTTGTTTCTGACTTTTATGACTGTATTTGAGGTTTTTCTGGCAAATACATTGGAGTGGTTTGCCATTTCCTTCTCTAACTCATTTTATAGATGGGAAATTCAGGCATACGGGGTTATTTGTATACAATTTGATTACATAAAATTAAGAAAATTTTGTTTGAACAAAACCAATGAAGTTTTAAAAGAGGAGGCATACAGTTAATTGGGGGGAAATCTTTGTAGCCATTTTCTCTGATAAGGGTTTTCTTTTCCAAGATACATCAATCAATAAGGATTTAAGCAGCACCCACTATGTGCAGTCATTGAGTATATAAAGTACAGAAAACTGAATCCTTCCTTATAATGAACTTACACATGATGTTGTTTGTCCTTTATTCTCAAAGTGGACAGGGAGGTGATACTGTGACATGCAAGTGATTTGAATTGAAGTAAGGGAAGGGAGTGTGAAGTCACCTGCCTCATTTCCCCCTCCAGAGCCATCTGGGTCCAGTGGCAAGATATAGATCAGGATGGCTGGAGATGGCCCTGGATGAAATGGCCTTTTTAAGCTAAGGTCTTCAACAAATCTCAGTCTGACTGGGGCAAGTGAGGCAAAGAATCTCAGCACTGCACTAGGCACTGAAGACAGGCATTTATTAAGCACCCATTATTTGCCAATACTAAATACTGAAAACAGGCAATTATTAAGCATTCATTATTTGCCAGTTCTGCACTAGGCACTGAAGACAGGCATTTGTTAAGCACCTATTATTTGTCAATACTATTGCAGGCCTTAGATCCCTTGAAGCTGGTGTGTGTGTGTGTGTGTGTGTGTGTGTATAAACATATATGTAACAAAATATATATGTATAATGTGTATGGACATACATTCACACACAATGCACAATAAATACAAGGCAGTTTTGGAAGGGGAGGACACTCGCAGTTGGGCAATCAAGAAGGAGCTTATTAAAGTATATTAGAACATGAACAAGTGCCAGTTACCCCATTAGCTAAATGGTTATAAGACATGAACAGGGACTTCTCAAAAGAAGATATTCAAGCTATTAGAAACCAGCTCTTAGGTCCTATCTCATACTCTCTAAATTGGCAAAAATGACCAGAAGTAGGACAAAAAAAAAAAAAAAACAATTATTGGAGGGAATAAATTATTCCAGCCATTCTAGAAAGCAATTTGGAATTATGCTCCACATTCTGTGCCTCAGCTATGAGGCTTATAATTTAAAGAGATCAAAAAAAGAGGAAAAGAACTTATATATGCAAAAACAATTATAGTAGTTCATTGTGTTACAGCAAAAGACAAAAATGGGGTGGAGGAGAAGAGCTAGCAATAGGATTGCCCTCACCTCCAATCAAAAAAAATAGGATCATTGAAATATTTTTTAAAAATTGTTCAGAAGAGTACTAAAGAAGCAGAAGGAAAATAGACAAAAAGGACGGTTTATAATGTTATGTGTTAAATTATATGTTTAAAGAAAAATCAAGGTTTCCACAATAGAGATTTATTTATTAATTTTTAAGGTCAGAATAAAAAGAACTTAAAATCAGGCATCTGCTTGAGAGCATGGCGGAGAAAGAAGTCTGGATATAGAAGAATGAAGAAGACATGGTCCCTCCTTAAAATGGAAATT
Organism: Sarcophilus harrisii; assembly: GCF_902635505.1. Taxonomy (NCBI): domain Eukaryota; kingdom Metazoa; phylum Chordata; class Mammalia; order Dasyuromorphia; family Dasyuridae; genus Sarcophilus; species Sarcophilus harrisii. Next base: position 49,531,933 of record NC_045429.1, read on the forward strand.
CTCTGAAGACTTTCATTCAACATGTGCTTAATGAGTACTTGTTATATGTGGAGCATTGTTCTAGGCATTTTGGGGGATTCTATGTAGCTTAGGGAATGTAAGACATTGTTCCTGTCCTTCAGAAGTGTCCAGTTTAGTTAGAAACTCAGCATACACACACACACACACAGGGTGGGGAACGAGGAGGGAGGGAAGGAGTGAAGGAGGTACCTATTAAGTACCTACTGTATATTAGCACTAAAAGTACTCGGTGCTTTACCTACATATCATTTTATTCTTACAACCCCTTGAGGCAGATGCTGTTTTATCCCCATCTTACAATTGAGGAAACTGAGACAAACAGATGTTAAGTACCCAGCATTATACACCAACTAAGTGTTTAGGGTCATATTTGAACTTATGTTTTTCTGAGTCCAAGGCAGTTAGGTGGTAAAGTGGAGAGAGTATTGGGCATGGAGTCAGGAGATTTCATCTAGAGTTCAAATCTAGCCTCAGATACTTCTTAACTATGTGACCCTAAGCAAGTCACTTAACTCTATTTGCCTCAATTTTCTCATCTGGAAAATCAGCTGGAGAAGAAAATGACAAATCACTCCAATCCTTTATCAAGAAAAACCCTAAATGGGGTCATAAAGAGTCATATTTGAAAAATGACTGAACTACAAAACTTTTCTGACTCTGGTCTCATCACTCCATTATACCACTAGTAGTTTGGACAAATAGACTAGGTAGCTAGGCTATGAAATCATACTGATTGAAACATTTTATCTTGAAGGGAGTCAAAAGATATTTTAGAAAAAGTGGGTTTGATTGTGAAGACATTGTTTTGCAAGATCAGTCAGGTAGTAGCGAATAAGATAGTTTGGAGGAGGATATTAGGGACAATCAAACTGCTACTGCAGTCCAAGATGAGATGGCGAATGTGTGTCTAAACTAGGTTTGTGATTGGAGTGAAGAGGGGGAGGGAGGGAGAGATATAAGAGAAATTCAAGTTTGGAAATTTGATTTTTATTAGTTTATTCAGAATGTGATTAGACTCTAGAAAAGTGATTTATTCTAACCTGGAACATAAGAAACTGAGTTATAAACTAGAAAGGCTGTTTAAAAATTTATTACAGGAGCTATGCTCAGCTTTACAATCAAGACATTTTAGGAGACACATTGAAAATTATAGATCAGAAAGTTGCTTGGTGAGCATAGAAATGGGAGAAATGTATGTGGTTAAAAGGACTTTTTTACTCCAAGCAAGCCTAGAGTCTGATTTATCACTTCACTTCTGTTCAGAAATTTTGTTTGAAAGAACTGGAGATAGTTGTATGATCTCTAAGTACTCTTGACATTGGATATTGCTAGAGGCTCACTAACAAATTCTTATTCTTCAAATCACTTCTTGGACTGTCTTCCTGCCTCCATTCTCTCCCTTTCTAATACATCAATTAAACCACCATCAGACTAGTGTTCCTTATGCATATAATTATTTCATATTACCTCTTTGATCATAAGTCTTCCAGTCACTCCCTATTGCCTCTCAACTAAAATTCACTTACCTTTGTCTGGCATTTAAGGACCTCCAGAATTTTCTGCTATCCTCTCTTTCTAGTCTTATTTCCTATTACTTTATACTCTACATTCCAGCCAAACCCATTATTCCTTCCTCCCTTTCAGGACAACTTATCTTGCCTTTCCTTCTTTACTACTGCTCTTCCTCTTGTTCTTTTGTTGAAATGTAAAGATATTTCAGAACACTAACTTTTTGCATGACAAAGGCAATTATCATGAATGTAACATTGTGCATTATAATTTTCCATTTATCTTCCAATATTCCAATAATCTTCCTATTAGGTGATAAGCTCTATCAGTGTTAGGACCTCTATCTTGTCCAGATGTTGAATGTCCTCAAGCAAGACAATTGGTTGAATTGAATTAAACTCCTTTTTGTGAATCCTAGATTTGGAAGACCTTTATTTTCATTGATTATTATTTGTCTTCTTTCCCTACTACAATAGACTTACAGATTATGATTCATGTTTACAAACTATTTAACACTGCTTACATTTTAGGTCATCTGCTTCTGATGGTGACATTTTGGGAGATATTGTAATCTTCATAGTTGAATGTTTCCAAATCACATTTTAAAATGGATTACTTCTGGGAAGGAACAAATAATACTGTTCATTATGTGGCTCCTTCTTAGATTCTGTCACTGAAAGTTAATCTTCCCTGATTGTGCATCTTGACTTCCTCATTTAATTTGGTTTTAATTACTTTTTGGCTTAAATCTTAAATTAAGGACATTTGAATTACACTCATGTGCTTAATAACCACAACTCATACAGTTTCTTGGGCCAAAGGATAGGTTAATGTTATCAGATAAGAGTCTTGGGTGAGAGGTAAGTCTTATCTGAGACTATAATTGAAGATGATATTAGAGAGTACCTAAAAACAGTACTGGACTGTATTTAGGTCACATAGAAAGTCATGTAATTTTTAGGGGGAAAAAATCTACCCTAGTAATTTAGGCAAAAGTGTGAGTTTTAGATTAAATTAGAGGAATTTCTCATTTCATTGTACTGGAGAAAAGCAAAATTTAATTGTCATTTTTTTTTCAGAATTGATTATAGAAACTCAGAGTAGCATTATCCTAGCAGTAATTCCCTTGGTTAATACCCATGATGGTAATTATCCCACCCAGGCTTTTGGAAGACCTCAAGGAATCAAGGAATCCTCTATCCCCTGAAAGAAGCCATTCTGCTTTTGGACAGCTCTAATTTTGATATTTCCTCATGTAGAACTCAAATCTGTCTCCTTAATAAAAAAACAAAAACAACAACTATTATTGACTTGCATGAACTGATGCTAAGTGAAGTGTGTAGAACCAAGAGAACATTGTACATAGCAACAAGATTATGTGATGGTCAATTCTAATACATTTGGCTCTTTTCAACAATAGGGTGATTTAGATTCTACCACAATAGACGTGTAATAGAGAGAGCCATCTGCACCCAGAGAGGGAACTGTAGGGACTGAATGTGGATTACAAGATAGTATTTCACTTTTTTTGTTGTTATTTGTTTGCTTTTCATTTTCTTTCTCATCCTTTTCTTTTTTGATCTGATTTTTCTTGTTTAGCATGTTAATGGTGGAAATACGTATAGAAGAATTGTACATGTTTAATATATATTGGATTATTTGCCATCTAGGGGAAGGAGTGAGGGGAAGGGAGGGAGAAAAAAAATTGAAACACAAGGTTTTGCAAGGGTGAATGTTGAAAACTATCTTTGCATATATTTTGAAAAAAATATTTTTTTTAAATAAAAAAGAAAGGATTTAAAAAAAAAACTCTATCCATTAATCTTGCTTCTCTTCTTTGGGGTTAGGCAAAAACAAGTCTATTCATTCTTCCTCATGGATGACAGCCCTTAAGTTACTGTAAGAACAAATAATATGTTTCCCCTTAACTAAATCTTCTCTTTTTCAAATTAGACATTCAGTTGGTCTACTTCCTAAAATGTGGCACTGGGAAATTAACATAATACTCTACATGGTATTCAATGAGGATGGAGTACTTCAGGGCTCCCACCTTCTTCACTCTCCACATTTAGCTTCTGATTGTACCAGCTGTTTTGTGCTGCTGTATCACACTGCTAACTTGCATCGAGTTAACAGTTAAAGTCCTTTTTTATCTTTCATATGAACTATTTATTATCTGCCCATCTTCTTATCATGTGCAAGAGTCATTGCTTTTTTTTTTTTTAAACCTAACTGTAGGGTATTATATCCATTCCTGTTATTTCTTATTTTATTATAGTTCTCCAATTATTTTAGTGTGTTGAGTTTTTTTAGATTCCCTTGTGTTCATTTGCCATCTTAATTATTCTTCTTCACCTTTGTGTTTCCTTTGTGTAAGTTTGATAAGTATGCTATGTATTCATCCAAATTACTGATGAAAATGCTAAATAGAATAGAGCCAAACATGGAGTCCTATAGACCTTGTTCTAGCTTGACATTGGTATATCAATTCCAATTGTTATATTGGAAGAATTCTTAGGTATGGCCATTACACTATGCCACTGGTTCTCAAAGTATGGTCTAGAGAATCCTGGGGATCTCTGAAACCCTTTTAGAGGATCTACAAATTCAAAAATAGTTTTTATTTCCAATATGGTAAATGTCTATAAATATAATCCAGATAAAAATGCTTTGGAGAGATCCTCAATAATTTTTAATAGGATAAAGATACTGAAAACTATGCTTTGCTGTAGTAGCAGATGTATGCTGTGTTTTATCCACAAGGTTATAATGATAACAAAAGGTACCATCAAATGTAGTGCTGAAATCCAGGTATGTTAAATCTATAGTATTTACTTGAATTTTGTCTAGGAACCTTATTGAAAAAGGAAACAATAAGCATTAATGTAAACTTTTTATCTTGTTTTTTAAAATGATAGGGAGGGAAAATGAGGTTGGTTTTGGTGTAACTTATGCTTGATGAACCCAGTAGAAAGAACACAGAATTTGGAACCATAAAACCTGAGTTCAAATTCAGATTCTATCTTTATTATTTTTGTGGTCTCTAATTAGGCATTTTAACATCTCTATGATTCAGGCAGCTTATCTGTGAAATGAAGGAATTGATTGGGTGGCCTTTAAACCATAGTTATAATCCCATGAATTCCTTTTTTTTTTTAAAATTTATTTATTTAATAGCCTTTTTTTTACAGGTTATATGCATGGGTAACTTTACAGCATTAACAGTTGCTAAACCTCTTGTTCCAGTTTTTCATCCCTTACCCCCCCACCCCCTCCCCTAGATGGCAGGATGACTAGTAGATGTTAAATACATTAAAATATAAATTAGATACACAATAAGTATACATGACCAAAACGTTATTTTGCTGTACAAAAAGAATCAGACTTTGAAATATTGTACAATTAGCTTGTGAAGGAAATCAAAAATGCAGGTGGGCATAAATATAGGGATTGGGAATTCAATGTAATGGTTTTTAGTCATCTCCCAGAGTTCTTTCTCTGGGCGTAGCTGGTTCAGTTCATTACTGCTCCATTGGAAATGATTTGGTTGATCTCGTTGCTGAGGATGGCCAGGTCCATCAGAACTAGTCATCATATAATATTGTTATTGAAGTATATAATGATCTCCTGGTCCTGCTCATTTCACTCAGCGTGTAAGTCTCTCCAGGCCTTTCTGAAATCATCCTATTGGTCATTTCTTACAGAACAGTAATATTCCATAATATTCATATACCACAATTTATTCAGCCATTCTCCAACTGATGGACATCCATTCAGTTTCCAGTTTCTAGCCACTACAAAAAGGGCTGCCACAAACATTCGTGCACATACAGGTCCCTTTCCCTTCTTTATAATCTCTTTGGGATATAAGCCCAATAGTAACACTGCTGGATCAAAGGGTATGCACAGTTTGATAACTTTTTGAGCATAGTTCCAAACTACTCTCCAAAATGGTTGGATTCGCTCACAACTCCACCAACAATGCATCAATGTCCCAGTTTCCCACATCCCCTCCAACAATCATCATTATTTTTTCCTGTCATCTTAGCCAATCAGACAGGTGTGTAGTAATCCCATGAACTCCTAATGACCCATAGCAATCACTGCTTCCTTTTTAAATGCTGATAAACCATTTCTTTAATAATGCATTCTAGAATTTTGCCATAAATCCAAGTTAAGCTCTCAGACCAATAGTTCAAATATATCTATTTTTTTTTTCTCTTTTTAAACATTGGGGACATTTGCCTCTCTCTAGTCTTGCCCAACTGTCCTACTTTTTGATGTTTTTTCCACAGATGTGCTTCTTAACAACCATATCCACTAATTCTTTTAGTCTCTTATTATCAAATTAGATAATAGTGTACTTAAATAGCTTTATTTGTAATTGATTGGGAATTGGAACTCATTAAGTCCAATAAGGTTTTAGCTTTTAAACTCTCTTTGAGCCCATTCCAAAGGAGGAAGCCTATGAGAGGGAGCAGTTAGGCTGGCTGAGAATTGATACTGTGGAATGTTGACTGGGTAGGCCAGATGCTGGCTACCTTTTCAACTAACAACAGATTCTCTTTCATTAGCAAAATCCCTAGATATGGATCCCTCTTTCTGCTCTATACATGCCTAAATCTGTGGCTATTTTTAAGGGAGGTAAATATTTCACTAGCTCTGGTTCAAACACTAAGCCTTGTTTTGTGGTCAGAAGTTAAAGCATCTGATTTTTCAGGTTCTCTGGGTTTGGATTCTCCTGAAGCTCCTCATTCTGCCAAGTATGCCCTCCTACTGAAGTGAAGTTAAACATGTTCCCTGTACATAACATCCACTTTCTGGAACAAAATTCAATAGTTAGAAGATTTTTTTCCCAGTTTTTTCCACTTTCCCAAGAACAGGGGTCTATTTCAGACATTTTGATCTGTTTGCATTGGCAGTCTCTTTGGAGGATGCTGGTTTCCATACATTGACCTGATCACCTTCAGATTAAAGGTGGGATGTCAAATATTCCTTTTCTGAGCTGATTTTCTTTCTCTCCTCTGGCTTAATAACCTGAGCCAATTACATTAAGTCTCTATTGGCTAAATCTTGTTTCTCCTAAGAAGTCCACTTGGAACCTTCATTTTTCCAAGGAGCATCCATTGAAATTTTGTAGGCAACTTTCTGCCTTATTACAAACAAATGAAGTCCACACAATAGGACCCAACAAATTAGAACTCTGATTTGCCTGTTCCTTTAACCAAGTCTCTGGTGTCTTTGTGTTAGAGCCTGGTAAGATAGCTTGATCTGATGTTACAATGCTTCATTGTATTCACTGGAAATAAATGGGGGTGGTGATGGAGAAGAGTGTCCAGGTGTACTCCCTCCTCCATAAGTTTGCTTGATTTGTTTGGGAATCTTTTTCTTCTCTCTTCTCCAAGAAGCCCCAGGGTTAGTGGAAGGGAGAATATATATAAAATCTGTGTGGTTTGAAAGCCAAAAAAAACCAAAAAAACAAAAAAACTCCTGCATGGAGTTGCTACTTCGTGGGTTTTTTAAAAAAGTTATTTTTTGAATAAGTTCTCTGGTCTTCCACTTTAAAGACTCCTCAGAATGAATTTTTTTTTTTTTTTGAGGAGACAATTGGAGTTAAGTGACTTGCCCAAGTTCACACAGCTAGGATATATTAAATGTCTGAGACCAGATTTGGACTCGGGTCCTCCTGAGTTCAGGGCTGGTGCTATAGCCACTGAGCCACTTAGTTGCCCCCAGAATGGATTTTTTAAAAAACTTTTTAAAGGGATGAGCTCCAGTCTCAGCCCTGCCACTCATCTATCAGATGATTGTGCTTTCCTGTTAGGATCTCTTGGGAGCTTTGATTGTACCTTACTTTATGCATACATCATGTATTTTGCTAATTCAGTTCAACAAACATTTATTAGGCACCTATAAAATAAGATTTTATGTTTGGCAGTGAAAATACAAAGACCAAAAATGACCAGTCCTGATCCTTAAGGAGTTTACTGGAGGATACTATATGCTCCAAGAGAAATACCAGGCAATTTTATGGGAAAGAGAACATTACAAATTGAAGGAAAAGAGGGAGATAGGGCAGAATTTTAGATGAAACTAATAGTTCAAGATCAAAATACTGAGAGTTTGAGACTTTCAGTGGTTTTCCATTTCCTTCTCTAGCTCATTTTATAAATGAGGAAACTGAGTTAAATGACTTCCCAAGGGTCACATAGTGTCTAATGCTGGATTTGGACTGAGGGGCTTCTGACTTCATGCCTAGTGCTCTATACACTGCACCAACATGTGGGGAGCTGGCACTAATCTACAGGTGATAAGGCCACATTCCAAAAGACTGCCCTAACCTTGAATAGGAATCTCCTAATCACATCATGGAGTTTCCTACATGACCAAAGACTGCCTTAACCTTGAATAGGCAGATATCTAGGCATCTCCTAATCAATCACATCCTGGAGCTTCCTGTGTGACCAAAGACACCTGATCAGCTCATCCTTGGGCGGGAAACCAATCCTTTGTCTAGGACCCTCACCCTGTACTGAGTTTGTGCAACCCTGCTTCCTTTCCTGTTGCTATATATACCTGTACTATTGCACTCATTAAAACGAGGCTTAATCAGATTGTTTTGTCTTGCCTCCTTCTGTGCATCCCCTGTCTCTTGCTTTTGTTTCTCTTCTTCTAGGGTCCACACACTGCCTCATGGGCAGAGGCATCAACAGTTTCATCTGATAAATACTAAACCTTAAGTTGTCTCTTCGTAACTTCTACCTATTATTCCTAGTTCTGCTCTATGGAGCTAGAAAGAACTCTAGGAGATACTTAATAATGCTTGTTAAAGAAATTATTGAAGGAAGACTAATAAATTTCCATGTGACAGTCTCTCAACTTCTTGAAGGTAATCATTATGATTTTTTCTCTCTCTAGTCTCTTTTACAGATTACTCCCCTATCCCCATTTCTTAATTAAATCCTCATCGAATAGCTTGAGGCTCTTCACTATCCTGACTGAATTCCTTTGTACACTTTTCAGTTTATCTGAGTCCTTCTTAATCTATGGCATATTGAACTGAACAATATAATATTCCAGTTGGTTTTTGACTCTCAGGGCTGAGTATAGTGGGACTTTTAATTTTTCAAATTCTGGTGGCTAGTTCTTTTGATTTGGGCTAAAAAAATTTTGTTTTGACTGTCATGGCACATTATTGACTCAATTAGGGCTTGCTGTAACTTATTCCCCTCTCCCCCCCCCCCACCCGCCTGATTTTTTAAAAAGACAAACTTCTAGCTAGCCATGTGTCTTCAGCCTCATTTTCAAAGGTGATTCTTTGAATTCAGTTATATTTATCTCTATTAAATTTCAGCTTATTAGTGTCAGTACAAATATTCTGATCTGTGAAGGTCTTTTTATATCCTAATTCTGTCATTATAAGGACCTGAGAAGCCTTTCTGGCCCTCTAAATGAGAAGTCAGGGGAAACTCACATTCCCTGAGTCACTCTGTCAAAATAAGACCAGCAGTAACATGAGTGAGAGAGAGATTAAATATCAACAAATTGCCAATTCCCCACGAGACACTCCTGTGCCCTCACTAGCATGAATCAGCACCAGTTCCCAGGTCCAAGATTTTCCCTTCCCCCACCCCGTGCTTGACCCAGATAAGGACCTTATAAAAATGTGAAGATTTTACTGGTTTGGTGTCTCAGTTCACCAGGGTCCCATGTGGCCTGATCTGTTTCCCTTTTTCTTCTACTGCTCCTCTTTTTCTTCTTTTTTATTATTTCCTTTAATTTTTTAAAAACAGTATTTTATTTTTCCAATTACACATAAAGATTATTTCTAATATTAATTTTAATAAGAATTTGAGTTCCAAATTTTTCTCCTTTCCTCTCCCTCTTCCTGTCTCTCCTCCTCCTCAAGATGTAAGCAAATTGATACAGATTATACATGTGTGATCATATAAAACATTTATACATTATTGACTTTTCTTCTTTATTGTAAGTATGTTTCCTCTCACTAATCAGACTTGCTGTATTGTGTACTCTATGTTTCTTTATACTGAGCTATGGGTATCATGAACTTTTCCAAACATGTATTGAGACAGTCTTCCAATAAATTAACTATTTCTTTCAGCTTTGTCATTTGAGAATTATATTATCTATACCTTTATCCAAGTCATTGTGTCATAATTTTCTATAAGACTATAAATTTTGAATTCTTTTTTAGAGATTTCCATTAGTCAAAATTTAATGAAAATTTCAGGATCAAATTCTTATTTAACAGACTATCACAAGAAACTCTTTTAGTTATTCTTGTTCAGACAAAGATTGACCAACATATATGTCTATAGCAAATGTGTTCCTTATTTGTGTTTTGAAATATATAGAGCTTTAAATTAAGACAAAAATTACTTTGTTAGACTAGTCAAGGGGTTAATAAACAGGTTTTTATTTATTTCATTTCATTTGTAAGGCACATACTTTAAAAATCAGGTAGCATACGAAATTTTAAAAATTTATTATCCATCGCGCTAACATTGTCATAAGTGAAATCACTTCTATCTTTTTGGATCAGTGTAGGAATTTGAAAACTTAGTACTTTTCATTTAGGGAATTTTGTTTTTCACAAATATTCACCAGCCATGCAAGTTTTAGGAAGAAAGTTTTATTGTAAAATAAATTCACTTTCTCTTTATTTTTATCACTAAGAAAAGTAATGTTTTCTTCTTTTAGTTCCAACAAAAATTAAATACTCTATCCAAAAAGAAGCCATCATATAATTATTTAGAAGTTCCTTATGTTCTGCTCTCTATAGTCATACAATTTCCCAAAGATCCCTCCTTTTAGTAGATTCTTCTTCTTCTTCTTCCTTTTCCTCCTCTTCTTCTTCTTCTTCTTCTTCTTCTTCTTCTTCCTTTTCCTCTTTTTCTTCTTCCTTTTCCTCTTCTTCTTCTTCCTTTTCCTCTTCTTCTTCTTCTTCCTTTTCCTCTTCTTCCTCCTCTTCCTCCTGCTCCTTTTTTCCTCTTCCTAGTCTTCCTCCAACATCTCTTCTTCTCCCATTCCTTCTCCTTTCTGAATTATTTTTGTGAGAACTTGAAAAAGTATATATAGCTCCTTGCTTATTTTTTCACAAGAAAAGATTGGGAAGCATGCACTATGAATGAATGAATGAGTAGAAATAATTTATTTAGTTCATATTATGTATCAAGTATTGTGCTAAGCTCTAGGACTAGGCAATCAAGTGGAAAAATCATGATGGTTCCTCCTTTAGACATGCTCCTTAGAGGAGTTCACTCTAATTGGATGAGACAAGACAACACCTAAAAAAAAGTTCAACTGCATCTTTAACTACACACACACACACACACACACACACACACCCCTACTTATAGAGCTAAAGAAAAAGAAATTCAGCTTTTAATAAACTAAGAAGGTCTTTAGACATAGCAGCAATTCTTATTCCTATTGTATTCACCTTATTAGATTTCATGTGATCTGCAACTTGAGCATTTAAACAAAGTGAACATTAAGACATCTTTCCCCTCCATCAATTACAATACTTGTGAATCTCCAGAGACAGATATAATGACTTGTATTGTTTAAATTTGAGCTTTTGCTTCTCCTACTTTCTACAGGAAGCCTTGTTTCCTGAAGGAACTGAGCAAGACCAACCCCCAAGTTTATTTTGTATCTATCTTGTTTGTATATTGTTTGCATGTTATCACCTTCATTAGATAGTGAACTTCTTTAGAGCAGGGACTGTCTTTCACCTTTCTTTGCAGCCCTTGCTCTTAGCATTATACCTGCCATATTACAGGAAATTAAGCAGTGGATAGAGTGTTAACCCTGGAATCAGAAAGACTCACCTTTCTGAATTCAAATCTACTCTCAGACACTTACCAGCTGTGTGCCTGAGCTAGCCATTTAACTCTGTTTGCCTCCATTCCTCATTTTAAAAAATGAACTGGAGAAGAAAATGGGAAAGCATTCCAATGTCTTTGCCAAGAAAACCCCAACTGGGATCAGGAAGAGTCAGACACGACTGGAAAATGACTGAACAACAACAATTGACTGGACTGACTACTATTTTCTACTAATATTGTTTCTGTTGTATACTTATGCTTATTTCAACTACTCCACTGAACTTTAGTTTCAAGCTAATTATGTATTTATCCACTACAAAAAGATATTTTCACTTTAAAATAAACAATTAAATTTTAATAAATTACATGACTCTCAATTAATCTATTTAAATTTAATTTTTGAAAATTTCAGACTATTATAGAGATTCTTTAATTACTTCAGTTTTCAAAAGGCTGTAGTGCTGTTGTTTTTGAAATCAGCTTATTCTTGTTCACAGCAAGTACACAAGTTGAGAAATATTATAGATATGATGTAAACTTTAAGTTCTATTTAGAGGTCATTTAGCTTTTGGTTTATACATTTGATGTTTAACTGTGTCAAGTAACTCAAACACACAGGTCATCTGTGTCTTGAGCCTATGCCAGCTGACAAAGAAAGTCAGATTGTGCCTGAATTGAGATTCAACAGGCACAGAGTCAAGTTTGACTTCTTTTGCACATATCATATCATGGAAATGCTGGGTTGCATTTAATGTCAGTTGGAATGAATTTGACAAGCCAGTCTGGCTTTTGTTGATTTTGATTGGAACTTTGTTTTCATTGAAAGAAGCAGATGGATTTATGTGGGAGTTGTACCAAAAAATAATCAGTGATTTTGGCCATTGCTAAACTTCCTTCACAATTCCCCACCCCAGATTCTCTCATGTTTCCCCCTCCCACATACAGTGGTCTTCCCAAGTTTTGGAAAGAACTGCTGTAGAAGGTAGCATCTCTAAGAGTGAAGGATTCTAAGAGCTAGAGGTGAGGAAGACAGAACATTCCAAGTACTTGGGTGGATGAGAAATGTCAAGTTTGGAAAATAGCAAGCCAGGTCAGCTTGCAGAAATGCAGTGTGTAAAGAGGAGTAATATAAACTTAAAATTAGAAACTTAGGAAAGTCCTATGGACTTGGGCTTACTTATCTTGATCACATCTTTGTAAGTAAGGTAAGGCAGATTCATTTTTCAGATTAGACCATTTAAGAAGACATCTATTAAAGTTGCAGAGGACTCTCTTCCATCACTCACCAAGCAATTATTAAGCCCCTTTGTATAGCAGGCACTGTGCTTGGTCCTGCTGGTGATACAAAAGCAAAAATGAAATGAACTTATGTTCTATTGGGGGAAATGATATATGCACATGAAAGTAAAAACAAACAAACAATACATATATATATATATATATTTAAAATACAAAATAAAAATAAAGGGGGGAAGCAAAAGGTAGGAGAGAAGGGAGTCAGGAAATCTCATTTAGGAGGTAGGAGAGGAACTGAGCTTTGAAAATAACAAAAAAGGATAGGGATCTTTGGAGGAAGAGAAGAGGAAGTACATTCCAGGCACTAAGAAAAGATTACATAGAAACAAAGAAAGAAGGTGGAATGAAGTAGATATGTATCCTCAAATAGGCCAGTTGAATGCCTAAAGGGGAAGCAATATGTGATAAGTCCAGAAAGGTTGGCTTCAGCCAGATTGTGAAGGGATTGAATACTGAAGAGAGGAGATAGTATTTTATCTTAGAGGCAATAAGATGTCACTTGAGTGCATTTTTTTCCCCCTCTACTGTGGAGTGATATAGGTCGGATATGTTTTAGGAATATCAATTAGGCAGCAGTTTGGAGGATTGATTGGAAAGGGGAGGGATTGTGGGCAAGAGGACCAATTCAGAGGCTATGGGGGTTGTCTCTGTGAGAAAGGCTGAGGATCTAAATTAGAGTGGTGTGTGTGTGTGTGTGTGTGTGTGTGTGTGTGTGTGTAGACAGGGAATGAATAAGAGAGGTGTTGTGGAGGCAAATTGAAAATCCTTGGCACTCGATTGGACAAAGTGAGAATGGATGATGGGTCTTTCTGAGGTTTTAAAACCAGGTGAAGGGAAAGAATCGAGCCCTTGAGAAAAATAGGCAAATTAGGAGGAAGGTTGGGTTTAAGGATAAACATGTTAATCTATATGGGATTGCTTGCTATCTAAGGCAGTGGGAGGAAGTGAGGGAGAAAAATTTTGAACACAAGGTTTTGCAAGGATGAATGTTGAAAACTATCTTTAAAGGTATGTATTTTGAAAATAGCCTTTTTTTGAAAAAAGAAAAAGGGTAAACATAATGAATTTAAGGTGACATTGGGACAACCAATTAAAAACATCTAATAGGCAGTTGATGTAGAAATCTGTTCCAGGGCTGGTATGTAGACCTAGGAGATAAAGAGATTGTAATTGATCTTATGGGAGCTGATGAAATTCTGTAGAGAGACGGTTAAGGGACAGAGTTAAAAACAGCTTAGTACATAACCTTAGAGTTTATCCACAGTTAGACTACAGGACATTGGTGACTACTTGAGAAGATCAAGAAAGAACAATCAGGAAGAAATATAGAATATATAGTGACATGAAATCTCAGAGAGGAAGTGAAGGAAAGGGGGGGTCAGCAGAGGTCAGAAACCTCTTTTTGAATGAGAAATTGGAGAGTTATTGGATAAATTTAAAAAGATGTTGGCTATAGGTCATGTGTCTAACATATACCTTGAATGATTGGACGCTTTATATTTGTATTTGGGGGGAAATGGATTCCTTTTCGGGAGAGAAACAGGTAGTTTAAAACTGTAGATTGAACTAAGTCTTTATTTTCAGAGACCAGGGTACAGCAATTCCTTCCATGGATAAAATTCCCATTCTTAGAGATAGGCAGGAGGGAAAGAAAGAAAAACCTGTGAGCAATTTGGGAATGAATTGCATTGGAATTCATTCTTCTGTCTGCCTTTCTGTGACCTTATTATTCTCAATCAGGACAACTTTCTCCAACAGTCTGTTGCTGTCATATGCAATAGAGGATTTGTTCTCTCTAATCCTAATGTCAATCCATGTTAAATAATTTTTTAAAAAAAGAATCTAATTGCAGTGCCTTCTATCTTGGAATTTCCCATTAATATATTGGCCATTGGGTGGAATTCAGTATAAAGTCTTTGGATCCTATTCAAAGAGATGTAGTTACTAAACATACCAAAAGGTATTTCCATAGCAGCAATCCTGAGCCAAGTGTCACAGGAAAGTTGTTGGTTTGCTTTTTAAAATTTTTCTTTTTTTTTAATTTTTACTTTTCTTATTTAATTTACACTTTCCCTAGTTACATTTAAAACATTTTTTATGTTTGTTTTTTAGAATTTTTGAGTTCCAGATTCTCTCCATTATTTCCACTTCTAGCCCCCATCAAGAAACCACATATGAAATTATGAAAAACATTTCCATAAAAGTCATGTTATTAAAGAAAACATAGCTCTCCCATTCTAAAAAAAAACTCAAGAAAAATAAAGTTCGAAAGAGAGAGAGAGAGTGCAAGTGCTGTATTCAGACACAATCAGTTTCTTTTCTTGGTATGGATAGAATCATACATTATAAGTCTTTCCAAGTAGTTGAAAACAACTTTATTCTAACAGACTTAGAACTACATCAGTGTGTTTATATGAGTAACAATTTTGATTAGGGCATAGCATTTATAAGAGGTAGAAAAATGTATCTTTTTTTAAATTGCCTGGCATGTAGAATGCCATAATGAATGAAAAAGAAGAGGGGAGAGGAGGAATGGTGGCAAAAGTTTGAAATCAAAAGGTGTACCTTTGAATTCTAGTTCTGCTACTTATTACAATTAAACCTTTGGGAAAATAACTTTACCTTCCTGGTTTTAAAAAATAAATCTCCATCTTTAGGAAAATGACAAATATTAGAAAGCATGTGGGAAAACTGAGACATTAATTGAGACACTAATGCTAAAACTATGCATTCCCTTTGATCCAGCAATACCACTACTAGGTCTGTATTCTGAAGAAATTAAAAAAAAAAAACCAAAAGGTAAAGAACTTATTTGTGCGAAAATATTTATAGCAGCTCTTTTTTTGGGTGTCAAGAATTGGAAATTTCCAAGAAATTGGAAATGGGGGTGCCCAATAATGGGGGAATGCTTGAAAAGTTGCAAATGATTGTAATGGAATACTACTGTGCTATAAGAAATGTTAAAACAGTATGCTCTTAGGAAAAACCTGGAAAGACTTACATAAACTGATTCAAAAGGAAATGAACAGAACCAGGAGAACATTGCATATAGTAATAATAATATTTATGATGATCAACTGTTGATTATTTAAAACTGTAGATTGAGCTAAGTCTTTATTTTCAAGGACCAGGGTGCAGCAATTCCTTCCATGGATGAAAGACTTAGCTATTCTTGGCAATATAATGATTCCAGACAATTCTAAAGGATATATGAATAAAAATGCTAACATCTCTAGAGAAAGAACTGATGGATTCTGATTTCAGATTGAAATATACTTTTTCATCACCTTTTTCTTTTTTTGGTCTCTATTTTCTTTCACTACATGACTAATATGGAAATATGTTGCGCATGACGGCACATCTATAATCTGTATTCAATTGTCTTTTCAATGATGGGGGTGGTAGTAGAGTTAAGGGAGGAAGGAAGAGAATTTGGAACTCAAAAAATAAGAAAAAAAAACTAGTGTTAAAATTATATTTTTATATATATATATGAATGGGAGAAAATAAAATACTGTTTTAAAAAAATCTTTTTCCTCCATGTGGAGTAGATTTGTTAGCTTGACATTTAAAGATCTCCACACTGGTTCCTAGCTACCTTTTTTCAGAGTGTTTCAGATTTCCCTATTACTGTTAAAGGCATCCACCATCCTCTTATTCACCGAGGCTTGCAACCCCAATGACATCCTTGACTAACTTGGACACTTGTTCCTCATAGCTAGTCTGTTGCCAAGTCTTACCATTTCCACCCTCATGACATCTATCCTATAACCACCTTCTTTCCCCCCCTACAGCTGCAATCCTGCTGAGGTCATTACACCTGCACTACTGCAATAGCTTACTAATTGTGTTTTGTGCCTCAAATCTCTTCTCCAATTCATTTTTCACTCAATGGCCAAAGTGATTTTCCTAAACCTCAGGTCTGATCAGGTCACCCCCAGTGCTCAATAACCTCCCAAAGCTCCCCATTACTTTCAGAATCAAATATAAAATCCTCAGATATTTGAAACCCATCACAACTTAATCCCTTCCTACATTTTCTGTCATTTTACATTTTACTCACCTCAATTTTCTCTACAATTCTGTGATACTGCTCTTCCTGCTCTTCCTCACACGATATCTCTTTATTCCTCTGTCTTTTTTCATGGGCATTTTATTTCTCCAAATCTGGAATGCCCTGCCCAATCAGGTCACCTTTTTCTCCTGGGATCTCTGACTTCCTTTAAGACAATTCAAATTCTGCCTTCTTCTGGACCTCTATTCCAGTTTACTCCCCTGTATTCCTTTCTACCCTAGTAAGGACTTAATAAATGAGTGTCATTAATTAACTTCCTTTCATATATTCTCTTTCCACGTCAAACTCATCTATCACCTGTTTCTCCCATATAACATTTTATCTTTTGACTCAGGTGCTTTTTCATAAGGGTCCTCTCTGGCTGGAATGAATCCTTTCTTCACCTTTGCCTCTTAGAAGTCCTAGCTTCCTTCAATGCACCTACCACTTCCTAAAAGACCTTTACTGATTCCTTTGTCTAAATTTGTATATATCTTATATTTACCTAACAATATATAATTTTACAGATCTACTGTAAGGAGTATATCTCACTTTTGAGGGTGAGAACTGGTTCATTCTCTTTGTCTTTGAAATAATTTCTTGTTCCAGCACCTAGTACAAATACTTGGAACATAGTCAGTCCTTACCAGCATTGTTGAATAGAACTGGGCCCCAGTTTCCTTATCTCTAAAATGATTTCTAAGATCTCTCTCAGTCCTTAAATCTTATGATCCTCCAGTCCAGGCTCCTAATCTCCATTTTTTTCAATTCATTTATGGTTATATTTAAGACTAAAACCCTTTACATCTTCCCAGTCTCTCTCTTCTTTAGTTCAGAATCATAGGGAAAAAAAGGACAGGGAATGTCATTGGAGCTGACAACCTGGAACATGATGCTGGAAAGAAATGAGCAACAGTTAATTTATTTTAGTTTTCCAGAGTTATCCACCAGAAATGGCCACTGATGTAGTTAAAGGACCAGTGGGAGCTGGTGCTTTTCAAGAGACTAAAGGGAGGCATATGTTCATGGTACATGGAAGGGAGAGGCCAGTGTCTAATTTTCCCATTGAGAGCTGGGGTTCTAATGCTTTCAGATACCCAGCCTCAGGGCCAGTCATCACTGGCTGCCAAAAGCCATTGACCTTGTGCTGCTAGTCACTCTGGGAGGTCCCATTAGGTTCCTTCCATAATGTCTTTCTAGGAAGATGGTCCATTGTTGGTTTGCTGGCTTCCTTAGACACCCAGCATTCCAGTAAGGGTGGCAACAATCAGTTGCTGACTCTAGGTCCTGCTCTGGACCTTCTGAGGAAATAGAGCCTGCCTCCTTTCCCTGCTTTAGGGGATACTGAGGGATTTATTCAGAGTTGTAAGCATGGTAGGGGAAAGATATTTCATCCAAAGATATCAATTTCTTTGACTTTTAGAACTCAGTTGATGCAATCTTAGGTTCTGTAATGCTATAGGGATCTTTTTTCTCACCTGCAGGATCAAATATAAACCCCTCCATTTGGTATAAAAAGCTCTTCACAAGCTAGCTTCCTTCCTACCATTTTAATCTGCTTTCAACTGACTCTCCATCATATGTTCTTCAATCTAGGGACACTGCCATGCTTGCTGCTCCTCACATACTTTTGGCTTCTTCACTCTGTCCCCCAGACCTGACATGCTTTCCTTTGTTACCTGTGTCTTCTAATTTACTTAAGACTCACCTCAATCTGATTCTTTTTGTACAGCAAAATAACGTTTTGGTCATGTATACTTATTGTGTATCTAATTTATATTTTAATATATTTAACATCTACTGGTCATCCTGCCATCTAGGGGAGGGGGTGGGGGGGTAAGAGGTGAAAAATTGGAACAAGAGGTTTGGCAATTGTTAATGCTGTAAAGTTACCCATGCATATATCCTGTAAATAAAAGGCTATTAAATTAAAAAAAAAAAAAAAGACTCACCTCAAAGCCCACTTCTGCAGGTGGCCCCCATAGATGCTAGCTTGTATCTTCATCATATTTGTATCTTCATCAGCTAGCACAGTGTGTGGCACTTAATGAGCATTTGTTGATTGACTGATTTCCCTTCATGCATTCCCTATTCCAATCAAACTGGCTCATATGTTTTTTTTTTTTTTTTTCCTATCCTATATTCCTGTGTCTAAAGGCATTTGCTTCTCACTATTACCTCTTAGGATCCCATTGTTGTTGTCCATCTATGTGCAAATTTTTGTGACTCCATTTGGAATTTTCTTGGTAAGATAATGAAGAGGTTTGTCATTTCCTTCCTCAGCTCATTTTACAGATAGAGAAACTGAGGCAAACAGGGTTAAGTGATTTGCCCAAGTTCACACAGGTAGTAGGTATCTAAGGCCAGATTTGAACTCATGAAAATGGGTCTTTCTGATTCCAAGACTGAGCCCTCTATCCAAAACTAATTCTAGCTGCCCCTAGCTTCCGTCAAAGTGTGGCTCACTAGCCACCTGTATATATTGTATATGTAAATAGTTATTTATTTATGTGTTATTTCTCTCATTAGAATGTGAGTGCTCCTTGGAGGCAGGGATTATTTTTGCCTCTTTTTTTTTCTTCTTCTTATATTCTCAACTATTAATACAGTGCCTGCCATCATAGTAAGCCTTAAATATTTGCTGACTAACTGCTGATCAAATACAATATCTGTGTATTCTTAAGTTTAGAAAGGCCCATGCACAAATGTGTGTGGATATGTTTATATGTGGATATGTACATTTATATATATGTGTGTATACATATAAGTATATTTTATATGTATAAATATATATATAATTTAGGGATTTATTTTCATTGTAAAATTATAACAAAAATTCTAGTATTTTTTTAGATAGCCCCAATAATATCTACAAAATATTTCATTTCCAAAAGTATTTTAAACACAACTTTAGGATAAATAAAGAAGGCATTTATTTATTAAGCACTTAACTTTGTGCCAGAGACTGTGCTAAGTATTGGGGATACTAAATTCTCTCAGGGAGTATATATTTCAATCAAAGACTACACTGAAAGAGGGGGATGTGTGTGTGTGTGTGTGTGTGTGTGTAAGCTGAAAGAGGAAAAATGGGGAAGAGGTTTTGTAGATCCCAGGAAGTAACTTGGAGGGTTTGGGCTTTCCTAGCAAAATAAGGCAAAAGGCTTGTCAGAGCTTTGGTAAGCCAAGATGAAGTTTTAAGTTTCTCATTCCCTTTTAATTCTAGTGCCTTCCCTTTGTTGATTATTTTCTATTTAGCCCATATATTTCTTGATTTGTGCATGTGTATGTACATATATGTATATTTATATCCATCTTCTCTCTCTGTGTTTTTGTTTTTCTCTATCCACTTGTGTTCCCCATTAGATTATAAGCTCCTTGATGATAGATATCTTTTGCCTCTTTCTTGTTTTCTTAATGCTTATTACAATAATTGGCACATAGTAGTTATCTAATAAATGTTTACTGATTGATTGATTGGTGGAATGGAGATGATCCCATTGTGAAAAATCTTTAGGCAGTCATGTACCTTGTAAAACAATATAATTTGATGTTAGGATAAGACTCTTCTGGGTGATTGTAGTTGGAGGCCTATCTTGTTAATGCATTATGTATCTTATAGAGACTTATACAGGTAACTCCCAAATAAAAAAGCCCTAACTGTCCATATGGGCAGTTCTGGAATACCAAGAAGTTAAGTGACTGGCCCAGTGTGAGACAGTCATCATGTTTCTGAGAACAGATTTGAATTCTACTCTTCTTGGCTCCCAGACCAGCTTCATCCATTACTCCATACTGTCTCTCTTAAATCTTATAACTATTGTATATTCCTAACTAAACAGAAGCTCTACATCTTGGCTCCTTTGATGGCTTTGAAAAAATAATTTGTAAAAGTGCCATGTTTCTAGAAGGTATTTAGTATTTGAGGAAGATTCAATTTTAGGCTTTATCCCTTCATGTCCCTTTTCTTCTCATACTACCTCCCCTCAACTCTTCTAATCTCCTTATCTTCCTAAGAAGTTTAAGTCTAGAAGTGAGAGACTGGTTATTTCCCTTTTTTGATCCTTCCCCTTGATCCTCTCTCTCCCCTCTCTCCCTTCACCCCGCCAAGAGATATCCTTTTCCATTTGGAAAATGCAGGCCCACAAGGATTCTGGGTCATTCACTGTCCTTTCACTCTGCTCAGGGCCTGGAGGAACCAAACAGAAAGCCATAACAGCTACTGGCCTTTTCCCCTTTTGGGCAAGAGCACTCCAGGGCCAGGTTCTAAATGGTCTTTTGGCCATCCATCCCTGAAGTTTTTTATTTGGGCCTACAGTCTAAGAGGTCCAGTTTTTTGGATGTGACTCTCTCCCCCAGAATATAGGGACTCAATTTGTACAAATCTTCCCTTGAATGTTCTTTGTACTAATAGTATTATGAATTTGTGTTGCAAATAACCTCAAGTCTTTCATTTACCAAATGTTGGTTAAGTGGCTACTCTGTACAAATAAAATATTTTCTCTGGGTCTTAATTTCTTCTTATATAAAGAAAGAGCTTGGATTGGATGATATCTAAAGTCCCTTCTAGCTCAGGATTTGTATTCCCATGATCTCAGATAAAGGTATTTTGTCTCCCTAAATAGTTTGTCAGTCATGGAGAGGAGGGGTGATGCCTTAGTTAGCCTTATGTTACTATCCATCATACCAGCCTAGCTCAAGTCCCACTTCCCCCAACTCACTGGGATTTCTCCTCCTTTCTGAACTCATAATTCTTATTGTTTGTGCCTGTGCTTTGACACTTAATCATATAATGCTGTGAGTGTTATATAACTTTAATTTGCATAGCATTCACTTAATTACAAATTACTGCATTGCTCCAAATAGAAATTAAGCTTTATCTTCCAGTTCTTGAAGAATTACAAGGAAAAATAAAATGATGTTCATTATTGGAGTTGTTCTTTTTTTTTCTTTGTTACTTAGAATACCTGACTCTTATTCCAATCAATATTGTGTTTTTTGTCCAGAGGTTTGAACAGCCTTTTAACTGTTAGATGCGAGAGATTGTGGGCATGGTAATGACAAGTTGGGGGGGAGGGGGGCCTTTAACTCTGAGCAGCTAGGAGGCAAAATGGATGGAGTAGCTGATTTACTCCAGATGACTTGGCTAGCAAGTGGTGGCAATGACAAATGGGGGGGAATGATTTGAACTCTGCTTAGAGCTCTTGCCACCTTTCTGAAAATTTATTCTCTGTCTGCCTTGATGGAATTAGACTATAATGTTTCTCTACATAAATCATAGTGTCTTGCATGTAATAGGTGCTAGTAAATGCTTAAATTGTAAATTGCTTAAGAATTTGAATGAGGGAGAAATTTGAAGTGAAGTTAAAAAAGTAGAAGATAAAAGTTTGCATAAAACAGTTTTGACTTGGCACATGGTAGGTGCTTAATGAATATTGATTGAACAGCTCAGATGAATTGTCCAATGAATTTAAATGGCTGGGTTGTGCTGGATTCTTATTATTAATAGTGAAATAGATAAGATAGATCCATCTTGTTTTAAACTTATTATAATAGAAATAGAGAAATGTATCATAACAATCTCACTGGGACAGAATTTGTTGGTGATGTAACAAGTATTTAAAAGGACTACTTCTGAACTGAGGCCAGATCTTGAGAAGTCTTTATTATTTGTCATGTCCAACTCTTTGTGACCTCATGTGAAGTTTTCTTGGCAAATATACAGGAATGATTTGTCATTTTCTTCTCCAGCTCATTTTGCAGATGAGAAAACTGAGGAAAACTGATTTAAGTGACTTGTCTAAGGTCATAAAGCTAGGAAATATCTAAGGCAAGTCTAACTCCAGGCTCCACCTAGCTGCCTTCCTGACAAGTCTACCACATTACAACCCAATGTCTTGAAATGATTGAGAATTCCCCTTCCATATCTCTGCCATTTTGAATCTTTAGCTTCATTCAGGGACCAGTTCAGGTGCAAACTACTTCATGAACGCTTTTTCTGATCCTTTTGTGGGTTAATAACTTCTTTAATTCTTTAATTATTTTATATCTATTCTGTGTCCATTTATCTGTGTACATGTGGTTTTCCCTCTAGAATGTAATCTCCTTGAAGGCAAGGGATAATGTGTTTTTGTTTCTATATTCCTAGAGTATCCTCAGTGTCTGCTCCATAGCTGGTGCTTTTGAATAAATGGACCCCAGTTTGATATCCATCAAATGACCAGAAAGGCAAATCTGCTGGTTCAGCTGATTAACTACAACACCCCTACCCTACCAACATGCTCTATGGTCTAACATTATGTTTTCACAATTGTCATCATTGACTTTAGGTATGATATAGCTATAGAGCAAGGATTCTTTATCTTTTTTTGTGTGTTCCAGGGTAATGTCTACGGGCCCCTTCTAAAAATTATATTTTTAAATGCATAAAGTACATAGGATCACCAAGGATACCAATTATGTTTAAATGTAGCTATCAAAGTTCTTTGATTCCAAATTAAGAACTCCCATTGTGGCAGAAACCACCTTTCTGATTGGAAATACTTTATTTTGTCTCTCATTTGTTTCTATATTTGTTTCTGGTCTTTTGCTAGTCTCCACCAAAGTTCTATTCTGATGCCTCTTTATAGGGTGACTCAGGCTTTTCTCTCAAAGACTGCTAAGCTGTGGCAGATTCCTACCAACCCAGTAAGTCTTTGATTTTGGGTCCTGTGATTTATTGATTTCATAATCTGCCATCCAAAGACCAATGTAGCAAGACTTGGAGAGGTTTGTCACCGTGTTGATTGCAGAATGGTGAATTTTTTTCCCCAAGTATAGCATTTATCAAAGATGATCTACATAATTAGAGAGAATACCCAAGTTGATGAAATGAGAGGCCCTTGCAGCCTTGTAGTATGTTGTGCTGGTGCTGAATACCTGTTTGTTTCCTCCTGTGAGTTTGGGTAAGATTTCTATTTCATCAGATTACAGCTGGGAGAAGTGCCAAAGATCATCAAATCCAACTCCCTCATTTTACAAGTGAGCAAACTGAGGCAGGGGATTTTTCAGGGTCACATAGCATATTAGTGACAGGATCAGGGTGATGGCCCTGAAATTTCTGTATCACCAAACTATCCTGCTTTATTCATTTTTATTAAATAGCAGAATGTTTGCTTTGATGGCTAAGATTTTTAAAAATCTGTTTTTATGGATCTAACAATATGGTTTTATGCCAATTGTTTTCTAAAATAGTTTTGGATTTGTACTTGGGCTGTATTAGAGCATTTATTAACTTATGTGTGAGTACAGATTACCATTCTAAAATCTTAGTAATATCTACATACATTTCTCTGGCACTTTGTTTGCACCTTGGAGCAATTCTATGAGGTCGGTATCTCCATTTTACAGGTAAGGAAACTGCCAATCATTTGTCCAGGATCACACATGGCTAATACTAGAGTCAGATTAACAATAATTCACATTTATGTAGTGTTTTAAGGTTCACAAAGTGCTTTCAACTCAACAAGCATTTGTGAAGTATCTACTGCATGTCAGGCACTGTGTTAGGCTCTGGGGATAAGAACACACACAAAAATAAACAAGAGCTGTTTTTAACCATCAAGAAACTTGCTTATATCTACTCTTTTTTCACAAAAAAGTGAGGTAGGAGGTGCAATTATGATCACTATTTTGCAGACTAGAAAATTAGGACTCAGAAGTTGCATTTGGTTTTTCCAGGATCACATATCTAGTACATAAGGTAATATTTGAACTTCTTGCTTCCAAGCACAGTACACTCACTAATATACCATGCTGCTCATTGTATACAACTCTACCTCTGTGAAAGGAATTTATGGATTCATTCACTTGTTCCCCTAGTTGCCATATATCATCTGCATCTTTCACTTACCAGTTTTATTCGCATTATTTTTTAGTGGCAGCTATTTTGCCTTAAATTGCCATAGAAATAACTTTTAGCCAAAACTAATGATCCTATCTTTCTCAAGCCATAAAGTAATCATTAGTTTTAGCTATCTGTTCCTGGCTCAGAGTTAGTTGGATGTCATGGTTAGAGGGTTGTCTTTGTAATCAGATAGTCTAGGATTCAAGTCCTCCTGCCCGTGATACATATAAGCTATGTGACCATGAACAAGTTCCTTTACCTTTTTCTTAGCTCCAGAAGCTCTCTAAGCCTATAGATAATAGAAGAACTGAAGAAAAAAAATTCTTCCCAAACAGAAACCCAGCATCTAACAACTCTGACCCAACTGATAAAGGTAGATTCCATGCACAGATTTGATCCTTTTTAATGAGCAATTTGTTGAAGCAATGCATCATTTTTACAGCTTAAGATTCATACAAATTGTCAGTTTATTTATTACTTCTCTTTGCTCTTCTGTGCCTGGGTAGTACTCTCAGTTTTAGTTTTGGAATGATTCATACAATGTTAACATTCTCTTGTTGCATAAAATAGTTTCTAAGTATTTATTAGATAATTTTATAATACTTTGCCAAAGGAATGTGTTGGAGCTGGTATTTATTGCCTTAATCTTCTTGTCTACATTGAGAAGACTTTAACTTTCTGTTTTCTTTTGCTTTTCTATAATTGCAATGTGCTTAATTCCTCTGTACAGTAGGCTAGCAGGCAAAGAAGTATTTATAGGCTGTTGTTGTTGGTATTATTGTTATTAGTAGTAATTGTCATTCACTGAGAGCCAAGAATATGCTTGGCTTTAAATACAACATAGAATTAGACCCACTCCCTGCCTTTACCCATCTAATGGGTTGATGTGGGATGTTCTGGGAAGAGAAGAAGGGAGGGAGAAGATAACAAGTCACTTTTATAAGTATGAATGCTTTTGAAAGGAGGGAAAAAATATTTCGGTTCAAAAGGGCAAGCTCAGGAATCTAATTAAATATGGTAAAATATATGTGTCGGTGCCATCAAGGGAATATTTTCTCTGAGTGAAGCAAACCTAAGGTATGAGTCACAGCCAGTGACAATAAATGGATACTCCAGCAGCAGAGCAGAGAAACAGGAAGGAAGCAGAGGTAGAAGAATGGGTAACAGTTTTAGAGATTATAGAGGAAAAAAAGGTTGAGGAAAAAATGTTGCCTGAAGAAGGAAGCATAAAGAGATCCACATAGGGAAGATGAATTGTTTAAGAATTACAGATTCAACACAATTGCAGTTTCCACCATGGGTAGGACCCTGATGATGTCCAGTTTTTTTCTGTACATCTCTAGAACATTTATCATGACCCAACATATATCAGATTGCTTTGAAAATGTTTTTGACGAATGCACAAGAGGGAGATTCTTGAAATAGTGGGATGATTAATTTGTCACTTTTTCTGGAAAGTTTCCATTTCTGGGGAATGGTATCGTCAGTTAGTCATAAAGCATTTATTAAGTGCCTTCTTTGAGCTAGGTACTGTGCTAAGTGCTGGCTCTACAAATAGAAAAGCAAGATGGCTGATGCTCTCAAGGAACTCACATTTCTAATGGAAGGGTAATACATTTGGAAGGTTTCAGCTGCAAGTCAGATGGAAAAGTCCCATGATTCTTAGGGTATAGTGGCAAAGCAGATGGGAATACCTTATCCTTAGTGTTATTTTTATTGATAAAATCATGTCAGTTTCTGTCATTTGACAGAAGCAAGGACTCTGGTGGCAAGAAATTTCAGTCCTGATTCTTTGTAGCTATGGCCCCTGCTTTTTCCAAACTGTATCTCCATAGAAATTGCCCTCCAGAGTGATGGCTGAGTGCATTGTGTCAGATGCATTACTACCCAAATTGTCTTAGGTGGTCTCTGCTGGAGTCTGGGGAGAGGTGAAGATCCAAGTAGTAGTGTTGGTTTAATCTGTTTGTCACATGCTGCTTCCTGTTTCTCCCTGCCTTGCTGATTTAGCTTGCCTGGACGGTGTGTGACATTTGGTGGAGGTGGCTGACTCCTCCACATGGGTTGTTTCTTACATGATTGCTTTGAGGGCTGAGTTAAAAGCAGAACTGGTTGTTGGAAAGGGCTGCCAGTTGGTCACAACTTTTGCTGCTAGTAATGAAGAATATGGGTCCCTCTTCCACCATAATTTCTCCTCTAAATCAAGACTCTTCAATTTTTCCACCTATGACCTTTTTTTTTTTTTTTGCCTGAGAAATTTTTATATGATCCAGGTATATGGGCATGTAAAACAGGTATATAAACCAAACTTTTACTGATAATATATCATAATTTCATTACCCTCACATTCTATTATAAGATCCCATATAGGGTCATGAAAAGTGGGAGAAGCTTGAGAACTTGAGATGATGGCTATGGGGACTGGGCTGGAAGCAGATTTGTTGGTTTGGGAAGAGGCATTTCTCATTCTCACTCTTGGGTTCTGAGTCTTGGTCTCTCTCCACTGGGATATGAATAGAGATGGTACCATGGTCAAGGTATGAGTGGGATATGACTTTTCTGGCAAATGCTGCTTCCTGCCTCTCTCAAGGTGGCTTACCTGAGTGAAGTCAAGGTAATTATCCTTTATTAAGCATTTACAGTGAGCTAGGGATAAAAAAAAAAAAGCCAAAGGAAAAAAAAAAAAAAAAAACCTGACTGTCCCGGCTCTCAGTCTAAGGGAGGGAAAAGATGAGATGGAAGCAATGACATATAAATGAGATATAGCTAGGATTTGAAGGAAGCCAGGAGGTAGAGATGAGAAAGGAGAGAATTCTGTATATAGGGGACAGACAGTAAAACTGTACAGAACTGAGGGACAGAGTGTTGTGCTCCAGAAACAGTTAAAAAACCATTTTATTGGACCTTAAATATGTGGCAGGGAATAAGATATAAGAAAATTGAAAAGGCATAAGGACTCCTGCCAGGAAGCACTTTAAAAGCCAAATAGAGGATTTTGTATTTGATCCTGCTGAGGAAAGAGTAGTGATGGAATGGACTGAGAGGAAGAAAGAGGACATTCCAGGGTAGGCACAAACAAATCCTAGTGGGAATGTTGCTCCTTTTCCCCCTCTGTTTGGGGTAGATCAAGTCATTAATGACAGGTCCCAGTCTAATTATCTTAGTGTTATCTTAAGAATGATGCAATCATCACAATGGAAGGCAGTCTCATGAACAGATTTCCTTCCTCCTCTATTCATTTCCCTTCTGTGGCAAGTCCTTATTGAATATTTAGCATGGGCCAAGCATTGTACTAAATACAGGAAGGGGGAAAGAGATGTACTATATGTTCCCTGTTGTCAGTAAGCTGAGTCTTATGATGATTAAGTCTTGTTGGAAAGGTTAGAAGCAGTTTAACTGTCAGTTGTTGCATCTGACTAGACCTTCAACTTTTAGACCCTTGTATTGTACTTTGGTGATATGGATCCGAGACACCTTGACCATTTTAGTATATCAGGATAGATTTCATCTTTCTATTCCCTGCTTCAGGGGTAAATAAAAGGCAATTATTTATCTAGTGTAGAGAGTGAAACTGAGATCAAGTGGTTTCCCAAAAGTTACACAAGAAGATTGACAGTGGTCAGAGTGAAACCATTGCTCATCTGCTAAATAATTAGCTAATTAGTAATTAATTTAGGGGCAGCTAAGTAATGTAGTGAATAGAGCTCTTATTGTGGAGTTAGGAGGATCTGAGTTCAAATCCAGCTTTAAATACCTATCTGTGTGATCCTGGGCAAATGACTTAATCTTAATTACATATATATATATATATATATATATATATATATATATATATATATATATATATATATATAATTAGCAGGTTCCAGGACCTACTTTTGAGCAAATTGAGACATTCCTTCTGGGCTTTCTTGGTTTTTGCTTCTTTAAATATGCCCTGAGATTTTGCAGAGTGTAGGTGGGTAGGTGGGTGAGGATGTAGATTAAATCAGACAGATTGGGAAGGTTCAGAACAACTGCTGCTTGGGAGCTCCCTGCTGAGTAATTGGTGACTCATTTGGAAAATCCTTGGGTTATGTTGAAAGCCTTGCTCAGGCCACTGTCACTCAGTAGTATGATTCCTTGATTTCATTACTCCCAGTAGGTGCCTGAGGAATTTTATGATTGGTGGTTGGAGGTAACTGGGGATTGGTAGTGACCCAACTTCCTCACTTCCTTTTTGCTGTCCAAGTTCTTACTGGCTCTCCCTTTTATTTTCTGGGTTATTTGACCTGCACATTCACATGCTGGGTGAAGACTCATTGTCTATTCTTCTGTCATCACACCATGTTATTGATTTGTTATTTACCCACTTCTTAGCTGATTTTGTGTCCTGATATGTCTTTTGGTGCATTATTTGTTACTGATGTAAATTTATATTGCCTGTCACCATAAGAGCTGTATGTGCTATTTTAAAATCATTCGTATATGGGGGCAAAATAGACTGGGAGCCACTCTTGCTTCAGTCACTGGGGATTCATTTACCCAGTAAAGATTAGCACTTCATCATGGACCTTGGTGCTTTGGCTTCCTCACATAGAAACTGCCCTCTTCAGAGGTCATTAATTCCCCCCAGTCACTGAATTCAGGAGCCTTTTCTTGAACTTTATCCTCCTTGATCCCTGTGACATGTGCATTGTAGATCTCTCTTTTCTTAGCTTCATTCATTTCATTGACTGGTTTTTCCCCAATCAACCGGTATTTACAAACAAACAAACAAACAAACAAAAAAAAAATATATATATATATATAAATCTTTATCTTCAACTTCTTGGGCTCAAGAGACCCTGATCGTTTCAGCATATTGTGCTAGATTTCATTCTTCTCTTTCATGTGTCAGGGATAAATAAAAGGCATCCATTTATCTTATATACAGAGGGAAACTAAGATCAAGTGGTTTGCCAAAAGTTACACAAGCAGATTGACAGTATTAATTGACAATAATAATAAATCATTAAAAATAATAAAGTTAGAGAGCATGCATGTAATATTTTAATGTTGGCAAAGCAGCTTACAAAAACCTCATTTTATTCTCACAACAATACTTGGAGGTAGGTGTTATTATCATATTCCATTTTATACACAAGGAAATTGAGATAGAAGCTGAGTGACTTATGGAGGATCATTTAGCATCAGAACTATATTTCTAATTGCCCATTAGACCTATCCATTTGAATATCTTCCAAACACCTAAAACTCAAAGCTTACTATTCTATACTTCTCTCTCATCCCCAAATTATACTTTCATTTTTCTGACTTTTTCCATGTCTTCCTGTCCATTCCTGTAAAAGCCTCACCATCTCCCACATGGTTTATATGTTTTCCTGTCACCAATCTCTTTTCTCCCTAGTATTTCATTCACATTGTTTCCTAGTGCATGAATATCATATTACTTAACTATTGTACCTGCCATCATTCATTGTTGCCTATTTTGCTGTATAAATGTAACTCAATTCCTTGACATTCAAGGAAGGTAGGAAGGAAAAAAAGAGGGAAGGAAGCAAGCATTTATTAAGTATCTTCTCAGGTAGAGCTTTGTAATTATGCTTTATTTGATCTTCCCAATAGGAAGTTGTTATCCCCATTTTACAGCTGAGGAAATTGATAGAGTTAAATGACTTGTCCAGCATCTTACAGCTATGTAAGTGCCTGAGATTTGAACTCAGATCTTGACTTTAGGCTCAGTGCTTTATCCACTACATTGCCAAGACTTTTAACATATTTGGAACCTCCTGCCTTTGAAACTTTATAATAATATAATAGGTAACATTTATATAGAGCTTTGGGAAGCTAGAAGCACAGCAAATAGAAATCTGGGCCTGTAGTCAGGCAGGTCCTGAGTTCAAATCTAGATTTGGATGCTTATTAGATATGTGACCATGGGCACGTCACTTATTTCTGCTTGTCTCAGTTTCCTCATCTATAAAATGAGTTGAAGAAGGAAATGGCAATCCATTCCAGTATTTCTGCCAAGAAAATCTCAAATGGTGTCATGAAGAGTCAGACATGATTAAACAACAACAAATATAGTGCTTTGTAAGTTTGAATTTCATTTGATCCTTATGATAATCCTTGGGCGGTAGATGATAGTATCCTTATTTTACAGAATGGGAAAACTGAGGCTGAGAAAGATTGAGTGACTTGTTCAAATTCTGACTGAAGCAGGATTTGGGCTTAGTCTTCTATGTCTTAAGTTCAACATTATTCTATCTTCTTAGCTGCCTTGGATCATACTGCTTGCTTTCCTGTGCCCTGTATTATAGTGACTGGATTAATCCATATAGTGACTTTTCATTTCTATCTCTTTGCCCCTCCTCAATTATTTCTTATGCATGGGAGGCATTCTCCCTCTTCCCTCCTTGAGTCTTACCTATACTTTAAGACTGTGCCCCATTGCTATCTTCTTTGTAGTTTTTTTTTTCTTTTTGATTCCCTAGTAGAAAACTATCCAGTCTGAACTTTATTTTTATTTCCCTAAGATAATTATGTTTCCTTTGAATTTTAGTTATTTGTATATATGTCTCATCTCTTTTATAGTGTGTATATATGTATATATATTTAATGTAATTTTTGTTTTTCCCCAATTATATGCTGCTTCTACTAGATTATATGCTAAGATGTTGCCTTCTTTTTAATATAATTTGCCATACTGAGAACTGAACAATTCCACTTATACAATAGGTATTTAATAAATGATATAATATTCAGTAAGTGAATGTCCTTATGTCATAAATGACCCTTTTCTCATCTTGGCCCTCCCTGATCCCTAAGTCTATTACTACCATACCCTGTTCAGGTGTTCACAGCACAATTTTGAGCCAAATCAACAAGACAAGTAAAAAGCATCCTTTGGCCCATCACCCTTTTCCTGAATATGCACACACTTGTCCTCCTTTCCTCCATCTTTCTCCCATATATCTCTATATGTTCAGGTAATCTTTCATGGGGATACCCAAGGGATCCCCTTCACAAAAATCCTTCTTCACAAAATCCCCTCAAGTGTCTGTTGCTGTATTCATATGTTCCCAGTTAAGCACACTTGGGGTCAGCTAGATCTGTGGGAGAGTACATAGGACATAGTCAGAAAGGAGGCTGTAGGAGGAGGTAAAGCCATTCCTGGGGGCTTATCTTAGTGAAATATTAACTGGGGCAATGGAGTGAGTAGGACAGCTCCCTGGGGTTTCTTTTGACCCTCCTTGCTTACAATGTCAAACTCGGATCCTATGTCATTTTGAAAATCAGCTTATTAGAGTTGTTAGTTAAACCACTCAATTAACCCACAAATATTAGTAAGGACTTATACACTTAGGACTGTTGGTAGTGGGCTAGCTCTGTGAGGAAAGTAAAATAAATGAAAGTAGAAAGTCTTAAGAGGCAGAGAAGTGGAGAAGAATTTTAGAGTTGTAATACATTTCAAAGACTACACATCCTTAGGCATAAAGCCTTCAGTGAAAAAATGAAGGCATATGTTGTGAACTGGAACTGAAGTTTTTTTTTTTCCTTCTATTTTTTTAATAGCCTTTTATTTACAAGTTGTATGTATGGGTAATTTTATAGCATTGACAATTGCCAAACCTTTTGTTCCAATTTTTCCCCTCCTTTCCCCCACCCCCTCCCCCAGATGGCAGGATGACCAGTAGATGTTAAATATATTAAAGTATAAATTAAATACAAAATAAATATACATGACCAAATCATTATTTTGCTGTATAAAAAGAATTGGACTGTGAAATATTGTACAATTAGTCTGTGCAGGAAATCCAAAATGTCGGCAGGCAAAAATATAAGGATTGGGAATTCAATGTAATGGTTCTTAGTCATCTCCCAGAGTTCTTTTGCTGGGTGTAGCTGGGAACAGAAGTTTTAAAAGTTGCTTTACATTTTTTTTAGGAGATAAAAGATGATTTAAAACTCTTCCTGTGGACATATCCCAAATCCCTACCCATTTTTTAGTGAGATCAGCTGTGGTTAGAGCACTGGTCTTAGAGTCAGGAAGACCTGAATTCAAATTCTGCCATAGATACTTATTAGCTGTGCAATCCTAGGCAAGTCTGCCTCAATTTTCTCAATTGCAAAATGAGGATAATAATACCTGCCTCCCAGGGTTGTTGGGTGAGGAGTCTGGTGCTTAATAAATGCTTCTTTTCCTTTTTCCTTATAGGAATCTGGGAATGTGCCTACCCGTCAATATGTTCCTCAAACACTCAGGGATTTTACATGATTGAAATACAAGGGCATGCAATTCTACTTTGACCTGAGCCCACACCTTAGCTTGGTATCCCAATGGTTATACCAGTCTTATGGAAAGAATCTACATCTCTTATTTGTTTTTGTATATAAAAAATAATGCATAAAGTAGCACTTATTAAATGTTTACTCTTATTAAGGGTTCCTGATAAACCTGGAGATATAGTATAAGAATAGAGATAGACCCTGCACTCATGGAACTGTCCTTCTAATAAGGGAAAGATAACATATATATTGGAGTGGTGACTGGGGAAGGAAGTTTTGGTCTGGAAAAACACTACATTATTTCACGACTGATTCTATTATTGTGCCCAGAGCAAAAGAAGGAAGGTGTGTGTGTGTGTGTGTGTGGGTGTGTAGGGAGGAGGTGGACTTCTGCATAACTGCATGAAGATGAACACAAACCACGAGTTAGTTTGGGACCTTCTTGGGCTGGTTGAGCCCATCAATCATCCGGACTTGATTCTAAAGTAAAAACTCCAAAAATGAGTGCATTAATTTTCCCAGTGACTTGGGGGCAGGAAAGAAATTGATTCTGATGTTCAAACTTGGAGATCCAATGCCGTGTCATGGTCCAGGTAGAGAGAAGGAAAAAGATGGTGAAAGGTCTTGGGAATCTGATGTAAAGGGTGATGGTCCATGTGGAAAGGAGGAACAAAAGATAGGAAGATGCTTTCAGTAGATGACTGGATAGCTGGATGAATGGGATAGTTAAACTTTATGTCATAATGACAACCTTAAATGTAATTAGCACTGTTTTACTTTTAGGGCCTTTCATCTTCATTAGCTCTCATTTGGTCCTATGAGATAAGTATGACAGAAATTACTATATTATTATCATTCTTTAACAGACAATCCCAGAGAAGTTAGGCAGGAGAAATTAACTGAAGTTTAAGTTATATTATAGGTTAGAGACCAAGCTGGGATTAGAACCCTAGATTCCCATTCATAATGAAGAAATACCACATCAGTCCTTTTGTTGGGAAGGAGGTCTTAAAGGGACATCCAGATGACTTAATAATAATTTTATTACTAATAATGACTTTATGTAATACCAAAACTCTTTAAGTATATTTGTTTGTTTGAGCCTCAGTACATTCTATAAAGTAGATATTTTCATTCTCACTTTGTGAAGAAATATAGACTGAGAGGCATTAAGTAAATTCCTTAAGATCACCCAACCACTGCCAGAGAGAATGATTCCCTTCCTGAACCTCAGTTTTCTCATCTGTGAAAGGGCACCATAAGTGTGTTTCGCTTACCAATCTTCACTTCACAACTTCACTTCACAACTAGAGTTGTTGTGAGCATTAAAATGATTCATATGAGATTTTATACAAAGGTAAGCTGTTATTGTGTGGCAGAAGGATACTGAGCTTGAAACCAGAAAAGCTGAGTATGAGCTTAGTATGTATCACAGCTCAGCCACTTAAAACCTGCTGGGCAAGACTCTTATCTTGGGCCTCAGCTTATCACTGAGGGATTTGTAATAGATGACATCTAAAATCTCTTTAAGCTCTGGGACTGTATTTCTGAAAACATAAGATCATGCTTTGATGGATAATTCTACCTTTTGTTAAAGGAGTTGACATTACAAAATAACCTATAATCCTGCCTCCTAGAGACAGCTAGGTGAGGCAGTGAGTCTGAGATCAGGACTACCTGAATTCAAATCCAGCCTCTGACACTAGTTGTGTGATCTTGAGCAAGTCACTTCAAATCTGCCTCAGTTTCTGTTAAATGGGGAATGATAATCCCACAGATAAGAATCACCTCTGTAAAATTGGGATGTAACACTTCCTTTCCAGAGTAGCTGTGAGGATGGAATGAGAATATTTGTGAAGTACTAGGCACTTAATAAATTCTTGTGTACCCAGTGTTAGTAGAGATGAAGTATGGCAGCTCTTCTTTGTCCCCAGTGGCTTCCTCTCTGCCATCTCTGAAGAACTGTGGCTTTAATGTTCTCCCAGTGGCTGGGAGAATTACTTCTGTTTTTTCAGGAACCCAGGGATGTAGTTATAGAAAACCTCAAGCCACTAACCACAGTTATCCTATCTTTCTCTGTACAAAACAAGGCAGATTGCTGGGATGATTGAACCAGGAATGGATCAAGTCTTCTGGAGCAGAACCTATCTTTCTTATTTTCCTCTGTTCAGATGCTTTACTTCCTCACCGCCCCCTCCCCCCCACCTACTTCCTAAGGAGGATGCTCAGAGTTATCCATATGACCAATTTAAGCCTTTATTTTCCTGCTGTGGTTTCTGGGTCCTTCTCAGTGTGGAAGGCAAACAGTGGTTTGGGGTTTAGGGGTTTTAAGCCAAACTTGGCAAGGCAAAACCTTAATTTTCTTTCCTGTCCTTGGCTATGACCCATTCAGTACCTCTTTTCTTTCTTACTTCCTGTTCTGACACCTCTGATTTCTTCTGGATTTCTTATAAGCCAAATAAATCTTCTAAACATTTACTTCCTCCTTTTCTTTGTTACTGTCTGTCCCAATAGCTAATGCTACAAACCCTTTTCTAAAAAGACTCCTTTCCCTCCTTTCTCTCCATTATTTGACCTCTGATTTTTGAATATTAAACTGAAAATAATAGATCTAGGACTAGGTTCTAGCCCATTTCTGACATTGGGTAAAGCACTGCAGAATAGAGCGGGTCTAGATAGAAGTTCAACTGCGAAACAGGTAGAGGTTTTAGGGGACTGTAAACTGAAAAATGACTGCAGTATCACATATCTACCAAAAAACTAATTATCAGAGATTGAGAGACGCTTCAAGTCTAGAATAGAGGTTAAAACCCTGATGTAATTTGTTTGGTCAGACCACAACTGGAATATTGCTCACTTCTGGGTGTTGTGTTATAGAAAAAAAAAATTAACAAGATGGACTACATCCCAAGAGTGTGATGTGAAGGGACCAGAGACTAAGTCATTACTAGAAATGGTTGAAGGAATTAATGGCATTTAGCCTGTAGATGGGGACTCTGAAAAGCATGGCAGTTGACTTTCAAGTATGTGAAGGATTTTGTGGAAAAGGGGAGATTAAGCTTTTTTCTACTTGACTCTAAAACTAGGAACAGTGGGTGGACCTTACAAGGAAGAATATTTTGACTTCAAGTAAGAAAAAATACAGCATTTAGAGCTGCACAAAAATGGAATGGAGTGTTATAAAAGCCTCTATTTTATTGGAGGGTTTCATGTGAAAGGCTTGTTGAAGGTGTCATAGAAGGGATTCTCTGATTGAAGTTGGATGAAATGGCTTCTGAAGTCCCTCCCAATTTTGAGATTCTTTAATTCTGTACTTTACTTTCCAAATTCTCAGGTACCTTTAGCTCAAAAATATGTTGGTTTTAGAACTATGATTGAATAATGTAACCCTGCCTCAGTAGTTCCTTTCTCCTAAGATATACAAAGGACTTTATGCATCTATGCAAAGAATGGGGCAATAGCCCCATTCTTTGAGGGCAGCAGGAGGGCTACTTTATCTCTTTGTCTCTCTATTTCTCTATCTCTGCCTCTCTGTCTCTCTGTATTTGTCTCTGTCTCTGTCTCTCTGTCTCTCTCTCTCTCGGTATTTTAGGGTATCTTAAGGTAACTGTGAGTATCTCTTTTTTCTATTGTTGTCAGCTTGAGCCCCTACTGGTTGTGTTCTCAATATTTGTTAGGAAACAATGACTAGTATTCCAATTTCATCTAACCATTTAACATCAATTAACATTTACAAAATTTACAAATTTACAAAAATTACTTAAAAAAACACAGCCAGAACAAACATACAAATATTTTCCCCAACATCTCTGGAGGAATAACCTCCTTTCCCATATCATCTGGGAGTAAAAAAGGCCTTAGGTTCGACTCTTAATTCAGTTTTTTTGATAGCTGTGATTCCACTAAGTTCATGTCTAGATGTGACATGACTGTGATGATCCCTTATCTAACTCACTGCTGTCCTGGATCACTCGGTAGCATCATTCCTCATTCTCTAGGGCATTGATGCTATATTATCAAGGAAACTTGTTCCAGAATGTCCTTATTTGTTTTAGTCTCTGTAAGGCACTTCCCTAAGTGTCACTGGGATTCCCCAGAAAACAGCTTCAGTGTGAAAAAATGTTACTTCAACTAATCTGGGAATGTGATAGACCCCTATTACCTATTTTATTTCACTCTTAATGTTTATGTGCATTAGGAGGGATGAGGTCTTCTAGTCCCAATTTTGTAGAAGAGAAAACTGAGGTAGCATAATGGCAGAACTAGCTCGTTCGTAAATTCTCCTGATGCCATCTGAGGTTCCTGAGTCACAAGGTCAGGAGACAGGATTACAGCACCAGTTAATGGTACTTAGGAAATTGAAACTACCATTTTACTGATTGTTACTATGTATATTCCTCTTTCCTTCCATGTTCTCTTTTTTACTTACTGAACCATGGCATGTTAGCACCAAATGAGAAATCATTTGGCCTAACCCCTTCATCTTATAGATGAAGAAACTGAGATACAAAGAGCTTTAAAAGCCTGTCTAAGGTCACACAGTTAGTTAGGGGCAGAGCTAACATTTGAATAAGACATGTCTACTCTAAGATACCACTACACACCTGTCAGATTGGCTAAGATGACAGGAAAAAATAATGATGATTGTTGGAGGGGATGCAGGAAAACTGGGACATTGATGCATTGTTGGTGGAGTTGTGAACGAATCCAACCATTTTGGAGAGTAGTTTGGAACTATGCTCAAAAAGTTATCAAACTGTGCATACCCTTTGATCCAGCAGTGTTACTACTGGGATTATATCCCAAAGAGATTATAAAGAAGGGAAAGGGACCTGTATGTGCACGAATGTTTGTGGCAGCCCTTTTTGCAGTGGCTAAAAACTGGAAACTGAATGGATGTCCATCAGTTGGAGAATGGCTGAATAAATTGTGGTATATGAATATTATGGAATATTACTGTTCTGTAAGAAATGACCAACAGGATAATTTCAGAAAGGCCTGGAGAGATTTACACGAACTGATGCTGAGTGAAATGAGCAGGACCAGGAGATCATTATATACTTCAACAACAATACTATATGATGACCAGTTCTGATGGACCAGGCCATCCTCAGCAACGAGATCAACCAAATCATTTCTAATGGAGCAGTAATGAACTGAACTAGCTATGCCCAGAAAAAGAACTCTGGGAGATGACTAAAAACCATTACATTGAACTCCCAATCCCTATATTTATGCCCACCTGCATTTTTTATTTCCTTCACAAGCTAATTGTACAATTTTTCAGAGTCTGATTCTTTTTCTACAGCAAAATAACGTTTTGGTCATGTATACTTATTGTGTATCTAATTTATATTTTAATATATTTAACATCTACTGGTCATCCTGCCATCTAGAAGAGGGGGTGGGGGGGTAAGAGGTGAAAAATTGGAACAAGAGGTTTGGCAATTGTTAATGCTGTAAAGTTACCCATGTATATATCCTGTAAATAAAAGGCTATTAAATAAAAAAAAAATAAAATAAATAAAAAAAAATGAATAAGACATGTCTGCTGACTGTCTAGTACAGTACATGTTTTATACTCTTCCTCTGTCCCCCCTTTTTACTTCCTTTGCTTCCTCTCCTTTTTCTTCTTTCTTTTCTATACCTTTAGTCAACAAGGTGAGAACAGGCGACTATAGGACTTATTGGTCGGAACAGATAACTTCCAGGATATAAATAGCAACTTTTTATCTGTCTTGGATGTTAAGAGACTTTCATACATTAGAAACTATTATATAACTAAATGAGTTATAATTATCTTTTGAATTCTTGGGAAAGAAAAGGTTATAGATTCAAAATTTTAGCTCTTTTAAGAATCCTTAAAATGAATGAATGAACAAATGAATAAGCATTAATTAAGTGCTTACAGTGTGCCAAGCACTATTCTAAGTATTGGGGAAACAAATATACTCGCTCATCCCCATCCCCATCCCCCACCTCCAAAAAAAGGAAAGGAAAAAAAAGACAGCCCCTGCCCTCCCAGATTTCACATTCTAATATAGGAAGGAGATCCCACACAAAGGAAAGGTAGTGCAAGATTACTTTCATTCAGAAAGTTACCCTATTGTGGTGAGTAGATTGGCATATTCTTCCAGGAATAATGGTCAGAGCTGATTTGAGGTTCCCAGGTTCCGTAAGTGGGGCACTGGGGTAAGGTAGTGAATAAGGAGAATCATGGCTATGTATTTTCCTGAAATAAGTATCAAAGAGAGGTGGTCACTAATCAGGAGAGCAGGATCCAAGAACTAGAGTTTCTTCAGGGGGGGAAAATGGCTAGTCATAAGTAAAGTCAACTAATCTAGCTTCCTCATTTTCTAGATGAGGAAAGTGAATGCTTGAGTGATTTTTTGAAGATTACTCTATGAATGAGTAAAAAAGCTGGATCTGAAACTAAGACTTCCTGTTTACTGGGTCAGAGTACTTTTCAGTACATCAGATATAGAGAATATTGTGTTGTATTTTTGTAGGTAAGGAAGGACCTGCTATGGGAAAAACTGATATTTGGTTTACCCACACTCTGCACCTTGGTAGTTCAAGTCTTTCTTCCATCTACCATTGCTGGGGGGTTAGAGAGTACAAATATATGTTTGTTTGTTTTTGGTGTTACCTTTTTAGTCTTGAATCAACTTGTCCAAAATGGAATTCATTTTCCCTTGGATCTGTTCCAACTCTAAGCTTTCCTACTATTTTCATTGAGGGTATCATCATCCTTTCAATCTTGTAATCTTTCAGCTGTGGTATTTTCAAATACCAAAGTTTTACTTGTCTCTTCTTTCTTCTCTCTCCCTTTCCCTCTACCAGTTACAATCAATTGTCAAGTTCTGTTTACTCTGAATAATCAGAGAAAATGGCATAGAAATCTGGTGCTCAAGGTCACATACTTTCTTTTTTACAGGAGTCCACCAGATCTTTGGTTGGAGCACAATTACTCTTATTTTGGGAATGTTTTACAAAGATTGGGGATCTGGTTTCCTAGTCCAAGGAAATTAGGAAATATGGGTTGTTTAGAAACAGATCTCCTGATAGCAACAAGAAATGTCAAGTGACTGGCAGAGAATGTGTTGCCAGAAAAACCTAAGTGTCCAGCAGTGTGGTAACATTTAGGCAGCCACTCAACAGTCAGAGAGACAGAGAGCACCAGATGTTGCAATCTTTTAAAGGAGTTGATTTATCCATTTCATTTAACAAATATTTAAGGAACTCAGGGAGGGCCCTACAGAATTAATCTCAACCCCCCAATCTTGTCCTCCACCCTCTTTAATACAGATGAGGAATGAAGTGTCCAAGATCTCAGTTAAAGAGTGATAAAAATTAGTTTCAGAATCAAATTCACTGATTCTCAGATTGGTGGTTTTTCTCCTTTACTCCTCACTTTACTGAGCACATATTGGCTCAGTGAAGCAGTGTCCCTTTGTTCACCAGAACACAGTCTTAGCCCATACATGCTATCTAGTCAATTCTTTCATTTAACAGATGGGGAAAGAGGCCTAGAGAGATGAAGTGATTTGCCCAGAATCACATAGGTGATATATGTCTGAGTCAAGGAATCCTGGCCCACCAGACCTAGAATCAAATATAGAATCTTTCATTTGACTTTTAAAATCCTTTATTAACTGTCTCCCCCCACCTTTCCAATCTTCTTACATCTCACCCTCCTCAGTCTATCCTATGATCCAATGACCTCTTCCCAGCCCTCCCCTATCTATTGAAAAGGCAAGCAATATGATGCTCATTATACATGTGAAGTCATGGAAGACCTATTTCTATATTAGCCATGTTACAAATGAAAAAGAAAGTGAAAAAATATATACTTTGATCCGTAAATATATTTTTAGAAAGTTTTCCATACAAAATGGTTAAAATTTAATTGAAAACTTTTTACAACCTCCTTTAAATTTTTTCGTTTTGTTTTAAATAATAATAGCCTTTTATTTTTCAAAATATAGGCAAAGATAATTTTCAACATTCACCCTTGAAAAATTTTGTGTTCCAAATTTTTCTCTTTCTCTTTTCTCCTTCCTCACTCCCCCAAACAGCAAGTGATTCGATACAGGTTAAACATGTACAATTCTTCGATTCCACATTTATCATGTGGCACAAGAAAAATCAGATCTAATTTAAAATTTTTGACCTTGAAAAAATGAAGCATCAGTTATCTGTAAAATGTACTTTTGTGGGAAGGCTTTTCTTCCCTAGTGAGACATACCTCCATGGGGCAGCTATTGATTTCTGGTTTTAGCTACAGTGCTGGCAAGAAGAGAAGGAACAAGAGTTTGCCTCAGTCTGTGATCAATACCAATGGAATGTTACCAGGATCTCACTATTTGATTATTTGATTGAACCCAGGTTTCAGATTTTGAGACTATCCTATAGTCTTCCCTTTGTTAGTAGCTCTTATTTACATGAGATGATTTCCCCAATTTTCCATTCCACTCATTACCTTTGAAATTTTTTGTTGTTTTTCTCTTTTGGTTTGATATTTGGCATTTTAAGAGCTGGATTTTTGTCTTTCTAGTTTATGTTGGGGGTGTTATAAACCAGGAAGATCTTGGGATCACTGGATTTAGGGATAGAAGGAGCTTTGACAGAGAAACTAGTGAATTCTCAGTTCACTGAAAAGGAAATTGAGGCTCTGAAGTAGGGGAGGTTGAATGACTTACCTAAAACCTTCCCTGATAATATCAGAGCTGAGATTGAAATTCTGTTCTTTTGACTTCACATTTTTTCCATTTTCTTTTTGTTACATTCCTAAGAGGAGGGCTGCTAATTAAAAAAAAAAAAAGATCCATAACATTTGGAAATTAGGGGATTGGTATAGTAGGAGTTAAAGCTCTCCTTTGTGAATCTGTTTCTCTTGGTAGAAAGGTGGGACTATTTTGTTTGGAATTTTCCTAAAGTTCTCTCAGTCTTTTCAAGGTGATTCCTAAAAATCTAACTCAATGGATTTAGGAACCTTTGGAATTTTCCCCTCTAAATTCTAAATTTTCTAATTCGAAATTCTAAAAGTCTTTGATTCTGTCTTTTTACTTTATTCTTGGATTCCTTCTCATCCATGGCTTCCTTAGGCCTATGATTAGACCTGTTTAGGTAGAACATACTGGAGAAGGAATAGGTGAAGCTTTTCCTGGTCTCTTACATATTTTATGTAACACACACTCACACACATCTATCTATATAAAGAATCTATTTGTCTAGATATATACAAATATATGTATATATGTATGTATATGCATACATACATATAAGCTTTATATCATTTATATGTACATATGCATATTTATACATACATACATATATATATATATAAACTTTATTTTATATGTGTGTATCTCCCATTAGAATATAAACTCACAGCAAGAAGGAATTGTTTCATTCTGTGTAGTTGTATCACCAGAGCGCAGCAAAATGCTTAGTGCATGCATTAGTACTTAATAAATATATGACTGAGGAATTGATTGGTGATTGAAGGTTACCTCCAACACTAAGATTCTGGAATTCAGAATCTCGTCCTGGCTTCCTTTCTTTGCCCCAGATTTCAGAGTCCTGCTGCTTGTCATTAGTTTGTTCATAGCCTTTCGACCCTTTGAGTGTTTCTGCATCAGTGCCCACACTCAGCCCAATTGGAGTTTAATTTAGTGAGGAATTCCTAATGGGGTGCTCTGTCATGCCAGAAGCTTAGCTTTTAGATAGACTGTACTTACTAATCTTGTAATTATATACACTGATAAAAGCATGTCATTCTGGCAAAAATCCTTTTCCTCCAGATATCATGCTATTTACTGTTTACCTTTCTGTGATCAGCTTTGAAGGACTTTTGAAGTCAGTTCCTTTTCTATTTACTTGGTTGTTTTTCAGTAGACTGAATCTGATTACCATATGGTCATCACCAGTGCTGCTGCTATCTTTTCTTCCTCTGTATAACTCATGTTGCATCCTGTTCCCTTCTTTAAAAACTTTTTCAAAGGAGCAGAAGCAAGGTGGCAAGCAGACACTCGGAGATTGTCATCAAGGAGGGCATCAGAGCATTTTGCCACATGAAATATTATCTGGGTTTCTTTTTTGAAGGATAATCTCTTCTGCCATGTTCAACTATAGTGTTAGTGAGGGTGATAATGATCAGTTACTGGATTCTTGGATTCAGAAATTCCCAGCTGAACTGGGAAGAACTTTCAACTCTCTGTTTCTGTTCCTCCCTGACCCCCTCTTTTCTTGGCCATTTAATAATAATATAGGAAATTAGCTACTAAGTAGTAAGTATTAATCTGGACTGGCCAACACTTTTATTTATTTTAGAAAGATTATCTATTTATTTTTTCTTTTTAAAATTTATTTTTTTCTTTATTTCAGAAAGATTATTTATTTACTCACCCATTCCCCAAAATT
Organism: Sarcophilus harrisii; assembly: GCF_902635505.1. Taxonomy (NCBI): domain Eukaryota; kingdom Metazoa; phylum Chordata; class Mammalia; order Dasyuromorphia; family Dasyuridae; genus Sarcophilus; species Sarcophilus harrisii. Next base: position 49,575,239 of record NC_045429.1, read on the forward strand.
ATTTATTTATTTCAGAAAGATCATTTATTTATTCATTTTCAGAATTTTTGATTTATTTTTGAAAGATTATCTATTTTTTTAAGTTTTTAAATTTATTTATTTATTTATTTTAGGGCTATAAAACCAATGGTGCTATCTTATCTCCATTTAGAGAATTATATGGTATTAACATAAGGACAGGGTCAACAGAGCTATTCTGCATCTAGTCTAATTAAGAAGAGGAGGCAGGGTCCTGCTGAGGTCTCTGGCATATTCAGCAGGATCCTAAACAATAGCACCAACTGTTGTTTCAAACTGTTTACAGATAGTACTTTTCTTAGATGAGCTAGGGAAATGTAGGTGTCTCATTCTTTTCAGATTGCAAATTGTGTGTGTGTGTGTGTGTGTGTGTGTGTGTGTGTGTGTGTGTAAGGTAGAACAGCCAAGCTTTATCTTCAATTCCACCCTAGTCTTTAAAGATTTTAATTTCCATTTTTCCTCTTTAAACTACCTAGGCAGGTAGGGTCATAGATTGTTTCCAAAGAAAATGGAGTTGGAGGCTTTGTTATATGAAACCCAGAGCCTGAAATTTTCTTTTTCCTTCTCCTCCTATACCAATAGAACTTCATTCAGTAGTGGATCACAAGCCAAATATGTGACCCAGAATCTGGGGATGCAAATGCTCCTGCTTTGTTCTAGGCTTAATGAGGCAGAAATGTTCCCGTGGGTCACATTCATAATCCCACTGAGCTCAACACCAGGCTGGTCTATGAGAAGTCCTACTTCTGGGGGAAAAGGGAAGTTGATTTTTCTGAGCTTTCCATTGTTAGAAAGAGTGGGAATAGAGAGATTGGTGGGGGTAGACTAAATCACTGCAACTAGACTGATTATAGTAGGAGTTTTAAAAGGCTAATGAGGCATTAGGCATAAGAGTATTTACTCTGGCTATACTTGAGAGTCTGGATAAGAGGATTTGAAAGTAGGGGATCAAGAACTAAATGTACATATGAAAGTGATGGTAGTTGGCATAGAAAGCCACTAGGATTTGGGCATGGGAATGAGAATGTTGGGGGGGGGGTTGTCATTGGAGAAGGACATCTGGCTTGGGAGCATAAAACCTGGGTTCTAGTCCTGGATGACCAGCTGTATGATCTTTTTACAAGCCTCTCAGTCTCTTTCCTGGTCTTCTGTAAAATGAAAAGATTCAGCCAGATGTTGTCTAAGGCCTCCCCTGCAGTTATCAAAGGCTCTAATTTTTCATCTGGGGTTAAAATGTTTTCAGAGAAGGAAAGAAATGGACTTAGGTTTTGACATCTAGCTAGTGTCCTTTAAATGAGCATTTATGATGAAGTTGACCTTTCACCCCAGAAGAATGTTGCATGGGAATTATACCAATGGTCCATTTTTTAGCAGCCCATTAGTTGACTCTTTAACTATTTCTTGGCTAAGCCTTAAGTTGAGGGAGTTTCTCTTCCTCATTTTCCTCCATGTTTGTACCCTCCTCTCGGAGCTCTCCTCTAGACATATCTTGCCTGCCCTTTTAAGTTCTCTTACCTTTCCTGCTTGTCTTTTCCCCAAAGTGAGAGTGCTGTTGGAGGGGGGTGGAGGAAATATTGGAGCATTCTAATTTAAACCAGGCATTTTTGGAGGGATGGCCAGCAATATAGAGTTTGGTGATTGGAGATTGAACTGAGGGAATACAGATCTTGTTCACCTCTGGTGTTTAGTACAGTTCCTTAGCACATAGTAGATAATGAATACTTACTGAGTTGAAGTAAGTTCCTCCTGGACTCAGAATTTTATATTGAACACTAGGTTAACGTCACCCAGAACTGGTGCGCAAATTTGCTTCTCCACATTCTGGTCTAGAATCCAGAATAATTATGCTGCCCTTCGATAGAGAATTGACACTGAATTCCAAGGAACTTCAGTAAGACCGAAGGGGAACAATCCAGAGCATCTTTTATTAGCTGTAGCAAGGTCATAGAATCAGAGTTAGTTCAGCCAAAAAGGAAATTGGTGAAAAAAAGTTTAAGGGACTTAGCTAAGGTGTCACAGGTAGTAAGTTAATAGCAGAAGGGATGGGCTATGGATCCACATCTATTGATCCAAGAGTTACTTCTCTTTCTACTACCTCCACTACTAGCCCAGTTTCAATTTTCTGTGTGGGTACATTTGTATATTAAGTAATACCTCTCCTCTGCTGGGTCAAGCTGGTGGCATTTTCAGATCAAAGGAAAGAGAAGCCCAATCTAGATAAAGTAGGAGGAGAGGTAGAATTAGTGGTATCTGCTATGGAAAGTTTGGAACAGGGTAGGAGGCTTTCCAACCTCATTCTTACTGATCTCTGGTTTGTTCTGTACCATCTGGTTAGTTTCATCTTTCTCTTTCCTATGTCCCTCCCTCCTTCCCCAAATATCCATTCCGTCCTACTTTTCTCCCTTTGCTTATACTATTCCCTTGTCCTGGAATGCCATCTTTTCTTCTTCACTCTATTTTTTAAAAGAATTATTTCTTTTTCTTTCTTTTTTATAACATTCTTTTCTTTTTAAAATTTGGGATCCAAATTCTCTCCCTCTCTCCCATTTTCCATCCTTAGATGGCAAGCACCTCTAATTAAAAAAACTCAAAACTTTATTATGAAGTTAAACATTTTAAAAATGGATATTTCATGAAGCTACAAACATTTATTAAACAGTTGTCTTAAAAATATGTATTAAATTTAACTTGATCATACTACAGTGCATCTGCTTTTCTGTGGCGGACTTTGAATTTCCTTCTCTTCTAAGTATTTTTTTTTTAAGTGTTTCATTGTGGCTGTTTTCTTTTTGTATCACTATCAACAGTCATTAACTTCTTCTCTGTTCCTTTAGTGCAAACGTATCTATTTTCTCTGAGTTACTCTGTGCCCAGTGCTCCTGCCTTCTTTGTAACAAATAATATAGTTGAAACAAATTCTCACATGGCCCTGCCTGAAAATGAGGGTCTCCTTCTGAATTGCTCGTTCATTAGCCTCCACCAGGAGGTCATTGGTCATTGGTCATTGTACTGATCAGATTTCTTACATTTTTCAAAGTTGTTGCCCTTGATATTCCTGTAGTTGTACAAATTGTTCTTCTGGCACTACTCAGGTAATTCTGCCCAGTTAGTACAAATCTTCCTTGACTTATCTGAATCCATCCCTTTTACCCTTTCTTACACCATAGCATTACATTGTATTCATGTACCAACATTTGTCCAGCCATTTCCCTGTTGATGGACAGTTCTTTGCTACAACAGAAAGTGCTACAGTATATATTTTTGTATAGGTTGGTCCCTTCTCTCAGTCATATCCACTTCAGAGTGATTGCTGAGTTTCCCCGAAAAAGAATTGATTAAGTAGGGCAACAAGGTGGGGTAGTGGATAAAGTACAGGAGGACCTGAGTTCAAATTTGCCCTCAGCCGCTTAACTCTTCCAAGCTGTGTGATTTTAGGCAAGTCACTTAACCCCAATTGCTTCAGAAAAAAAAAAAAGAATTTATTAAATGCCTACTGTGTGTCATGGTAAGTGGCATAGTGGATAGAGCAAAGACTTGTCTTTCATGAATTCAAATCTAACTTCAGACACTTACTAATTGTATAATCCTGAGGAAGCCACTTAATCCTGTTTGCCTCAGTAGTTTCCTCATCTGAAAAATGAGAAAGAAATGGCAAACCACTCCAGTATCTTTGCCAAGAAAACTCCAAAGAGGGTCATGAAAAGTCATATATGACTGAAAAATGATTCAACAACTGTGGGACATACATTGTGCTAGATGTTGGAGGTTCAAATACAAAAGTGAGATTGTCCTTGTTTTCTAAATAAAAGAAGACAACAGATAAAAGGGCAGTGGCCAAGATGGGGGTTTTGGTTTGGGGAGTCACATCAGTAATGATATTATTGATTGTATTACCACGGTAAGAGCAAAGGCTAATGGGAAGTGGAAAATGAAGTTAATGGTAATGTAAGTGACAAGATGCTCACGCCACTATCCTCTAGTCAGTGTGGTTTCCCTGGGGAGGGAATGGTTGCGTTAATTTCATTTATTCTTATTCGAATCTAACTCTATATTTATGATACAAATTTTACTCGACCTTCAAAGTCTTGCAGAAGTCCTATCCCTTTAGATGTTTTCATCCTTTCTTTTTGAAGAGGGCCAATGATATCAACAGGGTGATATCTTGATTTGCAAGTGAATTGGATTTAAATTAGGCAAAGCTGTGTAACCATCAGCCTCACTTTTCCCTCTAGATTCATCAGAGTTTATTGGCTAGACTTAGATCAAGGCAACTGGTGATGGCTCTGGATAGAATGTGGAGAATCCTGACCTTTTTAAAGCTATAGTCTTTCCTAGGTTTCAGTCTGCCTGAGGCAATACCAATTCAATAATTAAAGACGAGGGCAAAAGATGGCCTAATTTGCCTTCATAAACAATCGGTCTGAGATGGGGAGACATTCACATGATATAGTGGCTAAAACTCTGGGCTAGGAGTCAGGGAAGTCCGAGTTCGAATCCTTCCTCTGACAATTAACTAGCTAAGTGAACCTGGATGAGTCATTTAACCCCTTCTAGCTCCAGTTTCTTCACCTGTAAAATTAGGAGGTTGGGCTCTATGGTCTCTTGAACTTTGTCCTCATTTTAAAGCTATGACCATACAATCCATGAAGCCTTCCCTGGGTCTTTCCCAAATACCTCCATTTCAAAATTTCCCTTACACATACACACAAATACACACAATGTTAGTTAAGAATTTATGTATTATTGCTTGTTGTCTTCCATTCTATTGTTTTATGTATATTAAGCTTATCTCCCTAGCTAGAAACTAGATTTTTTTTTAGGACAGAGACTACATTTTATATTTAATCTAAATCTTCTGTAAGGCTTGACTTGGTACTGGACAGTAGATGCTTAATAAATACCAATTGATTAATAACTAACTTTCTTCACTGTAATTAGTTTGTTGTTTAGTGTCCTGGCAACAATAATGTAAATAAATGATGTTTGCCTAGGATGGAGATGGTACTATGAATAAAAATTATAGCATGGGATATTTCATACTCTGTTAAATCTTCCTGTTCATTTTTAATATTATGATTCATGTACTAGAAAAAGACCTATAATCTGGTTTATCTTTGCCTCCAGAAGTTAATCTCTAGAAAAGAAAGTGGTGGTAAGAAAATGAAAGTAGTATTTATTTGAAACAGAGGCCAGAGGCTGAAATTGTCAATCATCTCACTTACATGTGTACACCCCTTAGTCAGCCATTTTATATGGCTAATAATAATAATAACCAACACTCATATAGCATTTACTATGTGCCAGACACCGTGTTAAGCACTTTATAAATATATTTTTTTCATTTTATTCTAACAATCTGGAAGATAGGTAGTGTTGTTATCCTCATTTTACAGAGGAGAAAACCAAGGCAGATAAGCATTAAGTGACTTGTCTAGGGTAGCATAGATTGTAAATAGCTGAGGCCAGTTTTGAATCTGGGTCTTACTGATTTCAGTATCCCTCTATCCACTGCACCACATGGGTACCCCAGCAAATAGGCCAGTTTTTAATTGAACTGAGTTGAATTTCTGACGGTCTGTGGACCCCTACCCAGAGGTTATTGCTTGTCTTTCATCCTTGAGAAGACCATGACATCAGGGAGGAGATGCCATGACATGCAAATGAATTGGATTTAAATGAGGGAGGACTAGACAAAGTCACCTGCTTCATTTTGTCCTTCAGAGTCACTGGGTCAAATGGTCAGATATAGATCAGGACGGCTGGATGGAATGGGAGACTTTGGCCTTTTTAAGCTAAGATCCTTCAGTCAGTGATTAAGGCTGGATAGCAATTGAGGCAAAGAATCTCCTCTTTCACCTAGTCCAAAACAAATACAAACAAACAAAAAAACCTGACTAACTAAATGAATGAATGAATCTGGAAGAGGAAGACCCTCAGGGTTTTCTGACCAAAGCAGAAATGACTGCTATTTATATTCAGTCTGAGTCAATCAGGACCCAAACAAGATCCAAATGGGGCTTGGTCTAGGTCTATTGGGGGCCAATGAGAGTCAGACTGGTTTTGGCTTAAGAAAGAAATCTAGCCAGTAAAGCCCATGATATCTAGGGAGGCTTCAGTGGTACAAAGCAGAAAAAAGCAATCCTACCCACTTATCTCTTCAAGAATCCAAAATCCAAAAATGAGAGGCCGTCATATTTTGCCTCCCTTTCTAGTCTCTAGACAGATACCCACTCCTAGTGAGAACCCAGACACCTCCCCGAGCAGAAGTTCTGTTTAGCTGGGGCAGTGTTGAAGGTCAGTGAATGCATGGTCATTGGATTCCACCCAACAGGAGCCAACAGGAAGCCATGGAATCCCAAAGTGCTATCCCCCTTTCCCTCAGAAGATTATGGGTTGAGAATTGGTAAGAACTCTAGAGCCATCAAGTCCAACCTTTTTATATTACAGATGAGAAGATTCAGTGGCTTGCTTAAAGTACTAGAGTCCTTTGACTTTAAAATCCAGAACTTTCCCCACAGGTTTCTTTCTAACTTTTTTTATTGGGCCCCAGTAACTTAGTTGTTCTTTATGACTTGACTAAACCTCCTTAGCATTTAGGGTCTTTCTGTGAGCTCTATTATATTATACAAATCATATGTTATATGTACAATTACAGAGGGAGCATGATAGATAGAGAATAGGACTCAGAGCTAAGGAAGATCTGAATTCAAATCCAGCCTTAAACATGAGCTAGCTGTGTGAATGATCAAGTCACTTAACTTCTGGGCTACCTATCCGCCCCTAGTATGACACTGACTCATGTTTAATAGACTAAATGAAAATATGCCACAACCGAGTTAAAAAAAAAAAATCCCACAATTAATGTTAAGTCAACATGTTGTCTGGAGAGATCAATCTATTTTGAGTTTGACACCACTGCACCATATGATATCCAAGGTATCATTCAGTTTTACATCTCATAATTCCAACACTTCGGAGGTTATTACTTAGCCTCTACTGGCCTCACGTTACTCTTTTGTAAAATGGGAGAATTGCTTTAGATGACTCCTAAGACTCCTTAGAAGATTTAGCTATATATATTGAGCCTGTTACAGGAAAGATCTTCTCCAATCCTGATCATGAGCCACAAATCGTACCATCCTCATAGCCATTTAAATTGACTAAAAATCTGTTTTAGGCCCTCTTCCCTTTTCTTTCCCAACTACTTGCTATAGCTGTTCCTAAGTAAGGACATTGATTCACCTTTGTAAGAGGGCAGGAGAGAGTGTTTTCACTCAAATTGGATAATTACTGATTGATATACTAGTCTGTAAAAGGGCATAATATGGCATCACCCTTGATCAGGAAATAGTAAAGAATGGACCAACCTTAGAAATTACTAAGTTAGGTGCAATTAAAGTAATATCTCCAAAGTCAAGTTAGATCCTCAAAACTCAAGAGGAAGTGTGCCAGCTGACATGACCTACTTAAAGCAGTCTGGGCCAGTTCCTTCATTGCCACCAACTTGTCAAGTCAACAAGTATTAATTAAATTCTTCCTATGTGCCTGGCTCTGTACTAAGTATGAATGAAAGGCAAAATCCCAGACCTTGAGGGTTATTGGACCCCTATGTTGTTCTTCTGAGTACAGGTTTAGGAGTTGTATTATCCTTTAATTATTTTGGATATCTTTGGTCTCCCTAATTAGATAATAAGCTCCTTAAAGGTAGGGGCTGTGTAAATCCTCCCCCGTACCTTACTGAGTAATCCATAAACCATGTAGGTTATATGGATGCTAATTCCTGAATAATTACAGCCTAATGACCTCATCCCAGAGGTCAGCTGCTATGCTCAGGCATTTTAAGTGCAAGCCTAACCCTTTTTTACTGTGGCAACCAGGGAGGGAGTGTATATGGAGATCAGTTGAAGTAAGGATGTTTAATCCAGAGAAAAGTCTTAGGGAGATGGGGTTTCTGTCTTCTGTCTGTAGAAAAGAGGTTAGATTTGTTCTATATGGCTCTAGAGGGTATAGTTGGGAACTTTGGATAGAAACTGCCAAGATGCAAATATGGGCTGCATAGAAGGAAGCACTTCCTAACAAATATAATAGTCACAACTCCTTCTCTCATTGGAAGTCTTCATGAAGAACTTGGCTAGCTAATTCTTGGATACACTGTGGAAGGGATTATTTTTATTCGATTCAATAAATGTTTATTAAGCACTTAGTAGGTGCAAGGCATTTGGCTAAACAGTGGGAATGCAAATAGTAAAAGTGAATTCCCTGTCCTCAAGGAGCTGACAATCTAATGGGAGAAAATAATACACAAAAGGGATATGGGAAAAAAAGGGAGATATGAGGAGTCCACCAAGGGGCACATGGTACATTCCAATATGATAGTCTATGGAATCAAAAACTAACAGAGCTATTGATGAAGAATTTTTCCTCTATGTTATAGTATTTTATTTTTTCTAATTATATGTAAAGATAGTTTTCAACATTTACTTTTATAAGATGTTGAGTTCCAATTTTTTTCTTCTTTCCTTTCTCTTCCCCCCTTCCCAGGATGATAATCAATCTGCTATAGGTTATACATGTAAAATCATTAAACATTTCCATATTAGTCATGTTGTAAAAGAAGAATCAGAATAAAAGGGAAAAACCACAAGAAAGAATTAGAAAATGCAAATCGTATGCTTCAATTTGCATCCAGACTCCATAGTTCTTTCTTTGGTTGTGAATAACATTTTCCATCATGTGTTTTTTGGAACTGTCTTAGATGACTGTATTACTGAGAAGAGTAAAGTTTACCAAAGTTAATTATCACACAATGTTACTGTTCTGTGTGTACAGTGTTTTCCTGGTTCTTCTTACTTTACTCAGCATCAGTTCCTGTAAGTCTTGTTATAGAGAACTGAGAGTTATCTGGAAAACTTTGGGAGGCATTGACTGATCCACCTTGCAGCTCTCCCATCATGGAGGAGAAGCAGCTGTGGGTGTTGACAAGGTCTTATCAAAAATTGAATTTGTCCACTTAGTAATGAGATTTCAAGGGATCAGCTTATCCTGAGAGAAAGTGTTATCCTGGAGTTGAAATCAAGCAGAGCTACTATTGGAGACTCACCATCATTATGGGACTTACCCTTTCTCAGACATGACAGGGAAGAAGTGGCTCCCTTCTGTGTGAAGATGTGTCAGTCAATCAGCCTATAATGTTAACCTACACAAAATCCTTCTTCAAGAAAGAATGGATTCATAGGCTTAAATGTATTGAACTCAGAAACACCTAATAAAATAGGCATTTTCATGTTCAAAGCAGAACAGAACAAGATTATACCTGAAACAGCATCTTTATTATTTATTACTTGGGTATTCATAGAAAAGTTATTTGATTTTCAGGGTTTGTTCCTTCATTCCTAAGGTGAGAGATGGACTTCTTGAGATGGATTTTGAAGTTCTCTTTTATCAGAAGCTATGATCCTTTCATTAGATGATGAGTTCTTTGAGGGCAGGAACTAGTTGTGATATTTTTATTTTTTTGTTTCTGGGTTTTTTTTTTGCATCTTTTTATATTTTTAGCACTTAGTAGAGTGGCTGACCCACAGTAGGCACTTAATAACTATTGATTGATTGATTAATGGCAGAAGGATGATAAAGCTGACACAGGATATTTTGATCCATATGTATAGTAACAAAATAACTTGTTTTTTGTAACTCATGTAGCAATAGGGCTTTTTAAATTTTTATACTCAGTTTTCATAACATTGTCCACCGAAATGAGAATAAAGGTTTTTTCTTTTATTTACCTTTAACAGTATTTTATTTTTCAAATACATGTTTCAACATTCATTTTTTTAACATTCGTTTTTGTAAGACTTTGTGTTCCAAAATTTTCTCCCTCCCTTCCTTATTTCCCACCCTTAGCCACCTTTCCCAAGACAGCAAGAAATCCGATAAAAGTTAAACAAGATCAATACTGTAAAACATTTTTCTATATTTGTCATATTGTGCAAGAAAAATCAGACCAAAAAGGGAAAAAAAAACATAACAAAGAAAAAGTGAACAAACAAACAAAAAAGAGGTTAAAATTTGATCCACATTCAGTCTCCATGGTTTTCTCTTTGGATGCCCATGGCATTTTTCAAGGATAGATGTCTTGATGGTTATGTGTCCTTTATTATTTGCTGGTCCTCTGTAGAATATAAGATTTTTGCTAGAAGGGATGTCCAAGAACTCTGGTTGTGTTGTTAGACAGCTATACCCCCTCGAGGGTTGGTTCCTTGCTCATAGCCCTCTCTCTGCATCTTCAGCTTTGTGTTTTTGCTTTTGGAATTATTTTTGTTTGCAAGTCCTGATGTGATGAGGAGCCAAGAATAATAGCCATTAATATCCTGAATTTGTACGCTGGTAAACTCCATGAATAAATGAGTGAATGTATGCTTGAGAAGGCTGTAATAAATGAATGAAAAAAGAAGCACTGATATTAAAAAGCTGAAGACAGTCCCTGACCTCAAGAATCTGATATTCTTCATGGAGGTGGGGGAGAGACTGCACATGACAAGGAGTAATATCTCCAGAAATATAAAAGTTTGGTTTGCAAAGTTTACTAGGGTGTTGAATGAATTCATTGGGGAATAGATGGACACATCATTTTAAGCAGCTATGACTGTAATGATTTGAATGTGATTCTATAACTAAGAAGGGAGGATGGTAATGATGGGAGCTTGGAGGGAGAGGATATAGAAATGTGTTAGGAAAGTGAAATATGATGGAGCTTTCGGGGAGACTGTAATTCTGTATATCTGAAGATGAAAAGATTTAAGTTTTCTTGGCATAGTAATGTCAGTGGTTATCTCAAACTCTGATCAGATGGTTTCAGGTTTTTCTTGAACCATCAAATTGGTACTTTCCTTCATATATGACTAAAGCCAGATGATCAGGACTCTGGTCTAGGGTGATGAATTGTAGAGGATGAAGGGGTCCATCTGACCTTGCTGGAAGAAATATTATTTGGTAGTGTAGAAACTTTATGGTGTTCTGGGTTCCCACCTTCCTTTCTATAGTGAGTAGTTTTCCACCCCTCATCTCTTGTGAAGTTTTTAGTACCTCTGTTCTCTTCTGCAGTGACTGGAAGAATTATCCTTTGGAAAAGGACACACAAGATTCTGAAAAAGAGTTGTTGTTGAAGCTACTGCTGCTGTTGCTTATTGGTAGTAGTGGTATTGGGGTATCTGTGTTGCTATATGTGTGTTCAAGGTCAGTTGATTTCATCACTGCTAAGGTTTTTATGTTTTCTATTTTCTTCTTTGTACCTGAATTCCTTTCCATTGGGAATAATGCTGAAAAGCTTTTTTTTTTCTCTTTGCCTTTGGTTTCCTATAAATGCCTTTGACGGTATTCTATATAAAGTACTAGTGGCTTTTGATGGTAAAGGAAGATGTGATCTTTGATGGGAGAAATTAAGTGAAATTCCCAGTTTATGGAGCATTCCTGTCTGACATGTTCAGAAATATACCTTTTTACTTTTACTGACTGGAATCTCTCACTCAGTCTTCCATGGTTGGTTGGTCATTTGTTTTTTTGGAGGTCCTCTACTTGCTTATTTGGGATTGTTTTTTTCATGGTACTGCTTTTTGGAGGCATGATGCTATTGTTGAGGAAAAACAAACTTCTAAAGGCCAGGTGGCCATGGAGAATGGCCACTAGGTATGTGGCTGCCCCAGGGTTAGAGATTTATGTGGAGCTATGGTTGAGCAACCATAAATCTGATGAAACTTGGCTTCATTCCGGGAATCAGGTCAACCGTGTTATGAGTCATTGAAATATTGACAGACTTTGTGACCCCCATTAGTATTCAAAAGGGAGAAAGATCATCAGAAGAAAGGTTTGATAGATTCAGGACTTTCCATTGATTTGTATCTTTTTTTTTTTCTTTTAACTTAGAAAGGTAATCAAGGTGTGGGAGGACTCTAACCTATGCTCCAAAGTAATCGGTTGAAGTCCATGGGAATATTTAAGCCTAGAGAAGCCAAGATTAGGGATGAGAGGAGAATCTGATAGTTGTCTAAATATTTGAATGGTTGTCTATTTTGCTTGGTACCAAAGAATAGAAGGAGTGTAGGAGTAATGAAGAGAAATTAGAGGAAGGCCCATTTGAGGCCCATTTCGACTCCAGATAAAAGACAATTTCCTGATAAACAGAGTTGTCCAAAAAGTATACAGGCTTGTCTCTTAAGGTAGTGACTTTCCTCTTTCTGGAGGTTGTCAATGAAAGGCTAGATGACCAGGTGACTATAAAGAATGGCCATCAGGCATGTGGCTATTTATGGGGAGAAGTGGGAGAAACTGTCTCAGTGCTAAAGGAATCTATATAGCCATAGATGGTCAATCAAATTTGTCCAGGGAATTCCTAGTCCAGCATCAATTGGGCCAGATGGTGTCTAAAATGTCTTCTGGTTCTATGGATCTGGAATACTCTGTCAGCTGAGAAATTAACACATATTTCATACTAACGTGATTTTTGACAAAATTGTTTATTTCTAGAAAACTTGGTAATAGCCATGACATGCTTGGTATACACCATCTGTGTTGAAAGTGGAAAAATGTTGCTGCTTATATAACTGATCTGTCTTTCTTTTGTCTTTGTATTCCCACTATCTATCATAGTGCTTTGCCCATTAGTTACTTAATAGATGCTTGTTGAATTGAATCCAATCAGTGCCCTAGTCCAAATGACTGATCAATATTCAAAAAAATGATAGATTGTAAGAAAGGTCTCCTCAAGGTTCTTAACTGGAACTCTTGAGAATTTTTGTCGTGTTGCACAGCGTGTGTTTTTAATATGTTGATAATCGTATTTCTCCCCCCTCCCCAATAACATTTTATTATTCTAATTACATGTAAAGGTAGTTTTCAACATTCATTTTTGTGAAATTTCGATGCACAATTTTCTCTCTCTCCCTCTCTTACCTTCCCCCTCCCTGAGACAGGAAGCAATCTGATATAGGGATAACTTACTTTAATATAATTTGTGTCAGCTCATACCTTCAATTTACAAATGAGCAAACTGGGACCTGGAGCGATTAAGTGACTTTTGTGAGATCATACAGAGTTAACAGTAGAGCTAAGCTTTAAAACCAGGGGGTGTTTTAATTCCACAGCCATTTCTTGTGAAGAGACTACACTTTATTTCATAGTGTTTATACGGTGAGAAATTTTCTGTCTGTCTGCGGATTAACCCAAAGTTGTGATTTTAGAAAGCATACCCTACTATTGGGGCAGCTATAAAATCATCCTTTAGCGAGATCCGACTTCCTCCTTTTGTGGTATAAGGGATTGCTTGGAAGTGCTTATACTTATCCTGGGGACTTACTATTTTGGGGCCATCTCCCCAGGTTGTTTAGCATAAATTATGTCTCTCAAAATTAAAGACAGTCCCCTCAAGCTACACTGCATCTTCATTGGAGGCTGCATTGATTCTGATCAATTCTTAAGAAGACAATGAGTCTATTTTCCATAGATGGCATAATGTTCAAATTTCTTGATACCTAAAAATCTTGATACAATTCCAAATAGTTTCATTTTATTTTTAAAAAATAATTTTATATTAGCATCTTTTGTTTTTGCAGCACCTAAATTTTTTCCTCTATATCTCGCCTTTCTCTTTTTCAGGTCATCCCAAACAATAAATATTTTTAAGATGAAGAAAAAGAAGGATTATCCCTTCCCTCCCTCCCCTGTTGACCTGCTCCTTCCCCCACACCAAAAGTCTAGTACAAGGAAATATGGAACATATAAGACAATAATGCAAACCGGTGTTATTGAGGGAATATACTTACAATTTGAAAGTCAGTCATAGAGAATGGTAGAAACTGATATGGTCTGCTGGGGTCCAGGTGGAATTTGGAATACTGGTGGGGATGGAATTTGGGCATCTGATGGATTTTTTAAACATAGGATTCTTACCTAGGTTGAGAAGGAACAGGGAGCACTCCTTCATTTTTTGTAGTTGTTTAATCGTTTTTTCAATTGTGTCTGACTCTTCTTTGGGATTTTCTTGGTCAAGGTACTCAAGTGGTTTTTTACCATTTCTTTCTGTTCATTTTACCAGTAAGGAAACTAAGAGAAAAGGGGTTAAGTGACTTGGTCAGAATCATACAGTTAGTAAATGTCTAAGGTTACATTCATCAGGAAGATGTTTTTGCCCGACTCCAGGCTTGCCCTATCCACTGCTCCACCTAGTTGCTCTTTTTTCATAAGCTGAATCAATTTTAATTAATCCTGAGAATTGGTGTTGATTCTTGGTAGTTGTGGAAGAGGGGTAGAGGAAGACTCCTGTAGAATTGGAAACTAGTTGATTTTCAAACCTCCTCCTTTTGGCTGTTTCTTCTGGTCATACTCTGATAGAGTAACCCAAAGGATTTGAAATGTCCCCTTTATTTATTGGGATAGAGACACTATTTGGGTACTTATGACAGAAGGTGTCTTCTCATATCTTATTTTGGAATGAAACTTTTTTTTTTTGGTAGTAATTTAGTTCACTTAGTTTTATTGTTTTATGGTATTTTTTCCCTTGAATCTGCTTGCTTAATTCATATAATACTGTTCCTGTTTCTCTGTATTCATCATATTCATTCTTTCTTAATAGCAATATTTTGTTATATTTATGTAATATTTTGTTTAGCCTTTTCCTCAGTGATGCACATTGTTTCCTGTTCTCTGCTCTCACAGAAAGTGCTCTATAAATATTTTGGTATATATAGATAGATTTTCTCAGTGACCTCCTTGGGATAAATACCGACCAGTTGGATCTCTGGGTCAAACATTTTAGGTATTTAATTTGCATAATTACAAATTGCTTTCCAAGATATTTATATTAAATCACAGCTCCACCCATATTGTGCTACTGTACCTATCTTTCCTCAACTCTTCTAATATTGACTATTGCTGTCTTTTGTAAATTTGGCCAGTTTGCTAAATATGAGGGGAGGCTCCTGGGAGTTAGTCAAGACTTGCTATCTTTATGTGAACTAAGGGGTTGAATTACATAATGGGGTTATAGAATTTTACCTTCTAGCCAGAGCCATCTAGGTGGTCAGCTAGATGGTACAATGGATAGAATATCTGACATGGAGTCAGGAAGGCCTGAGTTCAAATCCAACTTTAGACATTTATTAGCTATGTGACCCTGAGCATGTCACTTAACCTTGTTTGTCTCAGTTTCCTCATTTGTAAAATGAGCTGGAGAAGGGTGTCTTTGCATAAAAAACCCAAATAGGTTCATAAAGAGTGAGACGCAATAAATAATTCCAAGTCAGCTCACTCCTTCCCATTTTGCAGGTGAGAAAATTGAGGCCCAGAAGCATTAGGAGACTTACTTTTTCAAGGTTACATGAATTCTCAATATTAGCATGGGGAAGACCCTTGAATTCAGGGCCATTCTTTTTTCCACTGTAACATGAATGAGGCCATCTTATCCAAACTGTATCTGGTGAGAATCCCTTCTGTGATATTCTTGACTAGCTGTCATGTCTTTGCTTGAGGGTTTCTTATAAGAGAACTTATAAGAGGGAGCTTCATTAGAGAGCCCATTCTTCTTTGGAGCCCACCTTCTTCTTTGTTATAAGGATTTTCCTAACATGTTCTCTTTTCATCTTCTATCTCTCATTCTTAGTTCTGTGCTCTAGGGATAAGTCCATCTTTCAATTTAAAATTTCTTCTCGGTTTCTATGGTAATTACCAACATTTTCTTTTAATGTATATATTCTTTTATTTTTTTTTCAGTATATTGGAAGCTTGGATGTTCCAAGACCGAATAGCAGGGTGGAGATTGTGGCTGCTATGCGAAGGATACGGGTAAGTGCTGTGAAGATCAGAAGTCATGTTGGAAATGTGGAATAGGATGTATTCTGCTATTATTGGAGATTTAAACACTTTTGGCTTCCCACTTGTCAGTATGTAGATAGCATCATTATGTTCTAGGGAAGACAACTTCAGGGACAAATGAATCACTGTCTGTTAGATATGTCTAAAACAGAAGTTTACTTTCTGCCATTCACATCGTCTTGATTACTTTTTGATTCAGTGACCCAAAGAAAAAGAGAAATTGCTTAAGGATTAGGCTACAATTTGTCACTTTTAATATGTCTTTGTAATAGTGGAAGAAATCACACTAGATTTGTTCCATTTCAAGAGATGAGTTCATTCAAACAGCCCTTTTTTTCTTCAGGGAGAAACCCTTTTAGGAACCATGACTGATCATGGAATCTAGACAGGTTTATATTCAGTCTTTCAGAACATTTTGTAACTTGAATGAAAACATATGTGGCAAAAGCTATGAATTTCATTTTTGTAGATCCTACCTTTGAGCCGGCCTGTTGACATGAATTAAGCTTATGTACAGATATTTAAATTGAGTGTAAAGCAGGAAAATAAGGAGACATAATTCTTAATTTTCAATCCACTTATTTCATGCTACCTGATAAAAGTCCCTAAATTCACACATACTCCACTTCTCCCTACATTTCCAGCCAGTTGTTGGCAGCACATATTTCACTTCTGCCACTGCTGCTGCCACCCATGTCTGGAACAGACAAATGTGGTACACCACAAATGCACTCAAGATTTTGAATCCCCCAAGATGTCTTGTATCTAAACAGTATGTGTGCATGTGGGTAAGACTGTACAACTAAAAATCCCCAATGATAAATGTCCTGTATTCTCTTCATTTTGTTGGAGCTTTTCCCCTCCCTTTTCATTCTTTTGAGTGTTTCCCAATTTTCTTTTAGAACTTTTTGACAGTTTTTCTTTTTTCCATTCTACTGTTTCTACTGCTATTTTTGAGCAGGCTCTTACTTCACCATTTTCTTGGGATGAGGCCTTTCCCCTCCCAGACTTGTTTGTTTTCAATGTTCCAGAGAATATGGAGGGAATTTGTTCAGGATTCCACAAAGCATAGACTTAGGGAAATTGCTTTTCCTTTCCACTTATCAAAGAATCAATATTTTTAGTTGCCAACATGTTAGAAGGTCCTTTACAATTCCAAATAGCTTATGGTGCTATTTCCTGATCCTCCATATTTGATATGGTGCTCTTCTTCTTTCTTCTTGCCATTTATTTCATCAGATGTCAGTGAGTTGTTCCGTGAAAACTGAATATTTCTATTTCTTGAAGAATCCTTTTCTTCTAGTAGCTTCTTGGAGCACCTTTCAATTAGAAATCCAGGCACTTGGGAGAACAAAGCATAATTTATCATTAACTGCAAGAAGGCAAGTATTTCTAGGAGAGAGTATGACCAAGAGATCTGTGACATAGTTCTCTAACTCATGTTTGCCTTGCATTGGACACTTGGGAGCTTTGTTACCCCAAAACCTGAAAGAAAATGAAAATGGGTAGCATTAGTTTTTAAATATAATTATAAAATTCATATGTTGTGGTCATTCTTACAAGATAGTGATACATCTTTACTCTGATTAGGCCACATATTTTAGTCTTTAGTCATTTATTTCCTGGGCTTCTTGGAAGCCCAGATAGGACCTAGTCACAGTGGTTCTCAAACTCCTTTTCTCAGTATCTTTACCGGTATTAACAACTATTGAGAATATGTCCAAAAAGTTTTTGTTTATATGGGTTACATAATAGATATTTATCATAAATAGAAAAAAAACCTAATTTTGAATTTGTAGACCCTCTGAAAGGATTTCAGAGACCCTCCAGGATTCACTGCACCATACTTTGAGAACCACTGACATAGAAGATAAGAAAAATAGATGGGAGGGCAGGGAAGAGAAACAAATAAGCACTTATTAATCTCCTGCTATGTACCAGGAGCAGTGTTAAGCACTTCTATAAATATTCTCTCATTTGAACCTCACAAAAACCTATGCGGTAGGTGCTATTATTAGTCCCATTTTATGGTTGAGGAACTTGAAGCAGACAGAAGTAAAATGACTTGAGAAGGGTCACATAGCTTGTCGTGTGAGGCTAGATTTGAAATCAGGTCTTCTTGACTTCAGACCCGGAACTCTATTTACTATGGCATCTAGATGACTTTATTTACCACTGTCCAGGTTCTTTGTGTTAGTAAGATGTGCATTATATTGCCACGTCCAGATGAATTCCTTACTTAGAGAATTGGCAGATGTAACTGAATCATGATCAGTTTTCTTTGAAAGATGCTGGAGAACAAGAGAGATGTTAATGGACTAGGATAGTCCAGATGTCCTTATTTTTTTGAAAACTCTAGAAAAAGGTGGATTTTGCAAGCTCTAGACGATGGTTTTGTTTCCTTAGTATGAGGATAGGAGCAGAGTGCCTGGCACTTGATAAGCACTTAAGAAAGCTTACTGATTGTTTTGATTCATAGTGAGTTAGAATTCTATTCCTGAAAAAAATCCCAGAACAAATTTTTAAAAGATATAGTTTTTGAGCTCTTAGAAAGGGAAGGGATGATCTTAGAAAGATCATCTCTCACAAATCATAGCAAATGAACGTGACTTTTTGTCCTCAGAGGAAATGGGAATCAGGCACAGGATAATAGTATGCATAAAGTAGATATAGAAAGTATACATAGTCAGCAGAGCATTTGGCTCACTTCCCATGTTGTCTTTGGGAATAAGATACAAGAATGTTGAGATTAAATGTTTCTCCCCAAATCCTTGTCAGTTGGTAAATTCTTAATAAGCACCTGCTCTGTGCCAAGTACCATGCTAAGTGCTGAGGATATACATGTGAAAAAGAAAGACATTCCCTGCCCTCGAGGAGATTGCAATCTAATGAGGGAAGCCAATATAAAAAAGGAAGCTGAAAAGGCTTTTTTTTTCTGGAGCATCTAGAGAAAGAACCCAGATACGGGCTTGTTGGAAAAAACCAAAGGAGTAGAGTGAGATGGGTGAGAAATAAAGAGATGTTTGACCTTTGCAGCTTCCTTACATGGTTTTGGGAGGAATGATCTGCTTTCTATCTTTTTTTTGGAAGGGTTCCAGGGCAGATGGATGTAATGAGTGTAAATTCCAAGATTGATATGATCCTATAGGATTAGGAGGGAGGGTCAATGGCGTGCCAATAAACATTTTTAGACTGGGCAGCTTAAGCTCCTGTGCTGGCCTTAGGAGCAGGGGTTTGTTCAGGAATGCTGGCTTTCCATTCTGAAATCACCTGCTTTCCAAGATCACCCCTATGCCCACTCCACAGATGCTCTTTCCTTTTGTGATCCACTCCCAGTGCTTAACGAGCAACTCAAAATCAAAAGTAAATTAATTGGCCAAAATGCTGTTTGGTTTGGCTGCCGTCATAAATGGTAAAGGCCCTAACTTGGGACTTTTTTTCTTTGTTAATGCCCTGAGCAGCATCACTCATTCACTAATAGGTCCAGGTGACAGCTATCTCTATTTTCTCATACCAAAGCTTTCAGAGCCTGAGTCAGCTAAAATTAGGATTGCTAAGAACTTGGAAAGTGACCGAATAGCATCAGCTTCACTCTGGATGCTCGGGCTAAATGGATTATTTTCAGTGATTGCAGACCCAAGGTTACTGGATATCCTGTGAAGTCAGATAAGGTTAGCCAGAGAAGTTGAGTCTCAAGAGATAAGTTTGTGACAACAATCACGCTCCCTGGCATTTGTATAATGATTTATATGCTCTTCAAAGCACTTTCATATGTCCTTAATTAAACTTTTTTCTGCAACCCTAAGACAGAGGGTAGGCAGGTATAATTATCCCCACTTTATAACTAGGGAAACTGAGTTTTGGAGAATTTTAAAGAGTTGTTGGAAGTCACCTAAGCAGTCAGTAAAAGACTCAGAATGGATTAGTTCTTGTTACTTATAATATTATGTTTTGTGTTTTGTGACTTGGACTTAGCCTTTTTTGTTGTTGTGTTTTTATCCTTTTTTCCATTCTATTACTCTCCTATCTTCTCACGTTCTTTTCTATTGTTATCTTTTATGTAGATTATACTAAAAAACAAAACAAAACACAAAAACTCAAACCCAAACTTTAAATGCTCTCATATGGCCTGCAGAATGAAGTCTAAAATCCATAGCCAGGTATTCAAGGCCCTGCATGAATCTACTTGTCCAGTCCCATCTGCCACAACCTTCCATGCTAACCCTAGCCAAAACTTTCCTCCTTTGCCATCTCCAGAACATACATTTTCTGCTTTTCTTACCTCTGTACTAGCTTTGTCCATGTTGTTCTCCCTACTTGGAATATACCTCTTCCTCTGTTTAAGTGCTACTCATTCTTCAAAGGAAAACTCAAATTAAGCTCCTGTGAAGCCTTTCCTTACTTTCCCATTCACAGCAATCTTTCCTTCCTCTACTGTTTTAAAAAATCTCTACTTTTTATTTTATACTTAATTATACACACCAAGTAGATCCACACACATACATTTTCACACACATATTCATGTGTATCTTTAGAGCAAAAGCACACACTTCTTGAAGAAAATGTGTCCTCCTCCTCAGCACAACTTGTTCAGTCACTTTTCAGTGATGTCTGACTCTTTGGGATTTTCCAGCAAAGATACAGAGCTGGCTCATCTTTTTCCTCTCCAGTTCATTTTACAGATGAGGTAACTGGGACAAAGAGGGTTAAATGACTTGCCCCAGAAACATGCAACTAGTAAGTGTCTTAGACAGGATTAGAATTCAGGTCTTCCCAATTTTAAACTTAGTGTATCTACTGTGCCATCTAGCTGCCCCTCTCAGCACAATGCTTGAATATAATAAATATGGAATAAGCATTTTGTGAATGATTGAGATCATTTGAAGAGAGCTCTCTCTCATCCTAATCTTGCATCTTTTAGTCTTCCCTATCTGTTTCATTCCAGTCTTAAATGAAGACATAGCCCCCTTTCCTCTCCAAAGTAAACCCTTCCTTTGCTTTTCTTTGTATTCTTAGCACTTAGCATGATGATTGACATAAGTGATTAATAAATGTTCATTGTTTGTTGACAGACTGACTGACATTGGTAATATGTTATCCAGCTTGTTGCTGGAGGTCCACTGCTCAACTGGGAGCTTTCCATCTATAGAAGTTCACCAGATGAGGCCTATAGGATCATGGGCTTCAGAGCTGGAAGGGGAAACCTTGGACTAAATTTGAGGATGTTAGAACTTTTCATAGATGAGGAAAATGAGACAAACAGAAGTTAAATGTTTTGCTCAAGATCACATAAATAGTAGTAAGCAACTGAAAGGAGGGTTTATTTCTGGACTCATAATCAGGAGTTCTCTACTTGTGGTCTATGAATGTTTTTTGTTTTGTTTTGTTTTAAAGAAAATCAATTTTAATAATTATATTTCAATATAATTGAGTTTCTTTGTAATGCTGTGGATTTTATTTTATGAATTTAAAAACATTGTTTTGATGCAGGATCCATAGGCTTCATCAGACTATCAGACTATTTAAATACAAAAACTATTTAAGAGTTTCTGCTTGAACTAGGGCTCTTTCTCCTATGCTACTTGGCTTCTTATGAGGCATCTATGGAAAATCTTTTGCCTTCCTGACTTCCCTCTCTCACTTTTAGCCCTCCGATGTAATCCTTTTCCTTGGAATTTCTGATTGTTGACTTTTCCTGTGAACATTTAGAGACTTTTCTCCCCGTGACATTTACTTCCTCAAGTGTTGGTCTTTTAAATAGAAATGATTTCTTTCTCAGGTAAGGAATCTTTGAATCAGAATGATTTAGTGAAATACATGTCTCAGGGGATCTAATAGAGCTTCCCAGCCTTCTCCCAGCATGGGTAATACCTGACTGACTGCTCAGTGGTACATGTCACCGGTATTGGCAGACAGACCTTGCTTCTGGTTGAGGTTCTTTTTCCATCCATGTGCAGGTTTTTTTGGAGAGGATCTCAGTTCATTTGGTGGTAAATTGTAACCATGTTTGTTGACTTTCTTGTTCATGGTTAAATTCCTTCATTATCTTCTTCTTTTCCATTTGTAGAATAAAACCGCATGTTGTCCTCCTCTGACCTACCCTGCCAGGGGAACTGAGGGGGTTCCTGTCTCTCTGCCAAGCCCTAAATGGTTTCCTGTTTCAGGACTTTGGTGATGAGACCTGGCTTGGGAACCCAAGGGGAACCCCCAAGGGGTTCAGGTTCAGGAGGGGTTATACTGCTGAGAGAGACATCTGTGAATAGAGCTGTTTATGGCAGATTTGAGAGGGAGTAATAGTTTACGGTCATGGGGCTACCTCCTGAGTCAGAAGTAGAAAAGATGGGGAGATGGGAGGAATAGAGAGCTAGATACTTCTCCTCTAATTCCCTTCCTCTTGGTACTGATTCTTCAGTTGAGGGAGGGTGCTCAGCATGAATTCCCTCACTCCTGTGCTCTGAAGGTAGAACCTAGAGGAGGAGAGGTCAAAGGGAACTTGCCCAAAGTGAACCCTAATAAGATCTTCATGGGTTAGGCAAATATTATAAGAGTGAATGGAGCTGAGTGGTGATGTAGACTGAGTGCTGGGTCTAGATTCAGAAAGACCTAAGTTCAAATATAGCCCCAGATACTTATCAGCAATTTCCTCATCTCTAAAATGGGAATAATAAATAATAGCACCAACTTCTCAAGGTTATTGTGAAGTTCAAATGAGGTAATAATTGTAAAACACTTAGCATCGTGTCTCGCACATTGTTAGCTCTTATATTGTTGTTCAGTTATTTAGTTGTGCTTGACTCCATCTAATCCCCATGAATGAGTCCATGGGATTGTCTTGGCAAAGATACTGGAATGGTTTGCCATTTCCTTCTCCAGCATGAACCCATTTTACAGATGGGGAACTAAGGCAAATAGGGGTTAAGTGACTTGTCTAGGATTTCACAGCTTGTAAGTGTCTGAGGCTGGTTTTAAAACTCAAATTCAATCCCCATGATTTAACCAGTGTATTACCTACTTGACCCTGTAAGCTGTATTTGAATGTTAACTGTTATTATTATTAGCTAAGTAGAACTGATCTTAGTTTCTTTCTGCATAAATCTTATGAACTTATCATTGCTATGGAAATCTTGGAGTGGTTGCAAGTCAGGATAAGTTTCATTGATTGAGGTTCTGAGTGAGTACCCTGGAGTCTGAGATTTAGCTGTGTTGATTAGGCTAGGTCTTCTGAGAAAGGGGTTACTTACTGTAATTGAAGGGAGCATTGAATAGAATCTCATACCCAAAAGGGTAATATCACTTCCCATCATTTTAGTTGTAGAGTTTTTTCCTTTTGATTTTGAAGATATGTTTTATTTTTCCAGATCTCCTGTTAAAAAGCAAATATCCCAATTGTTTGCCATTTTAGTTAATGGTATTTCCTAGGCTTTGCCTTCTTATCTGTAAAGTGAAAGTATGGCAGAAAAAGAATACTGCATCATCATCTCAGTTACCCAGACTTGCAAAGTAGGTGTCATCTTTAAATCAATCTCTCATTACTCCTTTTCCTTCACAATCAATCAATCGTCAAGGCCTTTTGCTCTTGCTTTCTCAATATGGTTGTATATTCTCCCTTCTCTCCATTGACATCACTCATTCTGGTCCATGCCCTTACTGCTTCATGGGCACCTAGATTATTGTAGTCCCTGGCTGATTGGAATGGGGAAAGACTTGAGGCAGAGAAACCAATCAATATTCCATTCAGCTGTCAAATTGATATTCCTTTTTTTTCAAATTAATATTTTCCAACTTTGACCATATGGCCCTTCCATTTCCCGATTCATTCAACTCCAGTGACTCCCTATGGCTTCTAGGATCAAATATAAAATTCTGGTTGACTTCTCAAGTCTTTTATAACTTGGCCCTTTTCCCACCTTTACAAATTCTCATATCTTAGTCCTTTCCCTTCATATATTCAGTGAATTTTCACTGGCTGTCCCTGATACCTGGAAGATTCTCCCTCTTCACTTCTGTATCTCCTGCTTCCTTGAATCTCAGCCCAAATCCCACCTTCTTCAAGAAACCTTTCCCAGCCTCCTTAAGCTAGTGTTTTTCCCTTGAAATAACCTCCGGTCTTCTTTCCATATCTTCTGTATGGCTTGTTTATACATGGTTTGCGTGTTGTCTTCCTCATTAGAATGTGAGTTTCTTGAGGGCAGAGTGCCTGGCCCATAACAAGAGGTTAATAACTCCTTGTTGAAGTTGGTTGAATGAAAAGAATTTTGATGGACTGTCCTCTGTAGAATAACAACTAATGTTTTGATAGCAAATAGATTTCTGGCTGTTTAAAAACTACAGGGACAGATTCCTGTGGTAGAATTGCAAGAACCATCTGGAGGTGGAGCTCATTGACAGAACATGATGTAGCCTCCATGATGGAAGGAGGTATTTTTGAAAGCCAGATGGCACTCAGAAAGAGATTTAAATCCTCATTTATGGCTCCTTTGGCTGGGTAAAAGGTGAACCCTCTGCTACCAAGTAAACAGCTTTAGAAGCTACTCAGTATGGGATCAGAATTTCCTATTTAAACAGTTACCTATGTCTCAAATGTGAATGGAAAGGTAGCCTTTTGGTCATTTGAAAAAAGGATGAAGTAAGCTGGACTCGGGACCTTATGAGTCTTTTCTTTCTTGACCACATTTCTTTCGGAAATTGTGAGTTTTTCTGAAAATGTCTGTCGGAATAGTTGAATCTCTTTTCCTGCTTGTGAATCTTCAGGAACCCAACCCTACTGACTAGTATGGTTGATATTGACTTTGCAGGCAGGGGTGGGTGGGTCCTGCAGAAGTTTTGCTTAAGTCCTGATAGTCAATACCCAAAGTCTATGCACATGGTACAGGCTCTCCAACCTCAGATACAAGTTGTACTACTCTATGGAGCACCCGTCTCATGTTTCTCCCCCATTTCCTGTTTCTTTCTCTGCTTCCTCCATGTACCCATCCTTGACTCTCCCCATCTGGTGCTAGTCAATCTAACAAATAAATAAATAATAGCAAACAACCAATCAAAAAACATTTATTAAGAGCCTTCTGTTTGCTAGGTTTGGGGATTCAAAGATAGAAATGCCTTCAAAGAACTTACATTGTATTGGTATTATATAAAGTTCACTATTATTACTGCGTAATAGATCATTTCCCTCTTCTATTAGAGGAGATGAGGGATCTTTTTTCAGCTTCTCTTGCCATTCCCCATAGCTGGGAATGTAGTATTTTGTATACAGCTAGCACTTAGTAGGTTGAATGGTGGGAGCTCTGGGACCTAATAGTAAGACTACCATTGTTTCCTTTTGGAACAGAGCTGGGTTCTAGTTCAGTCCTTTCATTTCACAGATGAGTAAACCAAGGCCCAGAAAAGGGAAATTTCTGTCTACAATCAGAGATAGCAAATGATGGAATGGGAATGAAAGGTTTTTATTCATTCTGATTAAGATATTGTCGTTCCTATCTGCACAGGCTCTGACCTGCCTTTTAACTCTGCAGTGTTTATTAATGATCATTGTAATAATATATCTCTGCTAATTTTTGTTCTCACTTTTTACTATTATCTTTGATTATTCTGTCTCCTCTCTCTAGCTCCCCCAGTTTCTTTAATATACATTTAATTAGTTACTAAGTCTTGTCAGTTCAATTATTACATGCCTTTCTTGTCCTATCCTCTTCCTCAAAAAAGCAGTTATCTTCATAGTTTAGAGTCTTATTACTGATTGCATAGGGTATTATAGGAGCCTCTAACTTGTCACTCTGGCTTTGGTCTCTGCCCACTCCAATAATTCTTAAACAGCTATCAAAATAATATTCCTCACTCCTTTATTCAAAAATTTCTTCATGACTTATATCCCAAAGAGATCTTAAGAAAGGGAAAGGGACCCACATGTACAAAAATGTTTGTGGCAGCCCACTTTATAGTGGCAAGAAACTGGAAACTGAATGGATGCCTGTCAATTGGAGAATGGCTGAGTAAATTATGGTTTATGAATGTTATAGAATATTATTGTTCTGTAAGAAACTACCAGCAAGATGATTTCAGAGAGGCTTGGAGAGACTTACATGAACTGATGCTGAGTGAAATGAGAAGAACCAGGAGATCATTATACATGACAACAAGAAGACCATACGGCGATCAGTTCTGATGGACATGGCCCTTTTCAACAATGAGATGATCTAAACAGACCCAATTGTTCAGCAACGAAGAGAATCATCTACATCCAGAGAGATAACTATGGGAAATGAGTGTGAACCATTACAAAGCATTTCCAGTCCTTCTGTTGTTTGCTTGCATTTTTGTTTTCCTTCTCAGTTTTTTTTTTTTTACCTTCTTTCTAGATCTGATCTTTCTTAAGCTACAAGATAACTATATAAATATGTATACATATATATTATATTTAATAATTTAATATATTTTTAACATGTATGGGACTACCTGCCATCTAGAGGAGAGGTTGGGGGGAAGGAGGGCAAAAGTTGGAACAGAAGGTTTTGCAAGGGTCAATGTTGAAAAACTACCCGTGCATACTTTTTGTAAATAAAAAGCTATATAAAAAATTCCCCTTGGCCTCCAGAATAAGATATAACCAAACTTACCCTAGCATTTAAAACCATGCACACTTATTTGCCATTTCCTTCTCCAGTTCATTTGATAGATGAGGAAACTGAGGAAAACAGGGTTAAATGACTTTGCCCTGGATCACATAGTTAATAAGTATCTAAGACCAGATTTGTCTTTCTGACTTCAAGCCTGGAACTCTATCCATTATGCCACTGTATATAGTATGCTTTGTATATATTTTCATCATTCATTAACTCATTCGTCTACTAAAAATTTATAAAGTACCTATTATATGCTAGGTATCAGGTCTAATGTTAAGGATATCTGCCCTGTTATCTCTCCTATTAGGTTGTAAGATCCTGTATTTTGCTTCTTTTTTGTATCCCCAGCACTTAGTGATGTGCCTGGTATGTAGTAGGTGCTTAATAAATGTTTATTGACCAATTACTCCCCTTCACATACTCTACAGTTCAGCTAGACTTCACCATCTAGCCATCTCATGTCTTCTTGGTGGTCTGCTTTTTCAGTGAATGTTTCCAGCTTTACAATCTTCTCCTTCTTCCTTCCTTAGCTTCCTTCAAGGCTCTGCTCAGCATTTCTCTGCCCTAACTCTGATCAAAACCATTTTCTTTATTTCCATCCATCCCTAGAGCACTTTGTTGGCCTCCCATTACTTTTTTACTAGTATTAGCCGTATCATTAGGTTGACTCCTCCCCTTCTGGAGGACAGGTGGTTTCTTGTTTGAATTTGAGGTTACTTAGCACATAGTTGAATCAATCTCTCTGAAGGCAAGTTACACATTTTATCTTTTAATATTCTATATGCTATTTATGTGCAGATGTGGGAGGATCCACAGGAAGGGGAACACTATACGATCGTGAATCAGCAAAGGTTTGCAACTTTAAGATTAAGGATGTTGACGGCTGGCACTTTGTGGTGCAGTGATTTGCCCAGGATTATATAACTATAACTAGTAGTCTGCAGCAGGACTAGAATCCTGATCTTAGATCATGCCCTTGACTCTTTCAACTCTGAAACTCCCATCATGGACCATTATTTCCAGTGGGTCCCTGCTATTTTCACCTTACTCTTCTCCAGTCACCATTTGGCTAGCTTTGTCATTACTTTGCCCACCCCTTACCTTGGTGCACTTCCTATTTCTTTTCAATTCTAGAATTATAGTTATCACAAAGGGAGTGCCTTCTGGGGAGCTTCCCCCTTCCAGAAGAGGTGAGATGACCCACTTATTATGGATGTCTAGAGAAGATCCCTGTTCAGCTCTCTTCAGCTGTAAATGCAACTACAAGAGCAGAGAGTCTGCTTTCATCTATGAGACTCTGAGCTGGTCCAAAGAACCTTGTATGGTAATAACAAAAAGAAAATTTCCTCCCCATGGGGTGCACTAGTTGTCTAGGTGGGGTAGGAGGTCTCATTGGTTCAAGCTGCCTCTTTAATATGCTCTTCTGCAGTCACTTTAGTGCTTTAAATTTACTAAATGCTCATCTTATGCAACTCTAGATTTGACAAATATTAGTCAATAGCGTGCAAATAAGAAAACTGAGTCTCAGAAAAGGAAAACAGATTTCTCTACTATCTTTCACTTAACAAACAAGGAAGCTGGGATTCCAATCCATTTTTTGAACTCCCTAAGGCCCAGTTTTCCCCACCATGCCCCATGATTTTCCAAGTGCTTCATGTACCAGATGGAAACAAAACGTTTTGCTCATTGACTGATCAGAGCCTTTATCATCTCCAACATTGCTAACATCTGGAGTCAGATTCTCCTTCAGTGGAAGCAGTTTGCTCCAAGTACAGTAAGCCTCTGGGGAAGTAGCATTCTCCTTTTCTTAGCCTGCAGTGTGTGAGGGTGAAATGAGTGGGCTGAGAGATCTATTTGGAGCATGATACTAATTACTCCAAGACTGGCTACATTCAAGTCAATTGAAAATAACATTTACTAAGCTTCAACAATGTGCAGGGCATTAGGGATTTTTTTTGGAGATCTTCTAGAATTGCTATTTCCTCTGTGTCGAGAATTCCTTGTGTGGAAATTCCTTCCAACTGGTGAAGATGTAAAGCAACATTAATATATTATAATAATTATAATAAATATGTAATATTTATATGGCATTTATTATGTGCCCAGAATTATTCTAAAAGCTTTATAAGTATTATTTTGTTTGGTCCTAATAATAAAGAGGTAGGTGCTATTATTATCTATATTTTTTAGATGAGGAAACAGGCCCACAGAGCTTTAAGTGACCCACCAGGATCACACGTGCAGCAAGTGTCTGAGGCAGATTTTAGCTTTTTTGTATTTTAGGATCTCAGAGAGTTACCTAGGTTACTGAGAGGATGGTCCAAGGCTAAATGTGTCAGGTAGCACTGTTTGGAATTTTATTGTTGTTGTTTTGATCCTCAAATATGACCCTCTCTCTATTATAACAGCCAGGGCAGCAAGGTAGTAAATTGATAGTGTGCCAGGCTTGGAGTCAAGAAGATGTGAGTCCTTAGACACTTATTAGCTGTGTGACCCTGGGCAAATTACTAAACTCTGTTTGCCTCAGTTTAGTCATCTATACAAGGAACTGGAGAAGGAAAGGACAAACCACTGGAGTATCTTTGCCAAGAAAACCTCAAATGGGAGTAGGTTCACAAAGGGTTGGGCATTTCTGAAACCAATTGAACTGGCTTTATGGTAGACTGCCTTTTGGTAGTGAGGTTATAAAGAAAGAGATGAATAATTCTGGCCCTCAGGGAGCTTACATTCTTCTGGGACAGCAATATTCTACTTAAATAGGTCTAAGATAAATAAATCTGAGAAGGAGGATAATTGGGAGTGTTAGGCTGCCCCCTGAGTTGCTCCTTGAGGGAAGCTAAGATTCTGAAGTGGTAGATGGGATGCATTCCAGATATGATGGGGAGAGGGATGGAATTTATGCAAAGACCTGGTGACTAGAAATGGAATCAAACCCAAAGCTTGGAGAATAAAGAGGAGACTAGTCTGATTGGAATCTAAAGGGTATGAAGGAGAGTGACAAGCAGTGAATCTGGAAAAGTAGTTTGGAATCAGGTTGTGAAAGGCTTTTAATGTCAAGCTGAGGAACTGGTATTTTATGCTAGAGAGAGAGAAATAAAGATTCTTGAGTGGGGGGAGAGGGAGGAGGAAGGGGAGTGACCTGTGTTTCAGAAGGATTATTTTTGTAGCTGTGTGGATAATCAGACAGTAGAGGGGGAGAAAGGGACTGGAAGCAAAGGGACCCAGTAAATAGGAGACTCTTGTAATAGTCCAAGTGAGAGGTAGCAAGGTTCTGAATTATGTTGGTAGAAAAATGAATGGAGAAAGAGGAAACAGATAGGTATAATATGACAGATTAGAATTTAAAATTGTTTGGACATAAAGGATGAGGAAGAATGAAAAGCTAAGGGGGGCCATTAGATTGCCCTTACATGTGACTAGAAGGATGAGCTTGAGTCTACAGTTTACCAAAACCCCTAGATTTTATTTATTTATTGATATATGAACTATAGCTAAGCTGGAACATAATGGATATAACATTAGGCTTGGAATCAGGAAGACTCATCTTTCTGAGTTCAAATCTGGCCTCAGATATTTAGTAATTGGGCAAGTTACATAACCTCTTCCTCAGTTTCTTTATCTGTAAAATGAGCTGGAGAAGGAAATGACAAAGCATTTCAGTATCTTAATGAAGAAATCCTTAGTCAGACACAGACTGAAAAAAAATTGCTGAATGACACACACATGCACTATCTCTGTACTTATATTTGTACTGTTAATTGTTTTGACCCAATTGTAGGATTTAATATTTATCCTTATTTATTTGTATCTTGTTATAAGTGGCCTATTATTTTAGGTTGTTGAGATCATTTTAGATCCCATTCAGGTTTTAAATCCTGTGTGCTAATAACTGTCTCTAGTTTTGATTCATCCCCAAATTTTTAAGTACAATAACCATTTCTAACAATGAGCCATTTCTACCAAGAGCATCATTGGTAGAAATGTGGAAAAGAACAGGCTCATGGAATGTGGTCAAAAGAAGGCAATCTGAGTGATAAGCTTGAAACAACACTTTCTGGCCTCCCTGGCATCCTTCAGGTTTACACAATTAGGCAGGGATGAGGAAATCAATAATGGACTGCAGGAAGGATGGAGTGAGGATGGAATAAAGGTATTCCATCCTCACTCCATCCTTCCTACAAAGGAGGAAAGGTTATGAAGGAATGATGACATACTAAAATAGCAGTATGGGGTTTGACACCATTGCTTCCTGATAAGGTGAGTTGAAAGCAAAATGGTACAATGGAGAATGTAGGACACATGGAATGATTAAGTTTCCATTGAAGCAAGAAGGGAGAAGAAAAGTTGATTGAAAAGTTTAAGGAAATAAGGGTTTTGGGGAAGTAGATCAAGCATTCCAAAGTACACCAAATGGGCTAACTTTCCAACATGGCTGATGTGAATTAGATCAAGTCTAACAATAAGGTTGATTGGAATAGGAACAGAAGATTCAAGTAGAGGTCTATTCTATATTCTTGCTAAGACTTTATAACTGGACCGGCGTAGGTCAGGCAGAGGTCTTGTTTTCATTTTACAGATGATGAAATTGAACCTAGAAACCTTAAATGACTTGCTCACCTCAATTGAAGGTTTTTTCCCAGTAGGTCATGTTGTTTATTGGTCTTAACTTTCCCAAACCCCAATTTATCATCTTCTGTGCCCTTTCATTCTGCCACTCATATCTGTGACAGTTCTTCCAGTGAATGTATATCAACTGATGTGGGCAAGATTGTTGGATTTTTAAAAGATCTTCATCACTTATCTTTTTTGATTTCTTTTTTAAAGGCCCCAGGTCTATGACCAGAGAAAAAGTTCTCTCCTACCCACTTTCTTCTCCTAGTGATTTTATTATCTTATGACTCATCGCAAAGATATTTCTTTAAGAAATTATCTTCAGGACTCTGAGGACGGGAAGAGTTGTTTTCTTCACACTTCATTTCCATTCAATGCAATTCTGACAATATTTATAAAACCTTATTGAGAGAACATTGTGTTAGGGCTGGAGATGAGACTGAGGATGGTTAGGTGGGTGCAGTGGGCTGCAAGAGATACAAACATAAATGTCTGGGTTCTTGGCCATATTGAAATTTCTCACTCCTTGTGCTGGTCACCATGGCTGCGTCTAATCTCTCAGGTCTAGCTCATAAGCCAAGGCCGCAGTAGAGAGCAGCAATCAGGTTCTGTCCTGTAAAGGCCTCTGGCATTTAATCAGTGTTAAAGAATAATGGGGTTGTAGCTGCGGCTCATGTTTACTTAGTGCTGCTCAAAGTCAAATGTTGAAGCTCCTAGGAGAAGATGCTTTAAAAAAAAAAACGGATCATTTGGCAATGGGAATGATAAATTGCTCCTCCAGAGTAGCTTACCCCTGCTGTACAGCCAGTTGTAATCACCCTTGTTAGTAGAAGACTAGCAAATCCTGCCACTTCTTTAACCATTAACCATCCTGAGAAGCTTTGGCACACACTGCTTTGCTACTGTTAATTGCCTGTTACCAGGGAATCTGTAAACAAGTGAGATGTCATTGCTGGCTCTCTCAAATCCAAGACAATCCTCTTTTTCTTTAAATTTGTTCCCAATCCTTTGGAGTAGGTTCAATGGCATCTTCTTCTCTGTCCTTTTCTGTCTCTAGTCAGTCCACGTTATGTCTGATCAATCCATCTAAATCACCAGCATGGTGCCAGGCGTGAGGTTTATGCCAAAAGAGGATCCGGTGGAAGAACTGGGCATGTTTGGTCTGGAGAAGAGAAGACTTAGTTGGTGACATGATAGCTTTTTCAAGAATCTGAAGTGGTGTCATGGGGAATAAGGATAATACTTGTTTCTGGGTCATCCCAAAGTATAGAATTGGGAGGAGTAACAGTTGAAGAAGATGGGTTTTGGCTTGATATCAAGAAAAACTTCAATTAGAAGTATCCAAAAGTGGAGTGGGAATTTTTTTGAGTGGATTTCCCCCTCATTGTAGGTCTTCAACAAGGTACTGGATTTAGTGGGTCTATTTAGAGAGATTTATTATTCAGGCATACCTTGGATCAAATGACCCTTCTGATCCCTTCAAATCTTGAGATTCTGTGATTCTATGATCTCAGAGTTGCAAGCCCCCATTTCCTTTTTTTTTTTTTCCTTTTGGAGTCAGATTGAGCCCGGAATTAGGAACACTTGAGTTCAAATTTTTTCTCAGACACTTACTAGCTGTGTGATCCTGGAAAAGTCACTTATCTCTGACTGCCTTAGTTTCCTTACCTATAAATGAAAACATCTTCTTCCCAGGGTTATTGTGAGGATAAAATGAGATAATGTGTATATAGCACATTGAAAACATTAAATCATATACATAAGTTTTTATATATAAATATTATTATTATTGTCATTGTTATATAGAATGGTCACGCAGCCATGGTGACCAACACAAGGAGTGGGAAGTTTCAATATGGCCAAGAACCCAGACATTTATGTTTGTATCCCTGCAGCCCACTGCACCCACCTAACCACTCTCAGTCTCATCTCCAGTCCTAACACAATGTTCTCTCAATAAGGTTTTATAAATATTGTCAGCATTGCATTGAATATGATTTTTGTCTGGAACACTATAGCAGGCAAAGGATTGGGGTTTATTCAATAGCAAGCACCATATGGCAAAGAATTGGAAATTGAAGGAATGCCCATTAAACAAGTTGCGATATTAGAATGTAATGGTATACTATTGTGCTATAAGAAATGATGAGCAGTTGGATATCAGAAAAACCTGGAAAGACTTATATGAACTGATGCTGAATGAAATGAGAAGAACCAGGAGAATATCATTTACAGAAACAGCAATATTGTGTGATGATCAACTATGATTGATTTAGCCCTTCTCAGAATACAATGATCCAAGACAAATTCAAAAGACTCATGCTGGAAAATGCTATCTACATTCAGACAAAGAACTGATGGACTTTGAATGCATACTGAAGAATTCTGTTTTCACTTCTATATTTATTTTTTCCTTTTGACTTGTTTCTTCTTTCAAAAATGACTAATATGGAAATATGTTTTATGCTTATCATCTTTGGAAGGGAAGAGGAAAAGAAGGATGGGAGGGACAAAATTCAGAATTGAAAATTTTATTAAAATTTACGTTAAAAATTATCTTTACATATAATTGGAAAAAGTGAAATATTATTTAAATAGTGAGCATGGTAACCAAAAACTTTTCTGTACTTCTAGGATGAGAGATTCCACAACTTTTCATAGCCATGTCCTGCTTTTAAGTTCTTATTGATTTTTGACATTGCTTTACTACTTAATTAGATCATTTTGTTCATTCAAACCACATCTTTTCTTATTCTGTCCTTGGAAGAATGGGAAAGACAGTCTTTAAAAGCACAAGGGACACAGTAGGTTTTAAGAAATACTTGTTAACTTGATTTAATTATTTTCTCACTCCAGGGAAAGGATGAACCTGAAAGACAGCAATTTGTAAGGGTGGATCCAATTCTGCTTAAACAGAAGTTTGGCCTAAGTCTGAAAAGAGAAACTTAATTGGCTAAGAGCAGGAAATAGGTACTGGTAGGACAGGCTTTTCATTTTGGGGTGAAGCCTTCACCTTTATTTCCAATGAGATCTAACATGTAAAGTGTTTTGAAAACCATAAAATGCTATATAAATGTTAATGATTATTATTTTTGTGATGTTTGTTATTTTGTTGAAGGGTTGTGAATTCCCAGAACATCCCCTATTTTTATTCAAATCTAAATCCCAAATCAGTCATGTAGAAATTATTGTTGTTACCCACCATGTTGGATTGGATAGTGGTACAAGTATTGAGAATTTTACTGAGTCCCTCTCTGGAATTAGTTCTCTGCCCTAATCATTTATTCTTAGAATTTACTTCTAGGAAAGTTTATTTCTGGTGCTGTTGGTTCTGCTGGTCTCCTTTGTCTGCTGACCAGTGCGTGCTTTCAAATTATTTCCCTTCCATGCTAAGTCAAGCTTAGTGGCAGCAGCTGAAGTAACAGCAAAACCTTCTATCTCAGTAGTTAGTTAAGGCTGGAAAGAGGGAGAGAGAGAGAGAGAGAGAAAGAAAGAGAGAGAGAGAGAGAGAATGAGTGAGTTCCTGTGTAAAAAGACATTTCCTCAGTTAAAAGAGTAGTGACATAAAAATATAGAAGGTGATTGATAATAGTAACTACTTGCTATGAGTCAACCATTGAACCTATGTATAATGTTATTGTTTCTATTTGTTACTGAGATATATTGGATGAGACCATAGGTTGGATGGAAGCCTTGTATTGTTCAGAAAACATGCTAAACCTCTAAATTAGATACATCACACTATCTTCAGGATGTTCTACTCTTTTTAGTGGAACACTAACTTTCTGGTCTGGACAACAAGAAGTTTGTCGAATTAGAATGAAAAAATATCCTCCATATCAAATCTAGAGTGACTTGGGGTTTGAATTTTATCTATGAGCAATTCATTTTGCTTTCCTAAGCCTCAATGTCCCTATTCATAAAATAGAATAATAAAATGCATAGCACTTGTGACAGTGAAATGTAAAACTTGTTAGGAACTTTAAAGTGCTGCATTCATGCTAGATGTAGTATAATGACTAAAGAGTCTCAAGAGAGCCTTTCTGAGTCCACCTTTAGGCATTAAAACTAAATCTAGTTTTGTGTGGCACTCTTAAAAGTAAGTGTTTCTTCTAAGACCTACTTTCATCTGAAGGAGCTGAGATGGGCAGACATTCAGATTATTGCCCAATGTTTCAGACTGAGAAAAGATTGCTCCCCTATTCTGTAGCATTTGGCTGGAGTTTCTGAATAAGAACTAGCCACCACCAAATGCCATTTCTAGAGGAGGGTTAAACAGGATTTAAGACCTCCCTTCCTGAAAGAAAAACATTATTATTATTATTTTTGCTGAGGCAATTGGGGTTAAGTGACTTGCCCAGGGTCACACAGCCAGGAAGTATTAAGTATCTGAGATCCAAATTTGAACTCAGGTCCTCCTAACTTCAGAGCTGGTGCTCTATCCATTTTGCCACCTGGCTGTCCTGATAAATTTATTTTTTTAAACTCACCTTTACCACCTGCCAATTAATCTTATGAAGTTATTTCCATTTATAAAAACCTTTCCTCTTAATCTGACTTTTATTTATTTATTCATTTTTGCCTGGCACACTTGACCTTTATTAAGCAGTGAGCAGTGAAATTAAATTTAAGAGACATTGGAACATCCTTTAGACTGAACATTTGCAGTCGACTGAGAGCCAACTGTAGCCATATTGTTTATTTATAGAGCTCCTATCGATTTATGGATTTCACTTTTTAAAAATACCCATCCCATACCCTCTTTGTTTAATTACATATCTGGGCCTTCAGTTTATTTATTTAAGAATACAGTTCTGGTTATAAAAAAAACAGATTTCCCCCTCCTATATATGTAGTTTTGCTTTATTACAGATGGTTTCTTTTTGCCTTGTTTTATAGATGTTGGATTGCATGTGTGTTATTGGATTGGACAGCTTCAGGCATGAAGACTAAGCAAGGGAAGATAAATTAGGTTAAATTAGAAAAAAAAATTATCAAAAGGAAGAGATTAGTACATATGAAAAGTTAAAGAAGCTTGCTTAGAAGGCTGGAATTAGAGGAGAAGCCAGATTTGAAATCTTGGGAAGGGGAGATCCTAGAAGGGAAGCTACCTATTTCAGGGAGGGTACTTGATGTAGTCGGAAAAGTTTGGACTTGGAATATGAACATTTGGAAGACCTCATTTTACCATTTATTAGTCACGTGACTTTGGGATAATTAATTCATCTCTCTGAGTTTCAATTTCCTCATCTGTGAAATAGATGTTAGATTAGATAATCTCTAAAATCTTTTCCAATTCTCATGTAATATGATCTGTGAATGGCTCCAGCTATTGACATGGTAATATAATAATGACAGTTCACATTTCTCCAGTGCTAAGGTTTACAGAGGGCTTTCCTCATTATAACACTAGGAGGTAGGTAGCACAAATATTATTAGTCTCATTTTACATATGAGTCAACTGAAGCTAGGAGGGATTAAATGGCTTACTTTTAGTTATAGAACTAATAATAGATTGAGCTGGGATCAGGACTTACCTCTTTGGACTACAGGTTCAGTTTCTTTGAGTAAGCCCACATGCTTCTGATTATCACTGCCACTCACCCTTTCTTGCTCTGTGATTCTGCCATCAGAAAACACATTTTCACTTTGGAGACCTAATTCTTCACTAGGTTTTACAATTATTGCATTAGTTTATAGGGACAGATGTCCCTGCTTTTTCTACACACTATATTTCTTATGACTATATCTTCCTCCTCATAGTATCAAAAGATAGTGCTATAGGTATAGGGCTGAAAGGGAAAAAAGAGATGATTTAGTACAAACCTTATATTTTCTAGATGACTAAGGCACATGGTCAGTGGATGAATTGACCTGAGGGCCTCTTCCCACTTTACTATTACTTCTCATAATGCCATAGCTTTGTATTAGGACCTAGTGAATTCTCCCCCATTTTGAGACCCTTATTTTATACAGTTCCCCCTCTTCAGTTATTTTTTACTACAAATGCCAAGGTGGTCTTTCATGTTGACCAAGACAAAGGGCTCTGGTCACCCTGGTAACCCTGAAAATGATGTCCGAGATATTTGCTCTCTATTTCGAAGTTCTTCATCAGTTATTCCTTGTTTGCCTCTTCTTATCTCTATATCCCCTGCTTCTGCCCTTTACTTATCTTAGTAGCTCTTATTTAATGGAATTGCCCCCCTCTTGCCTCTGGGCCTGCT
The DNA here is from genome assembly GCF_902635505.1 of Sarcophilus harrisii. Classification (NCBI taxonomy): domain Eukaryota; kingdom Metazoa; phylum Chordata; class Mammalia; order Dasyuromorphia; family Dasyuridae; genus Sarcophilus; species Sarcophilus harrisii. Next base: position 49,612,572 of record NC_045429.1, read on the forward strand.
TCCAAGCTGTGGCATAATGACTGGAATTCCTTTCCTTGGGATCTGCCAACTGTTTTGCCATCATTACAGCAGCTCCAGAAATCACTCTTTCTACTGGAATATCTTCCTGGCTGATTGAAGGAAAGGCTGTGATTTCCCCTCAGTCAACCCTTTTAGAATAATACCTGTCCTCCTCTCCCTACCTCTTGTAGCCATTATAGCTTTTGTCTGATGTGATTTAATCTTCTTGTTAAGAGTCAATCTGTTGTTTTCTACATGTAAGGCTATTTTCTTATTCCCCTTGGAGGGTAGGAACTGTGTGTCTAAATCATGATACAATGCAACATTTATTAAGTATCTAGAGAGCAGCATTGTGCTAGGCAGGAAATTGGAGTGATACAAAGACATACTGTTGTCCTCATGGAGCTCCTGATCTGGGAAGACAGGTTGTACACAAATATAATACAAAATGATCATGATATTATACACGGCAACAACAAGATTATATGATGATCAATTCTGATGGACGTGGCTCTTCTCAACAATGAGATGATTCAAACCAATTCCAATTATTCAGTGATGAAGAGAACCATTTACACCCAGAGAGAGAGGACTGTGGGAACCGAGTATGTTCCACAACATAGCACTTTCAGTCTTTGTGTTGTTGTTTGCTTGCATTTTATTTTGCTTCTCTTTTTTTTTTCTTGTGTGGCACCATAATTGTATAAATATGTATGCATATATTGGATTTAACATATGTTGGACTACTTGCCATCTAGGGGAGTTCGTGGGGGAAGGGGAGGGAATTGGAACACAAGGGTTTGCAAGGACTAATGTTCAAGAATTGCCCTTCATATGTTTTGAAAAAAAAAAAAGCTTAAAAAAATAAAGAGCATAGGTTTTAGCAAAAATCCTTAGTTGTTTTTTTTTTTTTTGTTTTTTGTTTTTTTATTTAATAGCCTTTTATTTACAGGATATATACATGGGTAACTTTACAGCATTAACAACTGCCAAACCTCTTGTTCCAATTTTTCACCTCTTACCCCCCTACCCCCTCCCCTAGATGGCAGAATGACCAGTAGATGTTAAATATATTAAAATATAAATTAGATACACAATAAGTATACATGACCAAAACGTTATTTTGCTGTACAAAAAGAATCAGACTCTGAAATATTGTACAATTAGCTTGTGAAGGAAATCAAAATGCAGGTGTGCATAAATATAGGGATTGAGGAATTCAATGTAATGGTTTTTAGTCATCTCCCAGAGTTCTTTTTCTGGGCATAGCTAGTTCAGTTCATTACTGCTCCATTAGAAATGATTTGGTTGATCTCGTTGCTGAGGATGGCCAGGTCCATCAGAACTGGTCATCATATAGTATTGTTGTTGAAGTATATAATGATCTCTTGGTCCTGCTCATTTCACTCAGCATCAGTTTGTGTAAGTCTCTCCAGGCCTTTCTGAAATTATCCTGTTGGTCATTTCTTACAGAACAGTAATATTCCATAATATTCATATACCACAATTTATTCAGCCATTCTCCAACTGATGGACATCCATTCAGTTTCCAGTTGTTAGCCACTACAAAAAGGGCTGCCACAAACATTCGTGCACATACAGGTCCCTTTCCCTTCTTTATAATCTCTTTGGGATATAATCCCATTAGTAACACTGCTGGATCAAAGGGTATGCACAGTTTGATAACTTTTTGAGCATAGTTCCAAACTACTCTCCAAAATGGTTGGATTCGTTCACAACTCCACCAACAATGCATCAATGTCCCAGTTTTCCCACATCCCCTCCAACAATCATCATTATTTTTTCCTGTCATCTTAGCCAATCTGACAGGTGTGTAGTGGTATCTTAGAGTTGTCTTAATTTGCATTTCTCTGATTAATAATGACTTGGAGCATCTTTTCATATGACTAGAAATAGTTTCAATTTCTTCATCTGAGAATTGTCTGTTCATATCCTTTGACCAAAAAATCCTTAGTTGTTAAAAAAAATGATCATAATAAATACATATAGGTGTTTCTGCACAAAATGCTTGACTGTGCCTAGCGTAGTGGCCCATATTCAGTACTTAATAAAGGTTGATGATTGGAGAGCTAGAACTTGGGTGATGACCTATGATTCATGCTCTCAGGCTCAAGTGACCTTGAAGAAATCATTGGACTTATGTGTTTTTTTTTCCTCTGTTGAAGGAGCATGGCATAGGTGCCTATATCTCTTTACCAAGGATTAATTGTCTAAGGATTGTAAATGGTTTGAAAAGCTTTGCTGATACAGAAGATGATTCTTCCCTTGTTATTATCCAGGAAGTTAAACTATTTGGCCAAGCTGGATGGGTCAATTTTTAGCTAAATCAATTGTGAGTTTTACCCCTGAAATTCATTGAAAGATGAGCCTGCTCCATTATTAGCCTCCTCCTCTTACTTTTCTCCCTCTCCATTCTTCCTCCCACCTCCCCTCAACACATATATACTCAAACACATTCTGGGAGTGTTCTGTTCAGTAGAACAAACATTTATCTAAGTGTTTCCTTGTGGGCAGGAACTCTAGTGGGCGTAGATGACATGAAAACAAGAAGGGGAAACAGTTCCTGCCTTCAGGGAGCTTCCATTCTGATGTTGGCCAGCCTAGAATAGTTTCCCACCTGCATCCTTGCCCTTAGTTTTGTAACCATCATTCATTTTCAGGTCTTTTCCCCTTGCAGAAAAGAATGTGCTCATATTTCTTGGCCTGCATATATAACTCTTGTTTTCTGATCTGTTACATGATACCAGCAAGCTGGATAATATGGTGCAAATTGGAACTCCAGCAGAGGCAGAACAGGACTGAGCTGAGAAGATTATTCATTTTTTTCTGTTGAACCAGAGCTTAAGCTCTGATCCGTGAAGGGATTTTCCCCTCCACCCCCTTTTATTTTGGCAAGATTATAAAGTTCACTAAGACCAAAAGGCACTGATGTAACTGAGTGACTTAGCTCACATCTCCCAGAAGAGAGGTTGCTTTCTCATGTTGTTGTTCAGTCTTTTCAACCATGTTTGACTCTTTGTGATTCCATTTGGGGTTTTCTTGGCAAAGATACTGGACTGGTTTGTTATTTCTTTCTCCAGCTCATTTTACAGATGAGAATACTGAGGCAAGCAGATTAAGTCACTTGGCTAGTGTTATGGAGATAGTAAGACTGCATTTGAATGTCTGACTCTAGGCTCTATTCACTGAGCCACCTAGCAACCCTTCTCACATATTACCTAGACTCAAACAGAGTTTTGATTCTTGGAGCATATTTGTTGTACAATCATGTTTCGTGTTGTGTGTGTGTGTGTGTGTATGTGTGTGTGTGTGTGTGTGTGCAAACTATTTTCCATACAGCTGCCAAATTAATATTCTATGAGCACATTACTGACCAAATCAATCCCTTGCTTAACAGATTTCAGTATCTCCCTTTTGCCTTTAAGATAAAATAAAATAAAAATTTTTCTGTTTAACCCTTTATGGTCTGATCCTGGCTCTTTTTTCCAAATGGATTACAAATGACTTTCCCTCATTCACTTTATACTCCAGCCAAACTTGCTATTCCTTATTATGACATGTTCTTTCTCCTCATTCCCTTGTCTCAGAACTCATGGATCCTCCCAGCATCCATGCCCGCACCACTTTCTCCAAGAGGCCCTTCCTGACTTCTCCAGTTCTTAGTGCCTGCAGTCCACCACTATTTATTTTGCATCTGTTCTAGATTACCCCTAGTGGCATCCCATCACCTCCAGGATCAAACACCAATAATTCTGTTTGGCATTCAAACTCTTCATGATGTAGCCTACCTTTCTTATACCTTACTCTCCATCCTGTGCTCTTCAATCCAGGGACTGGCCTCCTGAGGTCAATGAGCAAGATCCTCCATCTCTCACCTCTGAGCACATTGTCTCCCATACCTGGAACGCTCTCCCTTCTCATCTCCACCTCCCAAGCTCCCTGGCCTCCTTTAAGTCCCTTACACTAAAGTCTCATCTTCTACAGTAAGTCTTTTCCCAACTCTTCTTAATTCTAGTGCCTTTCTCCTCAGTATTTCTTATTATCCTACTAGTGCTATGCTTTACATGTTTGCTTGTTGTCTTCTTCATTGGATTATAAGCTCCTTCTTTTGCCTTTTTTTTTTTTAGTACCCCCAGTGTTTAGCACAGTGTTGCTATGTTTGAGGCCCTTAATGCATTATTCCTGACTGACTGACTACTGGTCAGTCCTCCACAAATTCTCTGGGAGAATGTAAGATCCTTTAAAGCTGGTATTTTCTCACTTTTGGGGGCTTTATCCTCAGGGCCTGGAACAGTGCTAGCAAACAATAGGGGATTAACAAATGCCTGTCTTCAGTGCTTAGTGCAGAATGACAAATATTAGAAGTTTAATAAATGACTGTCTTCTATGCCTAGCACATTGCTGGCAAGTAACAGGTGTTTAACAAATAGTTGTCTTCAATACCTAGGACAGTGTTGGCAAATAATGAGTGTTTAATAGATGCCTGTTATCAGTGCCTTACACAGTGCTGGCAAATAATAAATGCTTAATAAATGTCCATTTTCAGTGCCTTTCACACTCTTAACAAATAACTAGTACTTAATAAACACCTATTGATTGCTTGATTCAGTGAACCCAACTGTAAGAGGCCTAGGAACAATGTATCATATAGAGATCTGGTGGATCATGTTCTAGGAGAGCTAAAAAATGGTGCAGCCTGGTAATTTATGTGAACCAATTAAATATTGGGAAGTCTTGTTTAATGTTTCTCCAGTTCCTCTCATTCAACTCAAATCAAAAAAGTCGTCAAAAAAAAAAAAAGTCCATCAGTGATGGAGAGAGCCGCTGCATCTAGGGAAAGGACTATGGGGACTGAGTATGGATCACAACATAGTATTTTCACTTTTGTTGTTGTTTGTTTGTGTTTTGTTTTCTTTCTCATTTTTTTTCTTTTTTGATCTGATTTTTCTTGTGCAGCATGATAAATGTGGAGATACATATAGAAGAATTGCCCATGTTTAACATAAATTGGATTACTTGCTGTCTAAGGGAGTGGGCGGGGGAAGGGAGGAAGAAAAAAAATTGGACACAAGGTTTTGCAAGGGTGAATGTTGAAAACTACTTATGCATATGTTGTGAAAATAAAAAGCTTTAAAAAAAAAGTCCATCAAATGCTTTGTGCTCAGTAATCCCATCTCTCTAATGTGCTCAGCAATCCCATCTCTCCAAGTGACTGTAATAGGATCATTTGTTTATGACTTAAAGGGAATTTGGAGGTCATCTAATTCAACCACCCTCTGTTTATAAATGTGGAAAGTGTGCCCCAGAAAGGTGAACTATTTACTCAGTATGATGCAGGAAGTGATAGAGAAGGGATTCAAGCCAAGTTTATTTTTCTTCCATTGGACTATACTGCCTCTATCAGGTGACTAGTCTCTAGAAGTTTCAGAGTTGGTATGGATTAGAGGAAAGGACTTAGGACAACTCAAGTTTCCTGATTCCAAGTCCAGTCTTGGCTAGGCCATGAATAGTATGACCTTGGGCTATGTAGTCTCTCTCTGGGTCTCAGTTTCCTCATCTATAAAATGGGAGCATTGGACTGGATAATCTCTAAGCATCCTTAAAAGACCTGACTGTTCAATGAAAGACCTAAATGTTCTATGTTCTCAAGCCTGGATCTCATACACTTTCTTTCCAGGTTTATGTACTTAAATTGTAACAAGGCACTAGGATTTATTGAAATGTTAGAGTTTTCTCTTCTTGTTGCACTTCTATTTATCACAGGCTTTCCTGTCCATTCAGGATGGATTCCTGATTCTTTTCATGTAGGTAGTAGGGTCTCCCTTTATGTACTCTGTGCTCTTAATGGCTGAGTCCAGAGAAGTAGAAGAATCCAAGTTGAGAGGAAGATCATTTTAATACCCCAAAATTCTCTCAGGACATTGCATTAGGGAGATCTGGTTAACCAGATGGTTCTGGGAGAGATACTGGGAACATTCTTCTTCATCAATTCCATAATCAAGGACAGAGGGATTGGATATTGTGGTGGAAAGAGCCTGGGTTCACCTCCTATCTCTGTCGCAACTTGTGTGGACCTCCCAGCCTCAGTTTTCTCATCTGTGAAATGAGGCGGTTGGATTAAATGGGGATCCAGACTTTCTTCCACATCAAAATTATTTAACTTTGGTTTGTATTTCTCATTCTGCTCCCTTGTAACTTTGGATTAATCTCTCTGCTCTCATTTTCTTCTTTTGTTAAAAATAAAAATAAAATAAAACCTTGCTTCAATCACTTTTTGTAAAATAAAGGGAATTGGGTTAGATAATCTCTAAGGCACTTCTAGGATCTAAAATTCTATAACTAGGAGATAAAACTCCAATCGAGAAGATATTCCATTTAATTAAATAATTCTTTTTTTAAAATTAGCATCTTATTTTTTCCAATTACATATAAAGACAATTTTTAATATTCATGAAAACCTTTTTTTTGAGTTCTTTATTTTCTCCCTCCATCCCTCACTCTACCCCTCCCTAAAAAGAGTAAGCAGTTTGATATAGGTTATCTATGTGCCTTCATGCAAGACAAATTTCCATGTTAGTCATGTTGTAAAAGAAGAAACAGATTTTGATTAAAGTTCCACTTATGTGCTGAGAATGGTATTAGCCACTGGGGAAACAGTTACTACTTATGTTGTAACTTTGGTCTTCTATAGCTATAGCTATCAGTGTTTGTGAATTCTCATGAACATAAAGAAATATAAAATTTAGAGATGATATACAACTGCAGGAATTAGAAGGAAGCAAATTGGTTAATTTTCATTTGCTAGATCTGTCATTAAAGTTAATTAACTATTTATACATCCGTGGATATTCTCAAAGAATTCATTGGGCATTGGGTTTTAACTGTTCAATCAGCAAAAAATCGATAAGCTAAGTAAATGCATCGAATTATGCTGAGCAGCTTAAGGAGAAATAAAGGCTGATGAGCCATAATTTTTGACTTCTAAGATCTTAGGGTCTTAATGCCTAAAACAATAAGAAAGCACAAAAAGGCTGTTGTGAACGACTAAATTGTGTGATGCTGTTGGCTAAAAGTGCTGTGATAATCTCATCTTTCAGTGCTCCTGATGCGTGTCCTGTAAAGGAATGGATCCTCTTTATGAACTTTTGTGGCTGTTGGAGATGGGAATGCACTCTCTGATGTACCCTTAGTGGAAAGGGGAAAGCTATTAAGATGGGGGCCACATGGTTATATGTGGGAAGAGTTAGCAGCAGGTTGGCTTCTGAATAGATTATGATGGTTCACAACTAAAGAGCTGAGGAGGGCAAGGCTAAAAAGCAAGAAAAATCACCAACGGCAGAGGAAGTTTGGTTCATTCATTTGTTTCTGCTGGGTGATGATGGGAGTCTAAGATCAAACATTTGGAATGTTACCTCTTCTAGTTAGAAAGGGGGGCAATGTAATATAATGTACACCTGCAGCATGGAAGATCTGGGGCCAAATCCTAGTCTATCACTTATTAGCCTTGTGATTTTTTTTTTTTTAACAAGGGGCTTTTACAAGTTGAACTTGATCAGTTGCTTGCTTAGGAACACTTTAAAGGCTTACAATGTGCTCTTTCTGTGCTAAGTACTACCTGTCCTCCTTATTAGCTGTGTGACGCTGACCAAGTCACTTGACTATTCTTTGCCTCAGTTTCTTTATATGTAAAATGAGGATGATAAGAGTATCTACAATCCAGGATATTTGTAAAGTGATTTTAAAATTTTAAAGAGCTATATAGAACTACTATTATTACTATCAGTACAATTATGATTACTACTACCATTTGAAGAGTAGAAAAAAATTTTTAATAGACCATCTTATGTTAACTCATGGGTACTATAATCCCATCCTTGGAACTTCTCTTTTTCTCAGGACTTAGACACGTGCCAGTTCATTCATTGCAGCAATGTCTTGACTCTTTTTACTTGAAACCAGTATCTGGGGTCATCTCTTTGACTTGTATAGTAGCACTCCTTTCTAAGGAAGGCATTGTCTTGCTTTTAGGCATTTAGATACCATAACCTTAAATGAACTATTTTGCCCTGGAACAGATGAATATCATACTTGGGCTGCAGTCTCCCAGAGAAATTATCACTTCCTTTCCTAAGATTTCATTGTCATCACTCTGGGGCTCAGGGGTTAGTTCATATCTGCTCCTCCCTTTTCAGGGTTATCATCACCCAGTCTCTCCAGGAGAGAATACTTCTTTGTGTATGTGAAATCTCAGCTTGTTCCCATGATAAAATGGTGGATGTTGTGGAGAGCTAAGGAGAATCTTGATTGGAAGAAAATTACCTTCCTTATATTTTATAATCACTTTAGCCAGATCTCCCAAGAATAGAGGGAGGAGGAACTAGGCTAGTTGTAAATTGGGATCCAGATTAATGAACTTTCCAATATGAAAGTGGTGACTCCATCTCACATACCAGATATGGCCACTGGTTTTATTAGGCAATGCGGTTGAGTTCTGGGCTTGTGTCCTCATGAACGAGATGTGGTAAGCACAGGGTCACTAAATTGTAGTTCTTCCAGAAATGTTGACCTTGTTCTATCTTATTATAGACTTCTAGAGGATAGCCATGTAAGTGTTATATCTCCTGCTGGAAACCTGGCCATTTCTGGAATTGGGGCATTTGATTGGAAGTTCTGAGTGGATGTGTGACTCACAGAACTGAGCATTAGGCTGGTATTGTAATTAGAGGTCTGAAAGTAGCCCACTTTGTGACCTGTTGTTTTTAAATAGGAATAAGCATTCTCCCCTCCCTTCTAAGCCTGAGAGAATCACTAATAAGGCATCCATTTTCTAATCAGAAATGTTATCTATGTGCATAGGCCATGTAAATGCCAAATTATAATAATAGAGAATGCTGTCCTGGGATTTGTGGTAGGGCCACCCAAACCTCATCCCAGACCAAGGAGCTTGCTGCTTAGAGCCAGGTTTTAAGCTCACTTGACAACTCCAGCTTGACCTATTGAGAAATCCTTTGCTTGAATCATACAGATGGTTCTGAGCTCTCTGCAGGACTTTATCCAAGTCCATTGGTCCTGTCATTTATCTCCTGCTTGGGAGCCAACTTTCCTCAGACACCCCACATCCCCAACAAGAATCATAGAATCCCTGATTTTCAGAATTGCCAGGGACCACAGAGGCAATCTAATCCAACCCCAGACAGATTTCCAGTTCCTCCTCCCCTGGCTCTTACCGCTATTTTTCTTAACTTTCTGTTTATTTGTATAGCCTTCCTTGAAAATGCTAAAATAACAGTTGTAATTCTGGCATCAAGATGAGGGTGTTTCTTGGGTGAGGGCCGTCTGCGCCTTTCCTGTATCCAGTACTGTTTGTTTAAGTACACCAGGAAGAAGGCAATAAAACAACACACTGATCTGGGAGGTCCATGGCCCTTCAGAAGGCACAGTTACTCTGGGATTCTCATGATAGCAGCCTTCAGGCTTGGAGATTATCATTTTTATCACAATGTTTAGTCTCTCAGATTTTTCTAGCAGTGGGATGCTCTGATTCCTAGAGGCATGTTATGGTAGGAGAGGAGAGGAGGGCTCAGAGATATATTAATAAGTCACCAAGTAGCTGACATGAGGGGCTTGGGTAAGAAGTGTGGGAATATCACGAAGGTCAGGAAGAGCGGCATCTCTGTTGTGGCAGAGCGGAGAGCCAAGCTGGCAGCCAAGCCTATTTGCCGCCTGCTGTCTTGATTTAAATTTTCCCAGCATCTGAGATGCCATGTGATGGAGTGGACAAGAGCCAGAGCTATGCTTGTGCCCAGTGAAATCTGAGCAGACTCTCAGGCAAGATATTTAAACAGCCCTGGGAGGATAGGAAGGGTCAGAGTCAGAAGGGTCATTCTTGGTGGTATGGAGGAAATCACCAGATATTGTTTGGGCTGAGCATCCTGAAAAGCTAAGAGTGTTCTCCCTATGTAAGCTGATGGTATAATCATGGAACTCTTCTTATCATTACCGATCCAAAGTAGAGTGTTGGATCTGTATAGAATTAGCAGGGCACAAGTTCAAATCTAACCTCAGACACTTAATAGCTCTGTGGATTAATTGCTGTCTGCCTCAGTTTTCTCAACTACAAAATGGGCTTGATAGTAATAACACTTGCCTCCCAGAGTTATTGCAAGGATCAAAGAAAATAATAGTTTTTAAAGATTTTAAAGTGTTTTTATATAACTTTTTAATAATATTTTTTAATATTTTAAATTAAATTAAAAAATTTAATAACTATGAGCCATTACTGTTATGATTATTGGAAGAAAAAAGAAAAGTAAAATAAAAACTGAATAATCCTTTTCACCATTGTCAGTTATCTGTCTATCCCTCCCTGAGCAACAGATCTGTTTCTTCTTTAATCCTTTTTTGTTTGTTTTTGTTTTGTTTTGTCTACCTTTCTACTGCCAGGATTCAGCACAGTGCCGGGCACATAGTGGACTTGCCTTATGTATAACTATCATTTGCCTGGGCTCCCATGTTTAATTTCTTGCTTCTTTGATTCTTCCCGCTTCCTTACTTTTCCAAGCTGGTCATTTACCAGATCTCATTGATTATATCTCTATATTATCTCTCATCTCTCCTCTGATTTCCTACCACCTCCACCCTATTTTCATTGCCTACTAGGACAACCTATTAGCCTTTTAATAGATCTCACTTTCATTTTTCTCCCTTTTCCAAATCATATCTTTCACTGCTGTCAGACATAGGTGGCTTCTGTCTATACCCACCTGGTATTTTATTTCTATTTTTGGAATCAGTGAATGACTCCTTTATGCTTTCCAAATACAAACCAAGCTCATTTGCATCACATTTAAGGCCCTTCACAATCTGGTCCCACACTATCTTTCCTGTTTTGTTTCATACTATGCTATTCTATATCCTCTCTATGCTAACTAGATGAATTGGTGATAGCCCTCTCCATGCTCACCTCATCTCTTTAGGGAATTGACCCTTTAAATTTTGAGTCAATGCTATTTCTTCTGAGAAACTTGTCTTATTTTCTCAATCATTAATGACCTTTCTCCCCGATGGACAATCTTTCTGTCTTTTGCACAGATCATATGCTGTTTTTTAAAATGGTTATTTGCATATGGCTATTTCTTTCTAATAGATTATAAGTTTCATGAAGGCAGGAGTTAAATCTTTTCTAAATTTTGGTATCTCCCTTAGTATCCAGGGCAATACTCTGTGTATAGTAAACATTTCATAAGCAGTTATCAAAATGAATAGACTGCCTACTTGAAGAGAAAATTCTAGCTAAATTTGACATTGATTTAGATAACTGTATTATCTAATAAGCCCTGGAATTTTAGGAAGAATAAACAGAAGTAGTTTGTTCATTAATAATAATAACAATATTATAATGATGATAATAGGAATAATAATTTGTTGAAGTAACATGAAGATAGTTTTTAACATTCATTTTGTAAAGCTTTGTGCTCCAAATTTTTCTTCCTCCCTTCCTTATCTCTTGCCTCCTCAAGATAGCAAGCAATTTGATATAGGTCATATATGAGCAATTCATTTAAGCATATTTCCATATTTGTCATGTTCTGCAAAAAAAATCAGACCAAAATGAAAAAAAAACACATGAGAAAGAAAATAAACAAACAAACAAAACGTGAAAATACTATACTTCAATACATATTCAGTCTCCATAGTTCTTTCTCTAGATGTGATGGCATTTTCCATCCTAACTCATTTGGAATTGCCTTGAATCACCTCATTGTTGAAAAGAGCCAAATCCATCCCAGATGATCATCAAGTAATCTTGTTGTTGCTGTAAACAATGTCCTCTTGGTTCTACTTACTTCATTCAGCATCAGTTCATGTAAGTCTTTCCAGGCTTTTCTGCAACCAGTCTGTTCATCATTTCTTATAGAATAGTAATATTCCATATATTCATATATCATAACTTTTTCAGCTATTATCAACATATTCAATTATCATTTTAAATGAAATCATTTGCTAAAACTCAGAACTTGCCTATTTGACAAATAGTGCCATCATTATTTTTCTGAGTCTGGTACCTTGTTATAGATGCACATATGTCCCTTGTGATGTAGCAGTCAACGGATCAGTGTCTGAGGCTAGATTTGAACTCAGGTCAGTGGTGACCTGGAAAGTACAAAGATCTGTATTCAGATTCTTTCTCTGACCCCTACTGATCCTGTGCAAATTACTGCAAAATCTCAGTGTTTATAAATTATAGAGCAGCTGCTGCTGATCTCTGTTGAAAGTGAACATTTCTTCATCTAAAGAAGGCCTTTTAAAACTTTTTTCCACTTGCAACTCCTTTTCACCTGAAAAATTTGCCTGTGATCTTTGGTATTTAGGTATATAAAATAAGTGTACAAATCAAACATTTACTGATAATTTCATGATCCCTACATTGGTATGTATCCCTATATGGGGTACATAAACCACAGTTAATAAAATTTTGATATAGAGAATTCCCTCTAAAGAGGGAATTTGGCCTCTAAAGAGAGAGGACAAAAGAGGAGAGCCTATGTGGAGTAGGAAATGTGGGGGGAAAATTTCTATGATTTAGAGGAGGGCCAGGGATCGTGGGCCATGGAAAAATGGGATCTAAGGTTACTCACCAATCTTAAACTCCCAAGATCAACATAAGAAACTTGCTATCATCCTAATGCTTTCTTATAAAAGTTTTTCCAACTAGCTCTAAAGATTTTTTCCCCTTTATGTGAACATGTCTTTGATTACTAAAACGGAAATCAATGGGAACCCAGGTATCATTTGCTTTGCAGAAATCTGCTTTGCATCCAACCCTACTGAAACTGAGGACCAAATCCTCAAAGCAAGTGATTCCTGAAGTGTTCCTTTAAATAGACAGCCCTTGCTTCCCTGATCCTGTGCACTCCCTCTCTACCCCCACCCTCACCCCTTCCCTAGGGAGCTTGTTTTCTAGTTCTTTCAATAACAAGACATCTAAGGCCTATAATTGAGCTGGGCTTTTCTAGTTCTTTTTTTCTCAAATTAAATTTCAATTTTCAATGAACAAGCTTTTATTTTCTCTCCCCTTCTTCCTCCCCCAAAAGAAAAGCGAAACTATTGCAATAAATATACATAATCAAACAAGAAATTACCAATAATAGCCATATTCAAAAATCTTTGTCTCATTAAGATACATTTAGTCCGTTAGGTTTTTGTCACCTATTACTAGGTGAGTGGTAGTTTTTATCATTAGTCCTCTGGAATCCTAGTTGTTCCGAGCATTGATCAGAGTTCATGTCTTTTTGAAATTGTTCATTTTTATCATGTTATTATTATGGGTAAATTGTTTTCCTATTTCTGCTCACTTTGTGTTGTATCAGTCTTCTCAGATTTCTTTGAAGTGGGCCCTTTCATCATTTCTTATAGCACACTAATATTTCATTGTAGCCACATACCTTTTTATGTTCAGATCAGCTGATGGGCACTCTCTTAATTTCTGATTCTTTGTGATCACAAAAAGATCTACTATAACTATTTCTATGTGTTACATATATTTATAATAATAGTCAACATTTTTATAGCTCTTACTCTGTACCAGGCACTGTGCTAAGCATTTTTCAAATATAGATCTTTCTTAGAAAAAAAAAGAAATTTACATGATAACCTTATTATATATTTGAAAGGAATAACAAGTTATGCATAATAGATTTGCAGTTTCATGTGAATCATCTTTTTCAAAATTATATTATATTATAGAAATGCTTGTTTTATTTCATGGATTAAAATTTTTTAAAAAAATAACATCTCCTCCCTCTCTCTCCTCACTCTCACTCCCAACTACAGACCTTTTTGTCTCCAATCTATTTGAGGCCAGGGAGAACATGTACTTATCAGTGGTGTCATGGGGGCAAAGGGTATGAATAGTTTCAGTAACCTTTGAAGCATGTGAGATGTGCTTTCCCGAAAAATGGAGCGTATGGTTTGCCAGAACTATTTACCTATTCCAGGGCTATTTACCCGAAATAAAATAAAATAAAAATTTCTGCTTAGAAGTTTTTTGATCATCAGTGTATTATCAGAAATGGCCAACACACATACAGTAACATTTGATGGCAAAATTACCTTGAATTCCTTTAAAAATCTTTCAGGCTTAAATGAATTTTCAGATATTTATGCCTCCACTTATATACTTTAACTGGTTCCCTAACCTAGAGAATATTTCTTCAAGCAATTCTTTGCTAAATCCTTTCAGTATTCCTTCCCTGGGCGCCTTTCTTGAATAAGAATATTTTCTTAACATATTCCGTTGTCATTTGGTGTTAGATCAAATAGGAACTCTCCTACCTCTCAACTCTTGGCTGCCTTTCCTTTCTGGTTGGCAATTGATTTTGCTGCATATACCACCTCAGAAGCAAGATGTGACATTCAGATTCTTTGTAGGGTGCCAGGCCTGAGAGTTTGTTGGGGGGGCAGGGGATGCACTCCTCATTCCTCTTGAGTACTTCATGCTTATCTTCTGATATGTAGAGTCCCAAGAAAGATTTGTGTTTGGGCCAGTGGAGAAAGATAAGGGATTCCTGGAATTCCTATGGCTTTCTCTCAGAGAAATGGATAGTGGAAGGGTAATTAAAGAGGTGAGAGGGCTACAGGGAGTTCAGCTCCCAAGTAGTTCTACAATTCATATGTTTTTATTTACCACTGACCCTTAACCTCCCCCACCGGGAAGTTTTCTGGGTCCATTTATTATCATTACTTTGTCAAGAACTTCAAAAGTCATGACTTCATCACAATAGAAATTGCTTCTATCCAAGCAGGTCATCATTCCTCAACCCCTTCAAGGGGAAATTTTGTGAGCTCCTGTGACCCAAACCATTTGGCAGCCAGTCTTCTGGTAAAGGAGCCTTTCTGAACTTTGCTGCCTTGGTTCTCTGTCAGACTCCAGGAAGGAACCTGAAATGTCTCTCTAGCTTGGTAGTACTTAACAGATTGTACACTTTACTGGCTTCATCTCTGCCATGTGAAGATATTAGAGTAGCATATTTATGGAGATTATTATTACTATGAATTATAAATCAATAATATTAATGTTTGTAAAATGTATAGCACATTGCCTGATACAGTCCGTACTTACTGCATGCTTATTCTTCCTTTCTCCTCCCCTTTCTCTTTTTCTCTCTTTTTCCTTTCTTCCCCTTTCCAGACATTATTTCATTCAGTCTCACTCTTTCTCATGAAAGAGGCAGGTACTGTTGCATATTGAGATGGGTAAATTATAGGAGTTGTTCAGTGACATCCCCTAAAATATTTTTGCACCTCCAGAGCAATCCTTTGTCCAATAGGAGCAGGTAACCATCTTATGACCACGTAGGTTACTGACTGTGATAGCTTCACCCAACTTGTGATCTGCTGATCTTAAAATTTTAGCCTATGTATTATATGTTAATCAATAAAATTGTTATTCTGTGTTTAGCATAACTGTAACCCTAAAAAAATATAGCCCTAAGAGGAGGTAGAATCTCAGATCATGAAGAAGATCTGAAGTCCACTTCCTTAGAGAGGATGATGGACCCTTTAATAAAATGTCATTGACTGAGACCTCTGCCTCAGTCTCTCTTATTGTAGATGGGATGCTTTTAATTTCCACACAGATTTCAGAGATAAGAAATGTATGAGCCGCTTTCAGACATTGCTTCATTTGTACATGAAAGGATTATTGTGGTTCTTGGATATAATTATTGCCATCACCATTTTTTTTTTTTTTTTTGAGAAATTGGACTTTCAAGGTGAAATCTAAAGGAAAACTCTTGAAAATGGTTGTAGAGATTGAAGTGAGATGTTAGAAGAAGTAGAATCTTGTTTTTCTTTCTCCTCCCTGTCTTTTTCTTTGAATATCTCCCCAAAGGCACTGAATTTTGGTTTTCTTCTATATTTTGGAAAGAATGCCTTCCTTTTTCCCTCATCCACTTATTTAATCTCTCATGTTTGGGAAAGAGGCAGAGAGGGAAGGGATGCTACTCCCCCAAATCTGGTTGAGGGAGCACATTTGCATTCTTCAGGAGCCCTTGTCTTTGCCCGCTTCTCCATCACCTCATGTCCCTCCACCTGTACTAGATCTCCATTGCTCCACTTTCTGGGTCTAGATAGATGGTTCATTTCCTTTTATACCATTAAAAGGTTACCTTTTCATTTGAGCTATGGGTAAATATTTGCTGGGAGCTCTTGGGAAAAGCTGCCAACTTACTGGAGTGTGACAGAGATGCTGAGAGCCGCCTGTCTAGCAAGCTCTGCTGAGTTCCAGTTTTGTCATTTCCACAAGTGTTTGACAGACATACTCTGTGCTTGCATTCCTCTGGGTTTTGTTCTAGGTTCCGTACGTGTACTTATGTAGGCAACCTCTCAAATTTATCTGCCCTTCCTCTACCCTCTGTTAGAAAGAGTGATGGGCTCAGAGTCAGAAGATCTGAAGCAAATCTTGTCTTTCTCACTTCCTGTTTGATCTCGAAAACTCCAATCTCTTTGGGTCTCTGGTTTCTCATTTCTAAAATAAGAGATTTGGACAACACGGTTATCTAAATCTTTGGTTGATCATTCTTGGAGTAGCATTTATACAATTGGGTTGTTGTGAGGATCAAATAATTTAATCTTTGTTAAGCATGTTGCAATCCTTAAAGGGTGATATAAATGTCAGATATTATTGTTATTACATCTTCAGACGTTTTCATCTCTTTTTCTGTGGCCTTGTTCCCTTTCAGTTACCCAGTCACTTTCCCTTTTCAGTTCTTTTATAAGTTTCTTCCCCTTCCCCCCATTATAATGTAAACTCCTTTGTGAGAGGGGAATGGGTGGATGTGAGGAAGAGATCAGTCAGTTTTGTTTATATTTGTATTTCCAGCACTTATCCTAGTGCTTGGTACAGAGTGAACTCTTCATAAATACGCTATCTATTCTCTGATCCTTCCTTCATCTTTCTTTACCCTTATCAATTTTTTACATTACTTATCTACCACCTGTTGCTCTTGGTAAAACAAAGACCCCCATTCTCTTGCCATTTATTTGAAATGGATGGTTCCTGTCCCAGTAATGGTGTCAGCTCTTAGAAAGTCGATGCATTTTTAGAAAGCTGACTGATTTCATAAAGCCTGCTTGACTGAGCAAGAAAGAGAAATGAATGGGATGAGAACCCTGAGATTAGACCTGGAATTTCATTGATGCAAGGAACTCCCTGGGAGGACAACTTCTCTATTAGTGTATATTGGAACTTTTTCTACAGGGTAGTTTTAGAAGGTTTCCTGGATGCATTGGAGTTAAGTGATGTGACCAAGGTCACAGAGCAAGTATATATCAAAGGTGGGACTTAATTGAATCCAAGGTTTACTTTCTACTGTATCATGCTACCTCTAGGGACAATTAAAAAAAAACCCAAACAATCAGATGATATTTTTGTAAAACATTTTTGTAAAATGTTTTATATAAATTTATCATTTGATCTTCCACGGATGTTGTTATCCCTGTCTTGGATACAAGGAAATGGAAACTTAAAGGGTAAAGTGACATATCCATTGTCACAAAGCTTACATGTCTCAGAGGTGATCTTGTCTCACCTGGGACCCACTCCCGGTTCCAGTACCTTATGGTCCAATCCTGCTAGATGTGAGATAGAAAATCAAGCTCTGTCATCTGATGTAGGGGAGTCTGACTCCACTGTGTGCCCTTCACTTTCCTTCAGAGCTCTGTCAAAATGCCTTGCTGTTGCTGGAGTATGTTTGCCTCTTTGGCATGTACTCTTCTGCCAAACACCCCTCCCACTCTTGCCCACCTCCCCACTGGAAGCTGTATATGGAAATGTTCCATCTTTTCAGCCTTCCAAGGTCTGTACTTTGTGTTCCAAGGAACTCTCCAAAAGGGATTTTTTAAAAAAGCAATCTCACAGATGATCAAAGGGAGGGCATAAAGCTTCTACGTGATATTGGCAAGGTTGCCAACGTTTCTCTTTATCTTTGGTCTGAATACATAGATCTGAGACAGTGTCTCACCCATTGGCCTTGGCTGTCATGACTGTAGGAAACTCAAAGGAAAAGGGAAAAAACAATATTAATATTTTGAGAAAATTCAACTTCTCCTTTCTTCCCTCCCTCCCTCCCTTTCTTCTTCCTTCCCTTCCTCCTTCCCTCTTTTCCTCCTTCCCTCCCTTCCTTCTTTCCTTCTTTCCCCTTTCTGTTTTTTCCCCTTCTTTTCTTTTTTTCCCCAAGATGCAGGGATTTAGAACTGTATTTTCAGTTTGTCACATCATTGAGCTTGTCAGAGATTACAGATTTAGTACCGAGACATTATTTTAAAGGACTCAGTAGTATCTTACTTGGGGATATTAGATTTCTAAGTGATTATTTAATGACAAGTCACAGTTGATATTGATCCTATCCAATAAAAGACAAAAAGGCTTAAATGGAGAGTTCCTTGACAGAAATCCATATCTGCATCTTAACAGGCTTCCTGAATACATGTCATAGACATCCATACCTTACTCTGTGTGAGTGGTAGAGGGAATGTTAGCAAACAAAATACTAATAGTAATGGAATCTAGGGTCAGAAGGCAAATTCTTTTTTGAGAAGTCATCCTAGATAGAAGAGAAGTCATACTTCTTTTTATTCTAAGTCCCTTGAAATAGACACATCTTTATTCATTGCATCATAGTGACATTGCTTTAGAGCCACAAAACACCTTGCAGGTATCCTAGGCTAACCCAATCATTTTTACAGATTAACAGACTAAACCCAAAAGAAGTTTAATGACTTGCCTAGATTTAAAACAAGTTGTAATTGGCAGATCCTAGATTTGAACTCTGATCTTCAGGCTTCACAGCTAGTGATCTGGGCCTTCCACAGCCCTTGTAGTTTTTTATTTATGATTCTGGGATTCTTGATTTTAATGTTTCTTCCCTTTAATCCAAGACTTCTTAATCTGGGGTCTCTGGACTTGTTTTTTTTTTTTTTTTAATTTGATTAATTGTATTTTTATATAATTAGTATCCTTGGTAATCCTAGGTAGTTTATATATTTATAAACATGTTTCTGAGGATGGAACAATAGTAGATTGCCAAAGGAGCCCATGGCACCAAAAAGATCAGATTCCCTTGGCCTGACTTATGTTTTATACTCCTACCAGTCTGGTCATCCTAGACTAAGACTTGCCTTTTCTTCTCATGGGAATGTACAAAGATAGCCTGGAATAAGAGAAAGAGAATTGGACTTAGAGTTTAGAAGACCTGAATTCCAATTTTGTCTGATAATTACTAGCTTTGCAAGTACTAGCTTTTCTGAGTTTTATTTTCTTCATCTATAATAATAATAATATCTATAGTACACAGGGTGATTGTGAATATCAAATGAAATGATGTATATTATTTCCTCTTTGAGCCAATTATGATGGGAATAAAGTTCATTCACTTTCTCTACCCTTCCCCTCTTCCCTACCCCCATTGCCTTTTTTATGGCAGATAATTTACACCATATCACTTGAATGAGATGATGTATATTTACATTATAAAGTGAATCTCATTCTCCTATGGCTGATCTGAATATACAATTAACCAACAATTACACATGGATTTCTGTATTCTTCAAGAAGTATTCATTGACTACCTGTGTGCTTAGCACTAGTGGTAGTGTAGGCAGAATCATCCAAAAGAAATGCTCTCAGTATTGCTGAGGGCACAAAACACACAACTGAAGCCTTTTGAGGGCAATAAAAACCAGCATGTAGACAAGTTGTGAGTGATAGCAGATGATAAAGTTACTCTGACAGACTTGGAGAAGAAAGATATCAGCATAGTCTGATGTGATATAAAAAAGCTGCGACAAGAGGTCTGAGAGATTCCAGGATTCAAATCCAGGTTTTGAAGCTTACTAGCTGTGTGATCTTAAATAAGTCTTTGAATCTCATTTTCCTTACCTGAAGATTAGAATAAAAATAATAAATTTTTAATCTGTGTTTCTTCACTCTGGCAAAGTAAATAATAAACATTCAATAAATGTTGATAAATAGAATAAAAGAATTAACAAAAGAACAAAATCCAATAGACAAATAATATACAGTGAAAAGAATATTAAAAAAAGTTAGGTGATCCATGTTCTGCTATAGTCCACAATTCAATTCACAGTCAACTGGAAGAAATAATGTTTAGATCAACATTGTACACCATATACTGATGACCATGTTAGCACCCTGGATACTTTAGAATCAGCCGGAGTCAGAATAAGCAAAAGTCCTTGATCTTTGTTCTTTGTGGACATGAACCGAATGGTGATACGAAGTGAGAGTGATCACTACATGAATCTGTCCAGGAATCACTCTAGCTTTCTCACTCTACCCCCTCAATCTTCTACCCAATCTCCTATACAACAGATAAAGCTTACACAGAGTAGTGGGCAGGGCAATTCTTTCTCCAAGCATATACTAATAGAGTATTGCCCAATTGGTAATTAGCCTTAAGTGCTCGGATCTCAGTGCATCGACTGAGTTTCAGCTATTACCATGTATCAGGATAAGCTTAAAATGGATACATGACCTTGAAATGAATTAATCTATAAGCTTCATTTTGACTCCCTTCTTCAGTCTTCCATTTTCATAACTATATACTAGAGACAATAATATACTCCTAATCTCACCAGATAAAATTACACAATAGAAATAAAAGTAGATGTTGCCTTTTATTATTATTACCTTGAAAAAAATAAAAGGCATTATTTTAAAATGTAAGATGGTTATATTCTTTATTATATAATTGGTATTCCCAGTGCATATCCTGAACACGGGGGAGAGTATTATTAAGGATCAGGTAAGAATGTCACAAGATAGAACTGTTAAGTGACAATCACAATCGCTGAGTTCTTTTTTTTTTTTTTTTTTTTTTTTTTGGTCTCTTATAGTAAGAC
This sequence comes from Sarcophilus harrisii, assembly GCF_902635505.1. Classification (NCBI taxonomy): domain Eukaryota; kingdom Metazoa; phylum Chordata; class Mammalia; order Dasyuromorphia; family Dasyuridae; genus Sarcophilus; species Sarcophilus harrisii. The sequence continues at coordinate 49,633,515 of NC_045429.1, forward strand.
TGCACTGATGGTTTAAGCAGACAATAGCTGAGTGGGTAGGTGGTGAGTTGCTTGCAGGTCCTTACTGGTCCTTTCTTCCTTCTTTCTTCTCCCTTTTGGCAAGGTGCAAGGAATCTGTAACACAGGATAAATAGTTGCAAGCTTTAGCAAATCTGAATAATGTGAGATTAGAATACATTTCTAGAAGCAAGTGCATTCTCAAACATTTATCATCTATCCATGACATCACAGTAGACACTATATAGAGGGCAATCAAGAAATACTGTGAGACTTGGTCAATGGGCATGTGGGCAATCCAGTGACAAGGGATACATGAGATGCTCTATGGTAAAAGGAGGTATCTTGTCCAAATTCACAATTTGGTGGAAGGGAAAGGAGAAAGGGTCAAATTATTTGATCATCTCTTTTTTAATATGAACATGTTTAAAAGTAATTTTAAGCATGTATATTTCACCAGTTTTGTGCTGTACCTGAGAGTTCCCTTACAATGAAGTTAGCTATGTAATGGCCATCATTTGATGGTGCTGATCCTGGATGAATAAAACTCAGGCACTGCTTGCTTGGATTCAAGGAGAGAGAACTGAAAAACATGTTGACCTTGGAATCATAAAATCCTGAAATGTGTTACACATTGCCATCCCCTCCTTGTTTCTTCAGCCTCCTTAAGATTGCAGATTGGGAGTTGAAAGCCAACAAGAAAGCCAATATTCTTTCTACTATGTCATCCAAATCAGCCTTTCATTGGGGAAAAAAAAAAAAGCTTTATTGATGATTTTCTATTTTCATAGCAGTCATTTTGGGACATGTACTCCTTTTCTACTCCTGGAAATTAAACCTGTCCTTTTAACAACAAAAACTAGCTAAGCACAAACAACCTTTCCAATGACTGTGTTTCATTGTAAGAACAAAATTGTTCATTACTCTCACTCAGGTTTTAGCTTTCTTTTAGTATTCTTTACATTGTTGTAGTTATTATATATTTTATTCTTTGGATGTCTCTAATGTAAGATTATAGAAGATGGAAACCTGCTTTTAAATATTTATCAATCTTCTATAGCATTGACCTGGACATTATAAAGAAGAGAAAGAGATGGTAGTTATCTGTCCAATAGGAGGCTGCAATCTAATGGCAACACCAGGTAGAGAGGAAGATTAACATGAGAAAAGACTATTTCTCTGTGTGAATTCTTTCAAGTCTTTCCCATATTTCCTCTGAATCCCTTCTATTTGTCATTTCTTGCTTAACCACACATTATTATTCTGTTCCATTCATTGTTGTTTTTATCATTCTCCAAGTGATGTGGTTCTACTCTAGTTCCATTTCCCCCCCAAAATGAATGCATTAAAAAAAAGCTTCTTTGAATATTTTGGTTTCTATTGACCCTCTTCGACCTCCTTAGGGGGTACAGGCCCAGTAGGGGGATTACTAGTTCAAAGTAATTGCTTTATTTTTGAAATAAATAAACAGAGGCTTCAAGGTACAAATTGACCAATACAGGGTCAACAAGTTTGGATGATGGAAAAACTGGGGAAAGAGAGTATATATATATATAAAATTATTCTCAGCATATTAAGCTGTCTTGAGGTTAACCTTTAGTTAACCAAGTTGTATTTCAATCCTTCCCCTGCTTGGTTGAATGAAGCATCAGAATAGGAATTAAATTTATCCTCCCATTTTTAGAGTGAAGGAACAATTCGCGCTCTGTCTCTCTCTGTTTTTTCCCCCTTCTGTCTCTTTCTCTCTGTGTCTCTGTTTCCCTCTCCTCTTGGTACAACTACTCAGCCCAGAAAGTGAACATTCCATTCTGGAGTCAAGATGTCGGGGCAGATGGGAAGTTTGAGAAGGGGCCCACTTACAGCTCTTCTGTTAAGTGAGGTTTACATTTCTCAGAAGGTAATTGACAGGGGATTCAACTCTTTTAGGGCTTTATGGGTGTTCAATATAAAGACTAAAGGCCCTTAATCCCACACAGCTGAACAGCTGAATGCCTTTCCTTCCACTTTTTTGCTCCCTTCTTCTAGGGAAGCCTTTCCTATTAGTGTTGATAGACCCTTTCTGAGGGTTGTCTACTGAGATGTTCCTGTGAGTTTGCACTTTGGTAAAGATCTTTTTTGGCAAATGATTAAGAAAAAGCCTGGGCTATTCTTTCTTGTTTCCTTTGGAGTAGAAGAGTTGGTGGTAGGGAGGGCAAGAGTGAGTGTGCTTACATGCATATTTTTGTTTGGGGGAGGAGGGAAAGTGGGAGGATAAGGGCAAAGAATGACATTTCAATTACAAGTGATTTTATTTCTAATTTCCCAGTAATTAATAGTTCAACCTTTCAGCCTCAGTTTACCCATTGGAACTCCTGGGTCTAATCTTTGATTATATCCTGGGAAATGTGATTTTTGATCTCACTCCTGGTTGAATGGACAAAATCAGGTAGCTGTTTTGGCTAGGACTTTATTATTGGCAGAGCAGTAGTATCATTTTTTTCCCTTAAGGTTTCAGATCAAATTGCACTTAGCATAACACTAGGCACATAGTTAACACTACATAAGTATTAGTTATTATTATTATTAATGGGTGGCTAGATGGCACAATGCTAATCTTGTGCTAATCGTGGAGTCAGGAATACCTAAATTCAAATTCAGCCTTAGACATTTCCTAGATGTATGATTCTGGACAATTCACTTAACCCCGTTTACCTCAGTTTCCTCATCTGTAAAATGAGCTAGAGAAGGATATGGTAAACCATTCTACTATCTCTGCCAAGAAAACCCCACATGGAGACACAAAGAGTTTATTATAGCTTTCTATTTACAAGATATATGCATGGCTAATTTTTCAGCATTGACAGTTGCAAAACCTTTTGTTCCAATTTTTCCCCTACTTCCCTCCCTCCCCCAGATGGCAGGTTGACCAATACATGTTAAATATGTTAAAGTATATGTTAAATATAATATATGTATGCATGTCCATACAGTTATTTTGCTGTACAAAAAGAATCAGACTTTGAAATAGTGTACAATTAGCCTGTGAAGGAAATCAAAAATGCAGTTGGACAAAAATAGAGGGATTGGGAATTCTATGGAGTGGTTCGTAGTCATCTCCCAGAATTCTTTCCCTGGGTGTAGCTGGTTCAGTTCATTACTGCTCCATTGGAACTGATTTGGTTCATCTCATTGCTGGAGATGGCCACATCCATCAGAATTGATCATCATATAGTATTGTTGTTGAAGTATATAATGATCTCCTGGTCCTGCTCATTTCATTCAGCATCAGTTCGTGTAAGTCTCTCCAGGCCTTTCTGAAATCATCCTGCTGGTCATTTCTTACAGAACAATAATGTTCCATAATATTCATATACCACAATTTATTCAGCCATTCTCCAATTAATAGGCATCTATTCAGTTTCCAGTTTCTGGCCACTACAAAGAGGGTTGCCAAAAACATTCTTGCACATACAGGTCCCTTTCCCTTCTTTAAGATTTATTTGGGATATAAGCCCAGTAATAACACTGCTGGATCAAAGAGTATGCACAATTTGATAACTTTTTGAGCATAGTTTCAAATCGCTCTCCAGAATGGAATATATTCACAATTCCACCAACAATGTATCAGTGTCCCAGTTTTCCCACATTCCCTGCAACATTCTACATTATCTTTCCCTTTCATTCTAGCCAATCTGACAGGTGTGTAGTGATATCTCAGAGTTTAGACAATTATCATGTTCCTGTCTCCTGTGTATGTCACTTACATACCATAACTGCTGTTATGTTGTGATCTGGATTCTCAGAAGGAGAAAGTAAATTTTTTCCCATTTCAGTAGTATTTTTTTTCCCAATTATATGTAAAGATAGTTTTTTTCAACATTCATTTTTGTAAGATTTTGATTTCCAAACTTTTTTCTACCCTTTTCCTCCCAAAGACAGCAAATAATCTGATACAGATTATACATGTACAGTCATTCCAAACATTTCCATAATAGTCATGGAGTGAAAGAAAAATCAAAATAAAAGGGGAAAAAAAAAGGAGAAAGAAAAAGCAAGCAAACAAACAAAAAAAGAGGTGAAAATAGCAAGCTTTAATCCACATTCAGTCTCCTTAGTTATCTCTCTGAACTTGTATGGCATTTTCTATTCCAGGTCTTTTGGAAGTGTCTTGTATCACCATATTGTTGAGAAGGGCCAAGTTTATCATAGTTGCTCATCACACAATCTAGCTGTTACTATGTCCAGTGTTCACATATTATGTCCAATCAATTCATGTAAGTTTTTCCAGGCTTTTCTGAAATCAGCCTGTTCATCATTTTATATAAAACAATAGTATTCCATCATTTTCATACATTTCCTAATTGATAGGCATCCACTCACTTTCCAGTTTCTTACCACCACAAAAAGAACTGCTACATATATATATATATATATATATATATATATATATATATATATATATATATATATATATATATATATATATTTAATTATAGCTTTTTATTGACAGAACATATGCATGGGTAATTTTTACAACATTGTCCCTTGCACTCATTTCTGTTCCAACTTTTCCCTTTCCTCCCTCTACTCCCTCCCCTAAATGGCAGGCAGCCTCATACATGTTAAACATGTTAAAGTATATCTTAGATACAATATATGTGTGCAGATCCATACAGTTCTCTTGCTACAAATATTTTTGCACACCTGAGAATCAAGTGAATTACTTAGATCCTAGAGACAATAGGGAGCCACCAGAGTTTATTGAGTAGAGGAGTGACATAGTCAGACCTGCATTTTAGGGGAATCACTTTGGCAGATGTATGTAGGCTGATGGAAGAGAAGAGTCAAGAGGCAAGGAGAATAACATAGTGTAGTCCTCTTGAAAGACAATGAAGATTTGAATCTAAGGTGGGGAAAAGGGAGAAGAATGGAGCAATGTTTGGAGGTAGAAAACCATATTGACCATTACACTCAGACAAATTCTGAGAGCAGATGTTAGAAGTGAAGGGGCCACATAGAATTTTTTTTTTTTTTGCTAAAATGAAAGCTCCCAGTCCTCCCTGTTTCTTTTTTCCTTCCATTTCTATTGTGCCTCAATTCTCTCTTCCACTAAACTGGCTTCCTTTATGTGCTTCCCTCTTCTCCTTATTACTGATCCTATGTTACGCTTTTCCATGTCAACCCCCACTCCCCCCTTCCTGTATCCGTATCACATTTTTGTCTTGACAGATAAAGCCTATGAACTTTAGAGAGGTTTTCCTTACTAATTCCATTTCTCTCCACTTCACTTTTCTCTCAGTTCACTCCCTGACTTGTTTCTCCTCCCTCTGCTAGTTTTGCCTTTATTTTATTCATCTGAAAGTATTTGTGTTGGTTCCCCTTGTCCCTCTCATTAGACACTAAGCCCTTTAACAGCGGAGACTACGGATCTGTTCTTTTTTTATACCCCTGCTCTTCCCCCTGCAAACCCAGATTTAATGCTCTGTGAAACTGAGGGAATTCAAAGAACACTCATTGATTGATGAAATCAGATAGAAAGTAGGCAGCAGAGTAAGCTGGGGGTCTTCCATTGACCATATTGTGTTCCTGATCCAATTCTTTCCTTTCCTCTATACCCTGGGGCTTGGGGAGCTCATCATAAGTTTGTGGTGAAAAATTAAACAGATTGTATTGCCTCTGGATGCCATATGCAGGTGTCCTTGAGATAGAGAAAGCTGTTGCTTCCCAGAGGAAATCTCTCAGCTAAGTCAACCTCCTTATCTGCAATTCATATTCTCTCTGTCTGTCTGTCTGAGCTAAGCCAAGGGTCTCCTTATTTGCAATTTATATTCTTTCTCCCTTCTCCTCTCCTCTCCTCTTTTCCTCTTCTCTCATTTTCTCTCCTTTCCTCTTTTCTCCTCTCCATCTTTCTTTGTCTCTGTATCTTTCTCTCCCTCTCTCTCTGTCTCCCAATCTCTCCTTTTTCTGTGCCTCCCTCTCCCTGCCCCTATCTGTCTGTGTCTCTATGTTTCTGTCCTTCTCTCTCTCTGACTCTGTTTGTCTCTTCCTACTGCCTCCTCTCTGATCATTTCCTTATGACAGAAGGAAAGCTTTGGATTCGACAAGTTTTTATTTCCAGCCCATCTACTTTCACCTTGAAGAATGTGTTTTTTTTTTTTTTTTTTTTAATATTTTAACTGAGCACTGCAGTAGTTCTATCTAGGATTTCTGATGATTTGTAAAGTCAGGTTCATGGAGTTAGAGCTGGAATGAACCCTGGATACCTAATCTAGGTCTCTAGATACAATTAGAGATACAGAGCAAAGAGCTTGAAATGAGCAGATGATCTGAATGTGGCATGGTCACTGAAAGAAGGGTTCAAAAGAGAGAATATTTACAAAGGAGGAGCAGGATTCGGGGAGTTTTGAATGAACTGTAGTAGGAATTCCAAGTAGGAGAAATGTCCAACTCAAAAGCTTTGGGGTGGGAGAAAACAAATCAAGTGTTTTTGTTCTTGTTTTTTCAGTCATTTCTGCCTCTTTGTGACCTTATTTGGGGTTTTCTTGAGACAGATGTCAGAATATTTGCTATTTTCCTCTCCAGCTCATTTTACATTTAAAGAAACTGAGGCAAATTAGGTTAAGTGATTTATCTAGTGTCACACAACTAATAAGTTTTTGAGGCCAGATTTGAACTCAGGAACATCAGTCTTCTTCACTCCAAACTTGATACTCTGTCCACTTTCCATCTAGCTCAGTCTCAACCTAACAAGATAAGAAGTCTTTGTTCACAAGGACCTTGGTTGGAGGGATACCATTATGGAGAAAGGATTTTTAATCTTATGAGACAGCATAGTAAGAAGGAAGGAGAAGAATAGAAAAAGGAGGAGGAGGAGAAAAAAGGCAGAGGAGAAGAAGGAAAAAGAAGGAGCAGAAAAAGGAAAAATCAGTCATCATATAGTGTTTTAAGACTTGCAGAATACTTCATGTATGTTATCTCATTTGATCCTCACTATAACCTTGAGAAATAGATTCTCCATTTTATACACATGAAATTATGGGCTTTGAACTCAGTATGCAAATATAACCCCCAAATGATGCAAATGACTTTTTTGATCAGTGTTCGTTACATCATTTTTTAAAAAAGTAATGGATGGCCCCACTGCTGCTTTAAGAAGAGACTAATGGTAGAAGCAGAAGACTCGGAGAAGGCTATTTTTTTTTTTAGAGGGGGAGGAAAGAGGAACTTAGAAAATTATATAACTACTTATCTTTCTATGAGATTTTCTGAAATCCACTTCAATTTTCCCAGCCTCAGCTTCTTTATGTGTGAAATGGGAGACAAAATTCCTAACAATATGTTCATTCCTTTTGCTTTTTCAAAACTGCCTTGCTGAAGTCTCATAGTCCATTCTTGCTCTTAATTTTATATATATATATATATATATATATATATATATATATATATATATATACACACACACACCCCAGAATCTGTCTCTTATACCGTTGTTTTTATGGGTAGATGGATGGATGGATAGAGAGATAGATGGTAGATAGATGAATAGACGATAGATAGATAAACTGATTGATTGATAGATACATAGATCTAAGTGGCTTAATGGATTGAGAACCTAACCTGGAGTCAGGAAAATGAGTTCAAATCATGCCATGTGTGTGTCCTTGTTAGTGGGTCACCTTGGGTAGTCACTTAATCCTCTTTGCCTCAGTTTTCTCATCTGCAAAATGACCTGGAGGAGGAAATGATAAACCATTCTAGTATCTTTCCAACAAAATCCCTAATGTGCAAATGCACACATGTATTTATATATACATATATCTTTATATATGTTATATCTTTTACTGACCTTCAATATGTATAGTATCAAAGTGTTGTAAGGAAAACCTAGGTTCAAATTCTGCTTCTGACATATTCAGATGGCTATGAGATCATGGTCATGTCACTTGTCACAGGAATCACAGGAAAACTGTAACTTACAAATAAGGTAGAAGGAATCTCCACACCAGGAACTCAAGCATATCACCTTCCTTTCTTGCAAACTTTTATGTTGTCTTTTTCCATTATATTGTATGCTCCTTGAGGACAGGGACTTTTCACTTGTATTTGTATTTCCAGCACAACACAGTTTCTAGCAAATAGTAGGCACTCAATAAATGTTTACTGATTATTCACTTCAATAGTATCAAAAGTCTAAATATCTCTTGCCCTACTGCCCTCCTCCTACCTTTATCCCAGAGAAACACACAAAGATAGAAACAAAAGGATAAGATAGAGGCAGTAAAGTATAGTAGAAAACATACAAGACCAATATTCAGCAGAAACCAGACTTTGGATAAGCCTTGCCATTCCTTTGTGTCTCAGTTTCCTCATCTGTCAAATGAGGAAGTTTACTTATATTGTGCTCAATGTGAATCAGTGATATATGTAATATGATTGCCAAAAACACTTGGAATTTTAGTCTGTGCCAGTCCGAATAAGAGTAAGAGACTCTTTTTGGATATGGTTTGAGTCAGAACATATCTGAGGGCATTTAAAAAAAAATATATATTTTTGTATAATTTTGTTTTTACATTGCCTGGATTTCCCCCCACTGGTTAATAGGTGGTGTAGGGCACAGGGCATGGATTTAGACATCTATCTTTTGAAGAAAGCCATCAATAAATAGGATTAGCTTGTTTTGAACAAAATTTCATGATTTGGATTATGTCTTTTGCCATTTAGGCCTGTTCCTGATAGTGATTGTATCTGAAATTGGGAAAACACAATGCCAAGCTGAATCAGTGGTGGGGAAGGAGAATGGGAGAAGCATGTAATTGGAATAATTGGAATCTGGGTCCTCTCAGGACTATGTCATAATGCAGAACCATCAGTCCAGGTCCTTTTAAAATTGTCCTTTTTTTCCAGAGACTAAAAGAAATAGTCCTTATATAAATTTCAAAAATGTTCTGGCAACAGTTACTTGAATAATCCAAGAAGACCAAGAGAATGTTTCTCATATATTATCCATCAAGAATGGAAGTTTATAATGCTCTCTAAACACTTATGAAGTATGAACCAAGGTGTAACGGAAATGGAACACACAAATCATCACCCCTGTACCACCGAGTAACCGGGTAAACTAAGTTAATCTTCCTGAATCTCAGTTTCCAGATGAATTCTAAGGTCTCTCTAGTTCCAAATCTACAATCCTATGATCTTTGGCCCTACCCACTTTTTTTCCTTCTTAGATCTCTAAGGGTAATTTCTGTTCTTTCTCAAAGTTTCTAAGCTAAGACAGGCTTTGGACAGTAGAATTTCAACTTAAGAAGCTATATCAAACATTTATTTTGTGTTAGATTTGGATATACAAATATAACATAGATCCTGTTTTTAAGGAGATAACAATCTCATGGGGATATCAGTGTCTCATTTTTAGTGTCTACATTTTCTACAGTTTTATGATGAGACTATCATCATAGTGATTGACTTCATGTAGACAGCAAATAGCCTTAGTTTCCCCCTCTTCCACTTGCATCATTAACACCAATAATCAATTAATATGAGGGTTGGAGGGAGAATGCAATGGTCTGGGTTTGAATAAACTTTAATAATTTGATTCAACAGCTCTTGAAAACAGGGTCCTACTGTAGGAAGGAAGAAGGTCACGATCTTCTTCTTGTTTCCCACCTGCCAAAAAATTGATTGAATTTGTGTCCTTATAAGAAAAAATGCTTTATAATTTATAGCCATCTGAAAGAAGAATAGGCTGTTTATGGAAATACTGGGTTCCTACTCAAAGGAAGTCTTTAGGTAAAGGCTGGATGACATTTATTGTGTCTTGTTGTAGTGGGGATTCTTTTATATGGATTGTTTTTGAAAGATGATAAGAACTCCTTCTGACTTTAAATTCTCTAATTATTGTTGCCATAGCTTCATCCATAGAGTAAGGGTCTTGGGGTCCATGAACTTTTTTTTGAAAAACATTTTGATAGCTTTACTGAATTATGTTGATATGAATGATTTTATTTTACACATTTAAAAACATCATTCTGAAGAGTACTTGAGTTTCAACAGACTGTCAAAGGGATCCATAATAAAAAAAAAAGTGTTTAAGAACTCCTTATGTACAGTCATCATTATTGACCCAGAAATCATTTATTTTTAGTGAGTGAAGCTGCTATCAAAGGGGAATGGTACTTAAACCTAGTTTTACTGGATTTCTTAAAAACCACCACAGTCTTAAATCATTAGCTTGGGGTTACTATTATTTGAAAAAATAATGTGGGTGAGCACATGTACCCACTTAGATGTAGAAGCAAGAAGTAGGTGCATGACATTCATAGTGCTCACACTTGGAGAGCTTCAAGGAAATGCCATTTAAAAAACAGATATATTAGATATAAAAGAATAGTGTTACAGGAAATTTTCTTTGTTCATTCTTTAATGCTCTTAAACTCCCTTATAATAAATTCTGGGACATTTGGATATTTTAGTAGGAGGGATTCTGAAAGACATCAGTGTGGTAGAAATGAAAGCATACTGGTCTTGGAATTAATATCCGAGTTTCTGTTTCAGATCTTAAACTGTTTTGACCTTTGTAACTGATAATGGGCAAATAATGGCCACTCCAAACCTCAGTTTCCTCTTCTGAAAATTGAAAATAACAAGACTTAATACTTCCTATCTCATAAGCGTGTTGTGAAGAAAGCGCTTTGGAAATCTTAAGAGTTCTGCAAAAATATTTATTATTATGAGTAATAACCGCAAAAATAATTTCTATTCTCTAGACATCAGAGACAAGTTATATTTATCTTTGCAGTGGATCACTAAATGAAAATAGGAACAAAGATTTAGAGCTGGAAGGGACTTTATCATCTAATTTAATTCTTTTCTTTTAAAAATGAGGTCTAGAATGGTTGAAGACCTTGCCTAAGGTCAACTGAATAGTAAATAGTTAATCCTGGGATTTGAACTTCAGAACTCATAACTTCATTTTGTGTGTGTGTGTGTGTGTGTGTGTGTGCTTTTCACTAGACCAGAGAAGAAGTGCTTTGAATCCTGGATTGGTGAGAAAGGGAGGCATTATTCATGTTTTTCACTAATTTATGTCCACTCCAATCTTTTCTTTTTGGGAGTTCTTGTGAACTCACATTTGAAAGTTTAAATGGATTTCTTTTAAGGGGTTTTGTAGGATGTTTAAAGTTGTGAGAATCAAGGGGAGTTTAGATATAATTGCTATGTTAGGAAAGGATAAAAAGAACTGCAGAAAGAGCACATCCTTCATTTCGCTCCAATGCAAAGCGAACTCAATCACCTTTTATTCTTTAAAGAGAGAGAATGCTGAAAGTACTTGGGCCACATGCAGAATGACACGTTACATTATAATACCACTTAGTGATGGTATTGGGGTTATTGGATTTGTCCCATCATTACCGTGCTTAAACTTTTCATTCTCTCTCCTCCAGAATCCATGAGAATTTTATCACCAGATGTTCTGCTGTTATCATTTTTGACTTTTTTATATACTAATGAGGAAATCTGAAGTATGGAGAGGCAGTGATCAGGCACTTAATCCAAGGTGTGGGTTTGACTGTCTTGTTTAAAACAGGCCATGTGGCATATAATGAGTTCTATTTCTGAACCATGCTATATAACCTAGGAGTACTCTTAACTCCCAGATTTATAGGCTATATGCCTAGGGCAGTGTTTGTAGGAGAACCATTTTTTTCTTCATTACCTTTAAGTTGCCTGAAAAAAGACTTCCAGAGTCTCAACTTCTACCGATATCAGAAAGGTCAATTTAACTTCAGTTATTAGACTTGCACCTTGTCCTGTAAAGCATGAATTGTTATTAGGAAATACGAGGGGCTTTATCCATTCATCTGTCTTAGTGCATCTGAACATGTGCTGTTATTTTTAGTCCTGCAGACCACAATGTGTGGGAGCTGAGAGCTGCACATTAAATTTCAAAAGGCGAAAACAGCAGGGAAAACTTTTGGGTGGGGGGGTAATGTTATGCCAATTACTGGAAAACTCAGTGAAGGTGCCAGGAAAAAATTAGAGCACAAGTGAAGCTAATCGGAAGAAGGGGATAGTTATAGCTGCAATGCAGAACCCCCCTGAAAAGTGAAGTAGGTCAGGAAGTTTTTGTCCTTGGTAGTATTGTGTGGAAACAAGCCCTATTCCAGCCCCCCTTTCTTCCTAATCCCTTCTTCTTATCCTAGCATGTAGTAAATTTTGATCCTATAAGCCAGTTAGATTTGACAAAGGGCCTTTTAGGAAAGCTTCAGCAACCCTGTAAGAGAAAATGACCTTTAATGATGGGTTGTAGTCCAGAAATTCTCATTAATATCTATCTAAACCTTACTTAGGATTAGCCATCTAATCCAATCCTCTACAGATGAGGAAACTGAGGTTCAAGCAGGGGAAAGAATTGGCCCAATATGATGCAGGATGTAACGCTCAAAGGAAGGATTTGAACTCTGGTCCCCTGACTTCAGAGTCAGTGTGGTGTCAGTTCTAAAGCTGGATTTGTTTATACCTCCTTGAGATGACACCAGCTGTCAGGAATGACTAGGAAGGAAAAGGAACATGAGCCATTCTCTGGCCATAAGGGGAAAAGGGTAGATAAGATTTTCTAGAACAGAGCCGTGATCTTAATGAACATTAAGTAAATGCTACAGCTATTGATGAACATTTGCATTGTGTGACTATCTTATTCAGTCAGGACTCACTGTAAAAAGAAAAACATTCAAAACAGTGTGAAAGGCAAAATCCCAGGGAGGGAGTCCCATATTGGTAATTGGTCCTGCTCCGTGGAGATTGAAGAAGCCACTTTTATCAATAATATTGTCATTACACCATTAGAGAGAATCCAGGTATATTAAAAATACAACTGTTAAAACAAGCTGAGCTGCTGATAGCATCATAGCCTGGGGTATCCAGATTTTTCCCACGAGAGGATTATTGACTTTTCCCTTTCCCAGAGAGAAAAGGAGAGGAGGTTTATGACTCTGGGTAGGAATTTGGTGTGAGTATCTTACTCTTTTCTTCTACTAACCAACTTGGTATTCCTGGGGATGACTCTGTGATGGTATTTTCTGACCCTCTTCCCTTTCTACTAGGAACATAAACATATTATTGGGGGAGGTGGGTTGCCTGTAGCTGCCCGTGGTTTAAAGATTAGCTGGTTAATTAACTGGAAAACTATTGCATTGGCCAATTGTTGCTTCCCTATTTGTTTTCCTTCTGATTGGAAGATTGACGTCAGGGATAATGATTGCAAATCTACCATGCACAACTTGCTGTTCCATACAAATATATCACAAAGTCATCACATAAATTTCTTAGTGTGATTGCCACTGACCACTAAACAAAGAAGGGTGTTCCTAGTTCAGTCTTTGTTCAGGCTCTTCCTGTCTGGATTGTCTTTCTTCCACCTATCCCAAGCCCACGTATCTTTCAAAGTAAAGAACACTTTTTCATTGTTGTGATCCTCCACCTCAGCAAATATCTCAGTGTACATTTCTCTGTGCAGGGAAGGGAGGAAACAAGAATTTATTATGCATTTACTAGAGCTTATATGCCAGGCTAGGTGCTAAATGCTTTACAAATATTATCTCATTTGATCTTCTCAGCAATGTTTTATTCATTCATTTATTCATCTCTTCTTTTGTCCCCAGGTTTGATTTTGGCTGTTTCTCTTTTCCATTTAAATTACTGAAGTCATTATGTCTGTTGTTTGTCTTGCTTTGCTTGCTCGGTTCACTTTGTGTTGGTTTGCATTATGAGTTATTGAAAATCTTCATCTTACATGTGAAGAAATTGAGACCCAGAAAATAACCCTGACTTGCCAGTGAGACAGTAGCATCATCTGTTGTATGTAGCATCCTGGAAGTTCAGTCCAGATCTTATGATTTCAAATTTAGTTGTTATTAAACCTTTGTTTAGTGCTCTTCATTCTCATTTTTGAACCAAGGGGTAGAAAATGAATTAGTGGTAATTAGCCACTAATTTTGGAGATATATCTGCTAAAGCTTTGAGGCTTTCTTTTAAAATGCTACCTACTGGTCCCTAATCCTTGATTTGGGTCCTTGTAGATGGGACAGATATTCTGTCAGACTCAGCCTCTGTTGATCTTTCTGTTTTCTGCCTTGCTTTCTCATCTAGTGAACAGGAGTCTTGTTTTTTCATCTACTCCTGTCTGGGCCTAAGTGTTTTTGAATCAGTCTATCATGGGAATAGACTGAGGATCAAAATTAATTCACTTTCTTTGGAAACCATCTCAGTCAGGATCCTTATTGTCACATTCTTCAGTGCTTTTAGGCAATATACCTTCTCATGAATGTTCCTGTGGGTGCTTGAAAACTGGTGTGGGTCCAGCCACACAGTCATCATTTCATAATTGATTGGCCTTGTTTATGTCATCTATAATTACCGGGAGGTAGTCACTTGGAATGGGGCAGGCTTGAATATGAGAACAGTGCTTCTATAAGCCATAAAATCTTGGAACTAGATGGGTTAGAATGGTACTAGGCAAAAAAGGATCAATTTGGAATCAGAGGAAGGACCTGGGTTTGAATCTCAGCCCTACTGTACATTACTTGTTTGGTCTTGGGCAAAACCCTTTCATCTTCCTGGACCTCACATGCTCTTTTTCATTAAACTGAGGGGATTTGACTAGGTGATGCTGAAATCCCTTATGGCTTTTAAACCCTTGACTAATGCTTCCTTATTAGGAAGTTCCTCACCAGTGCTCTATTATCTACAGAGTCAATGGGATGTCCACTATATCCGGAGAAAAGAAATTGGTTCCCTGGGCAAAAGGATAAAGGGGAGCACTCATGAGTTGTTCCATCAACCTTTGCTTCCTCTTTCCTGTGACTGTCTTTGTTTTCAGACTTGAGGACAGCTGGACTGTCATTGTTCCTGGGCTTGCAGCCAGAGACCCATTGAGTTGGGTGCCATGACTGTCTTGGTGCCAGGATGACTTTTATGCTTCCCACACTGTCTGGAGGCTCCAATTATCCAGTCTTTTTTTTGAAGTTGTCCAGTTTGTTGTTATCTCTGCTTTCCTCAACTCCATGGACTGTTTTCTTTACTATTCTCTGCCTCACGTGTGTGTGTGTGTGTGTGTGTGTGTGTGTGTGTGTGTGTGTAGTTTTGTTTTGTTTTTTTCTGAGGGTTAAGTGACTTGGCCAGGGTCACTCAGCTAGGACATGTTAAGTATCTGAAGCCAGAACTCTGGTCCTCCTGACTTCAGATCCATTGTACTACCTAGCTGCCCCACCAATGTATATTTTTAAAGATATATCTGAGGGAGTTCTATATGACTTTGGAAATGGGGATGGAGTGGGAATAGAACTGAGTTAAAGAAGGATTGGGGGAAGGGAAAATACAAGAACTATCTCAAATAAGGCAATGTATGTCAAGCATTTCATATATTTGAAATATTATTAAATGTCAGTTATTACTGAAGATCTGCAGTAACTGTAGTCTCTACTGGCACCTGACTTCTGAACTGACCTTGGATCAGAAATAATTGCATAAATTTACCTCTATTCCATTCAAGCAAAAATTTCAGGGGAAAAACAATCCAAAAACTTATCTTGCCCTATTTTGTAATTCAAGATTGCAAGATGAACAGATTTCCTCAGGATATGAGTCTCTTCCTTTTGTTCTCTTTCTTCCCCGGAACTGCATGAGCTGGTTAGCCCAGTGGTCATATGTCTCCAAGTCACTCATGTCCTACAATTTGGATTCATTTGCAGAACCACAGAATGTCATGATTGACGCCCCCCAATTAGTGACTAAGGCTTCTGTAAGCATCCTGTTTTTCAAATCTGTCCCTTCCTTTTTATTTATCAATATTAATCCTTTAGTTCGGTCTTTCATAAGTCCATGCTGTAGTTCCCTACATGGGCTAACAACCTCTAGCCACATCCCCTCTCATCCAGTCTGCTGGTAAAACTGTCTAAAGTAATGCTTTGCCCAAGTCCCCCTAAAGCCCAGCTTCTTAAACTGATTTTACAACCTGATATAGTATTTTGTAACTGAATATGGGGGTTATAAAATTATGATTTATTATTGATAAGTGTTTGATTTGCATGCCTATTTTATGTATTTCTATACCTGGGATCACATAAAAATTTCCACAGTGAAAAGGGGGTTGTGAGTGGAAAAAGTTTAAGAAGTCCTGCTCCAAAGGACCCCAGCCTAGATTTCCAATCTATGTTCCAACTAAACTGGACCATTCCTCTTCACCCATGCTCTTTTTCTTGATTTTTGTTTCTCCCTCATACCCAAATCAGACTTTCCCTTACTCCCATTCCCCTGACCTGACCCATTGAAATGTATTCCTTCTAAGACCAACTTAGGGGCCATCTCTTCTATGAGAAGCTTTCCTGGTCCTCCCCACCTCCCAATATCTACTGCAGCTGGAAAAATATTTTCCTTCTAAATTTTTTTGGGATCTTGTACCTATCTATGAAGCAGTTAGGTAGTACAAAGTAGAGAATGCTGGATTTTGGAGTCAGGAAAGCTTGAGTTAAAATATTGCATTATTGGGCTGTGTCTGACTCTGACCAATCACTTGATCTCTGGTTGCCTCTGTTTCCTCATCTGTAAAATGGGGATAATAACAGCATCTGCCTCCCAGGTTTATTGTGAGGATCGAATGAGGTAGAGTAAGTAATGCATTTTGCAAATCTTAAAGCACCATATAAATGTATTATGATTATTCATCTATTTGTCCGTCTCCTCTGCCAGACTGCAGACTTCTTAAGCATGGGGATATGTGAAGATTTTAATCCTTGTATCCCTCAGCACCTAGAACTGCTCTGGCCACACAGGGACTTAATTATTGTTTGAATAACTCCAGATCATTTCTTGTAACAAAAATGTGTCACTATAGTTTATTCCCTCCTTTCCTTTGAAGAAGCAAAACTTCATTTTGAGGGCCTTGGGGAGCAGCCTGTGATTGCTTATATGTTCCCCCCTCTCCCACCTTTGGTCACTTCTGCTGGATCAGAATACTGAAAAGAATTGAGATCACTTGGGACTGACCTCTTTACCTTGGATCAGCAGAAAAGGCATTCACATGTCAGACTGACACACTAAAAACATATTGAAATGCTATGACAACAGTGCCCTTCCTTCCAGCCCCTTCTTTTCTCTCCCCATCCCCCTTGGTTTTGGTATATAATTACATTGGCTGTGTCCCTCTAAACCTTTAATCCTTTGGTGTGGCCTCATTGCCTCATGGTTAGTGGGTTTGGGAGCTTTCTGCAGAGTAATATTTGCATTAAAGGGTTGGACCTCTCTCACTGATCTTGCAGAGATTTTTTTTTTTTTTTTTTTTTGGAGAGGTTGCTGTGATTACAGCTGTTGTGGTTTAAATAGGAAGCCTTTTCCCTTCACATACATCTTACGGACTACTCCCCTCCCACCACATCATCAGCCCCAAAGACATCTTATTCTTGCTGATGTCTCCTTTGCCCTAGAGGCTTCATATGGATGGGATTGTTCTTATTCTCCTTTGAGTGAATAATCCATGTTCTTGACATTGGTCAGACTGTCTGGAGTCAGTCCCAGCATGGGCAGGTGCTGTGCCAACTTCTCTGGCCTGTGGCCGTGCCAAGATATTTCACTGTTGACCCTTTTATCCCCTTTCTCAGTGCCAGCCTTGGAGCTCTGGAGCAGGCACTGTCATTCATATTTCTGAGAGGCCTTCTTTGTGCTGAGAAATGCCAGTGGCCATAAAAGTTAAGACCTAACCAACTTCTTTCCCCTTTAAGGTGAAATGAAGGGAAGCCTGGCCTCTGAATTTTATTTGACCTGTCTGGAGCTTTGATGATGTGGTGGAAAGCCTCATGAGCCTAGATTATGAAACCTTGACTTTAATTCATTTTTTGCCCATAGGTATCAACTGGGCATTTAACCTTTCCTGGCTGTTTCCTCTTCTGCATTGAATTGGATGGTTCCTAAGTTTCCTTTTGTTTCCTTACATTGGACAAAAGTTTTTATCTGCTTTATTCCATTCAGTTCAACAAGGATTTAATTTGGGCTTTCTTTTGGTTAAGTATTATGTAAGGCTCCACGGGAGGGTAAAAGGAGGAGGAATCATTCCTGCTCTCTTTGAAGAGAAGCAATAGATACAGACATGGACCCCAAACCAGGTAGAATGCAGGGGATTCTGAAAGAGTTGGATTCCATACTTAGGAATGCTGTAGATAGATTGTTTGGGACCGAGAATTATTCCTCTATTATTATTATTATTATTCCCTCTATTATATATGGCTATAGGGACCAGAGAATTGGTCTCAGAGTTAGGAAAGCCTGAGTTGTAGTCCTGTCTCTTACATATTGGTGTGTGACTTTGGAAAAAGTCCCTTAACTATTCAGAATTTTGGCTTGCAATTCTACGTTAAAATGTAATTGGGTAATATTTAGCAAAATAAATAAAATTCAATAGAACATAGACATTATAGATGATGCTTAGATTCCCCAGGCTATCCCACAAGAACTTATTTCTTTATTCTCAGATAATAGGAGTGAATTAGTTGTGGATAGTGTTGGGTCTGGAATCAAGAAGACCCGAATTCAAATCTACCTTTTGATGCTTACTAGTTACATGATCACAAGCAATGTAATTTTTGATTGCTTTAATTTGCTGGAGAAACAAATGGCAAACTACTCCAGTTTCTTCTCCAAGAAAAGCCCATAGATATTATATATGGTTTGTTGTTCTTCAATTGTTTATTAGTTACTTTTGATGCTCTGGACCGCATAGGGGATTTTCTTAGCAAAGATCAGTATGGTTTGCTATTTTGCTTTTCCAGTTCATTTGACAGATGAGGAAACTGAAGCCAACAGGATTAAGTGAATTGCTCAGGATTACATACCTAGTAAGTGTCTAGGACAGGATTTGAACTCAGGAAGATGAGTCTTCCTGTCCAAGCTAGGCTTTCTGCACAATGGTGATACCTATGTCCTAATGTATGGTTTATTTAGGGGTCCCCAATTCTACTTGAGTTTGACTAAGCTGCTTTAGATGACTCTTTAAGGCAAAAGGGGTAAAACAGTTGCAGACCTGCAGTAAAGGGAGATTCCTCACTGGGAGTTCCTTTTGCCAGTGAAATAACAAGTCCCTCCTAATCAATGGTAATTGTTTCAGTTTGTTATTTTAAAACTCATTCTGGACTTGAGGCAGTCTGGTGAAAGGATTGAATGAATCAGAAAGACCTGGGTGCAAGTCTCATGTCTTAAGTTTAAATGTGTTATCATAAACATGTCAGTTAATTTTTCTGCCTTTCATGGAGGAAATCCCAGGCCCTTATTACCTTGACATTGAAATGTGTGGGAAGGGAAACTGTCACATGTAATTTGATTTCTATAAAATTCCACTTTTTAATTTGGGATCAAAGTATAAGCTCCTTGAGAGTAGGGGCTGTTTCATTTTTGTCTCTGTATCCCCAGCACCCAGTACAATTCTTTAGACATAGTACGCATTTAAGAAATGCTTGCTGGTTCCTCTCTCCCTCCCTTCTTCCCTTCCTCCAATCCTTCTCCTTTCCCTCTTTCTCTCCTTTTCTCTCTCCTTTCCTTCCTCTCTCCCTTCCTCCTTCCCTCCCTTCCTCTCTCCCTTCCTCTCTTTCCCTCCCTCCCTCTTTTCCTCTCTCCTTCTCTTCCCCCCCACTCTCTCTCCCCTTCCTTCTTTCCCTCCCTTCCTCCTGCTCTCTCTTTCTTTTTCTTCTGTTAAATCTCCCTCACTCTCATTTCATACACTAGGCAGAGAAAAATTACTAGGAAGTTTAGATGGTGGATAATAATCTGGGATAAGCTTCTAGATCTTTGAAGGATATGCCTTCTTTGGAGAATGAAATGGGGTGGTCAGTCTTCTAGTTGTCTATTTAAAAATACAGGGAGGAGGAAAGTCAATCTGTTTTAGAAGCAATGAATGGAAAAGAACTGTCCTTGAAGTCAACCATCATGAAGAGTGGTTGCCCCCATAGCTGTCCCCTTAGGGCCATAGATCTGAGCAAGTGCAGCCAGCAGTTCATAGAAGATTTTCATAAAGCCAAGGTTCAAAAGTATAAGATTACATGTAATTAAATGCTGAAATGAGTGCTTTATTTTGTCAATTGTGCCTTGTGGCCTGGGGCTCTCCTCTATATCTCCTCCTATACAGAGACAATGTTTTCATTTATTTTCTCTTATTTCCTTTACATATCTTTCATGCTCTCTTTTCAAAACCAGCTTTTGATTTTCTTTTCTCTTCTCTTGTTATTTTCACCTGATTTGCCCTTCCCCTCTTCAACAGACTATTTTTCATTCTTTGCATACATTCTATAGATTATTTTTCCCCTTTTATAGGAGTGGAGAGAGATTGTGGTTCTCTTTATTACTGCCAAAGCTCTGTATTGACAGGAAAGCTTTTAGAACTCTTGGTATAAAGATAAAAAACGATAAAAGGATGATTGGTTTATAAAAAAATCGATAGCTTCCTTCTTTCCCCAAGGTCATATGGTTAGTAGCAGAAGTAGGACAGGTTTTCTGACTCTTTATTCCAATGAGTTTTTTTTAACCCTTTCATATATTTTGTGTTGTCTGTTTAATCTTGTCAAGTGTTCCCTTCTTGAAGAGATGGTCACCATTATATCTAAATTGCTAGCTTACATTTTGTGCCTCAGACTTAATTTGTGTTTGATTTTAGAATTTACTTTCCTGTCCTTTTTGGCCCTGACTCTTTCTTCCATATCAACTAAAAGTTCTTCCAAGATATTTTATATTGAACTAGAACGTTCCCTATGCTTTTATTTTTCTCTTATTTTATGTATTGTTTCCATTATTTTTCAACCAAGGGTTTATACACACACACACACACACACACACACACACACACATACCTTAATAGACCTGATTGCCATCTCTTTGTGTTCTGCTACCATTTCTTCATCCTGTCTGCATGTCCTTGCTCTCTTACCTTAGTTGCTTAGAACATAGTGGTCCACTTCTATGAATTTGTGGTGTCATTGGTGTGTAAACACTTTCAGAGATTCAGATTGTAACCCGAGTAGGTTTTTACATCCCAAATCTTCTTGTCCATATCCTTTGAGAACTCATCCACTGAGGACTCAACTTTTATCACATTGGGTTTCTTCGTGGTCTTTGAAAATTTTGTAGTTATCAATGCCGGCCATCTTCAGCTCTTGCCATCATCATTATGGAAACTGGGTGGCACATCAGATAAAATGTTGGACTTGGAATCAGGAAGAGATCAAATCCTGCCCAGAATTCTTACTATGTGAGTCCAGGCATTTAAACTTTCTCAGCCTCAGTTTCCCTCTTCTATAAAATGAGGATAATAATAGCAACTGCCCTCCAAGTATGGTATGAAAATCAAATGAGAATTTTTTAAATCACTTTGCAAACCTCAAAGCTCTCTAAATGCTACCACAACCACAGTAGCTAACTTTTAAATAGTAATTAGAAGCACTTTACACATACTTTTTTCATTTGATCCTCATTGCTATGCTTAGGTTGCCATTATTTCTGTTTTACTGAGTTGGAAACAGGGGCTCTATAAAAACAAGGCTTGCAAAAAGGTCACAAAGCAAGTGAGTGACCAAATTCCAGCAGAGAGCTTCTTGACTTCAGTCTCTCTTATTCCTGTTTTATGGATGGAAAAATTGCAGTCTGAAGCATTAAATGATTTTTCTCTTAATTACAAGATCATCACTTTGTATTTAATGCCACACTGATCCAACAAAGCCCTTTCCTACTTTAAAATTTGTGAGGATCTTTTGAAATCTAAAGTATTATTATTGTTAAGTTTTGTATTTGCTGATCTATATTCTAGTTCATGTTATTATACCAGATCATCTTTGGTCAGTCAATTTCTTGTGCTTCAGTTTCTTATCCATCAAAGAAAGATAAAAGCTTCAGCTAATCAATTTCTGGTGCTTCAGTTTCTTACCCATCAAACAGGGATAAGGAGTGCTTGCCTTACCAATCTCAGAAGAGTATTATAAAGATAAAAAGCAATAACAAGTATGGAGACCTTATATGTGGTGCTTAGGTTCTCAGGCTAGCCCAGAAAAAACTTATTTCTTCATCTGTAAGATGAGGTAGTAGGAGACAGCTAAGTGGCTCAGTGGATAGAGTACTGGGCCTGGAGTCAGGAAAATATGAGTTCAAATCTAACGTCAGATGTTTATTGGCTAGGCAATTTAATCTTTGTTTGCCTTTATCTAATGGAGAAGCAAATGACAAACCAAAAGTTTTAGGTGCTGTACCTAGGTCCTGGACCCTGTGGGATCAGCTACTGTTATCTGAAGCCCTGGAGAGAGTTCCATTGTCCTAGTCATTCATTATCCTTGGGTCACAATTAGGGACCCAGTAATGCTGTGCAGAGAATACAATTAGCCACATGCTAAGGAGAAAGAGTATCATTTCCTATTAAGACTCAGTAAAATAATAAGTAATGCAATTTGGAGAAATACATTTTAAACCCTCTTTTATTTTATTTTTTCTTTCCTGATGTGTTTAAATAAATGTATCTATATGCACCACCAGGTGATATCCCATGATCACACCCAAGTGTGATCTAGTACTTCTATATAGGTCATTCTTGATGTTTTCTTTATATAACAAGGACAAAGCTGAAATTTTTTTTTTTATCATTTTACATAGCCTGTGAGACATAAGTGCATTTATTTATTCATTCAAGCAATAAAGATTTATTAAGTGACTACTGTATATAGCACTTTTCTTTTTCCTTTAATAAAAGCTACTTATTGTTGATGAACATCTGTTGTTCATTAGTTTCAATTGTATCTGACTTTTTCCAATCCCATTTGGGGTTTTCTTGGCAAAAATACTGGAATGATTTGCCATTTCCTTCTCTAGCTCATTTTATAGATGAGGAAACTGAGACAAACAGGGTTAAGTGATTTGCCCAGTCATACAACTTATATGTCTGAGGCCAGATTTTTAAACTCAGGAAGATGAGTCTTCCTGATTCTTAGTCCACTGCTCTATCCACTGCACCACCTAGCCACTACTCTTATAATTTATCTATGGTTAAACACTTCCTGTCATAAGCAGGGTTTGAACTCATATCTTTCCTGACTCAAGATGCACTTTTTCTGCTACCTTTTGATGAGATCAGAGGAGATAAGAGACAGAGCTAGAACTGCTGATAAAAATTCTTTCTTATTCCTTCCCAGTTTTCTTGTTCCTGCTACATCAATCAGATCTGGCTGCTCTGTGGATCTTCCTGTCCAAGTGCTATGACATTAAAGAACTTGCTATTTATACCTGGAGATGCGCTCAATGCTAGCTCTCAGAAGTTTCCCTCCTAATGCTTCTTAGCTGTTGTCAGCTTTGGTGTTATTTGGCACCTCAGGGTGAAGCTTAGCATGTAGGTATTTTCTAAGCAGCTTATGGCTGGCATTTGATATATTCTTTAAAGGCTCTGGCTACTTCTTCTTATTGATTATGGCTTAAGATGTTACAGCTTTCAAAGTCTGGTCTCATCCTTACAGACTCATTTTCCCAGATAGCCTTTTTATGAGGCCCTTGTTACACTTTACCCATAAATGTAAATTGACTTAGTAAAAGGGCATCATAGTCAATAGTAAAAATCCTTGGGCTTGCAGTCAGAGTCTGGAGTTCTTGCTTATTGGAGCTTGGGTTGTAAACATGGGGTGTCACCAAGTCTCATTGTGAGCTTCAGTTTTTTCATCTTTAAAATGGGACTCTAAAGTTTTCTTTCCAAGAATATTCTACAAATAAATATGATAATTATGTTGCAGATGCTTCAGACTTTCTGACATTATTATATTGTGTGGAACAGGTCAGGTACAAGATCCCCTTCCCAATTAATTAATCAGAGACATCATCAAGTACAAAGAGAAAGCATTTATTTAATCCCTGCAGGGAGAGGCCCAGACACACACATGGGAGCCATCCCAACTCCTACCATGTGCTCCTGGAACCTGGCCAGCTTCCAGCTTGTCCAGGGTTTAAAAGCAAAAGACTTGAGCCTTCTCATTGGGTAGACTAAAAGAACGTAACCATCCTTGACCAGTGGTCACCAATGTTGGCTGCCTCCCGCAGGTCACGTTACTTCCTGCAACTTTCTGTATCTCCAGATTCAAAGTTCATCCCTCCAGAGATCAAATGACCTCCCAAGGTCCCAGTTCTGGAAACAGAGATCTTGTGACAATGCTAAGAAATACTTCATCCAATCCCATTCAATATGATGTATAAAAAGCTTAAGAAATATAGTTTCTGGGTAATTAACAATTTTATTAATAATGCTAATATATTAATAATAAAAGGATGGTCATTTGGCCATCTGTTTTAGACTAAAAATCCACAATAGAATCCACTAAATGCTTATATGTCCTTGGAGGAATGGGTATTCTTGAGGGAAGAAGTCAAATCTGATTGGTTAATAATTAAGGAGAGAATAAAATGAGAAGTGGGCCTATTCTAACGAGGGCCTGGGGTACTGACTGATCACACAGTTTTTGTCAAAGAGAATTCTTTGTATCCATATCATCTTCTCAGACAAAAGAGAAAATCCACATTTTTCCAAGGCTGAGTAAAACTCAGTGGGGCAGAATCCATCAATTCACCTAACTTTATCTTTTGAACAGATCAGAGTTCTCCATTTCAGTGTCAGCCCTGAACTTCAAAGGTTTCCTGAATAACCTACAGGGGCTGATTTCTCAGTGAGAAGTAGAAAAGGGGAAAAAACCTTGGCCCTAATTCAATAATAGAAAAGAGAAATAATCATTTCTCTCAATGAGAATCATTATAAGATATGACCATGTCTCTTGTTGTGTACTCTGCTAGTTCCCTAGAATTCAGCCTCTTCCAGATGTCTGGGGCTGAAGGTGCCCTCTCACACAGAATGATTATCACAAACCTCACTGTCTCAGCGTATAGCTTATAGCTTATCTTAAAGCACCATGTGTTAACATTAGTTCCCTTATATTTGTGGCAGTTAGTAGACTTGAGTTCTCCTTCTGGCTTAGCTATTGAGGACTGGTACCAGACAACAGTCCATTACTTGTGATAGTGAATCTCACTTTCAGAGTTTCTATTTTCCCATCTTTAAAATGAGAATTCTAAACTTCTTCCTCAAGCCTTAGGTACCTCATTCAGTTAAGAACGGCAGAGGGGAGCCACTCCAAGGGGTGTTTGTTTTTTCCAGCCAGACATGTGAACCCCTTTTCAAGGAATCAGTGTCTGACTTAATGAGGCAAGTACCATTTCCCACTCTGAAATTACTTTGTACTTACATTGTATTTTGTATCAACTTAAATATATAGTTACTGTTTCCCTTGATAGAAAGTAAACTCCTTGAGGGTAAAAACTGATTTCCCCCCTTACCCCCCCCCCCTTTTTTTTTTCTCTTTGTAATGAAGGCACAGTGTCTGGCACATAGTTCTTAATAATAAGTGTTTATTGGTTCTGGGATAATAGGATTAAGAATTAAAATTGGAATAGGAGAATTTTTATCTCATTCACCCCATATTTTAGGCTTTTCTGTATATCTTTCTCTTGCCTTTGCAAGCTCCCTGAGGGCAGGGTTTACAGAAATCTATCTTTGTATCTCATCCCATAAACACAATAAATAAATTTGAATAAATTGACTTTTAGCTCCAGGAACTTTGGACCAGAGTAGTGACTTACCCAGAGCTTCATAGTTAATTCCAGTTCTTAGCACAAGGTTTACTATGTAGTAGGTGCTAAACAATTACCAGTTAGTCAAACATTTATTAAGCTCTGCTAAGTCAGATAAAAAAGGCTGCTAGATAACACAGTGGATAGAATGCCCAGGCTGCAGTCAGGAAGACCTATCTTTGTTGAAATACACGGGAGAGCTGTTGGAATACACGGGGAGCCACCTGATAGTGGCTGGTGGAGATCTAACCCAGAATGCATCTCCTCGTGTGACAGGATGATACAAGGAGATTGAGAGTCAGTTGCTGTTCTCTGACCTCTAGCTGACTGAGAGGACATCGCATTGTCTGACCTTGATCCTCTTTCCTCTGCCTCCAATTTATTTCATTCCCAGTCTGAAACACCAGTGTCAGCAAAGGCAGCCCTGCAACTCCCTCAGATGTTATGATCCACAGTGGTGGAAGCTCTCAGAGAATTGACCTGTTCCCTTAATACATCTTCCTGAGTTTAAGCCTCAGATACTTGACTAGCTGTGTGACTCTGGGCAAGTCACAAGTCACAAGTCACAACAACTGTTTAGCTCAGTTGTTCATTTGTAAAATGAGCTGGAGAAGGAAATGGCAAATTTACTGCAGAATGTTTGCCAAGGAAATTCCTAATGGGGTCATGAAGAATTGAACACTACTGAATAACAAAAACAACTATGAGCCAGGTTAAAAAAAAAAAAAGTAAAAGATGGCCCCCACCCTAAAAGAACTCACAGTTTAATGGGAGAGACAACAAATACTTGATTGATTCAATAGTATTAACAACAAAGACTGGGACTCAGATCTTTTGATTCCTAGTTCAGATCCCTTCCTTTACATGAGCTTGATGTTACCAGAAAATAGCTATAGGAATATTTTATTGATTACCACCTTTCTCTCCCAGGATCCCTAAAGAAAGGTTCTCTCTGAACTGAGGGGGAAGGCCCTACCCTCATCAGCTTGAGTAAGTAGAATCACTTTAGGTGTCTCTGAATGTTGTACCTCACCCCTCCTATTCTGCTTTAACAATCTAGAATGTGAGGAGGCAAGCCCAGAGAAATTAACTGATTTACAAATCCAGAGTCACAAATGGACAAGTTCAGGCTTGGATTCAAGAAGATGTAAGTTCAAATCCTGCCTCAGATACTTATTCCTTGTGTCAATCTGGCATCACTTAATCTCTCAGTTTCAATTTCCTACTTTTTAAAATGAGAATAGTACTTTTCTTACTCATCGAGTTTCATAAAGAACATAAAGGGGGATCAGGAAAGAGTTTTTGTAGAAGGTGGCATTTTAGCTAAGACTTGAAAGAAGCTAGAGCAACCAGGAGGTGGAAATGATAAAGAAGGAGAGCATTTCAGATAGTTGGTGAAAATGCTTGGAGTCAGGAGCTGAATGGATTGGAATTGTTGTGGCACAGCAAGGAGACCAGAATCATAGGATGGTGAAAAGAGAGAGAGAGAGAGAGAGAGAGAGAGAGAGAGAGAGAGAGAGGTGTAAAAATATAAGAAAGATGGGAACAGGTTATAAAGAGCTTTAAAAGCCAGAGAATATCACATTTAAACCTCAGGTAATAGGGAGCCAATGTGATTTATTAAGGGAGTGAGATAGTCAGATCCATGCTTTAGGAAGATCAGTTTGGCTGTTGACTAAAGAATGGATTTTATAGTTGACCCTGGAGGTGATAGGGATCTTTGAAGGATAATATGAAGTTTCTTTTTGACTGACTTCTGTTTTGTGTTTTTTTTTCTTAGAGTTCTCCGTTCCTGCTCACTCTTTATTCTTAGCCTAGTTATGAGTAAGTGGTACCCAGGCCTTGTCTCTGAATGCCAGAATCATATCTAGGATGGGACTTCCCATAGCATAGGAATTTAAAAGGTGCAATATTTAAAATAGTGATCTTTAAAGATTGTACAATTTTAACAGTTGTTTACATGTACATTTTGTGTTCCCATACATGGTATTCTTTAGGCACCTGTAAACAATTGAACTTAGGATATAATTAGCAAGAATAATTAGTTAAAATAGAATTGACCAACTAGAGGATTTACCTCCTTCAGGTGCATTCCTCCTTAGTCTTAGTCCACTCTATTCTCCTCCTTTCTTTACTCTTCTGAGCAACATCTTACTCTGTTTTGAAGTTGTTATCTTCTGGTTTCCTCAACTGAGTTACTCTAAATTTATTATTTTCTCTTTATGAATTCCAGAGTTGATTGGAGGGTTCATTTCTTCCTGCTTGTCTCATTACCCATATTGGTGCAATGGCCTTTGTCAATGGCCAGCAGCTAGAATGTAGATGAGCTGCTCTTCTCCAGAATTTTTTTTTCTTTTCTTTTTGCATATGATTTTGAGATCTAACAGCATAAAATAATGATAATGCTTTACATTTTCATACTAGTTTAAAGTCCATAAAATGTACTTTCTGCACAATTTTATGGAGTCATATATGTATGATTCTCCTTATGATAAAAATAAGAATTCATTATATCTAACACATCTGTCCTTGTTATAGTCAGGTACAATACAAAAGCAGCAAAGTGGTGCAGTCATTTCAGCTCTGGGCATGGAAACACGAATACCTATGTTGAAATCTGACCTTAGATACCTGTTAGCTGCTTGATTTTAGGTAAGTCACTTAAACCTGTTTGCCTCAGTTTCTTTTTCTGTAAGATGAGTTGGAGAGGGAAATGGCAAACCACTCCAGTACTTTTTACCAAGAAAACTCCAAATGGGGTAGTGAAGAGTTGGGCATGACTAAAATGATTGAACAACACAACAAGATGGGTAACATAGGAAGGGCATCCAGCTTAGCAGGTAAAGAATAATCTGTTTCAATTATAGGAACATATTTCACATGGAACTGAAAGGTCTGTCCTGGGTTTGATATCAATGTTAACGAGGAAATTGAATCTCAGGGAGCTTAGCCCAAGATCACACAACTAGTATCTCCGCCTATTAGACTGTAAGCTCTTTGAGGGCAAGACTGTTTTGCCTTTGAATTTCCTGCAATTAGTGCAGAGCCTGGCATAGTAGGTACTTAATGCTAGTAGACTCAACTCTTCAGCTTCCTTTTCATTCCACCAAAGATATTCTATGAATTTCATAGGTTTAGTAAATAAATGAACATAATGTTTGGCATATAATAAACATTAATAAATGCTTGTTGACAGTTGACTTTTATTGGACAGAATTCATTGATTAATGTTTGGCACATTCGTTAATGACTACTTCCTAGTAAATTTTTTCTTTCCTTTTTTATAGATTCTGGGCAAGGAATGTACTTATTATAATGCTTAATCTATTAATTAATTTCTGAAGGCCAATTGTAGATGGTATTGAACTCTAGTGATATCATGTCTTCATGAATAGATTTCCACAGTAATCAAAGATAGTTAACTAATTCTGGACCTCCAAATAAGAGTTGCTGTCTTTTTGTTTGTCGTAAATTGGAGGTTTCATTATCCAAATCAGTCTGGCCTCCTTCGGTTTTTGATGACCTCAGTCTAATAACAATAACAGCAGTAAATATATGGTCATACATTAAAGCAAAACAGAGCAACAAAAAAGTGAAGTATAATTGACATTTCTAAAAAACTGTAATTAAATGCTTTTCTCACTTGCTTCCTCCCCTTCCCCCAGGCAATTGGGGTTAAGTGACTTGCCTAGAGTCACACAGTTAGAAAGCGTTAAGTGTCTGTGGTCAGATCCTCCTGACTTCAGGGCTGGTTCTCTGTCGACTGCACTACCTAGTTACTCCCTCACCTGCTTTCTATGTAAATCATTGAGGGAAAAGCATCTTGCTATGCTGATATCAAACCTAGTACAGACCATTCAGACCTATGGGGCATATGTTGCTATAGTTAAAAACAGATTATTCTTTACCTGCTAAAGTAGAGGCCCTTCCTTTGGCACTTGTATTGTTGAGCTGTGGAGTCATTTCAGTCATGTTCAACTCTTTGTGAACCTGTTTGAATTTTTCTTGATAAAAATACTGGAGTGGTTGCCATTTTCCTGTCCAACTCATCTTACAAAAAGGAAACTGAGGCAAACAGGTTTAAGTGACTTGCCCAAGGGCATACACCTAGTAAGCATCTTAGGTCAGATTTCAACACAGCTATTCATGATTCCAAGCACAGAGTTGTATCCACTCCACCACCTTGCTGCCCTGTATTGGTCCTGACTGTAACAAGGACAGATATTTTAGTGCATTGGATTCTCATTTTAATCATTCCCAATCTAATCCAGCCAATAGATACTCTTATCTATTATACACAAGGTACCATATTGGGCATCAGGAATACTTGCAATTCAGTCTTTGCATAGGTAGCATTTCAGCCCTGAAATTAGGATGTCCTCAACTCACATTTTCTTTTGTTTGTTAATTGCTGTACATGGGCTTCAGATTCACCAGAGTTTCCTTTATTTGATAGCTTTTAGTTTCAGACTCCTATTCTATATCAAAATGCTGACTTGGAGTCAAGTGTGTGAGTTCAAATCCCATCTTAGACATTTACTAGCTATTTGAACCTGGGAAACTTACTTAAGCTCTCTCTGTCCTAACTTTTCTCACCGCAAAATAGAGACAATAATAGCACTTACTTCCCAGGAATATTGTGAGGATCAAATGAGAAAATATTTGTAAAGTGTTTTGTTAACTCTAAAGAACTAAATACATGATATATGTGTATATATTTCATATGTATATACATATATACACATTTATAAAATACTCATATGTATATATCTATATCTTTCTTGTAACTTAGCATTATGATCTCTAAATTCGATATGTAGAATCACCAGACACACATATATACCTATATATCTGTGCATGAATCCATAGATGCACAGGATTATTATAAGTGCTAGTGCTTCCTGTGAAGTGTCTAATAGATTTCACTTTGCCACAGAAGGCTGCTTTTTATATCTCTAGAATTATCATAAATTCAGCATGCTTTGTGTCCCATTGCAAGATGTAAAGCTTCTGAAAAGCATGGTTAAAGGCATGGAAGATCTGCACTCAAGCATGGGAGTCTGGAGTCAGTACCAATCATGAACTCTGCAGGAGGTCTTACATACCAGAAGGCATTTCATCACTGAGTTTAGGTATAACACTCAGCATGAAATTCAACTCAACCAATAATTGTGATGAACCTGTTTTGGACTGGGTCCTGGGACAGGGGGACACAAAAGAAATTTAGTAAGCCCTGACTCCTGCTTTCATGAAGTCTATAGTCCCATGGGGAGAGGCAAAGGTACAATATATATATGAGTAACTATAAAACAATATTTTTTATGAAGAGTTGAAATAAGTATTTATGGAAATCCTGAATAAGGAGGGGTTGCTTTTTACTAGGAGGAGAATCAGGAAGGCTTTGTTGAAGATCTGAGATTTGTGTTAGGGCTCTCAAAGGATGGATAAAAATTTGATAATATAGAAAGGAGGTACATGAGCTGATAAGGGCAATCTAGGTACAGAGAACTGTGTGAGCAAAGATGTGGAGTTGGGAAAAGTTGAGACCAAAAGAGAAGGTGATTTTAATTTAATACCCACAGGTGACTCCTTGGCTTTTTGACTGGACCAAAGAGAATCAATCAATAGCTTAGTTTGTATAGAGATCAAGAAACCATTTTAAATCTTGATTTAAAAACCCCATTTCAATTAGTTTTTTTTTTCATATCTCTTAAGAAAATGATTTTTAAGAACTCTGTAATCAAGGCTAAAACCATTATCTGAGAAGTGTATCTAAATCAATCAGCAAGCATTTACTAAGCACTTACTTGTGTGCTAGATGTCTTCTGAACATTAGACTGTTCAGTTGTGTCCAACTCTTCATGATGCCATTTGGGGTTTTCTTGGCAAAAATCCTGGAATGGTTTTGTCATTTCCTTCTCTACCTCAGTTTGCAAATGAGCAAACTGAGGTAAATGGGGTTAAGTGACTCATACAGAGTCACCCAGCTAGTAAGTATCTGAGGTAAGATTTGAAATCAGGTCTTTCTGATGCCCAGCTGAACACTCTATTTAGTTGTACCACTTAGCTTTCCCAAGCACTAGATAAATAATAACAAAAATAAAACAGGCCCTGTTTCCAAGAAGCCTTAGGAAAATAAATACACATGTACATATGTATGTGTGTTATGTGTACATGTACATGTGTATGCACACAGAATATCCCTATTTCTCTTGAAGTTGTCACCATTTTTTTTATTCCCCAATATTCACAGTTTTTTTTTTTTAATCCCTAAAGACTCCTCTAGCTGCCTGACCCTATATTCACTCAATTGTCAAATCTTAAGTCACTTGCATCTGACCCTTCTGTCTACTCATATAGCTATTCTTTTGGTTCAGGCTCCCATCACTCTGTCCTAGATTACTGCAACAGATCATTGGACTCCCTGTCTTAAGTCTCTCCTCATTTCAATCCATCCTGTACACTACTTCCAAAATGATTTTCCTTGAGTGCAGCATCTTATTTATTCAACTCCAGTGGCTTCCTGTTGTCCCCTGGGTAAGGTATAAACAGCTCTGTTTATTTTTCAAAGCCCTTCACAGCTGGTTCTCAGACTGTCACTTCAGCTTCACTGTACCTTGTTTCCCTTTTATACTCTGAGATCCAGCCATATTGACCATCTCTTTATTCTTCCTGTGGTACTCCCATCTCTTATCTTCTTGCCCTTCAACATTGCCCCTTGTGTCTGAAATACATTCTCACCTCACCTCCACTTGAGAGAATCCTTCTCTTCAAAATGCAGTTCAAATATCATCTTCCATGTAAAATCTTTCCTGTTTCTCCTTAGGTCCTAGTTCTTTCCCTTTCAAATCAATCTGTAATGAAATATTTGGCATTTATTTCTATTTATCATTTTTATATTTATTCTCTCTATATACATATATATGTGTATATACAGATGTATTCTTATTATTGTATATGATCTTATTGTGTATGTTGCTAGAATATAAACTTCTTTCAAGTAAGGCTTATTTCATTAAATGTATTTGTATTCCCAGGACCTAGCCCAATGTATGGCACATAGAAGTTAATAGAGTTAATAAATGCTTTTGGATTGATTAATACATAATATATCAAATAAAGTCTTGGTAGTTTATGAGGTAGAGCGTTAGCTACTAGATAAATAGTACAGTTAGGAATGACTTTTTCAAATAGATGGTTATAGTTAAATCATGTTTTGAAGTAAATTAGGTAATCCAAAAGGAACAGGTAAGGAGGAAGGCCATTCCAGATACAGAGGACCATGGGAAGGCATGGAGACAAGAGCTGCTGAATCATGTGTGACGGTCCATGAAGAAGAGTAATGTGTAAAAAGACCAGAAAGCCAGGGTGAAACTAAGTTGTTGGGAGCTTTAAATGCCAGACAGTTGAGTTTATATTTGACCCTAGAGGTGGAAGTCACTGAAACTCATCAAATAACCCACACACATTGGGAAAAATCAGTTTGTGGAGCTTGGAGTATAGAACAAAACTGTGATGTGTGGTCCTGGGGAGATGGAGATGGGGACTGGTGCATCTTTTAGATTCTTTCTGAACTGCAATAAGGGTAAAGGGGAGTTAAGGGATATCCTGCTAAAATCCTCCTCCAATTTGATGATCCTTGGGAACAGAGGATCACTATACTGCTTAAGGAATGGAGAATTTATTGGTCCAGGAGATATAAAACAGCTTAAAACTTCCATACTGATCAACACTGACCTCAGATTGTGAGTTGGTAGATAGGCCAACTTAATCTTGAAATAAAAAGAAAGGTAGGGAGGAAGAAAGGAAAGAAGGAGGGAGGGAGGGAAGGAAAAAGGAGGAAGGAAAGAGAAGTGGAGAAAGGAAGAGGAATGAAAGAAGGAGGAGGGGAAAAGGGAGGAAGAAAGGGAAAAAAGAAGGAAGGAGGAAAAAGACCTAGGAAGAAAGAAAGAAATGGGGGAAAGAACATAAGGAAGAATAGAGAAAGGAGAAAGGAAGGAAGGGAGGGAGGGGGAAAAGGAGAGAAGAAAATCACTTTGGCAATTGCATGGAGGATAGTTTGGAATGGGGAGAAATTTGAGGCAGTGAGACTAATTAGGAGGCTATTATAATTATTGTAGTGTTGTAGAGACAGCAAGTATAAATTGAGGCACTTAATTGGATAAATGTAGAGGAAAGATCTGGGAGATCACATCAAGATTGGGATGTTACCCAGGATGGTCATGCCCTCCACAGTAATAGGGTTTGAGAAGTGAACCAATTTTGCTGTGAATTGCTGTGAAGCTGCTGAGTTTATGATGGAACATCCAGTTGGAAAAGTTATATGTATATGGCAGCTCCTTGTTCCAAAGCTGTTAGGATCAAAGGATGTTTATCTTTATTTAAGACTAATATGAAAAATTATCTCTACTGTCAGAAGGAACAGTCCCAGGGATTTTATATACTTAGTAGTTTCTCTTTTTTGTCTCAAGTCTCATGCAGGGAAATGGTTAGAGGCTCTGAGGGCTGCATGCTGGAAAAAATTAACTAAGTTCCTTCTCTGTAATTATGTTAAGGCATTCACGTAAAGGATTGTCACTTATTAGAAAGAACAGGGCCACTATGATCTACAAAGTGCCAACCATGGGGGTTTTGTTGCCAAGCTTGCCTGAAGTCCCTGAACCATGTAACTGCCCTACAGCCTTTTGACTCTGAAGTTTAGCCCGAGGGTGAACTGGCAAAAATCAATCTAATCAAAGACTGGAATTAAAGCTGTTCAATTAAGCTATGATTAGGAATAGCTGAGAGAAAGAGGCCTGTACTTAGAGTTATTTATTTGAAAAAAAATAAAACTGACCTCTAGAATTATTATCTGTATTATTAAGTAATATTGTGTGAATCTAGATGCTTTAATAGAATTATAGTTTTAGAAATAAGGTCTGGAAAATATAACATTAAAATATGATTATCTAGCCAAACATGTGCCTTAGCATTCTGTCTGGGCTTAATCTGTGAGAGTATCCCTTGCCCTCCATCCCCACTCTCCTCATTCATTCATTCATTTATTCATTTGTTTGTTTGTTTTACATAGGGAAGAAAACATAAGAGAAAAAAAATACCAGACTTCCAATGGAAGGTTACAAAATATTGTCACGTGTCACCAAATTGTAAAAAACTCATAGAATTTGAGAGCCAGAAAAAACCTTAGAAATAATATAGTCAGATCTTTTTGTTTTGGAGATGAGGAGAAACTGATTGATTCCAAGAGATGGAAAGATTTGAACTCTGATCTTTTAACTCACAATCTTATTTTCACTACAGCATGCTATTCCTAATAATGTTAACTCTAAAATTTGGCAAATGTAAGAGAGGTGATTTTTGTGTTTCAAAGCAATTGGTGGTACTGTGGATAGAGAGCTGGGTCTGGAGTCAGGGAGGTCTGAGTTCAAATGTAGCCTCAGACTCATACTGGGTAAATCACTTAATCTTTGCTTGCCTTAGTTTTCTCTACTTAAAGTACCTCCTTCCCAAGCTTATTTTTTGTTATTTTGTTGTCTCCCTAACCTTTGTTGAGATTTTCTTGGCAAAGATACTGAAAGTTTGCCATTTCCTTCTCCAGCTCATTTTACAGATGAGGAAACTGAGGTATACAGGGTTAAATTACAGGTCATATAGTTAGTAAGTGTCTAAGTCCAGATTTGAACTCAGGAAGATAAGTTATCCTGGTTCCACATTCAGTGCTCTATCCACTGAACTATCTTGTGCCTGAGCATGTAGTGAGAATCAAATGAGGTAATATTTGTAAGAGGCACTATATAAATGCACAGTCCCTTCCCTTTATTCTCCTACTTGCCAGCTTCTTTGATGATACTATTAAATGAGGTCACATACATTAAATGCAACTCTTAAAATGCTATATAAATGCTAGATATACTTATATTGCTACTAGTAATTACATTGGCATTGACCAGGTCGGCAATTCACATTTATCCAGCACTTTAAGTATTATAAACAATAAACAATTTACACTGTGGGGTAGATATAAGGTCCTATATAGATTCAGCTCTGCCAGGTCCTTTTGAAGATCTTCTAGTTCAACCATTTTATAGAAAAGGAAGCAAAATGACTTGTTCAGGGTCCCATAGAGCTCATCAGAGGTAGACTTTGAACATAGAATTTCTATCTCAAAATGCAAGACTTTCCACTATATTAAGCTAGTGCACCTATTTTTAATCTTCATTCTTTTGATTAGCAAAGTGAAGTTCAGAGAGTCAGGAAAAATCATGTAAGAGAAAAATATCCACAAATATACTGAGGCTGCAAGTGATTTACTTATAGTCCCACAACTTTGAAGTGCCACACCTTTTTTTTTTTTCCCTTTTCCAAATACATGCAAAAATAGTTTTCAACATTCACTTTTGTAAAACCTTGTTTTCAAAATTTTCTCCTTCCTTCTCCCTCCTCGCCCCTCCCTAAGACAGTAAGCAATGCCACATAGATTAAACATGTGCAGTTCTTCTAACTTTATTCCCATGATTTGTCATTCTGCATAAGAAAAATCTGACCAAAAGGGGAGGAAATCATGAGAGAGAGAGAGAAAAAAAACAAAAAAACAAGCAAACAAAAAACAGAAAGTTGAAAATACTATGCTTTGAGCCATATTCAGCCTCCATAGTTCTTTCTCTGGAAGCAGATGCATGCTACAACTTTTAAAGGGGAGTGGGAGTGGAGCAGGGTTGACATGGTCAGACCTTTGATTTAGGAAAATCACTTTGTCAGTTGAATGGAGGATGGAGTAGTGTAGGGAGAGATTTGAGGCAGAGAGAACACACAGCAGCTATTGCCATAGATCTGATGAGAGGTAATGAAAGTGTACGTATACTCAGGTGGTGGCTATACATAGAAGGAAGGGGACATCTTCAGGACATGTTGTAAGGACCAAAATGGGAAGATTTGACTACAGATTAGATATGTAGAGTGAATGTGAATGAGAAGTCTAGGTGACTAAAAGAATGGCGGTATCCTAAACAGTAACAGAAGATTTGGGAAATTGGAAGAATTAAAACAAAGCATCAGAAGTGAGATTCTAATGCAGAACCTCTGACTTCAGGGCCAATGTTATCTTGAGTGTTTTAAGCTATATTCCTTTAAGGAACAGTTTAATGTTGCTTTAATCAAATCTAACTTTTTAGCTGAGGGAGAATTGTTCCCTCCTACCCCAAGACTTAAGAGGCCAAGTACCATCTGTCTTCCTTGGATGTTTTCAGGAAGAACTGACTCAGCCTCTTTCAGCTGAGAATAGTCTTTTTCAAGATGGATGAAGACATACACAGAGAGCTGTTGACTTATTTGGGAGTAAGGCATGAGGTGGAAGTGGAACAGAGTGCAATAGCAATGTCTCTTACAAGTAAGCAGAGTGAATGAAACAGATTTTTAATGAGGTACCAGGCAATAACCAGAGCCCCTGGGTGTTTTAAACAGGTAAGAAATAGCATCCAAAAAGTATCTCTGTGAAAAATGAAATCCTGCTGGAGTTCAGGATTTTAATTAGGTTTTTCTCCCTAGAAAATACTCCCTTCTTAATGAAACACTAGCCCTGAACTGAGATATTTTAGCCCTTCTCCATTTCAATTTTAGATTTATTGCTATTTGATATTTAGTTTTAAAGTCAAATAGAGCAGTAGCAATTCCCAATCTTAGAACTTTAGCAAGACCACCATGGTGAAACATTGTACTAAAGGCTGACTAGGACTTCCTGCATTCTGTTTTATGGAAGAAAGGTCCTTTTCTTTCTGTCTTTCCTTTTTCTAGAAAGATTCACTAAGACGTATATGACCTTGGTATGTCACCTAACTTCTCTAGACCTTTGTTTCTTCATCTATAAAATGAAAGAAGGTTGATTAAAGAACTTCTTTAAGTTCTAAGGCTAACATCCTATGATTAAAAGATCATATCATTCACATTTGGTATCAGAAATTTGTTTGGCTTGGTCCCAAAAGACAGAATCAGGACCATTGGACAGGAGCTACAGGAAGGCAGATTTTGGCTCCATATCAAGAAGAGCTTCCCAATAACCAGAGGATCCTAGGAATAAAATGGCTTTCCTTGGGGGACACTGGACTCTCCCTTATTGGAGGCCTTCAAGGATGCTATGGAGAGAATACTTTTTCAGGAAAAGGATCATTATTCCATAGAATCATAGACCATGAGACTATTGAGTACCCACTTCCCTAATATTATAAATAATAAAGCTGAGGCATAGAGGCTTTAAGTGACATGCCCAGGGTGATAGCTGGTAAAGTGTAACAATTTGAAATCAAGTTTTTCAGGTTCCAAGCTCAGTGCTGTCCATTAACCAATGATCTTTGAGATTCCAAGACTGTGATTCTAGGTATTCTCTGTTCACCTTTGGCTGCCATTGAAAGTTATACATATTGAAATATGCTGCTTAGTAGACTCATGCGAGCCTTTTATGACAAAAAATTGTTTAATTATTTAAGCAATAACAAAAATGCATTTATTTTCTGCTTAACAGAGAATATGCTGCATAGTAAATGCTAAAAGGAAAAGCAAAGTAAATATTTTATACCTTCTTACTAAATTTCTGTTAATTATTCAGCCTTTATTTGAGCACTAACTCTGAAGTACTCTTCTAGGCTTTGAATGCACGGATAGCAAGAAGATGAAAAATAACAGCTTTGATTTTGGGTTTTTGTAATTTTTGCTTTTTTTTTTTTTTTTTTTTTAAATAGAGCTGTAAGGTCACACAGTTAGTAAATGTCAGAATGGGAAAGCAAATCCAGATCTTCTGGGTCTAAATTTAATTATTTATTCCATTATAGTAGATTGCTTCTCACAGTCCCTATTTTTAAAGTCTTATTAACAAATAAGACTAAAGCATATATCAATTAAAGGCCAACAAACTACTTCATAATAAAGTTATATGAACCAAGTCTGCCATCCACAAAATTAGCTGGGGATCAATACTCCTCTTGGCATCTTTTATATACTGAAGGTTTCATATAAACAATATGAGGAAAAATATGAAATAAGTCTAATCAAATCAGCAAACATACTTTAGGTACCTACTATATGTCAGGCTCCATATCAAGTACTGAGGAAACAAAGAAAGGCAAAAAAATCATCCTTGTTTTCAAGTAACTCACAATTTAATAGGGAAGATGCACATCCAATCCATTGTTAACACTCATCATTTTCACCTTTGGAAAGTCTTTAGATGATGCTTTCATCTCTCTTGGACTATTGTCAGTGGGTCTGCCTACCTCAAGTCTCTTCCCATGCCAGGCCATCCTTCATACAACTACCAAAGTGATTTTCCCAAAATACAGATCTAACCTTGTCACTCCTATACTCAGTAAACTCTAGAGGCTCCCTCTTACCCACAGCATCAAATACAACATCCCCGTATGGTGCTACCAGTTTCCTGGCAGTTCCCAAAACAAGACATTTTATCTTCTGAGCATTTTCTCTAGTTCTCTCCCATGTCAAGAAAGCTTTCCTTCCTCATCTCTACCCTCTAGCTTCCTTGACTTCCTTCATGTCCAAGTAAAATTCTATCTTCTATAGGAAGCCTTTTCCAATCCACCTCAATTCCAGCACCTTCCCTCTCTTAATTATTTCTTTTTCATTCTGTATCTAGCTTATTTATGTAGTTGTATTTATTCGTTCTCTCTCCTATTAGACTGTGAGATCATTGAGGGCATAAACGCTCTTTGTCTTTGTACTGCTAGTGTTTGGCAAAGTGCTAGCACATAATAGGTGATTAATAAATGCTTACTGATATATATATATATATATATATATATATATATATATATATATATATATAAAACTATGAATAAAAAAGATGCATGCAAAATAAATTTGGAGATAACCTCAGAGAGAAGGCATTAGCATTTGGAGGAATCCAGAAAGACTTCTTGCACAAACTGGGATTTGAGTGGAGACTTGAAGGAAGCTAGGGAAATCTAAGAAGCAGACAAAAAAAGAGGTAGAAAATTCCAAGACAGTCATTGTGAGCCAGAAGATAGAGAACTGACTGATCAAAGAACAGTTGGGAGGCCATTCTCATAGGATCAAGGAGTACATGAAAGGGAATAAGATAGAAGAATAGAAAATCTCATAGGAAATTTGGTGAACTCATTTTGCTTTGTAAGCTGCAACAACAAGAACAACAATAGCATTTACGTAGCACATTAAGGTTTGCAAATGCTTTATAAATTTATCTTATTTGATCCTTACAACATTCCTGGGAAATAGATATTTTACAGATGAAGAAACTGAGTAGGTAGAGGTTAAGTGACACTGTGAGTAAATGTCTAAATTATGATTTGAAGCCAAATCCTCCTGATGCCAGATTCAACCCTTTTTATAAACTAGCTGCTACTATTTTTGCCATTTTATCAAAATTCATTAATAGATGTCCTCAATGAGAAATCAAAGTAAGAGAATGAATAAAGCTTCTTTTCTGTGGAGATGGCAGGTAACTTATTCACTTTCCTCTAAAAGCTTTCTGATAATAGCTGTGATTAGAATGCACAGTATTATTTATTTGCTTCTTTCCTCAGGGGAACCATGGGATTAACAGGCTGTTATCAGAATTGATTTCTCCCTTGACTTCTCCATGGCCATTTCATCTTCTTACCTTATTTTTTCCTCTTCCCCAATACAGATCTTTCTTTTTTCCCTGAGAAAGCTGCAAATAGTACATTTCTAATTCTTCCATTGAGCACTATCAGTTATGAGGATAAGTAGAAGCTGACACAATGCAATATATCTCCAGCAGTTTCCCTCGAGTTCCTTTTCTTATCCTGTCTATGTAGGAGAACTGTATTGATACCCTGATGATAGCATCAACTTGTGAGGTAAACCAAGGCAGGGAACAAATCTTGGAAATGATTTTCCTGCTGAAGATCTCTGACCAACTTGGAATATCTTCAGCCTTCAGCCTAGCTCTGTGCCAAAGTCATCCTTCTCTATTAGTGATTAGTCTTGTCATCTGACCCTAGTTGCCACTATTCAGATACCCTGAGATGATCCAGCTGAAGGTAGACATTCTCTTTGGAGGCATGTGTAACAAATGAGACTAAAACATATATCCATTAAAGGTCAACAAGCTACTTCATAATAAGGTTGTATTAAGTAAGTCTGTCATCTATCAAATTGGCTAGGGGTCAAGACTCCTGGCATCTTTTAGACATTGGACATAGAATGCCTCCAAAGCTTATTACTGTAAGTAAAAATGCATAGTTTTGCATTGGAGACAGTGAGATTTAATGGGAAATATCAACATTGAGACTATATGAAAAATGATTAAATCAGTAAAAAACTTCTAGATCTAGTCTAGATTGAACTATCAAACACATGGATGATGAGGGAAACTGTTATCTCAGGAATGAACAATATTGAGGGGATGCCCATCAATTGGGCTGAACAAGTTATGGCATATAAATATAATAAAATACTATTGTGCTATAAGAAATGATGAGCAGGTGAGGTTCAGAAAAACCTGGGAAGACTTACATGAACCTGGAGAACATTGTACATAATAACAGCAACACCGTGTGATGATCAACTATAATAGACTTAGTTCTTCTCAGTAATACAGTGATCTAACACAGTTCTAAAAGACTTGTGATGGAAAATGTCATCCATATCCAGAGAAAGAACTATGGAGACTCAGTGCATATCAGAGCACACTATCTTCACTTTTTAAAAAATTTTGTTTTTTTCTTTCTCTTTATTTTCCTCCTTTGTTCTGATTCTTTTGCAACAAGGCTAATTTGGAAATATATTTAACAAGATTATACATGTATAGCGTATATCAGATTGTTGTTATCTTGTGGAGGAAAGGAGAAAAATTTGAAATTCAAAATCTTACAGAAATGGATGTTGAAAACTATGTTTATATGTAATTGGAAAAAATACTATTAAGTGAAAAAAAATTACTATTATGTGAACCTGGATAGGATTGTGAATATTGTGAATCATAGAATCAGGATCCAAAATAATATTAACAAGTGGGAAATATAGAGTAAATCTAAAAGATGACATTATAATAGGGCTAAATATAAAGTCCTACATTTGGATTCCAAAATTTGTACTATCATGAATTTAGAATTGGAAAGGATCCTTGGAAATCATTCTATATTCTCCAATCTTCTCCTTTTATAAATTCAATTTATTATGTGCAAAACTTCAATGACAGATTCTGGAAGTAGAAAGATAAAATGAAAGACAGATTTTGCCCTTGTGTATCTTATGTATACTTTATATGTATTTGCATGGATTTGACATTTATGTAGATAAATACGAGATAATTTGAGGAGGGCTTTAGCAGCAGGAAAGACCTCTCATAGTTTGAAGGAAATTTGCATGGGGAGTTATGAGATAATCAAATGTAATTATAGAAATAAAGTGTCTTTTCTCCTTTTCAGCTTCCTTTTGTAAGGACTGTTTTTGTATTTATGTCCCTAGGCCTGGAACTTACTAGAAATAAATAAATGGTTATTGATTAATCACTGATATAGAATATTGGTTTATTTTGTCTAGTCTTAGAGAGAAGTAGGAGAAATGAGTAGAAATTATTGAAAGATTTTAGATCACTTTTAGAATAGAATAGAATAGTAATAGAATATTACTTTCAAAAGGAGTGAGCTGCTTCCAGGGACAATGGCTTCTTCCCTCTCTGAAGATCTTGAAGTGGACACTGAATGGATGACCCCTTCTCAGGATGTTGTAGAAAGATTCTTGCTTTGGGGACATCTGAGTTTCCTCTCAGCATATGAGATCCTAGGACTCTATGTGTAAAGTCTCCTATCACTTGTTTTCCTTAGTCAGATGACAGTTAAAGTGGCAGTTGAACCACTACTATGACCAAGTCTGTTTGGCTCTTTTCTTTCTTGGGTGCTGTGTGGGCAGACTCCAAGAGCTTCGTACCCTGTAGGGGTAAGTAATATTCACTTTTATATTCCTCCCTAGGCATAATGCCTTAGAAATGGAAAAATATTACAGTTTCACTGGAATGAAATTGGCCTTTTAGTCAAAGATTGCCCATTCAAGTTGTCTAACATAGTTAGTTACCTTTCCAAATGCATCTACTTTTCTGGGGTGCTTCTAGTCAATGCTTCTTGCCCTAAGAACAGAAGATTTGTTCTAGTGGATTAAACTTGATCAATTTAGCCCCAGTGTTCTGTATTTGAAATTGATAAAAGTCAGAGATAAAGATTATGATGTAAAAATTGAATGGACATTAGAAATTAGTTTAGTCCCACAGAGAGAGAAAAATGAGACCCATAAAGGTTAAATGATTTTTCCAGTGTACACAGCAATAAATGACAAATTGAGATTTAACCCCCAAAATTCTGTCTCCAAAGACAATGCTCTGTCCTCTTATCCCCTGCTTCCAAGAGACATGGAGATATGGAACTCCATCATTTTGTTTTCATTTTTTGACTATTTTGGTGCTTTGCACATGATATGTATTTTTATTTATTTATTTATTTATTTTTATTTAATAGCCTTTTATTTACAGGATATATGCACGGGTAACTTTACAGCATTAACAATTGCCAAACCTCTTGTTCCAATTTTTCACCTCTTACTCCCCACCCCCTCCCCTAGATGGCAGGATGACCAGTAGATGTTAAGTACATTAAAATATAAATTAGATACACAATAAGTATACATGACCAAAACGTTATTTTGCTGTACAAAAAGAATCAGACTCTGAAATATTGTACAATTATCTTGTGAAGGAAATCAAAAATGCATGTGGGCATAAATATAGGGATTGGGAATTCAATGTAATGGTTTTTAGTCATCTCCCAGAGTTCTTTCTCTGGGCATAGCTGGTTCAGTTACATGATATGTATTTGATAAATGTTGGTTGAATTGAAGTATCTGTGATGTCAGCCTTAGGAAATGATGAAACATAAGAAATCATTTTAGTTTCTCTTATCTCCAGGGCTGGCATTCTATCCATTTTGCTACATGTATTTAAAGTCTTGTATGTATGTAGAACACTATGATGGAGAAAAGAAAAAAATAAAAGAAGAGCAAAGGAAGGAAGGAAGGAAGGAAGGAAAGAAGGAACATAGGAAGGATTTTGTAAGTACTTGTCAAGTGCCAGGTATTGTGTTAAAATCCTTCAGGTATGTTTAGACAAGTATAACTTTTTTTTTTTTCCTTTTTGGCACTCTTCAGATTATAGCCTGAAAATTCCATTCTCCTATACATAAGCCTGGGGCATGCTCTGATTCTATTCTTAGAGTAGTATCACAGAACAACATGAATTCATTTCAAGAGTTTGAAAGAATATGTAATCTAACTTATACTGAACAGATAAGGCAGTTTGGTATAGTTGATCTGGAGCCAGAAGACATGAATCCATGTCTTCACATTTGACCTCTTGATAACCATGTGACTTTGGACGAGTTCTTAAACTCTGTGAGTCTCATTTTTCTCATCTTTAAAGT
This sequence comes from Sarcophilus harrisii, assembly GCF_902635505.1. Lineage (NCBI taxonomy): Eukaryota > Metazoa > Chordata > Mammalia > Dasyuromorphia > Dasyuridae > Sarcophilus > Sarcophilus harrisii. The sequence goes on from NC_045429.1 coordinate 49,677,644, forward strand.
AAGATCATTTGACTAGAGTCTTCATTTATGTTCTTATAGTAATCTCATATGAAACATAACCTGGGTCATCCAGCCTTGACTTAGAAAAGCTCCAGTGAGGGGGAAGCCTGTTGTTTCTCAAGGCAGAGTATTCTATTTTTGAAAGTTCTAAGTGTTAGAAAGTTTTAGGTGCCACAGTGGATAGAACACTACCTCTGGAGTCAGAAAAACTCAATTCTTGAGTTCAAAAACAGTCTAACACACTTTCCAACTATGTAACCCTGGGCAAGTCACTTGTCCTGTTTGCCTTAGTTTTCTCATCTGTAAAATGAGCTGGAGAAAGAAATAGCAAATCACTCCAAATCTTTGCCAAAAATAAAAAAAACAAAAACAACTCAAATAGGATTCTGAAGGGTCAGATACAACTAGAACTATTAAAAATAGAAATTTACCAAATACAAAAATATTGACCGAATACCCTGAACAGGTTCCTCTAAAGTTGGACAAAACTGAAAATGACTGAACAACAAAATTGCTGCCTCCTTGCAAATGCTTCCTGTAATTTTTCCTGGTTCTGCCTTGTGTGGCCATATAGCCCAAGTCTCATCCTTCTTCTCTATAACAGCCTTTCCAATGAAGGCAAATAACCTGTTCCACCTCACTCTTTTGTTCTTCAGGCTAAACAAGGTCAGTTCCTTGCATCCCACTGACTTCTTCCTAAAGTTACTTCAGTGGAATTGGATTTGCTTATAAGCCTGCCGCTAAGAGTCCAATTTCATTGTCAGAATTCTGTGTCAGGTCATGGACTTGTATGAAAACTAGTGAAGATTTCCTAGAATGAATTTACACATAGGAAAATGAGCAGAAGGTGCATTGAAGAGATATTTTTGTATTTTTCCTGTTAATTTTTTCCCCTTTTCAACTTTTTTTTTGTCATTGTCAAAATTCAGGCCTTATTATATAATCTGGAGACATGATTCTGATTTTTTCCTTTGCTTTATGGAGAGTTTTTACTTTCCTTACCTGAATTTGAGCTCAATCTTAGTCATCTCCCCAACAATTTTTCTTTCTGTCAGTTTCATTGTCCAGAGCAGCTACTAATAAGGACCTCTCAGAGTTTGTTGGAAGCAGAAGTGGGAAGTGAGGGTCTGACTATAATAATGAAGTTCTCCTAACTCTTCATTGTGCTTCTGAACTTCGTTCTCTTCCTTTGCTACATCAGGAGATCACCACTCGGAGGGTCCTAGTGAGAGGTGTGCAGCAGGAAAGCTACCCGACCTCTACTTTGCTCTAGTTTTTTTCCTGCTGGTTTAGATTTGTCAAACCTCTGGAGCAGTCTCTGGGTGTTTGGGCTAAACAATACAGCACCAACTGCAGCTACCCCGAGTTTAAAACCTTGACTCAGTAAGGCTATTGCTGCCAAGCTTGATTAGAAACCAGCAATGATTTTGTGTCAAAATGATGGAAAGTCAATAGGACATTTGCAATAATGCACGGGGGGCATCGTTGCTCAAGCTATCTTGTTTGGGGCTAGGTGTGGAGGTGAATCTGCCAAGCACTCCTCTTTTTCCTTCCTCCAGACCTCAGGTACTGCTCCACGGGCCCTGAGACTTCAGAGATGAGGTTTTGCTTCACCTTGCCTCTGATCAGGCTATCATATCACTTCCTGGCCCTTTCCAAACCTGCCTGCCCCCTGAGGCTTCCCTTTAGGTGATGGCTTCCCTTTGGAACGTGAGCTTCTGTAGATAGCAACTGAATTGTGTTTGTGATCTCTAGCATTTAGTATGGTTCCTGATATAGCAATTCCCTAATAAATGCTCCTTCTTTTCTTCCTTCCTTCCTTCCTTCCTTCCTTCCTTCCTTCCTTCCTTCCTTCCTTCCGACTGATGGTTACTCTAAGTCACATCATATTCTTGAAGGTACTTTTGATATTTCAGTATTCTGTACAAAATTTAAAAAGACTCAAAAGAATTTAGTTTCTTCTAAAGAAATTGTGCCAAGAACTGTGCTAATCAATGGGGATACAAATACAAACAAAAATAAAACCAGTCCTCACCCCCAAAGGACTCCCATTCTAATGGGAGAAGATACCACACAAAAGGGAGATAAAAAGAGGAGAGAGGTATTGAAGTCTGTAAAATCAGACACTCAGCCAGGAGGAGAAATAAATACTGACTGACAGGGGCCCTTCCCCTATCATGGAGGAGGGGTATTCCACTGTGAGAAGGCTTTGGGGAGTTAATAGACATTCCAGGGTGAGGAGGCCATTGGTGCTGAGGGAAGTTCAATAGTTGGTGCTGATGTGTGAAAAAAACAAAAGTACAAAAAGAAGGAGATATATTTATCTATCTATCTATATCTATCTATCTATCCTGAAGTATGTATGCTGTCTTCACTATTAGAATCTAAGCTCCCTGAAGACAGAGACGGTTTCCTTCTTGTTTCTTTATCCTTAGTAGCTGGCACAGTACCTGGTACAAAGTGGATTTGATTCACTGAACTTGCCCTAAATCATCTCACTAGTTAATAGCAGAGCTGGAATGAGAACCAAGTCACATGCCTTCTAGTCCATTGTTTATGTCATTGTAAATGATCAAAAGGTCAATCTCTTGGTTTCTTCAGGGCCCTGATTTTTATCATGACAACCCGATGGTCCCCTATTTCCTCTCTGGGATGGCTCTGCCCAGGATTCACTATAGTCCTGTGTGGGAGAGGAACAGAGCATACTCTTCTTGTCCTTCTCACCCTCCTTCCTCTTGTCTTGCTGTAAAACAAGACAAAAAAATAACTACCAATTTGGTCCCATTGTTCTCTTTCTTCCTTTCTGTTTTTGTTGTCTACGGATGTAGCCCACAGTAAATCTTTTCACATGTGTTTGTGTGCAGGGCCCCTTGACTGCTGGATCCTGCTGGCTCCATTCTGACTTCCTTCCTAAATTCTTTCTTCCTTATTCTAGGTGTGAGGCAAAGGGCCCACTGACCAGTCTTCATCCCCAGAAGTAGGAAAAACTCTTTGTTTTCCCTTTGTGATCTACCTCCAAAGATCTTCATGGCATCTATGTTCTGTTTCTTGAAATTGGCAAGTTCTTGTTCTTGGGCAATCCCAAGGGAAAGTACTCTCTTATGGAGAGAACTTCCAGGATCTTCATAGCTTTCTTCCCAGGTTCTCCTCTTCTCTTTAGGTTACTCCTAGTTATTTAAATTTTAACCAAACATGCATAAAGAAATAGGGGTTTTAGAAAATCATACCAATAGCTGGTGAAAGAGGTCCAGCCAATTTATTTATTTGTTTGTTCATTTACTGTGGTGGTTTTCCTGGAGGCCAGCCTTAGTCTTACTTGAAATAAATAATTACTTCGAAGTCGCAGCCAGCTGGTAAAAATTGCAAACGTTTATTTCTCCTTACAAAATTAGCCCGGTTAGTTGAGGCCTATCTCTCTGCCTGGCTCCAAGAGATCTTGCAGCTTTGTCCTTGGTTTCTGCCTCTGTTTTCTTCAGCCTCCAGCCAGCTCCGACTCGTGGCTTCTCAATCTCCAGTCTGTGGCGAGTAGTCTTTTCTTCCAGAGTGTTCTGTCTCAGAGCCCTGTTGATGTATCCCTTCTTTCTCTTGAGATGGATATCATTTTTTAAAATCATGAATCCTTTGAAATTATCTTTGATCATTGTATTGCTGAAAATAAGTAAGTCTTCATCCAACAATTTTGCTGTTACTGTGTACAGTGTTCTCTTGGTTCTGCTCACTTCACTTTATATCAGTTCATGCAGTCTTTCCAGGTTTTGCTGAAGTCTAGCACCTTTTATTTTGAAAACAATAATAAATGTTTTGGGTACTGTCTAGAGTAGTGGTTCTTAAACTTTTGTTTTCAGTATCTTTATCCTATTAAAAATTATTGAGAATCCTCTCCAAAAAGTTTTTGTTTATCTGGATTATATTTATAGACATTTACCATATTGGAAAAAAAAAACTATTTTTGAATTTGTAGACCCTCTAAAAGAGTTTCAGAGATCCTAGGATTCTTTAGACCATACTTTGAGAACCGCTGGTCTAGAGTCTAAAAGAAGTAGTGAGGTCTTTGAAAAACAAGAGACTATTTGGTAAAATAGAAATATCCCTGAACTTGAAAGCAAAACACCTGAGCCAACCAAGTCCTAGTTCTGCCTGCTCCCCATATTCACCTGTTAATTTTTCATATTTAAATATTTCTTTTGGTTTCTGGATTTTTTATTTTCATTATTAGCTGTTTGACTTTGGTCGTCACACTTTACTCTGACTCTTAGTTTTCTCATGTGTAAAAGGAAAAGTTTGGACTCACTTTTAAGGATTCTTCCATCTCAGAGTTTATGATTTTAAAAAATACATTGTAATGATGTATTTTGGTATTATATCATCTACATTTTCTAATATATTCTCCTCTTTACCACTCATTCTCAGAAAGCCATCTCTTAAAACCAAGGGGAAAAAAAATAAATTCAGCAAAATTAACTATGATGTTAAAAAGGTCTGATATGATAGTACCATAGTTCCATACCTATGGTCCTCCACATCTGCAAAGAAGTGGGAAAAACATCTTATTATGTCTCTTATTTGGGGTCAAAGTTGGTCAGTACGCAATATTCAGTTTTGATTATTTTGTTGTTATTGTTCTTTCCATTTATATTGTTTTCCTGATATTTCTCATTTCAATTTATATCAGTTCATTTAAGTGTTTGTGTTTCTCAGAATTCTTTGTTTTCACCATTTCTTACAGAATAGTAACTTTTCAATACATTCATGTATCACAATTTTCTTAGCCATTCCCCAGTCAATGGACATCTGCTCAAAATCTGTGACTATATGTCAGGAGACTGGAATTTGTTTTCCTTTGAATGATGATGACTCACCAAATGGACCAGTCATTGAAATCAGCTGCTGTTTTCTCATTAATACACTGGGGAGAATATTTTTCTTTTTTGAGTATTTAATGTGGATGAATAACCACTTAATCAATAAATGTTTGACTAATACCATAATCTAAAACAGTGGTCCTCAGCCTTAATAATGATTTTAGAAGAGCAAAGAGCCAGTGGGAGATAGAGTAGATTTGTAAACATGGCAACTAAAGAGAGTGAAAAGTTTGTTGTTTTATTCAATTGTTTCAGTTTTTTCCCTATTCTCCATGACCCTATTTGGGATTTTCTTGACAGGGATGCTGGATCAGTTTGCAATTTCCTTCTCTAATAATTTTATAGAAGAGAAAACTGAGGCAAAGTTTTTTTTCTTCAGTTTTTGAGTCAGTTAAACGACTTGTCCAGGTCACACAACTAAAAAGTATCTGACACAGGATTTGAATTCAGGTCTTCTTGACTCTAGGCCCAGTGCTTTTATCTGATATGCCACTCATAAATTCAAACCCATATCCTCTGGCTTTATATCTAGCATTTTTCTCACTGTCATAATTATTGTTATATTTATCAGAGCTGTTGGTTGGGCTTACAGAAAGTGTATCTGTGACCTCAGATATTGACTTTATCCCCAAGGAAATGGTTTTCACACTATTTCTATGGGTAGTTTGCTTAGTGTTGGGTCTGTCATCTTGGAAACAAAATATGTGGTCAACATTAATTCAGAAATCAACTGTACATAATCACATCTCTATTACCCAGAAGTATGGATAACTCTGTTTCCATTAAAGCTCTTGCAAAGCTTAAGTCATTATATATTATAGAGCACTATATAATTATTATTATCTTATTGATTTTCTTAGTTGACTGAGAGACTCTGTTGACTTGAGTGTGGAGCTTATCACTTAGTTAGAAGGGAAGGAAAATTTAGACATGGCACTCAAGGACCACAACACATAAGTAGCTTTCTTATTTATTCTTCTCTAAATCCCTCTCCTTTCTTCAATGCTTCCCCATGCCCAACATTGTTTCTCTTCCTTAATAAAAAATAGATGAGGTATAAAATGAAAGAGAGAGGGACTAATTCTATTTTGGATTGTGCTGGACTTATTCAAGTTTGCATCTTTCATGGATTGGAGCAGGTAAGGAATCAATTACCCTCAAATTCTTAAAATGAAACATTCATAGGGTCATGGCATTAAGGCTAATGGGGAGGCTCTGCTGTTATTTAATCTTAACCCCTTCATTTCACAGAGAAGTACACTGAAGCTATAGAGATTAGGTAATATCACAGACATACTTAGGGCCAGAGAATGACTTGAACTCTGATGTCACACCCAATGTGTACCATTATTTCTCTCATTTTGAAAGAAACTGTTATTGTATTTTTAACTTTAATCCCCAATATCTCTCAATTTTATTTATGATCTGTTTCTACCTCTTAAAGCATAATCTATCCCCAAGTTCTGATTAGTTGAAAATCTTGATTAATTGGGGTTTTGTTGTACATATATGGTTTTGTGAGATTTTGACCTAAGATTATTTACTTAAACAGAATCTTAGCAAGCAAATATGGATAAGGAAAAGTTTATTAGCTCTAGGGGTAGACAAAAATGAGAACATAATGGAAGCTACCCCCTCTAACCCATAACCAGTCAAAATAGAATTGCTACCAAGGAACAGAATAGAGCTAAAAACACTTAAAATTTTTTAAACTGTATACATTTAGATCCCCTCCAATAAGAATTTATTAAATGCTTCTACTCATCAGGTATCATACAAGGTAGTGAGGATATTAAGACAAAAATGCAACAGTCCTGCCCTTGAAGAGCTTCCATTCCAATGAGGATAAAACAAATACTTACATAAAGTAAACACAAAAGCCAATCAATGAATGAACAATTTTTATTATTAAGCACCTTTGGGGACTTATATTTATATTTCATTAAATATATTACAATATTTAATGTCATTATACTTATATTTAATGTTATTATTCTAGTTACATTTATATAAATATTTAACATTTATCATATTTATTAGTATAGTTAGCATATTATTTATTATATATTATAGTATGTTTAACATGTTATGTTTAATTACTATTATAATTAAGCAGGCTTTGGGCATATAAAGCTAGAGATAAAGCAGCTTCAACCTTCAAAGAACTTATATTCTAAAATAAATATAAAGTATATCAGATTATTTATTTATTTTTTTCTGTTGGGGTTATAGTGACCCTGGCAGCTAGAGAAGAGACAGGAGAAACTTCACATAAGAGGAGACAGAAACTGAGTTTTGAAGGAAAAACTAGGGATTCTTAAATCTAGAAGTGAAGAGAAGTGCATTCCATATGATGAAGGAAAACTTTTATGGGAGAGCCATATAAGTGCGAGATGGAAGATTTTGTCTGAGAACACTAAGCCAGTCATTCAGATTGAAATCCAGCATGTGCAAAGGGGAGTTATGGACAGTTATCTTAGAAAAGTAGGCTACGAATGTCTACAAAACTATTTAATTTTTATTCTATCAGAAATAGGGGACCACTCGAGCTTTTTATGCAAAGGACTGGTGAAAGGAAAGACAGAAGCTAACTTCAAGAAGCTTCCATTCTACAGGAAGGATGTGATGTATAAACAGATTAGTGTCTGTATGATAATTCAAGAGGGTGGGACAGGGAGAATTTCTAATATCAGGGAAAAGCATTTATTGTTATTTTGGCTCCTAATATCCTCTTTGGTAGGAAATGTGGGAAATGGACATCCAGTATTGTGTCACTTTTGACAATTGGCTAAGCAGTAATTTTTTATGCTGTGCATAATGTTATTAAAATTCTGAAGGGTTTTTTTCTAATGGGGAGAATGTTCATTATCTGATTGTGCTGCTGTTTTTCATCAAGGAGCTACTGATAAACTGAGGCAGTGAATTCTTCCAACAGTCTGCCCTAATTGAGTTTTGCCTTTAGTAGAAGCTTGACAGAATCATTAGAAGAAAGAAATCGAAGTGGGGGAGGGAAAGACCAAAGAAAAGAGGGAGATGAATATTGATTAACCATGAATCTGTGTATGAAATGATGGATTTTGAATACAGGTCATATTTCAGTGTTGTTAATATCAAGGAACTGTCCAAATTATTTCTTGGGAGTAGATTTTGTTGTATCAAACACTGGATATGCTCATTGGACCATTTGCTACTTGGGGCCTGAAACTGCTTTTTTTGTACACATATATTTGCTGTAATGATATTTATTTGGTAGTAGAATTAGATTTGAAGGAGGGGAATATTTTGAAATAGATCCTTCCATAAAATGAGTCTCCTAGAGGGACTCACTATTAGAGAAGGGGGCAGATGTTGCAGAGGGGATATTGTAGGTCTGAGAGAACATGAAGTTGAAGTCTGAAAGCCAGAAAACAAGGCTGAGAAAGAAATAAGGCCATTTATGCAATGGAGACTCCAGGTTCCAGGAGGAACTATTAGAGAGATGCAGGCTGAATGGCACTAGTTAGGAAAGTTGGAATTGTTTGAAATGTCAAAACCAAAGTTTAGTCATTAAGTTTCAATATTTGCTTGGAAGGAGGTTCCCCAGTGGAATGGGCCAGTGCTTAGCTGTGATCAGTCCATTGCTGTCTGATATTTTTGTCAATACCTTATATAAGAATATAGAAGAAATATTTATCTGTCTCAAGTCTCAAGGGATAGCCAAGCATATTGAATAAAAGGGTCAGATTCCAAAATATATTAACAGACCAGAAACACTGGAGTGAATCTAATAAGATGAAATCCAATAACGATAATTGTAAAGTCTTAAATTTGTGATGATATTTTGGATCCATTTGCAAGAGGGTGGTGTGAATGGCAGCATTTTGTTTGAGGGAAAAAAAATCCAGGAGATTACAAATCCATTATGAATCAGTATTGTGTGACATCTTTAAAAGCTCCTGCAATTTTAGGCTACTCTGAGAGTGGTATAATGTCCTGGATAGGGAAGTGATGGTCTAGCTATACACTCACCTGGTCAGAATGTATGTCTGATTGGATGGCAAAATTGTGCCATATAAGGATTAAATGAAATAATGTTAATGTCTAGCCTGGGAAAGAACAGATTAAGGGAAGGCATGTTAGCATTGTTCAAATATTTGAAAGTCTGTTATGGGAAAGAGGGATTTGATTTGTTCTGCATATCCTCACAGGGAAAATTATTAGGAAAAAGTGCTTAAAAACTAGAGATCCATAGGTAGAATGAGCTGTCTCATTAGTAAATTTCCTATTACTAAAGGCTTTTAAACAAGTACTTCGTGGGGGTGTTGTTGAGGAGGTGCCTTTTTAGGGATGGATCAAGCTGATGATTTTTGGGGTGCTTTCCAGCTCTGAGATTATATGATATTATCAATAAATTTGTCTTTTTTAGTTCTTAGTAGAATAGTATAGATTGGAAATCTACAAGCTACAGTTGGCTGTCCTTTTTTGTATGACACTCAAGCTAAGAAAAAGAGAGCTGGACAAAAAACAAGAGGTAACCCAGATTTGACTTGAGTACTGTAAGTTTCTGATTCGTGGTGTAAATCATCATCAGAAAGTAGGTTTTGAGGAAGTAAACAACAAACAAAATCCAGACCCAAGCAAGTGGGAAAAAAATATGATCATGAAAGTCTGCTTTTGCTATAAAATTCTGTGTCTAGTAATAAAACTGAATAATAAAACTTTATGTTTGTATGACATTTTATACTTTTCAAACACTTTCATGTACTTTATCTGGTTTTATTACCAAAGTAACCCTGGGAAATAAGTAGGAACAGACATTATTATAGATGTATGACAGATAAACATAGAGAGGTAAAGCAATGGCAGAAGCAACACTAGTACTCAGGTTCCCTGATTCCTAATGCGTTCTTATTTCATTCCTTTAACCTGTCTCTCAATTTATCTAACAATTTTTTCCTCCCTCCCTCTCTTCTCTCCTTCCTTCCTTCCTTCCTTCCTTCCTTCCTTCCTTCCTTCCGTCCTTCCTTCCTTCCTTCCTTCCTTCCTTCCTTCTCCTTCCTTCCTTCCTTCCTTCCTTCCTTCCTTCCTCCATCCCACTAACTATCTATTATTCATTTATTTATTTCTTCATCCATACATACATATAATCTTTCATATTCTTATTTGATGTCCATACCATAAACACCCAGTCCAAATCACTATCCTTAAGATTTCCCTCTTTTTAAAAAATAAAAAAAACTTTATTGTCAGCAACTTTTAAATATGAAGTCCAAACTGAAATTGCTCTAGATTTCCATGAATTAACTTGCTTCCTGGGGTACCTACATAACTCTGCCCAGAGGAGAGTATGTGCTGAAGCATGCCCATCCTTTTGGCACATGGGCAGAGATTCCTTTCTGGCACTGCAAGTTTGCAGCTGTGGTAACTCCCTTATCAGGTGGCATCTGATCTGTGCAATCAGATATTTGTACATGTTCCCTAAGTTTGGGCAGGCTCAGCTGTGTTGGTCCCTTTGCATTCAATAGAGAGGATTGCGTTTGCAGATTCAAAACAAATCACCTGGTGGAACAGATCACCATGTCCATTACTAACACTGGAAACTGGCCTGTGTCTGGGCTGTATCCAAGTATCTATTGGGCTGCTAAAAAGACTGCTGATTTCCCCCAGCTTAAATGATGTGGGACAATAATCAGTTCATTTGTCTCTGTTAAATGCTTCTATATTTGATGCTATACTTGACATGATGGAGGGTAGGAACACAAGAGAGAGAAGCCATGTTGGGTAGTGGAAAGACCAGGTACTTTGGGATCAAAGAACCTAGGATCCAATCTGAACCCAACCACTTGTAGCAACCAGTATCATGTCTTGTAGCTGTCAACCTAGATATCCCTAGTTTGAAAATATGGACCGTTGGGAAGTTACTTCTCCCCACCTGCCTTCAATTTCTTTAATATGAGGGAGTTAGACAGCATAGCATAACTTCTAAAGACATTTCCAGTTCAAAATCTGTGATGTTATGAGATAGAACCCATGTCCTCCAGGATCTGGAGTTGGCAAGGAAAACTTTGTGGACGTGGGGTTTGAGATAGATGGAAGGAAGAAAGATAACTGAAATAAAGTCAACAGCATTAGCAAAATCCCAGAAGCAGGACTGAACATGGTAGGGTTCGTAGAAGGGTGGGAGTCCTAATCAGTAAGTAACTTCCAGAGTATTTCCCTTTAGGGTTGTCCTATTGTAGGAATTGGAATGAATCAAAGCAAAGTATAACGATTAGGAAGAGAGGGGATCTATCCTCTTGGTGCCAGCAGTGAGCTGCAAACCACCATTTATGTGCCAGGGTAAATTGAACCAGATGAGCTTTTATGGTTAATTCGTCTTTGGAACAGTTATAAGGCAAGGGGAAAGTGAAGGCAAATAAATAAAAATAAAACGAGCAGTTTAATAAAGAGGAATTTATTTTCTACATTGTTTTGGGTTTAATCGGGAGGAAAAATATCATTAAAGGTTCCTGCACCTCCCCTAGTAGGCAAAGCAGGAGCTGATTAAGAGAGAAGTTAAAGATTCTCTCTAAGTGGAGCCTTCTGTTCTTTGAGAGGCATTAAGGAGTAATGAATAGTGAGTGCTCTGTTTTAATTCTGACTGATACACTCTGCTTCCTGAAACCTTTAGCAAAATCTGCTTTGCTCAGAATTCATATTGAACTTAACAACTGAGCTGGAAGAAAAGAGAAGTAGACTCGAAAGGGAAAGGTGGCACAGGATTGGATTGGAGATGGGCAATACATTCACTCCTTTCCCCTTTTCCTTGGTGCTAACTTAGATAATGCTGACTAGAACCTCTTTCAAAGAATCCAAGTATAAATTGAATAGACAGTGTGATGCAATTAAATGATCATTAAATCTGGAGTTAAAGGAGGATTTAGGCTGAAATCTTGACTTTTGCATCAAGTGACCTTGAGCAAGTCACCTACAGATCTTTCTCTCTAAGATCTCAGGACTACCATTTTGAGAAGGATTTCAGCCTTGCTTCACCTCAGTCTGACCTGTCTCCAGATCTCACCTGTTTCTGCTAGGTTGTTCCAATGCCTTCTTGCCTCCTCTCCCCATTTCAGCACCTAATTATTTGTCTGACTATCTATCTATCTATCTATCTATCATCTTTTTCTATCACCTTTTCTGCCATGATCCTGTGTAAAGTAACACATGTTGACTGAGAGAGACCTCCTTTGAAGTGACAAGTGTGAATTCAGTAAGGTAGCTAAGACATCGAGGTGAGTTTCTTGTGATGAACTATACACACCCATCTCCCCTTTTCTTTCCTTCTTCTTTCCTTATATGAATATGTTTGAGAGCAGCACAGGTCCTAAGGTTTTATCACCCTTACAAGAGGAACAAAGGGCACAGGGGAGGTGGATAATAGCTCATTAGGATACTTAGCGGTTGCTATTTCTGGCAGGAGTTACAACTCTCAAGTAGTCAGTCTGAGCTTCTCTGTCAGATCAGATGATTTTGTGATAAACAATTGTTCGAAGAACCAAATAGACTGCAAAACCTTTCCCTAGCAGGATCAGGGTCTGTCTTCCCCACTCCTTAAAGACATAGGAGTGACAGTGAAACTCACAGCAGTACCATTGACTTGTGCCCACTTGGAATCCTAGAATTTAGAGTGGAAAGAACTTCCATCAGCTTGTATTCATCATTCCCTTTGAGAGGCAGGGCGCTCTTGCTGAATTTGAAAAGTAATCTTGTTATATTAATCAAGCTGCTACCTTAATTAATGTTTCTTGTTTCCAAGCATTGAGAACCCAAGTCTCCACCCTTGGGCTTTCCAACATGTCAAGCATTTATTCATTTTCATGATGCCCTAGGGGCCGATTGCCAACCCTGTCTCACCCAGGAAGCAGCTGTTACAAACAGCTGTTACAAGGTGAAGGGAACCTCTGCCCCCAAACCACAGGAGGCACACAGGTGATAAAATCTTTAGGATGCTGTCTTCTTGGTTATTTACCCTGTGCTATCTAAGGCCACTAGTCTCACTGAAGAAGAGCATCTGGTATCCTTTTAAGAAACTGACTCTTCCCATATAGAATGCTGCCTGGGTTTCCAGACACAGCTGGCATGTTGCTGGCATTGTCTGGCATTCAGGCAGGTGACTCACTCTGCTGGCTACAGAAGCACCCAAGGGGCTTTCACCTGCTCTGCTGTAAAATTCAAGAAGTGTTTAGTCTGGAGGGCTAGAAATCCAACGCTCCCCCTTTTGTGTTTGCACCTCTCGGTGGCTGTTGACATCTCTGAGAACTGGTATCTGGCCAGGTGGAATGTGAGACTGGAAGGAAGAGCCTCCCAAATGTAGTCTGGGCAGGCAAAGGAACTGAGAGCCCCACAGGGACTCACAGGGCTGCAATTTATCACTTTAGAGCTGCCAAGAAAATAGGGAAGCTGAACTCAACTCACCTCTTGTAGCCCTGTAGTGAGCCTGATAAGGTCAGGGGTCAATGCTCATCACTCTTTGTCTGGAACCATTTCATTCTCTTATCCATTTAAGCGTCATTGGAATATGATCTGATTTTTCTTTGACCCAACTCAACTTGCGTAATTATCTTACAGAATCACTAAGGAAGGGAATCCTTGGGCTTCTGGGAGATCTAAATGGTTAAAGATGGAAGGAACCTTAGGAGATCATCTGGGCCACATCCTCCTCTTGTTTTTTAGACTAGGTAAATGACTTTCAGAGAGATGATCTGATTTAGCTAAGGTCAAATAGGTTTGAGCTCCTGACTCCCAGGGTTAGTGATATTTCTACTACATCCTAAAACTTCATTTAAATTACTTTTTGGAAATAAATCAGGAGTGTTTGTGCTTACTCATCTTAACTCTTTTTGGGAGCGGAGGAAGTATGAGAGCATTTGGGCTTATGTGGAAGACTTGGAAACATTAGTGTGCCTCCTGTTCATTACCAGCAGCCAGACCAGGTATGAAATTAGCATTGAAAAAAGACCCAGGAAAACTTTGCAGTTATTCCCATTTCTTGAAATTTGAAGCTGTCCTTTTATGGATACTTATATGGATAGCTATGGAGACATTGCCATTTAGTGTCACTAATTCTGGCTCAGGCAGAAAGCCTCCTGAATCAGAATGGAAGGAACTACCCTCATTCCTTGGTTGCCCTGGAGCATCATTGGAGGTATCATTTGAAGTGAGTTAGGTCCATTGGATAGATCTTGAACCTTTTTGGCTCTATAAAAAGCTTCATTCTAATGGTATCTATAGCCATGGGATTTTACTTGTCACTGGTGAATATTCTCCCAAAGTCCCCAGTTTTCCTGATTACAAACAATTGTATTTCTCCAGGTGGATTAGGTTCAAGTGTGTCCAGATGCCAAGTAACTTAAAATGTTTCCCTTTTCACTTCCTCCTCTTCTTCCCCTTCCATTGACACTATAAATATAGAATCACACTCAGGCGTCAAAGAGGTGTCATGAGCCAGTTTGACCTTATTTTCATGGTGTGTCTATCTCGAGCCAAAAGTCAAAGAGTCTGAACCCTGACCTTGACTTTGCTGTTGGTTCTTTGTGTATCCCTAGGACAAACAGTTTCCCTTTCCCCCTTCTCTTCTACCCCTCCTATCCCTTTGTTTATTTCAAAAGCATTTGTGAAGATTGTTTTTTGTTTTGTTTTGTTTTGTTTTGTTTTTTTTGGTCCTGTCCTTTGATATCTTCATGTATCATGTGGAGTATCATGTGGGGATGTCTGGGATGGAGTCTCCCCATAATGAAGCAGAAAAAAAAAACACCAAACTATAATTTGTTGTGTTGAAGTTGTCTGAGATTAAATGACTTAATTTCAGTCACATAAGCATCAGAAGGAAGACTTGAATCCAAGTCCAGCATATTATTGTCTGTAAAGTTGTCTGATAGTCTGGTAGATTAAATGATTTAATTTGAGTCACATAAGAGTCAGAAGGGAGACTTGAATCCAAGTCCAGCATGTTATTGTCTATACCATGAAATAAATCATACTGAGCCATGTTTCTGATTGTGGGATGGTGATCTGCTTATCTGTGGTGGGGGTGTGAATGATCTGCCCCTTTGTTATATCACTTGGAGTTTATATACTAAAAGCCCTGTTCATGTTATCTGGAGTTTCCTTTTATTTTGAAAGACACGGTCTGCTGTTCCCAGGCAGGTGAGAGCATGGAAATGTCTATGGGTCTCATTTTTTATTTCAGCAAGTAATTATTTAGAATCTATTAGGTTATTAGCATATATACATATGAAGTGTAAGGGGTGATCCTTGCCTTCAAAGAATTTATGGTTCTGTTAGGGAGATAACAATAATAGCTGGCTTGTATGTATAGTACATTAAAGACTATTTGGGAAATAGTCTCTGCCCTCAAAGAACTTCCAGTTCAAGAAGAGGAGACAACACTTGTGTATTTAATAATATACAAAATAAATAGGGGATATTTTGGCATTGGTCATTTAGGGAATTAGGAAAGAATGTGCCAGAGATGAGGGCGGCTTTTATTTCAGGAAAAGAGGACAGTCAGTTGAAAGACATGAAGATAGGAGATGGAGGGTCATATATGAGAACTAGAAGAATACAGAAGGATGAATAATGGATGACAAGGTTAAAAAGGATTGAAGGCAGGCTAGGAAGAGCTTTAAAGTCAAGCAGAAGCTTACATAATGAGTGCCCCCCAAATCTCAAAAGCTTTTGCCAGTGGTAGGGCCAACACCAGCCTTACAAAGTGACTTAGGAAAGACAAAAAGGCCATGCCCACCTAGATGCTCTATAGGGAGCAAGGAGATATGGTCAAAAAGAATAGGAACTTGATGGTGAAGAAAAGGCAATTTTCCAGGGGAACAAAAAGTCAAGACCAGAAAGATTTTACTGAGTCCTGAATATTTTTGAGCCCAACTACTGCTTTAAGAGGACCATAGCAATTAACATTTTGAATTGGGAGATGATGAGAAAAGGCCACATAACTGAATTGTAAGTTTTATTGCTTCTTTTTTTCTTCCTTTTCAATAAAAACAACTAGAATGTGGATGCTTTAATATTTACATTTTTTTGGTCTTATATTTGATGTTTGGGGAAGGAATAAACTTGAGTATTATGTTATACTACGTCAAACTTTTCCCATATAGGGAAAGCTAGTTGATTTTTGAGGATGTGGTTGAATATGTTTGTATTGAATATTGAATCACATTTGAATGTGGTATACATAGATTGTAGTCTAAGGAAAGCTAACTCAAAACCTTTTGCCATTCCTAAAACTGTCTAGGATTTCTGTGAGGTCTTGGTTGCTAGTATTATTGTTGACATCACTTATTCTTTGATCACCTATGTGCCCAGCCTAGGGATGGGGATTTAGACATATGAAGTAATAGAGTGATAGCTTATAGTGTAGTCCTAAGGTAGAGGGATTAATCATATCAGCATTTAGCAAATCTGTGGTAAATTAATTCATCACCTTCTTGGATCACCCTACTCCAGAGTATTATCTTAATGAAGTGGCTACTTTTCTTCAGCTATTTGGGTCAAGTAATGCTCTAGGGAGAACTACTTAATAGTAACTGAGATGCCTTTTTGTGGGTCATAAAAGGGATGGTTTGTTAATTGAGAGAAGTGCTGATGGTGTTAATTATGTGATAAGGGGTGATGGGAATGATGACTTAAAAAAACATGACTCAGAATAGAGAAGTGTGTAGGGTTCCATGACCCTATAATATTACTGTATTTTATATAATACACACATATCTATATCTATTTAAATAATATAATATATTTTTCATTGGTACCTGTTGTTGTTCTAGTGTCCAACTTTTTGTGAAACAATTTGTGAATTGTTTCTTGGTTAAGATGCTGGAGTGGGTTTGTCATTTTTTTTTCACCTCATTTTAAAAGTAAGCAAACTGAGGAAATAGGGTTAAGTGACATAAGCAGAGTCACTCAGCTAGTAAAGATCTATGGCCAGATAAGACTTCTTGACTCTGGGCCTAGTGCTGTATCCTGGTACAGTGCAAGAACCCAGGAAGTACTTAAATATCTAACTTTAAAGAAAGAAAAAAAAATCAGCTTGATCCTAAAGTAAGAGAGAACCAAAGAAAGGAAACAAATGAGCATTTATTAAATGCCTACTATGTACTAAGCATCTGACACACTATTTCATTTGACCTTCACAACAACTATGGGAAGCAGTTTGCCATTTTGTTCCCATTTTAAAGTTGAAAAAAACATGTGAATATAAATTGCTTGCTCAGAGTTATACTGTTACTAACTAGGGCCATATTGGAATTCAGATCTTCTTCACATCATTTTGAGAATTTATTTGTAAAAGGTGGAATGTAAAGCCTTAGCTAAAAGGGTCATCTCCCAGTTCATGGTGGTTATATTTTGCCTTCTGGCACACTGGAACTTTGGGAATGTCTGTGGTCAGGAGTATATTTGAAAAGTCTGGCCTGGGATGAGATAGTGTCACTAGCAAATTCTCCTTCCATGGCACTGGTTATGACCCACCCTTTCAAGATTCTCAGTGGCTGGTGTTTCCTTTGTTCTCTGTTTTCACTTCTCCTATCCCTCCCCAGGGACCATGGCCCTTGACAAGGCCCCCTCAGAACCAATTCTATGTTGGACAACTTACCATAATGTTCCTCAAGAGAAAAACAAAGAAATCATAAATAAAGAACATCAGCAGAACAAGAGGAAGTGACTCGAGCTTCCTTTTTGGGACCTATCCAATGACACCTGAATGTGGCCTTCATCTGACTCCCTAGATTGACCGGGCTTGAATAAAGCCCTGGCGGGTGTTCAGAGCTCTTTCTCAGTCCTGTCACTTTGCAGGGATGGAGAAGTTTTATTAGCAGAAGGAGGACATCAAACTTTCTGTTCCTGGAGGAGGCCATGAAGGAAAAGGCAGCATGTTTCAAGGCCAGCAGCAGAGGATTGTTTATTTCCCAGTTTCCATCCTCAGCCTTTCCTTAAATTTGTTTTCCTCAATCCTGTTTCTGAAACTGAATTCATCTTCCCAGTTTCTTCTCCATCCCCTGCAGGACTTGAGCTTACCTCCAGGACTGCTCTAATTTATACATCTCAAAGTGAAACAAGGTCAGACTGTCCATTTCTGAGTGTTAAAACCACCCTGTCTAATTGCCAGATTAGCCACCTGAGTATGAGCCGATGACTCAATTGGAAAAAAATCATCCTTAAAAATTGTCAAGAGACCCACATTTTGTTGTTCATAATTTGAATGTCTCAATAGTCTACTGGTCACTTCTTGGAAAATGAAAAGCCTGGTAGCTCATTACCACCCGAAACCATGAAGGTCATTTTTTGGGCTCATGTTAGTGTGTTTTTCAGAACACCACTGGGCTGACCTATTTCTTTGCCATCTTCATTTTGAATGAAGTTGTTCAGCTTTATTAAGTAAGAGGATTAAAAAAATTGGGTATGTTATTTCACTTTGGACAAACTCTTGATGAAGCAGCTGGATGGCATAGTAGATGGAGTGCTGGACTTGGAGTCAGGGAGGCTCATTTTCTTGAATCCAAATCTGGCTTCAGACACTTACTAGCTGCATAACCCTACACAAGTCACTTTACCCTGTCTGCCTCAGTTTACTCATTTGTAAAATAAGCTGGAGAAGGAAATGAAAAATTGCTTCAGTATCTTTGCCAAGAAAATCTCCGGGGCAGAGGGTCATGAAGAGTTTATACATGACTTAAACATGACTGAACATCAGACAATAACAACAAAAACTTCCTTCACTATTTGTTGTAGAACAGTGCTTGGGGGCATTGAGAAATTCAGTAATTTGCCCACAATCGCATAACTACTGTGAGTCAAAGGGGAAATTTGAAGCTATTGTGTTTTTCTGATTTCAAGCATTCTTCTAACTGCTAGCTAAAATCCCTCCGTCATTTCTTTTCAGTGACAACAGGTTTTCAAGGGTGGGCAAAGAATATAAGGGGTTTCTGATTTTCTTTTATCTACTCTCCTCTTCCCTTTTATAGAACATTTACTGCAGGGATACAGGCTGTCCACATCCTTGGATCAAATGAGATAATATTGGTAAAATAACTTTGTAAACCTCATATGGCTAATAAATGCTGTTGTTGCCATCATGTTGTTATTATTTGCAAAAGAAGAGATAAGACATTTTTACAGAAAACTTGATAAATCTGCTAGGTAATACAGTGACTAGAGTACTAAAGCTTGAGTACTTCCTCTCTCCCTTTCTCCCTCCTTCCCTCCCTCTCTTCTTTCCTTCTTTTCTTCTTCCCTCCCTCTTTTCCTTCCCTCTTATTTCTCTCTCTCCTTTTCTTTCCTCCTTCCTTACTTCCTTCCTCCCTTTATTATTTCCCTCCTTCCCTCATTATTTCCTTCCTTCCTCCTTTTCTCCCTTCCTTATTTCCCTCCTTCCTTCTGTCCTTCTTCCCTTCTTTCTGTCTTTCCCTTTCTCTGTCCCTCCATTCCTCTCTTTCTTCCCTCTTTAGAGTCTAATGTATGTCTCAAGTGACACCCCAAATATGTCTCTTCTATCCCCAGACCCATTTTTCTCTTCTCACCACCTCCCTTTTTTCTTTCTTTTTCTTTTTCTTTTTTCTTTTTTTCTTTTTTTTTTTTTTTTTTTTTTTGGGTTTAAGGACAATGAATGGTAGCAACAGTTGCTATGGCAACAGCATCTGAGTCATCTCCTTGGGAACCTGAATAAAGGCCTTCCATCTCCAGACCAGCTCAGTGCTCTATCATAGGGCTTTGTTCCCTTTAATGTACCAGCATGGGGGAGCAAACTTTTCCGTCTCTGGATGCCAGAGTTTGCCTTTGGCACATGATGCTCCTGCCCTTTTGATGGATGCGGCATCAGATATAACTCAAGTAGGAAACCTGCATTTATTTTCTCAACTTATTCTATGTTCAGACTGCACTGTTATGTTGTCTAATAATGACACATGTCCTGCTGATTGTGCCATTGGGGCTACATAAGTTTTGTACGTGCTTAAAGGATACAGTCTGGATCCCATGGGACCTGGCCAATGGTCAGAAGAAACAGGGCCAGCTTCTGAATGCAGACAGGATGGATCTGTTGGCCTGGTCACCAGGGCAGTTCTGAATTACAGCCCCCCACCATCCCCTTCCTATCCAGCTCTCCCACTCTGCCTCTTCTCTATAATCTTTCTTAACTAGATCTTTCCATCCTAGAACTTCTCATGATGAACATTTCTGGCTCCATATTGTAGTCAGCCAGATCTCTTAGCCAATCCCTGCTTCCAGTCTATGATATTGAGGTGGTTAACCTATTCCATGTATTTGTCAGAGACTACTCCTCTTCTTTTTAAGACCTTGGGCCCTGATACAGCAGGATCTAAGAAGAGTGATGAGGACTTGTCTTGGCTGCTCCATGTGCCAAGGATGGTGTTGAGCTGGATCCATGACCTACCTTCCCCTCCTGCCTTAGGAGAAAGAGCCATTATAGCAAGGTCATCATGACCTTCCTTGTTGCATCCGTGTTTGCCTCTGCCCAGCCTCCCCATATGTTAGAGTATACCTGATGATAAAGATGCCTGAGTGGCCCAGTAGCTAGAGGACTAGACTTGGAATCAGGAAAATGTATACTTATTTAGTTGTGTGACTTAGCTGAGCAACTCCCTTAAATCTCTCTCAGTCTCAGTTTCTTTGCCAAATGGGTATAGCATAGCACTTATCTCCCAGGGTTTTGTGAAGATCAAAGACAAGAATACATATTTATAAAGCTCAAGGAGATATATAAATCCTAGCAATTAATTTACTATTAGTTAATAAAATTAGATAAATGAAATTAGCTAACATCTACTTTTATCATCCCTGTTTAGTCTGCCTTTTCCTTGAAGTCCCTAAAGCAGTTGCAGCCATCTGGGACAGGAATCTTGCAACAGCTTGTTTGATATTGCCCTTGTGGGTTTCTCCAGATGTGGTCCTCCGAGAAAAGCAGAATGTTTTCATCTGCTGAGCACTAGCACCATCATTTATTGATGCTAGTATTTATTGAACACCAGCTGGGCCTGCTGTTTAGACCAGCCTTGGGCCCCACTGGGAAGTAGGGGCTGGGTCCTCTCTCAATGTCTCAGTGGCCTTTTTGAAGGCCCAGTCTCCCCTAGAAAGCTTTCTCTGCTAAAAAGTTCATCTCCTGCCATGTTGTTCATGTCTAACACAAAAGATTTAAGAGACACCTCTTGAGTTGTCTGTCTACTTACAGATATAGATATCAATAAACAGTGATAATAATAGTAATAATAGCTAACATGTTTATATCACATACTATATGCCAGATAGTATATTAAATACTTTATCATCTTACTTGATCCTCACAACAGTGCTGGGAGCTAAGGGCTATTATTGTCCCCATTTTACAGATAAAGAAACAGACACACATGAGTTAGATGATTTGCCCAAGATCTCATTGTCTAAGGCAAGACGACCACAATTCATGTTCTTTAGAAAATAGAAGCTATTCATCAGAAACTATCAAAGATACAAATTCAAAATAACATAAGGAAAAATTTTCATTCAGAACTCTGCAAAATGTGGAATGGGGCTTCCTTGGGAGGTTATTAAAGCAAAATACTTTTTCAACTATATATATATATATATATATATATATATATATATATATATATATATACCTGTTGGTATATATGGTATATACCATATATATGGTAAACATATATACTATATGTTTAAAGATTATATTATTAATTGGACTAAATGATGACTAGGGTCTCTTCCAAAGCTGACATTCAAAGGGCAGTGAGTAGACCTCTGGGTCTCCTGAAGTCTCATCTTAAGATCAAATCCAGCCCCAGACACTTCCTAGCCGTTTGATCCTGGGTGGGTCACTTAACCCTATTTACCTCAGTTTCCTCATCTGTAAAATGAGTTAGATAAGGAAATGGAAAACCACTCCAGTATCTTTGCCAATAAAATCGCAAATGGGGTCAAAGAGGGTTAACAAGATTGCAGGACTAAACAGAATATATCCATGTATTACACAGTTTAAAATATATGCATATATTCTGCATTTTCTATATATTACACATTATTCTATATATAATATACAACTATACACATGCATAGCTATATACATACATAAATTATTTAACGCATATTCATGTATGCATTTATCCAAACAATGGTTCCTACAAGATGCCAGGGAAATGCGGAGGTATTATGGGCACCTCTTGGCAAAGATTGCCCTTCACGGGGGAGAACCTAAGCCTGTGTGCCCAGAGCCAGGGATTCTGGACCACTGACTGCCAGCGTGACTCAAGAGAAATTAGTTTCTTGTTGCAAGATGAACAACAATAGTCCTTATTTTTCCTCAAAGAATCGTTGGAGTGTGAGGGAAGGGAAAGTAAGATAAGGGGGAACAAAAGACTATTTGTAGACTTCATATATATGGTCCTTGGAGACTGGGAACTTATAACTCTGCATTCTCTGATGCTCAGCCTGTAGTAGGTGCTCAGCCAATGTTTGTTGATTCATTGCCCGAGAACCTAGTTAAATGTGTCCCCAATAGCTATGCAGTCTTGTTGTAATGGTGGGGACTGATGGTTTGTTTCTAGTTATTCTTCTGAGGATTTGTGGCTGTTTGTAGGCCAGTGGCCCAGACTGGTTGGCAAGAGCACTTCAGAGATTTCATTGGTTGTAAATTATGTGAGCACTGGTTTAGAAAGAAACGTGGGAGAGCGCTGATGTGTGAAAACTGCCCCATCCTTTGCCAGTGAAGGCACAGCTAGCAGGCATGGTTTCCACTGGAGAATAATCTGAATTTGTTTAGGCTCATGGACCAATCTTCTCATTAAGATTTCATTCCCATCCCAGGAGAGAAGAGTAACCTCCCTGGGCGTTTTTGCCTAGTGTCTTTTGTTCCAGGGTTGAAAGAAGAAGTAAATAGCCTGTTAATGAAATTCTCAGATGAAAATTAAAGTGGGAGGAACTTTGAGCACCAGCAGGGGCCAGTGTTTATGAAAAGGATCCAATGTGGTAACAGTATATGAGCCAGAAGGAGTTGATATGAAGTTTGTACTTGGCAAGAGTAATGCCTTGGAGTAAATGCCAAGGGGTAGGGGAAACTTAGAGTTCAGTGATTGCCTTCTCATAGACAATCTCTACAGCTGGGGCATTTGCAGTCTTCAATCTTTCTGTGCCTCAAGTTGGTCAAAACTATGCAGATTTCTTTATTGGAAAAGTCCTAATATGATATTCGAACAGACTTTTTTTTTAAAAATATTTTTATTTTCAAAACCTATGCATGGATAATTTGACAACCTTGTCCCTTGCATAGCCTTGTGTTTCAGATTTTCTCCTCCTTTCCCCCACTCCCTCCCCTAGATGGCAAGCAATTCAATATATGTTAAACATGTTAAAATGTATGTTAAATTCAATATGCATAGACATATTTATACAATTCTCTTGCTGCACAAGAGACATTAGATCAAAAAAAGAAAGTATCACAAAAACTCTTAAATTTCTCAGAATCCAGAATTGACATAACTGAAGAGAAAGAATACTGAATTTGGATCCAGCACATCTGAATCTGAATTTTGACTAAACCATTTTCTAGCACCATGATTTAATCTCTCTGAATAAGTTATCTGACTTTTCCCAATTTCAGTTTCCTCATCTATAAAAGTAGAATGATAATATCTATACTTCCTAATTTATTAAGTTGTTATGAGCATTAAATAAGTTAGCACCTAAAGCACTTTGCCCCTAATAGATATTTTGGTTACTACAGTGTTTATAAGATGAGAATAATGAAATAATGTAGAGCATAAGTCTCAAACTTCTTTGTCTCAGAATCCTTTTACTCTCCTAAAAATTAATGAATACCTCAAAGAGCTTTTGTTTTTCTGAGTTACAATTAATATTTGCTATTTAAAAATGTAATTTACAAAAGTAGTTTTGATTTCACAGATTCCTTCTAAAATGGTTTCAAGTTCCCTTAGGAGGCTGCACACTATACTTTGAGAACTACCAGGATAGACAATTGGTGCTTAATAAATGCTTGTTGAGTTGATCTCTTTCCAAACAAAAATTGAATCAGATGTCTTGGCCATGAGAATCTAGATCAGATGATAACACCTCTAGAAACCCACAGTAATTGATTGGGATCATAATGGATGGGATTCAAACAGAACAGTAGAATAGGAAACTTTTGTTTGCTTCCAGAAGAAAGCCCTAGGAAGTGGTCCAGATTGAAGATAATTATAGGATAAATGGATACACATCTATCCTGGGACTCTGGGATCATGAAGGTTAATTAATAAGCATCTAGTCCTTCCCAAAATAGCCAACAAATCCTCATGGGTTACCTGGAGAAAGAATTCATTTTGTGATGGTTCTGTTTGTTTGGGCTGCAGGTTTTCATGTGTTCATTTGTTTCTCGGAGCATTTAATTATAGTGGACATTTACTAGAAATGTGGTGTCCATATATTTTTTTTAATCTGGTCTTCCATGGCCCATCTGAAGTTACAGCCCTTATACCTATCTTCTCCCATCTCCCTGGGAGCTCCCTCTCTTCTGGGTCCAGCGGGACAGTCAGGATTGAGACCCAACCTTCCAGAAACTGAGATTTCACAGAGCCATATGTTATAGACAGTTGGAAAAAGACCAAAGATGCCATTTAGTCCAACCTTTTAATTTTATAAGTGTCAAACCAACAAATTGGTTTCCCAAGGTCATCCCAACTGTTTGAGATGGAAATCCAGTTCATAATAATTTGTTCTTATATGGAACATTCTGGTTCACAAAATACTTACTTTCCTTGCAAACAACCCTGTGAATCTTGGAAGTCCAAGTCTTAATATTACCATTTTATGGATGATGAGACTGATTCAGGCAAGTTAAGAGACACGGTCATGGTGGTATGGATTGTATGAGCAGGTCCAGCATACTTTGTGTTTAATAACAACAGCTAGCATTTCCATAGTTCTTGAAGATTTGTAAAACTTTGTACAAATATGATCTCGTTTGATTCTTACAATAGCCCAGAGAGGAAGGTGCTGTTGTTATCCCCATTTTGGAGATGTGGAACCGAGGCAGAAAGCTGTTAATTGGCTTACCCAGGGTCATATAACTGGTAAGTAGCCAAATTCAGGGCTCTATCCATTGTACCACTCAGCTGCACCACACACTGTGCTACCCTTTATCTTTAAAGATGATGTTATTCTGATAGATTGATGGACCAATATTTGTTTTTATGTGGTCTCCCTTGTCACTAAATGAATAAACTATCAAAACAGCAGGCTAGACTGCAAGGTTTGAGGATAGGGTTGTAACTTATGGTCATAGAACAGAACTGGCCCATTTAAGTTTGGCCACAGTCTCATAATACTGGCTTCAGGAGCAGCACTACTTCTAAGCCACATTTGGAGATGGAAGATACAAAACAAATTCTATTTTCTATGTCTAAATTTTAAGAGGAGAAAAGAAGCCAAATGAGACTAGACCTAGCCAAGTGAGTGAGTGAGGGAGTACCCGAATTAATTTATATCCATGACCAAAGTAGTCAGTGACAAAATCCTGGAAAAAGCCACTCAATAGTTATGGGAGTATGATGGTCACAAGGAGAAGGGATTAGGCTGGCCCCAAAGACAGAACTAATAGGAATAGGCAGAGAATCAAATTTAGGCTAGGAATTAGGAAGACCCAAAAGCCAGCCCCAGCCCTTCACTAGCTGTGTGATGCTGGACAAGTTACTTAATCTCTGTTCTTCTCAGATTTCGCATCTATAAAATGGAGATAATAATACCTACTTCACAGGATTGTTGAGAGTCAAATGAGATAATAATTGTAAAGTCCTTAGCTCAGTGCTTGGCGTGCACTGTAGTGAGTGCTTTATAAATATCAGATATTAGTAATAATTAAATCTCTTGTCACTCAGATTCATCTTGGTTTCTGGCATTGATCAGGTTCAGTTATTCCATGGGTTTTTTTTTTTTTTTTTTTCTTTTTACATGAGGACTTTAGACTAGATCATAGAGTTTGAACTGGAGGAAACCCAAGCTCCTTAGTTGACTATTGGATCAGCTGAAATCTCCTAAGGTCAGGGGGTGGTGAGCAGGCTTTTCTCACTCTAGATCCTATGTTTTTCTCCCCTTTCCCCTCTTAATTCCTACAATTACCCAGAGCCTACAAGGCCTTTGGATACCAATTGTCTTCCATCTTTCTTCCATCAATGGATGCTCTTTATGTAGCTATGAAGACCGTGCAGATCCTTCCCTCCTCTGCTTTCCCTTTTCAGCAGTGTGTTTTGCCATTTCACTCACAGATGCAGCCAGCTATCTGTTGTCTGGGCCCTGAGGCCATTGCGGGAGTAGCCTTCTCTTGACAGTAGCGTGATTTGGTGACTCAGCAAGCCTGAGTTGTACCCACTCATTTATTACAGGCTTCCAGGGGATGCTTTAGCCTCAGCTATGCTTGTCAGAGCTGACAATACCAAAATCTCCCAGTTTTTTCCCCTATTCAGATACACAATAAGGGTGAATGGTGGGCTAGGGGCCAACACCCCTTAGATATTTTGGAACCAAGAATAGCAGCAGCCCTCTGGTCACTCCATAGGAAATCCCGTAGCATGGAAGATCTCCAACCTTTCCTGTTGTCCTGAGGTATTACTGCTGTGAGGTAGGTGACATTATCTTGGACTTTTCTATTTCCCAGAGTGACCCCCTCCCACCCCATGTCTACTTTGCTGAAAAAGCCTCCCCCCTACATTCTCCAAAAGGACACTTTTCCCTTGGACCCCTGCTTAATGATGCTCAAGCCAAGAGGCTCCTGGAACAGCTCAAGAGCTGATTCACATCCATAGTCGAGCTGTCTTGTTAGTTCTGCAGGACCCCATTGGTTCAGAGGAATAAATCTTGGTTGGCTTTTACAAAAGACTCTTGCAGAAAGCAGCAGTCTCAACATTTTCTCAAACACTATCAATTACTGCCCATTATCCTTTCATAGGCGCTTCAGAAGAATTTCATTAGAAGCAAAAGACTTCCATTCTTTTGATCTAGTTGCCATCATTATGTCAAAAAGATAGGGTGTCCCAAAACCTCAGTATAGTTTTTTTCTTAAATAAATATTTATTGATAATTTTTTTCTCATCACCATAATTATCCCCAGTATATCTGCTCCCTCCCCTTTCCAGAAATCTATCCAAATAACAAATATTTTTTAAAGAGGAAAAAAAATCAGCACAATGGATCAATATTGAAAGGGGTGAATCAATCAAGGGTTTCTTTTCATATGTCTTCATGAGGATCATGCTGGATCTTTATAATTTTATTACATCTCAGTGTAGTTTTTAGAATACACTGTATATTTCTCTGCCTCATCCAGTTTAAAATCTGATCCTGGTTAGTTTCCAAAGGATTAATGATGAAATGTGCTCTGTGTTTATAAACAAAGAGATGACACCTCCTGATAGAGAGGTGAAAAGTCTCAGGGTGTAGAATGAGACAAATAATTTTTGGACATGGCCAATGTGAAAATTTGTTTTGATTGACTGTACATGTTTGTAATGGGTTATTTTTTTTTTTAATTTGTGGGTGAGTGAAGTTGGAATAAAAGGATGAAAAAGTGGATCTTGACTGATTAAAACAGAACATGAAAAAAGACCCAACTTGATCATAGTTCTTTCTACCATGAATATGATAGCAATGAATAGAGTGGAGGAAGCCTAATCTCTTTTTTCTCATTCCTCCTCCTTTATCACTGGGGATTATAGTCCTTCTTTTCATTTCCAGATGATCTGAAAGAATAAAATAAAGAACTGAACTACTAGAGGCATCCCTGTAACCCCACTCTCTCTCTGTCACTGTTTCTGTTGTGTGTCTGTCTCTCTCTCTCTCTCTCTCTCTCTCTTTCTCAGTTTCTCGGTTTTCCTCTCCTTCTCTCTTCAGTTAGCACTTTACCATTTGTATATAATTATCCATGCAGAAAGCAGCTGAGAGAATAGCAGGACATAGTAAGTGATCCATAGCCTACTCTTGCTAGCATAATTCTCAGATTTTCATAATGATAATAACTTACATTAAATTCCTAACTCTCTCAAGAAGCCTTCCTAGGTCTGCTAGTGCTTTCCCTCTGTTGATTATCTATAATTTACCCTGTATATATCTTCCCAGTTTTTGGATATAAGCTTATTTGCATTCTCTCTAATTTACCCTGGATATATCTTCTCTTTTATTATCTCTGTTCCCCTCATGTCATCTCTCCCATTAAATTTTGAGTTCCTTGAAAGCAGGGATGGTCTTTTACCTTAAAAAAATTTCCAAGTGCTTAACAGGGCCTGGAACATAGCAAGTACTACTGACTAATTCTTCCTAGAGTGATTTTGCAATCCATTTGCTACCTCCATGCATTTGCATATGCCTGAAATTTTGCCTCATTTGTGACTGACAACATTTGTCTTTCTTTGAAAGTGCAATTCTGGGGTTACTTCCTTACTGACACTTCCCTTGGACTTGCCCAATTATTAATGCTTTTTAGTTCCTCAAATTATCTTATACATGTTTATGTAGATGTTGTAGCTTCCAGGGAGGGTGAGTATGAGGGCAGACTCTGATGCATTTGTCTCCTCAGCCTCTTTCACAAAGAAACACTTTATTTGTGAAGTCATGAAGCATCATGGCTTCCTGCTGAAATGGTGCCATTTAAGGGGTCATCTCTTACATCAGGGGTCTGGCTCTAAGTGATAAAATATGGGTTTTAAGCTAGGAATTGTTTGATATTCAGTTTTGTTGGGGAAACTGATGATCTGCCATTAGCACCATGGGATTTATGTTGATTCATTCACTTTATCTTCCTTGTGATCCAAGGCCAGCATTACCAAGAATTTAGATGGTTAAAGAGTTACTGGAACAGGGAGGAGTTAACTGTTCCACACAGGGAGTGCTCAAACCCCATGACTCTGACACAAATATTCCTGTGTCAAATTCCCCTCTTAACCAGCCAGCCAGGGAATCACTCTGACACTAGGGTGAAAGAAATATGGCTTTAGGAGATACTGAGAGCTTTAGTTAGAAGTTTTTTTACCTTCTTCCCAAAGTTATTTAGGAGGATTGAAGAAAAGCTGAAGGGAAAACCAAAAACCAGTAACACAAGCATTTATTAAGTATCAACTCTGTCAGGTACTGTGCTTAGTGCTTTACAAATTTTATCTCATTTGATTCAATGACCTTGGGAGGAAAGCACTATTATTATCCCCGTTTTACAGTTGAGGAAACTGAGGCAGATAGAAATTAAATGCCTTGTTCAGAGTCACACAATGTGAACTTGTCTTCCTGGTTTCAGGTCTAGAAATGTGTCACCTAGCAGCTTATAAAATCTGAAGATACTGTGGGGACAGATGTCTACTTGTTCCAGCTGTTGACAAATGCCAGGTTATTGAGCACCAGGAACACTTGCCATACTATAATGGTTTCTTAGACCAAATCAAAAAGAGGACAGTCCCTTGGTACCCCTTGACATAAAGTGTTGTTCTTTGTTGGCTATTCTGTCAGTTAGGCTAGCTATTATCAGCTCTAACATCCAATTACTTTAACACAAAACACCAAAACACATTTATTTAAAGCCTAGATATTGAGAAAGATGCAAAGGTTAAATAAGATATGACTTCTATTCTTTCTATTAAATACTGCTATACACAAATAATTACTGGAGAAGACTGAATTGAACTAACAGGCTGAAGCAGGAATCAGCCAATGACCTTGGTGGAAAAGCAGAAGTGACTAACAGGCATTCCAATAATTCCAGTTGGCACACTATATCTGGGGCCCCATGATTACAAAAGTCCTTCAAAAGACTCTCCTTCATCTATATCCCAAGGCTGATGGGACTCAAAATAGGAGAGTTCCTCACTCCCCCATCTTTTTGTTTTTGAAAAGGAAATTTTTTTTATTATAGCTTTTCATTTTCAAAATATATGCGTGGGTAATTTTTCAGCATTGACCCTTGCAAAACTTTTGTTCCAATTTTTCCCCTCCTTCCTCCTACCCCCTTCCCCAAATGGCAGATTGACCAATACATGTTAAATATGTTAAAGTATATGTTAAATACAAAATATGTATACATATCCATACAGTTATTTTGCTGCACAAGAAGGATGGGACTTAGAAATAATGTACACTTAACCTGTGAAAGAAATCAAAAATGCAGGTGGACAAAAATAGAGGGATTGGAAATGCTATGTAGTGGTTCACACTCATTTCCCAGAGTTGAAAAGGAAATTTTAATAAAAGGCTTAAGGATCAGTTGGTTTAAATAGAGCCTGATTTTTTTTTTTTTTTTTTTTCTGATCAAGCCTCATTTTAATGGGTGCAATAGTACAGATATATATATAGCAGTAGAAAAGAAGGCAGGGTTGTACAAACACAGTACAGGGTAGGGGTCCATGACAAAGGGTTGGTATCCCGCCCAAGGATGAGCTGCTCAGATGTTTCTGGTGTCAGGAAGTGATTATATGATATGATGTGATTAGGGGATGCCAAGATATCTGCCTATTCAAAGTTAGGATGTGATTAGGAGATTCCTATTCAGGAAGTCTTTGGTATGATGCGATTAGGAGATTCAACCTATTCAAGGTTGGCCTTATGTGGCTGTAGATTAGTGACAGCTCCCAACAGGTCCCCCTTTTTTCATTTATATTAAAAAAAAAAAATCAAATGTAGAATTTCTCATTTCTCGACCTGTGCCTGGCTTAGGTTGTTCCTATGGGGAAAAGCCTTACCCGTCATAGGAAGGATGTACAGAAACATCTCTTCCTGGCTTAGGTCGGCTAGTCCTTGAGGAATCTTACCTGTCATTGGCTAACCAGGTCTCGATGTTTGTTTCTATTTCTCATATTTTGTTTCTATTGCTCATATAAGCATCAAGGGGGTCATCACCAGTCTCAAGGCGGTGAGAGTGTACATGGGTTTTGGCCAGCATACTATCTACTTGGGACAAAAGCAAAGAGAGGCCAATTAAAGGCCCTTGAACTTCTGAAGTACTAATTAATGAATTCTAAAGCTTAAAAATAATCCAAAACTGAGTCTGCCAGGCAATTTTAACAAAATAAGGAGTTCTAAAGCTAAAGCATCTAAATTAATCTGAACTAGTGAGATAGAGAATTGGGGCAGAAGTGCTTAAGGCAAAGTGAATAGGGGTTCCCATTATTTCAGGTATTTTGAAAAAATCTACCAGTTTTCCAAATATTCTCTCTTCCTCACTTTTTTTTTTTTTCTCAGAAAGGAATTATCAAATGACTATTCCCCATATAAATCCCAAGAGTGAATTAAAATCCCTATACATAACAGACTAGTACAGTGGCATTTCCTAGAGCCTGATTAAAGACAGAACTCTCATGGCTCCATCCCTATATCTCTCTTTGACCACAGTTAGGGAAAAATATTATTCTACTTTTGCCTCTTTCTATACTGCTGTATCAAAATGTCATATTTTAATCAAGTGTCTCACTCATATAATTTTATCTCTTTAGCATGTATTCAGTTGTTTCAGTCATGTCTAACTTTTTTTTGACCCCATCTAGAGTTTTCTTAGTAAAGATACTGGAGTTGTTGGTCATTTCCTTCTCCAACTCACTTTACAGATGAGGAAACTGAGGCAAACAGGATTAAGTGATTTGCCCAGGATCACATAGCTAGTAAGTATCTGAGGCAGATTTTGAATCCAGAGTTTGCTGACTCTAGATCCAGCAATCCAGCATTGTGAACACATGGAGGAAGGAGGTGCTATCTGCTTAACACAGAGACTTGTCCATACTCAGTGCCTTGTTGATAAAAGGGCTAATTTGATGGTGCCCTTTAAAGTTCCAGTGCCTTGACTTGGCTTAGACCTAAGGTATATATCACAAATTAATGAATAACATCTTAATTTTTATTGGCATTTCTTGGATCTGAGTTTTAAGGGACAATATGAATTATCTTCTTCCCCTACTCCCTGCTCACTCCGAATTATTTTGCCACTGGATGTAAATGTAATGATCTGTTAAGAGTTTTTTTTTTTTAATAAAATACAGTATTTCAGGTGCCCATCACAAAACTAGACTAATAAAAAATTATTTATTAAAAAAACATAACCCCAGATATTAGGTCAAGAATGGCCCATGGGTCAGTTTTCCATAGTACAGGAAAAGGCTGATTGTTACTGTAATACTGTCTTCCTGCCTTTTCTTGCTAAAGGTAATGAACCAGGTAGGTCAGAAAAGCAGGTTCTTAACTTAGTGTCCAATCAGTTCACTTAAAGTACTTAATAAGTGCCTAATAAGGACCTTATTATATTCCAAGCATCATAATAAAAGTGCAATAGTCCAGATAGCTGCTGAAATGTGTCTTATTGGCCCTCATATAATTAAATGTGTATATATGTTTTTTTTATTATATAGCTTTTAATTTACAAGATATATGCATGGGTAATTTTTCAGCATTGACAATTGCAAAACCTTTTGTTCCAACTTTTCCCCTCCTTCCTCCCACCCCCTCCCCCAGATGGCAGGTTGACCATGTATATATGTTTGTGATGCTGGCAAGACAAAGACCCTAATATACCCATATCATTTCTATGTTAGTTTCTGATCAGGAATTCAGTCACTGGGTGACTGAACCTGAATGGATTTTGGGGGGTTTAGTGTCTATTTGCCACCCAAGAACTTGCCACCCTAGGCTTGTAAATTGTCTTTTGGAAAGCAAAACTTTTAGAGAATAAATCACTTTCTCCACGTGCAAAGTATACCAATTTCTAAATGTTGCTGTTAAAATCTCTTGAATGTTTCATTACAAACTCTCTCTTCCACTTGTACTAGAAGTAGTTGTTTTTTTTTCTGTGAATTACTCACTTTGTGACTGGAAGACTATTTTGTTTTGTTCACACTTTATAATACCTATTTACTAAGCCTTGGCCTTTATATTTCCCCATGGAGAAGGGTAAACAACTATGAAATTCTTCTTTGAGGTCATTAAAGCAGATCTGCTAGAATTTGGGATCAGATCTCACTATTGACAAATCTGTGTAAACTTAGGCACACATGATGTCATTTCCCTGGACCTTGATTGCTTCATCTGTAAAATAGGTGTTTGAATGGAGGACTTCTAAGGTCCTTTTCAACTCCAAAGCTATGATCCAACTCGTGGTCTCATCATGTTGGGCAGTATAGATACAAACAAAAAACTCCACACCAAGTAGAGGCAGTGTGGTGTAGTGGTTAAAGCCTTAGCTCTAGAGTAAGGGGATTAGTGTTAATTCAAATCCTGGCTTTGACACCTACCTGCTAGGTGAAAATATGAGCCGTAATTAGATAATAATGATATTGATGATAAGCCTCTGTCTTTGAATTTGCCCTATTTTGAACAGGAGTTAAAATTTCATGTACACATAATAAAGGGGAGATTAAAAGAAGATGTTGCATTTGTGTATCTTGGCTGGCTCTATTTATTTTTATTTATTTTTGAAATTTGCCCAGAGGTGTTCAAATAGTATGAGCTATTCTTCCCAAAAATCCAAGGTCTCTTCCAGAAAACCATACACCACAGCCTGCAGGTTTCATTTATGCTCTTTGGGATTTGTCTCTTTCAAAACCCTTCTGGTCCCTTCTCCCTTTGAAATGTGGTGATGTAGTTACTATGGCAACAGTGATGTCAGTGGTATGAATGGAACTGAGTGACCTCCATGGGTACTATATATCAAAGCAACTGATGGATCTCAACCTTAGCTATGAAGTTGGTCATAAGGATCCATTGTCAGCAACTTAAAATTTATACCAGGGAGAGAGAGATTTGTGGGATGTTTTAGTCGGCTGAAATGGCAAGTACACACATTTGTGTAGATGGGACATTCGCATCTTATTGTGGTGGGATTCTTAGACTTTAGATCAGTTAATCTCGGCTTGGAACAGTGGGGGAGGTGAGGAATGGGAACTTTTTGAGACCGTGTCTCTTCCCTCCTTGGAAGGGATGGGATAATGTTATAGAAAACTGGTCTAGGAGTCAGGCATCCTGACTAACTAACTGTGGGACCCTGGATGAATCATTGAACCTATTTGGGCCTACAATTCCTGATCTGTAAGAAAAAAAAAGTGTCATACTAAATGATCTCTAAATTCTCTGTGAGCTCTACAAGTCTATCCGTTTCTGAAATAAGAAT
This sequence comes from Sarcophilus harrisii, assembly GCF_902635505.1. Taxonomy (NCBI): domain Eukaryota; kingdom Metazoa; phylum Chordata; class Mammalia; order Dasyuromorphia; family Dasyuridae; genus Sarcophilus; species Sarcophilus harrisii. The sequence continues at coordinate 49,711,658 of NC_045429.1, forward strand.
ACTGTAAGAGAGAAAATAAAACCAGTTATATTTACCTCATAGGCCTATTGGGAAAACTTTCTATTGAAGTAATGTCTGTGAGGTGCCTTGCCTTTTTAAAAAATTAAGTATTTTTTTTATATCTTATGTAATAAATTTCCCAATAATTTTCTCCCATCTCCCTTCTTAAATTTACAAGTTAAGAAACTGAGACCCACAGACAGTAAGTGGCTAGCTTAGGGTCATTCAACATTTGAATTCAAGTCTTCCTAACTCTAAGTCTAACACTATCTCCCTGCAGCACTTGACAACTTTAATCTCAGATGGTAAGGAAGTCTTTTGCAAAATTGTGTAAAACTTAGGGCACTACGTGAATATGAGATATTTTAATTTTTTGAAAAAATATTTTTGGAGAAAGCCTTGACCTACATGTGAATTTTCTAGGAAGTGCCATAAAGCCTCCATTCATTTTAAGACTGAAGACTTAAGAAGTATCTTAGACTGAAGAAGGAGACATCTGCTGAGGGGAAGCCTAATTTAATTCACAGGTGCCAACAGAAGTATCAGGGCAACAGCCCAGAAGTTTTCACAGAGAGATATCCAGGCCAAATCCCATGGCAATGAATACTGTCAAAGAAAAGATGCCATTCTCAAAGAAAAAAACTAAAGTTCATCTTCTCTAAAACCTATGTTTCTTGGAGGGAAGAAAGCCTCTTTTTTTTAGGAATGCTTACTTCATAATTGCCATTTTGCATTGATTTAACGATGTAAAATGAAAGAATTAGCTCATTTAAGATGATCATATGTTTTTGTTAATTAAATAGAGAGCCTTTTTCTGATGTGGCAGTTGTTTTGAACTAGATACTTCAGCATGGCTATGTTTTACCAATCCTGTATCATCAAATCAATAGATAAATCAGCAATATTAATATGCCCACTCATATGCAATGTTGCTATTAAATACTGTGGAGCAATATGTGTGGGAGTATGGGGAGAAACAGAGATGAGGATAAGGAAAGGACACAGCAAGTCTATTAATAAGTATGGTAGCAGATACCAGGTAGAATGTGATAAGGGCCAAAATAAGAAAGGGGGAGGGGAGTGGTTGAGTTGCTCTCAAAAACTGAGGAAGAAAAGTTTATTTTCATCTGGGATTTCAAGGAAGGCTTAATTAGAAGTAGTGGCACTTGAGCCTGAGCATTGAAAAAAGAGAAAATAGTAAATTGTCATGTGGAACCCCCAAAAACCTTAGATGCCAGATGGAGAGAAAAGGTTTGACAAGTAAAAAGAAAAAATAAAAAGATTAGGAATAAACTTGCCATCACAAGGTTCATGCTAGACTCTAAGTTGAATCCTCAGCTATCTCATTTCCTACTCAACAGAAGTCTTTTGGGGCTTCTTTGGTTCCTCCATACTCATTTTGGATTTCCTTCACTTTGCCATATCTCTCCCTCTACCCTTTAGTTATCTCTGTCACCATTCCCTTGTGAGCCTTCTTTTGTGTGTTATTAGATTATTAGCTCCTTAAAGGCAGAGTATTTCTTCATATTTGTATCCCCAGAGCTTAGCACAGTGCCTGGTGCATAGGAAGATTCTTAATGGAGGTTAACTTGGCTATTGGTAATACATATGACATATTTTGAACTATTTTTTTTGTTATAAAATAAATCTTTTTAGATGGTTGGATGAATGAGTTTTTTTTAATATTCTCAGGATCTCTTTCTTATATTATTATTTCTGGTACTCAATATTCTTCTTCATCTCAAAAATGTGCTCCCATGTAGCTCTTTAATGTTAAAGGAAATTATATCTAGTAAATGAGCAGCCCCCTACAACTCCACATTGGATTTCAGGTTGTCAAACAATCAGATGATGATACAGTTCAGGGCCAGGTGCTGAGGATATGGTGATTAAAAACAAAGCTTCTGCTCTCAAGAAACTTCCATTCCATTGCAACATACGTGTGGGTTTAAGTAAAAACAAAATAGATTCAAAGTAAATGCAAAGCAATTTAGAGGAAGGGGCATTGTGTTGGAGGGTTCTTGTTTCCCCTTCCCTCTTGAAGTAAACCATGACATGAGAGAGGTGATGTCATAATATCCAAGCGAGTTAGATTTAAAGTGAGGGAGGGCTGTGCAAGGTCCCCTGCGTCACTTTCTCCTCCAGAAACATCTAGGTCCAGTGGCAAGATATAGATCTTTTTTTATCTTATTATTATTATTATTATATAATTATATAATGTATTATTATATAGATTTTTTTTTTTTTTTAACTAGAAATGACTCTAGAGGCAGTGGGAGATCTTGACCTTTTTAAACCAATGTCTTTAACAGGTTTTATTTCGATTGAGGCAGTGATCAAAAAGTGATTAAGCCTAGGTAAGAAATAAGGGAGAATAGTAATCCATGAGGGGTCCAAGAAATAGTTCTCTGCCTTTAATAAGAAATGACTTATTTTTCTTTTCCTCTAATTTAAGAAGTGTTCAAATCAATTTTGCTGTCTCCTTCACTTCTCTCCCTGCTTGCTCCTACATCTCTTTATAACCCCATTGTGGGTATTTTCCCACATATCCCTGCATCCATTGGAGGAAGAAAGACTCTTGGAAGGAAGGGCATTTTATATGAACCTTAAAGCAAGATAGAGGTTTCAGGAGGGTCTTATATATTTTCAATTATCCTGTTAAGGACTTAACTGTGAACTTATTTTCATAGCCTCTCAAACGTTCCTTTGGAAATGCTCACACTTAATGCTGTTTGTTCCCACAATACCTGTGAGAGTCACGAACGAAGATACATGCATTATTCACATTTTGCTGGTGTGCCCAAATTGACTGTGACCTCTATGGAGGTCAGAGACTGTGTCTTCTCTAATCTTTGTCTTTCCCCTAGTGCCTGCCTAGTACCTTGTTTCAAACACAGCAGTCATTTAATGAAAATTTGTTGAATTGGTAGGAAAATTGATTGCAGGTATGAGTTGTAACAATCAATAGAATTTTTTTTTAATACCTTCTGAAAATGCACAGATATACTATGCATTGCAAGTTGCTTAATTACAGAAAGCAAAGATGGAAAATCACAAAGCAGGGAGGAGTGTGAAAAATTGTTTAATCCATTGCTGCTTCAGATGGGATCATGAGTAAATGATCCCAGATAAATAAGGACTTGCTTATTTTGAGAAGTTTTTCTAGAATGAGAGACTACCCTCCCTGCAAAGAAATCCCTCTCAGATCCACCCTAAAAGCTCTCTTGCTGCAGTTTCTCAATTTCCTTTTTTGTCTTCAGTGGATGTGGAAAGCAGCTGGCTGAATCTCAAAGGAGTTTGTCTGAATAGTCAACCATGTGTGCTTGGAAAAGGAGGAATAAAGATGTAGGAAAAGATGGTAGAGAAAGACGGAATTGTTGACTATGTATGAATCATGATAACTTCTCCCTTATAATGAGATACCTAAAGGCAGGGTAGGCTACATAAAGATACCAAGAGTGGTAAAAGCTTTAAGCCCTAATTTTCTCACTAACCTAAGGGCTTCATTTGTGCAGCTTCCTTATGTTGGAAAATCACAAAGCCTCCCTGAATCTCATCACAGGAACACTCTGCTTCTTCTCTTGAATTTTGGGGAGTTTTAATAATTTGGGGACCTTGGAACAATTTATCCCTCTATCCTTCAGTTGATATATTGCAATTGATATATTTACAGAAATATTTATATGATAGAGAGAGGTACATGAGTTATCTTCTATGGGAAGTCTTTCCCTATCACCTTGTTAATGCATCTCCGCTTCCTTTTCACAGGGGTGTGGTAAGAATAGTGCAATGGACAGATGGTTGGATTTAGAGTTTGGAAAAGCTCAGTTCAGATTCTGCCCCAGATACTTTCTAGGCTGGGTAACTTCTAGAAAGGAACACTTTTCTTTATTTGTAAAAAATGGGGTGATAACAGTACATACCTTATAGGGTTGGTGTGAAGATCAAATAACAGATCTTAAAGCACCATAGAAATAATAGTGAATATCATTGCTATCATTATCAATAACAACCAGAGGTCTTGGGTTCAAATTTTGCTTCTGCTACTTAGTCTCTGAATGACTTTCACTTAATCTTCTGGGCCATAGTTCTACATATCCAAAACAAAGTGCAATGACTTATTTAAGATCACACCGATATTGATTATCAATGCTAGATTTCAACCTAAAGTCCTCTGATTTGAAATTCTGTGCCTTTTCTCTTATGATATGTATTAACTAAATAATCCCTGAGTTCTCTTTCAGCTCTAAGTCTCTGATCTCATGATCATATCTATCTATATATCTGTCTGTGATTTGTTTGTCCACTCATCTAGCCATTTATCTGTCTGTTTTTTTCATCCATCTAACATTATCTATCTTTCTATTTATATGTTCATCCATCTAACCTTTTATCTATTTATCCATCCATCTAACTATTTATCTGTCTGTCTGTCTGTATCTGCTACACAGGCATCTTTGTCTATATGTTGTATCCTCTAGTACAAGAGCAGAGACTACTTTTCACCTAGTCTTTCTATACCCAGAATCTAGCCCAGTGCTTTGAATAGTTATATTCCAGATGTGGCAAAAATAGCCTTTGCAAAGACATGAAGGAATGGAGGAGAGGGAATGTTGGGTGTAATGCTAGTTTGGCTAGAATGTAGAGTGTGTGATAAGGAGTAATATGGGATCAGTTTGTAGACAGGATGGACATGAAGAGCTTAGCTCTTCCTAGCATATTTTTTCCTAGCATAATAAGGGGCAGCTAGATGGCAAAGGATAAAATACAAGATTCTTAGTTCAAATCTGACTTCAGACATTGCGTGACCTTGGGTTAGTCACCTCACATCATCTGCCTCAGTTTCCTCATCTGTAAAATGAGTGGAGAGGGAAATAGCCAGCTACTCCAGTACTTTTGTCAAGAAGGATCACAAAAGGATAGACAAGACTGAAAATGGAACAACAGCATCAATAGGGAGCTGGTAAAATTACTTGAAAGAGGGATGCATGTGTTCAATCCTCAGCTTTAGAATGGATTATAAAAGACTATCAGTAGCAGGACTAGTTACAAGACAGTTGTAGAAAGTGAGAATCCCTGGGGTCTGTGCTGTTCCCATTCTAGGTGGCCTTCCCTATACCAAAGCATCCCTCTAGGCACTAATGTTTTAGATGAGAACCCCATGGCATTCTCTCTTGGAAAGTACTGCTTCCTGACTCTGTGACCTGACACAGAGTAGGCACCCAGGAAATACTGATTGACCTGATGGCTATTTCTTTTTCACTATGTGCCAGGCTTGGGGGGAACTTTTCTTTTTGGAGAACCAAGCATGGAAACAAAGATCCATTTAACTACAGTTTAGGACAACAGAAAAAAGCAGAAGCTCTGAAGTCAAAGGACCTGAATCTGGATTTCACCCCTACCACTTAATATCAATGTGATTTGGACAAGAAGTCATTTACCCTTTAGCCCCCAGTTTTGTTTTGTTTTTTTCTATAAGGATATTGAAGTAGAACAGAGTGTTTCAACCTGGAATATATGAACTTGTTCATTTAAACATTCTTCATAACTATATTTAAATCTAATTTATTTCCTTTGTAATCTTATGTATTTTATGCATTTAAAAATGAGAAGGATGTCCTTAGGCTTTGGCAGGCAGCCCCAGGAGTCTGAGACACAAAAAAAGTTAATACCTGACAGATGATCCAAGGCCCTTTCCAGCCTTAAATCTATAATCCTGTTACTGCAAAGCAATTGCATCTTGGAATTCTGCTGAGCAATTAGACCAGGTCCCAGCACATAAGAATTCTTTTTTTTTTTCCCTTTTCCTATAGCAGCAAAAGAATATTAATAACAAAATCTCCCCATGGTTTCTACCTGACCCTCTTATTTATCTATGGCAAGTTGATCAGATAAATATAAATAAGCCATATTGGCCCGCGGCAGGTCATTCTCTTTTGGGACCGATGCCACAGTCAGGGAAGAGCAATTTTGTGTAGTGGATGCCAAGAGGAAATGAAAACCAGCAGCTGGAACTAAGTGCGGGACCTGCCCCAGTGAGGCCATTCCCCAGCACATGCTTGTTTTTCAGGAGACTTTTAATTAAGTCTTCCCTTCTGACCTGTCAAAGCAAACGATGCAGCCCTGGGATTGTCCCCTTGCTTAGGGTTGAAGGTGAACTCTGTGCTGCTCTTGTGTCTGACCTAGGACCCAAGGCAATCCCTGGGCATTAGCTAGGCAGTACTAGCATAATGCCCATAGAAAAATGCCTGTTTGTCTCATTTTCAAGTGAGCTAGTCAATATTTTCCCCCCATGGATTGCTATTGCCAAAAAAAAATTATCACCCTTGTCTTTGGGAAATTCATGAGAAAATGTGTATCCCTGAGGATGTGCAGGCTTGGATAGGTTGGGGTCTGCATCCACAGATGGCGGACCCACATTGATACCATGGGCTCATCAGAGAATCTTACCTTTGTTAACAGAGAGCCCCTTAAAGTTGTCAGGTCTTGATTTTTCTCTACTTCTTTCTACTCATCACCAGTTTTCTTTCAAGCACTGCCATTCCTTAAAGCAGGCTGGATTCAAAGCTCATTTTAGGGACATAGTCTGTGAGAGACCTTGTAGTCTAAGAGAACACTAAGAGGGTTTAAGATGAAAGGAAATGCAGACATCCAAAAATACATCAGATTAAGTAAGCAGAGTTTATGGACTAGGGGTGGTGGACAAAGGGTAGGTGGAGTTACAGAACAATTGCATAGGTGCAGTGGGTGAGGATTTCCTCACCTGGGAGTTCCTTGTACTAGTGAAATCAGTTATCCATCCAGATAGTATGAGACTGGGGATACCCTTCAATGGGAAGGCACAGTAGAGATGCTTCTAGCAGAGGTGGTCTGATTAGGGCTGGTCAGAGTTGCTTTGTAGAGCAGAGAGAAAGCCTAGTATATGAAAAGACTGGAATTCTTGAGGACTCGTGTTCAAATTTTTGCTCTCATAATCACCTCTGGGACAATTCTTCAAGTTTTTGGTTATATAGGTTCTATCTGTAGATATATATATTTTAAAGAAAAATATATTTTCCAAAACAAAAATATTTAATTAGAAGAATGACATTGTATAGATATGTATATATATGTGTATATGAATATGGAGAGAGAGAGAGAAAGAGGGACAGGGACAGGGAGAGGGAGAAAGAAAGGGAAAAAGGAGGGAGGGAGAGAGAGGGAGAGTCAAGGCATAGGTAAGGAATTTGCCCAGATGTAAGTCTCTGTCTCTCTCTTTCTCTCAATATATTTGCGTGCGCGCGCACACACACACAACACACACACACACACACACACACACACACACACTTTTTTTTTTTCTCCAGATCTCTTTGATGTGCAACTTAATGGAAGACAGTTACATTCACATGGTGGGGCAGCTGGAAGGCTCAGTGTACTTGAGTGGAATCAGGAAGACATGAATTCAAATCAAGCATCAGGCACTTATTACCTATTTGAGCTTAATCATTTAACTTCTGTTTGCCTGGGAGGCACCCAGGTGGTTCAATGGACAAAGCACTAGCCCTAGAGTCAGGAATTCAATGCTATACTCACTAATTGTGAGAACCTAGGCAAGAAACTTAACTCCTTGGAGAAGGAAACGGCAAACCATCCCAATATCTTTGTCAAGAAAACTTTATGGTCACTATAGTCCATGGGGTCATGAAGAGTTGGACATAATTGAAAAACATATCTGTTTATTCATTCTAGCAGTTGAGACCTGTTGTAGTTGAAATATATGAAGAAAATATAATAGGAAAAGGGAAGAAGATTTTAGTAGGCAAATAAGGTCTTAGTATTATTGTGGACAAGTTTTGGCTTTACAGATGACCTGAAAGGGTTTCCTGAACACTGAGGAGGCTGTGGACTAAGCTTTGAGGATCACTGTTATACCTGATGGAGGCTGAGTCATCATGGTGGTCTGGATTCTAAGTCCTGCCTCTAACACTGGTTGTGGGTTACTGGACAAGACATATAGTCTCTTAGTGACCCCAGCAACTTGCCAAGACTGTCTAAGTTGTAGAACAGTTGCTGATCTTCACGGGAGTTCCTCATGCCATGAAATCAGTATAATAACAATGATGGAGTTCATTGAGATGGCTATTCTATTTTTTAAAATTGAATTTTATTAATAACTTTGATTTTTTTGATTTTTTAAAAAAAATTTAAATAACTTTGATTTTTATATCACCTACATTTCTTTCTGTGTCTCTACCCCTATTCCACTTGGAAAAATTTTCCCTCATAACCAAAAATTTAAATTTTAAAAAACAAAGAAAAAAAAATTCAGCAAAATGAATCAATATGTCAAATAGCCTGATGTTATGTGGAAACTTCCATACTTGTGGACTACTCCCCTTCTGCAAAGGAGTAGGATGAAGTGCTTTCTCATCCCCCCCTTTTTTTAGGGGCCAAGCTTATTCTCCATAAGTTCACATTCATTTTGTTGTGATTGTTCTCTCCATTAACATTTTTATAGACATTCTGCATATTGTTTTACAAAATCCCTTTACTTCACTTTGCATCAATTCATGTAAAATTTTCCATGATTCTCTGAGTTCATTTCATCATTTAATAGCACAATAATCTATTAATACATCTCCCTTTAATGTAATTTGTTATAAATTGTTAGCATTTCCCAGTCATTGATCTTCTACTTCGTATTTATTTCTAATAGCTATTTTATTTGTTAGCCATTTCCCAGTCATTGATCTTCTACTTTGTATTTATTTCTGATAGCTATTTTATTTGTTAGCTATTTCTCAGTTATTGATTTTCTACTTAGTATTTATTTGATGGTTATTTTATTAAGCAGAAGTATTCTAAGAATAAATGAAGGGAAAATGAATGAGCATATATGTTTCTTGTAGAGAAGTGTTCAAGCAAAAAATGGAAAACATCATAGTAATTCCTTTTTTCAGTTTTACAAGGGTGGTCCACTTCAATTATTATAAACGAGCACGTCTGAGTTTCTGTTTATGAAAGTAGGAATCAACAATAATGATTATTTGAGATATATGCTAAATGAGAATGCATCGCTATGAGACATGGAAAGAAATAAAATACTGTGAAAAATGTAAGACCTTGATAAATAGGAAATTTATGATCTCTTTTGCTGAGACTATGATCTGGCAACCAGTGGCCAAGCTAAGTCGTCCTGGTCTCCCCTGCAAGTCTATACAATTTCACAAGCATTATATTCAGGTGTTATGATTGGTTTGTTGTTCAATAATTGTTCAGTTGAGTCTAACTCTCCATGACACCATATGGGGTTTTCTCAGTAAAGATACTATAGTAGTTTGGCATTTTCTTTTCTAGTTCATTTTACAGATGAGGGGACCTACGCAAAACAGGGCAAAGTGACTTGCCCAGGGTCACACAACCAGATTTGAACTCAGGAAGAGGAGTCCTCCCATTTTTCAGTTAGGGAAATTGAGATCCACAAAGGTTAAGTAATTTGCCTAATAAAATTGCTTATACAGAGACTAAGTACGAAAAATCAGGACTGGATCCCAGATTATTGAATGTTCTTTTGTCTTCAAAGGAAAAGTAGATAAGAGCACTCCTACAGCTGGACTTGGGAAGACCTGAAATCCATTTCTACTCTAGCCATGGTAGTCTTAGACAAGTCATTTAACTTCCATCTGCTACTTCAATTTCCTTATGTGTAAAAAGCAGATAATAATGTAATTACTTCACAGTATGGCTAAGAAGATCAAAGGAAATTAAATTTGTAAAATGCTTAGCACAGTATCTGGTATACCATGGATGCTCAATAAATGCTTGTCCTCTCCTGTCCCTCTTCAAATCACAGTGAGTTTGGAAATTTCCAGTTGCTATATAGCTAAATCTTCACCTTTTCACCCTTGAAAAACAACCTTATGTTTTGTTTTGTTTTTTAAGCTAAATCTATTTTCTCCATGACAAACAAGTTTATGGGATTTTTTTGGTTGGGAAAGCTTAATGGTCATAAGTGCCCAGACCCAAATTAAATGCAACTCTCTATATGTTTGCAATATACATATTAAACTGTATAGACATACACACATACACGTCTATATATAAAGCTATATGCGCATATATGCATATTATATATGTATATGTATCTATACATACACTTTCTTTTTGTCACTTAGAATAGATGGATTTGAGAGCAGAAAAGGTATAAATGGTTACTTCCATCTTTCACCTTTCTGAAAAGTCAATTAGGGGGGAAGGAATTCAGAAAAACCGAAGCAATTATTTATATTTTTAGACAGTGGGGTTTGGTATTCACATTTATTTTTTAAAAGGCAATGCTAATTTTTGAGAACTGATCTAAATGTAATTGGATGCAACTTAGCATCTTTCTGCTCAGAGGAGGTTGAAATTGAATGATCTGCTATGTCTCATTTTAGCTTAGAAAAAAATAGCCTGCTTTCTGGCATAATCATTCTGTGACAGTAAATTGTTAAAATGATATGTTATTTTGGTTTTTAATCATATGCAGCCATGTTGTATAACTAGTTCATGTGTGTGCTTTACTTCCCCAATGAGTTTTCCTTTCTGGAAGACACTGTGTCATACATGTCCCTAGTGTTCCTGTAGCATCCAATGTGTAATACTCACAACAGCATAGAATGTTTTACTTGGATTAGACCTAAAAGACCCTCTTGCCCAATCATTTTATAAACTGAGCATATTTAATTTCCTCAGTAAAAATATGTGTATATGTATTTAATATGTATTTGTGTGTATTTATGTGTGTATAATGTACTTTGGGGAAACAGTGAATGACATCCCTTCCCTTCTTCCTCCTTCTCCTTCCCCCTTCCCCAAATTAGTGACCCTAGACTCTTAAAGATTACACACAAGCTTTGTCATGTCCTTCCTACAAAGCTGGAAAGGCTTTGGATATAAGCTCAGTTACAGAATTTATATCTGTTGTCTCAGGATTTGTCTAGTTAAGTCTTGAAGCATTGGCCACTGGTGATTTCCTCCCTCTCAAACTCAGTTACACAATTTACCAAATTGTAGAGGTTTTACCTTCTGGATTAATGGAGGAAGCTTCCCAAACAGAAAATTACTGACTTTTTGGGCATTGAGTGATGTGACTTTTATTTCTGCTTTGTACCTCTGTGGACCATAATTTAAAACAGCATGAACTGTAATAAAATGAGTCACGTTACGCTTTAGCAGACAGGATTTGTTGGACTGAATTGGGACCTCATAAGATATGTGCCCAGGGTGAGACGGATTGGACAACAAGTTGGATGAGGTCCCATAGTACCTGCCACTAATAGAAGCTATAATCAGTATAGATCAAGTACCACTGGGAGAGTCAAAGGAAATGTAATATTTCCCTGGCTCCCTCATGCTAGGCAAACAACATCTGTCTTTATTTTCTAGTATCATTGCTTTTTTCCCTTTGTTCCTTCCCAAGAGGAAAGGCAAAATGCACAGTTTACTGTACAGGATACTGTCCCACCTACTCTTGATCATGAAGAATTAGCTAGATAAAACCAAATCTATGGTTTCCAAACTGAAAATCAGAATATTCAAATCCTGATCCTTGTAGCACTTGCTTTTCTATTGTCCTGGCCGCTAAATATTGTAGTAGAGTGTCAGGCCTGGAGTCGGGAATACTGATCTTCCCAAGTTCAAATATAGCCCCGGACACTTACTAGCTGTGTGAGTCTGGGCAAGTCACATAACTCTATTTGTCTCAGTTTCCTCATCTGTAAAAAGAGCTGGAGAAGAAAATGGCAAACTACTCCAATTTCTTTGCCCAGAAAACTCCAAATAGGATCATGAAGAATCAGATACAACTGGAACTATTGAACAACAATATAAATTGGCCAAATACATCAAAACACTAGTACCATCAACAGTAGAGAGATGATGATAGGAGAAGGTGCTGTATCCTGGTTTGAAAAAGTAATTATATATTATGAACCTTCATATATCAGTGGCAACTCATCAAGGAGTGTTTTGCTTTGAGATGTGCCTCCTTTGAAACCCTATTCTAGGAGCAAGGATTAGAAATGAAACATTTTTTGTTGTATATTATTCTGATAACTATATTTCAATTTAATTAGTCTTCTTTGTCATGCTGTATATTTTATATCATGCATTTAAAAATGTCATTTTGAGAAAGGATTGTCACAGGAGTCTATGACACAAAAAAATAGTTAAGAACCTCTGTTCTAGGAATGGAAGAAGTGCAATCTTTGGGTATATTCATTTTCCCAGAGAGGATCACGCTGCTTCCATTTTCCTGTTTCAGCCAGCAATCCGTTTACAGGGGCCATGACTTCTTCCCTAAATCTTATACTCTCCCAAAGTGAAACCCAATGTTATCTTTCTCATCTTATGGCCCAGGGAGAATGATTCTCTAGGGATGCTCCTTTAGCCCAGTAGCTGATTATTTATTTGAACCCAAAGGGAAAAAAAAAAGAGCTATATCTTTGGGACTAGAGAGATAGGCTTTCACTTTCTGCACCCATGGGTTTTACAGATAGCACAGAACATTAAGAAGCATACGTTTTTATATCTTGCCCTTATGTCAAATGATTTTGTGTTCTTGTATTGTTGGACAGGACGAATAGGAGGCACCAAAAGATCCCTTGGATACCACTGATCACACTGAATACTTCTTCCATATCTTTCCGCTGCTCCCAGCCTTTACTTCTATTTACTCTGGATGGCTGTACAGAGAAAAGTGATTAGTGGGCCAATAATAAGTGAAAGGATTGCCTGGGCATGATTGTGGAACGAAATTATTATTTCACTGAATTCTCTTCCTTCTTTATTTGCTTTCCAAACATGATTAGTATTTCATTAGCACATCCCACACAAATGGTGGGGTGTGGATGTGATATCAGTATGTGATACAGATCCCCACTTCTTGGTTTCTCAAGAGCAATGACAATATTTAGTTTTTATTTAATAGGCCTAATGTGTGCCTATTTATCTGGTAGGCCTGATACGTGACTACCAAAGAATCAAAATTTCAATGACCCATGGGGCAATACTGAGGTAAATGGTGGGCTTATGTGGACTGCAGTACATTACTAATTGAACATTACTAAATTCCCTGTATGATAAATTACTAAATTTCCTGACCTCATGGAGCCTTAGTAGCTTGGATGCAGAATAAAATTACTAGCACCAGCAGATGTAATAGTTAATGCCACATAATAAGTGCATTACTTAATTACAGAACTGGATAGGATTTGAGGGAGAATGTTTTTAAAAAGAAGGAATGGGGGGAGACATTTGATTGGAGCTTTGATGGTTAGAATTCAGCTTGCTTAAGGGATAGGAAGAAGAGCAGTCCAAGAATGGGGAATGATATAACATGATCCCTAAGCAAGTGAGAGCATACTTCAGTTTGTTGGGAGAGTGGAATGGGAAGTCTTTAAAGGCTGGAAGGACAGATAGGGTGTATAGTAATAACATTAGGTTTTGAAAAGTCTTTCTACTATTTCAAAGATTATCATTTTCTCCTTAAGGGATCATATCCATCCCAAATAACCTCTTGACTGGTTTACATGCTTAAAGTCATTAGACATGCCCTAATATTTTGGAATCAGTGATAGAGTGCACATAAACAGTGTACATATGAACATATTCATACACATATTTTCTGCAACAATAAGCCACAGAACCATAGAACTAGAAGGGATCTGAAAATATGTCTGGTTTAAACCTCTCATTTTACAGATAAGAAAACTTGAAATGCCAGTCAGAGCTTGATTTTGTAAGAGAACTGGGACTAGAAACTTATTGCCTGTATCTTCATATGGCAGCAGTAATGTCCTGAGGTCTACATAGTTCCTACCTTTGTAAGAGAAGCTAGGTGGTACAGTGGTTAGAGCACTGTTTTTGTAATCAGGAATCCTTATCTTCATGAATTCAAATCCAGTCCCAGACATTTACTAACTGTGTGACCCTGGGCAAGTCATTTAACCCTATTTGCCTTAGCTCATTTGTCTATAAAATGTGCTGGAGGAGAAAATGCAAATGCTCCATATCTTTGCTGGAGAACCCCAAAGGATGTCATGTGAAGAGTTAGATATGACTGAATAACAAAAACCTTTGTATAGCATTTTAAAGTCTAGAAATCAATAATATTTCATTTGTCCCTGTCATCAGTTTTGTAAGATAACTGCTACCAGTTCTATTGTCCCTACTTTACGAAAGTTTGAATAATTTGTCCATCCCCACACCCAGTACCGATCATAGGTGGTGATGGAATCCAAGTGCACCCTGATTGCCAAGTCCTACATGTTTCCCATAACCCCATGCAGCCTCACCTAAGCAGATAAGAAGTTGGGACTTCCTATGGTAGTTATAAGATTTTCTTTCTTTGTGTCAAGTTCTGGGATTGATATTGTAAAGTATGTAAAGTATCTGCCCTGGCTCCTGCCTCTGCCATCAAGGAATGTACAGTCTATATCATGGCTAGTACAGGAAAAATTAAGTTAACAGGGAAAGTTTATTAAGTTTTGAAACATGTAGTGTTTTGCTTTTTTTAAGTTGCAAGTAGGAGAGATTGACAGTTTCATAAGCAGCCTTTTCTTGCTTTTTTTGTGTGATAAAATGTTCGTGTTTGTTACTGTTTGTCAAGTTCATAATCATATAAAGGAAAAAAAATAAGACAATAATAGAAAAGATGTTCTAAGATTGTTCATAAGTTGCTGAGTAAATTGTATAGACGGTAATTGCTATAGAATTCAGAGGAGAGAGATTAATCATTTCAGGCTCTGTTGGGTCGGGAAATAAAGAGATGATATTTAAACTGGGCTTTGAAGGATGGGTAAGCTTTTTCTGGGGCTTGGAAAGGAGAAGAAAGGCATTCACATAATTTACATTGGAAAGGACTCCCATCTTGTCCAACCTGTGTCTGTATTGGAATCTCCAATTAAGTAGAGATTTCTTTATATCATCCAGCCTCCAGTGACAAGGAACTCCACACTCTTAAGAACTCCCCATTCTATTACTAGAAGATTCTTTTTTTTTTTCTCTCTCTCTTTTTTTTTTTTTTTAATTTCATAGCCTTTTATTTACAGGTTATATGCATGGGTAACTTTACAGCATTAACAATTGCCAAACCTCTTGTTCCAATTTTTCACCTCTTACCCGCCACCCCCTCCCCTAGATGGCAGGATGACCAGTAGATGTTAAATATATTAAAATATAAATTAGATACACAATAAGTATACATGACCAAAACGTTATTTTGCTGTACAAAAAGAATCAGACTCTGAAATATTGTACAATTAGCTTGTGAAGGAAATCAAAAATGCAGGTGGGCATAAATATAGGGATTGGGAATTCAATGTAATGGTTTTTAGTCATCACCCAGAGTTCTTTCTCTGGGCGTAGCTGGTTCAGTTCATTACTGCTCCATTGGAAATGATTTGGTTGATCTCGTTGCTGAGGATGGCCAGGTCCATCAGAACTGGTCATCATATAGTATTGTTGTTGAAGTATATAATGATCTCCTGGTCCTGCTCGTTTCACTCAGCATCAGTTCGTGTAAGTCTCTCCAGGCCTTTCTGAAATCATCCTGTTGGTCATTTCTTACAGAACAGTAATATTCCATAATTTTCATATACCACAATTTATTCAGCCATTCTCCAACTGATGGACATCCATTCAGTTTCCAGTTTTTAGCCACTGCAAAAAGGGCTGCCACAAACATTCGTGCACATACAGGTCTCTTTTTTTTTTTTAAATTTTATTTTATTTAATAGCCTTTTATTTACAGGATATATGCATGGGTAGCTTTACAGCATTAACAATTGCCAAACCTCTTGTTCCAATTTTTCACCTCTTACCCCCCCACCCCCTCCCCTAGATGGCAGGATGACCAGTAGATGTTAAATATATTAAAATATAAATTAGATACACAATAAGTATACATGACCAAAACGTTATTTTGCTGTACAAAAAGAATCAGACTCTGAAATATTGTACAATTAGCTTGTGAAGGAAATCAAAAATGCAGGTGTGCATAAATATAGGGATTGGGAATTCAATGTAATGGTTTTTAGTCATCTCCCAGAGTTCTTTTTCTGGGTATAGCTAGTTCAGTTCATTACTGCTCCATTAGAAATGATTTGGTTGATCTCGTTGCTGAGGATGGCCAGGTCCATCAGAACTGGTCATCATATAGTATTGTTGTTGAAGTATATAATGATCTCCTGGTCCTGCTCATTTCACTCAGCATCAGTTCGTGTAAGTCTCTCCAGGCCTTTCTGAAATCATCCTGTTGGTCATTTCTTACAGAACAGTAATATTCCATAATTTTCATATACCACAATTTATTCAGCCATTCTCCAACTGATGGACATCCATTCAGTTTCCAGTTTCTAGCCACTACAAAAAGGGCTGCCACAAACATTCGTGCACATACAGGTCCCTTTCCCTTCTTTATAATCTCTTTGGGATATAATCCCAGTAGTAACACTGCTGGATCAAAGGGTATGCACAGTTTGATAACTTTTTGAGCATAGTTCCAAACTACTCTCCAAAATGGTTGGATTCGTTCACAACTCCACCAACAATGCATCAACGTCCCAGTTTTCCCACATCCCCTCCAACAATCATCATTATTTTTTCCTGTCATCTTAGCCAATCTGACAGGTGTGTAGTGGTATCTTAGAGTTGTCTTAATTTGCATTTCTCTGATTAATAATGACTTGGAGCATCTTTTCATATGACTAGAAATAGTTTCAATTTCTTCATCTGAGAATTGTCTGTTCATATCCTTTGACCCATTTTTCAATTGGAGAATGGCTTGATTTTTTATAAATTAGAGTTAATTCTCTATATATTTTGGAAATGAGGCCTTTATCAGAACCTTTGACTGTAAAAATATTTTCCCAGTTTATTGCTTCCCTTCTAATCTTGTCTGCATTAGTTTTGTTTGTAGAAAAACTTTTCAGTTTGGTATAATTGAAATTTTCTATTTTGTGATCAGTAATGATCTCTAGTTCTGCTTTGGTCATAAAGACCTTCCCCTTCCACAGGTGTGAGAGGTAAACTATCCTGTGTTCCTCTAATTTATTAATAATTTCATTCTTTATGCCTAGGTTATAAACCCATTTTGACCTTATCTTGGTTACTAGAAGATTCTAAGGAGGATTTTCCTTACCTTTGAAACTAAATCTGCATATCTTTAACTTCTCCCGAAGGATGAAGAAGAACTGGTTCAATTCTTTTATATGACAGCCTTTCAGATACTTAAAACTAGCTATCATTCATCATCCTAAGTGTTTTTTCCTTCAAAACAGATATTCTCAGTTCATTGCAGGAGATTACATCATAAAACAGAACTCAGAGAAAATACAAGGCCTCTTTTGGGGATAAATCAATACATAAGCTTGCAGAGCACAAATTATGTTAGCTTTATCTTTGTGTGGTCTCTAGAACTTAGCATAGTACATTACATATAGCAGGTGTACAATAAATGTTGACTGAGTTGAGTTGAATTGAATTAAATTGGACTAGAGCCAAGGGTTTGTGAGTGGGAGATAAGGTTGGAAAAGTAGATTATAACCATATTATAGAAATCCTTTAATGCTAAATTAAAAATTATGGACTTTATTCTGTAGATCGTGACATTTCTGATTGGGAAAATGGCAGGATGAAAGCTGCATTATAAGAAAATTATGTGACATTGATCTACCCTTATGCTTGTTTCATTGTCAGAACATACCTCTTGTTAGATATCTGCAGTTCTTTTGAAGAGAATTCAGACTTTTCATGATAGCAAAGTGATGGCATTTTATTCTGAAAAGACAGAATGTACAGAAATGGAAATACATGGAAAAAATGAGAGGAGAGAGAGTAGAGATCAAAGATTTAGGCTGATGAGCTATTATTTGATTCAAATAAAATTATATATAGAGAGAATATTATTCACAATAATTTTAAAAAAAAAATTTATAGCTTTTTATTTACAAGATATATGCATGGGTAATTTTTCAGCATTGACCCTTGCAAAACCTTCTGTTCTAACTTTTCCCCTCTTTCCTCCCACCTCCTCCCCTAGATGGCAGGTAGTCCCATACATGTTAAATATGTTAAAGTATATGTTAAATACAATAGATGTATACATGTCCATACAGTTATTTTGCTGCACAAGAAGAATCAGACTTTGAAATATTGTACAATTAGCCTGTGAAGGAAATCAAAAATGCAAGCGGACAAAAACACAGAGGGATTGGAAATGCTATGTTGTGGTTCACACTCATTTCCCAGAGTTCTTTTGCTGAGTGTAGGTGGTTCTATTCATTATTGAACAAATGGAACTGATTTGGTTCATCTCATTGCCAAAGAGGGCCACATCCATCAGAATTGATCATCATATAGTATTGTTGTTGAAGTATATAATGATCTCCTGGCCCTGCTCGTTTCACTCAGCATCAGTTCATGTAAGTCTCTCCAGGCCTTTCTGAAATCCTCCTGCTGGTCATTTCTTACAGAACAATAATATCCCATAATATTCACATGCCACAATTTATTCAGCCATTCTCCAATTGATGGGCATCTTCTCAATTTCCAATTCACAATAATAATAATCAATATATTTCACAAATTGGCAGTGATCAGACTTTAGAGACTATTTTGAGAGAGCACAAAATCTATAATTATAGCTGACATTTGTATACAACTTTTTTCATTTATTATCTCAATTTATGTTGTGTGTAGGTTTCCAAAGGCTGAGACTTGGGATTCAGATCTGTAATGGAGGATTTGGCTTCTTGTTCTGCTTAATGCCTTCTTTGATTTTCTATAAGTGTCCTTCCTTCCCTCCCAGCCATTGTGGAGTCAAGAACAGAAATGGAATATTATATTGGAAATGGTTCCAGAAGACAATGGCTGGCTTAAGGCTATATGGAACCGGAGACCCTGCCAACATAATGTAATTCTTCCATCTATAAAGGTTTCTATGTAGGGAATGAAAAGCAAGACCAGAAGCAAAGAGGAAAAGAAACTCAGGGATGGAGAGATGAAATAGTGGTGAAGTGTAAGGATGGCTCAGCACATTCGATTTTCCACTTTCTCTCAAATTGGTGACCTTTAAACAACTTCACCAGATACTCTTCCCCCAGAGGCCTTCTCTACACTTACTGCTCAAACCCTCATTCATCACTTAGCTTGTTGGTTTGTCTCAAGGGCACATCTCAAGAGCCGGCAGTTCAGCCAAAGTCCTTGTTTCTTGTGCGGATCTAGAGATGGAGAGCTATTCTTAAACGACACCATTATTGTAATATTGCTCAATTGTTGCAGTCATATGTTTAAAGGCAGGACCTTGTTGTTATTGAGTTCTACAATCCTGTTGATTCTTTGTGATCTTATTTAGGGTTTTCTTGGCAAATATACCAGTGGTTTGCCATTTCCTTTTCTAGCTCATTTTACAGATGAGGAAACTGAGGCAAATAGGATTAAATGACTCGCCCAGGTTCACACAGCTAGTACTTGTATGAGGCTGGATTTGAATTCAGGAAAATGAGTCTTCCTGACTCCAAACCCAGTGCTCTATTCAACTGTACCATTTTAGCTGCCTACTACTACTAATAATAGATAACATAATAAAAAGCACTTTGAGGATTTACATATTTACACATCTTATTTGATTTTTGCAACAGCTATGTCAGGTAGATGTTATTGTTATTCTCTTTTTAAAAATTTCATTGTAGATTTGGGAAAATTCTGGGCTGATATTTTGTCAGAAGTTAATCTTATGATTATGCAATTATGCAAATAGGTTCTCCCCTCCTCCTTCCTTCCTTATTTCCCCTCTTCCTTTTGAAAGCTTACTTTCTTTATCTGACTTTGTCCACTTTCATATCCAAACTTGCCTCCCTACAGAGCGTCATATGTTTCTTAATCTTCCTGCAGAGAAGCCTCATTCCTGTGTTACTCACATCATAACGGTTGACCTTGGTAACAGGACATGATGTCACGGTGAGGAGGGTGGGGGAGGAAGAGTTAGCACAAGGGAAATTGGGCACTGAATTGTATGGGATGATGATAGAATGATAGGAAAAAACAATTGTTTAAAATATTAATGATATTAATAACAAATTCACCTGATCCATTCTGGGATCTTTTTACCTAAGAAAATTTGTGGTCATGGGAGAATGAGGGAAATGAAATTGGGGATAGCCATATTTTATGTCTAAGTTCTGTGATGAATGACAACTCTGTGAAACAGAGTTTCTGGGTTATGAATAATCACTCTTGATTAGGCTATCTAATAATCAATAATTTGATTGGTTAAACCAAAGACAAAGTCACTGAGAGGCTGAAAATCTTATTATATTTTTGGAAAAGGAGATGCCCCTGACAAGTGAAAATTAAGCCAGATTGATGAACATTTAATGAGGAAGTGTGCTAGAATTCTTTAGTTCCTCCTGATAAAAACATGGCTTGGTCATGAGAGTTAGCCATCTCCATCTAGGCTGCTTTGTTTGATTTTCTCCTTCATGACCTGGGTCACCCTAAATTCAAATGGAGGGTTATAAGAAAAAGAGCTCAATTCCTTGGGGCAAGAACTCAGGCTGAATACTGTTTACACCCTCAACAGAAGTAAAGTCTCCTACTTGGTAAAGTCAGGCAAAAGATGGAGAAGCCTGTTTCCCAAAGATTAAAGCAATCTCATCCATCAGTCATGTCTTTCAGAGCCCGAGGGACCTTCTACAGAGGCTGGGCCCTAAATAAAGGATACAGCCACCTCTGTTCAAGGTCACTGCAGTAGTTTGGGCATCTGCAAAATTACTCGGTTGAGCATAAAAAGAGGATGTAGGAGGAAATCTGGTGTCCACTTGAATCTATTTCAGAGAATCCTTGGTTTGGCAGAATGCCACACTTGCAATTTAGTTGTTTTCTCCTTCCCTCCCCCCCAAAAAAAATCTCTTTCCTCAGGGCTAACTAGAACTCTGAGAGTGTCGTGGTGGAAAGTCAGGGTACAGGGAAACAGTAATCCAGACTGTATCCTGCAAGTGGGGATCTTCATGTTCCTCCTTTGGGAGCAATCTATGATTTTACCCTTTGTTGTTGTATGGGATCAATTAAAGACTCCAAGGGTTGTTGTATGGGATCAATTAAAGACTCCAAGGAAAAGATTGCCACCTGCTGACAACTGAGGATTATCATTTTATTTAGTGTTATTCTCCCAGATCTCCTTCCCTGTGGATCTTTGTTGGTGCACTGACCATCTTAGAATGAAAGCTTAAGGAAGAGAAACTGTTCTCTTAACTTACTGTCAGTGGAAGCCCTCGAGGAGGTGTGCTTAATATATGTGTAATTTTATTTTTAATGATAAATTTGTTTTCTTTAGAGAATAAACTAGTCTTTGGGTAAAAATTACAGGAAGAGAGATTTCATCTCAAAACGGGGAAGAACTTTCTAACAATTCCTCCCCAATAAGGAAGGAAGGAAACCAGCATCTATTAAGCACCTACTAAATCCCAGCCACTATACTAAGGACTTTGCAAATAGTATGTCATTTTGTCCTTACTTGGGGGAGGTAAATGCTGTTATTATCCCCATTTAATATTTGAGAGTTGGTGCTATTATTATCCTCATTTTACAGATGAAGAAACTGAGGCAAACAATTAAATGACTTGCTCAGGATCACACAGTTAGCAAATGTTTGAGGCCAGATTTGAACTTCTTCCTGACTCCAGGCCCAGCCTGGCCATTGATAATAGAAATGGGCTGCCCATTAAGTTAAGAGAGCTTCTCTTCATTGGAGGAATTCAAACACAAGATAAGTAACTGCATTTCAAGGAGAGTCAGTGTGGCAAAGCAGCACTCTATCTGCTTTGGAATCAGCAAGACCTGGATTCAAAGATTCCCTCTGATTTGTCCTAGCTGTGTGACCAAGTAACTTCAGGAATCTTATCAGTTTTCTCATCTGTAAAAATGGTTATAATAATGCTTGTGGCACCTATGTCATAGAGTTCTAAGACTGAAATGAGAGAACTAGAGTTATTTTAAAAGTTTAACTGTGATTTGCATATCAGAGAAGCCGTGAGGCTTAAATATTATTGGTTAGTGTTAGCTCTGAAAAACAGGCTCAGACAATTAACTGCTCAGTGCCCTCAGGAAAGTCTTTGACTTTAAATTGTTCAGTAGTTGCAGATCTGTCTCAGTTTACTCTTAGGTAGGTGTCCCTATCTATACTGATTTAATCACAAATAGCTGTCAGTTATGAATAGAAGATATTCCTGCTTTTTGGGGAAGAGGTTGGATTAAATAATTTCCAATCCCTTGATTTCATGATTTTCTGAATCTTTGAGTTTATAAGCACTTGGATTGCATGGGTGAGTAGGGAGTTATACAGTTAAGTTCAGCTGGAAGGAAACAGGACCCTTTCTTTGCTTAGGCAGGTGGATAGATCAGGATTTATTAAACTTTTCTCACTCTCACCTCTTTTCTCCCAAGAAATTTTTCCATTACCCCAAGTATATAGGTATATAAAACAAACAAATCAGATGTTTGCTGACAAGAAATCATAATTTTGCAACCCCTACATTCACTTACGTGACCCCATAAGGGGTTATGACCAAAATTTGAGAAGCTTTGAAATAGAGGGCTACCTCTTTTAGGAGACATCAGGAACCCCCAATTATTCCATACCACACTTATCAGGATGCCAGGCTCCCATTATTAGTCCTTCTTTGGGGTTAAGTCATCTTTTCCCAAAGAAAATATAAACATGTTACATGCAATCCATCATATTAGCATCTCATATCATTCTGAATGATGAGTTTGTCTGATTAACCCTTTGCCCAACAGGTTTACAAATCTCATCATTCTAATCTTGGTCCTCATTTTCCTCCTCCACAAATTCATTTCTTGTTCATTCCTTGTTTCTACCAAATACCAGCAGACACTCAGTGTCTTCCTCAGTTAATTCCCTAGCTAGGCAATACATAGTATTAATAACCTGGTGTAGACCCCGAGCTACATGTTAGAGAGTTGAACTGGCCTCCCGTGAGTTATTTTTTTTTTCCTCTTTTTAACACATCTTCTTTTCACTTAAAAAATAGATCCTGATACTTGTTTTTAATGTATCTTGAGAGAGAGAGTAAAGGGAGAAATAGCCTGTGAATACTACATTAAAAATAGCTGCGGTACTTAACTGGCTTCCTGAATCAGTCCTTCAGGTCCCCTTCATCATTTCAGATGTTCTTTCTCTGTGACCTGTGAACATGTTTCAATCAGAACTGGGATTCGGGCTGTGTTGTAGGACTGGGTCACTGCAGCCCGGTAGGGAACAGCTGTCACTCAGGGCTTCCCAGGAGCCAGCAGCCTGAAAATGCCTACACTTGTTACAACTATCTTTCCTTGGGAAGGCTCCCATTTAATTTTCCCTTTATGATCTCAGGTGAGTCCCTGGGTTCCAGGAAGCTTCTTCCTCACCTGGAACATCTGTGCTTAAGGCAGTTTTCATCCCTCTCCCTTCCCTTGTGAACCTTGCCATTGATTGCTTCCAAATTATGAGGTTGCTTGCTTCCTGGCCGGTCTCTAAGCCTGATACTGTCAGTTATGTGTCCAACAACTGTAGCATTGAAGTACCTCCCATTTTGTGGCATGAGAATTATTGGGCATTGCAACTAGGGGAGGACTTAAAGGATAATATTACATGACAGAGAAAGGGCAAGGTGGATGGATAAAAGCAGGCATTTTGTGTAGGGTTTGCCCTTACCAGCTTATGTGAAGGCCCTTTTACCACTAAAAATTAATAAGATTTCACTTCCCTTTGCTCCCTATAATAAAATAGGAATTAGGTGCCTCTAGTAGGGTCTTAATGAATGCATATTAGATTGAATTGAACCATAATTTGCATTTCCCACAGCACCTGGTTGGCTTAATTAAATGGGGAAATGGGAGGAAAGAGGGAACATTTTTCTCGAAAGCCAACGAACACACCAATGGGGTCATTTTCATTCATGGGTCTTAAAAGCAAGCATATCTTTGTCTAGCCTTCTACTGGCAGGGCAGGGAAGACCTCCCCATTTATAACTATTCAAATGTAGTTCTGCCTACAAGCTAGTCGCCTGTTTTGTGGGAAGTGCATTGGTTTGAATGGAGTTAGGGAGTCAGACAAATCTTCATCTAATACTTCTGTAAAATTGTCTTAGAGCTATACCTGTAGTACAGGATGTTATCCTGTGGAAATAAAACTTCGGGAGAGCATCTGGCTTCAGACACTTACTAGTTGTGTGACTTTGGGAAGTTACTTGGTTTATCTCAGTTTCCCCGTCTATAAAAATGAACTGGAGAAGGAAATGGCAAACTACTTTGGTATCTTTGCCCAAAAAAAAAAAAAAAAAAAAAAAACCCAAATGGGGTCACAAAGAGTTGTATCCCGACTGAACAGGAACAAAGCAGTAATAAAAGAATAACAAAATAACCCACAGATTACTATGGCAATGTAGAAATCACCACAGTAACTAATTCCCTGTTCTGCTGAGCTGAATTTATCCAAATTGCTTATATTATTTTCATCGCTTGAATTCAATGTTGATTTGAGAGAACATATGATTTTCCATTTTTGTTCCTGTCCTGTTTTGTGCTACTTGCCACAGATGCCAAAATATCCAACTAGCAATAAGGTCAAAAGAGAAAACAGCAGTGGCCAAACCACTTAAAAGGAAAATCAGGCAACAGAGAAGTCAGCAGTCTGCTGAATCCCTTCTTTTTGTCTGGGACATAGTTATTGCCAAAAAGTAGCTGGGTACTTTCTAGGTAGATCAATGTAGCTCTTAGAGCCATCAAAAGCCTGCTTCTGAGGTGGTCTGGTTGTCACCCAGGGAAGAAATTTGTCCTCTGCAGCACATCAGAAAGGAATCCAGGAGCCAGACAAGGGCTGTTTGTCTTCTCCAGTTGCCTCTTTTTGTAATCCCCACCTCATACTTCTCTTGAGAGCTACATAATGGCCGGAGCTGGGACATTTAGGTAGGAGGGAGCTAGCAGGCAGAGGATTAATGTCAGGCAACGAGGAATCATTCAAAAAGCTAAGCTGCTGCTTGCATCTCGGGGACTCTAAAATAACTGGATTTTGTTCTATTTCTAGCAGTATTTACTAATCATCCACTATGGCCAACTCGGAGAGAACACTTGGGTGCTGCCCTTCTCTCCCCTCCTCCCCCTCATCTCCAGAAATCACATCCACTTCAGAGATCCGTAAGGAGCTGGGCTAAGGCACAAAGTTGAAGGACAGTTGTCCCATTTCACGGCCCAAAGATCATTCAGTTCCAGCAGTCCTGCCACTGGCAGTCACATGTCAGTAGTTTGGTGGAAATGGATTTAGGTTGCTTTCATTATCACTCGAAAGTCAGTCTCTATGGGTCCTTGCTCGCCTTGCTTCGGTTCAGACTGCCAAAGCAAATACACTAGTTCAGTTTGTTCATGTTGAGAGAAGGGACCGGCAAGTTGGCACAGACCCCATCATTGGCGTGAGATTTTGTGGGAGGCCAGGCAGGCACTGGGAAACGTACAAAAAGGAGTACCGGCCGGCCTGTTTGTTCTGAGCCTTTATCATCTACAACCATTTGGAAGTCTGGAGCAAAAAAAGAATGAAGTGGTTTTTACCTAGCTCAAACCCAGGAAAACAGATGCTTCCTCCCCTGCTACTCTGGGAATTAAAGCTAAGCAGCTTTGGGGGATCATGGCCTGGGGAAAAGAAGATATTTCCCTCCCTCTCTACCCTCCAAACTTACCCCTGGACTAAAGCAGAACCCTGTACAAAAAGTTGCTCATTTCTCTACCTTCTAACCTATCACCCTGAAATAAGAACATAGCATACTTGTCAAAGTCAGAAGAATTGTTATTTAGATAAACCAAATTTAACATTTAAATATTCCAAGACCTTTTATTTCTATTCATTTTGATGGGTTCAATCAAAGCTACAACCTAAAAGCATGCTAGTCTAGCTGGAAATCAGTTGCTAATAGTATGATAATCATATATACTAGGATCCAACTTTAATCCGAAGCTGAAGCTAATAGCACTAAGGTGGCCTTCTGTATTGTAATAGGACAAGTATTCCTGTGTATATGTATAGTAGAATTCAAATGTTTAAGAGAAAAGCTGTGCTTGTGGGGATTTGGGTGGTATTCAAATTACTCTCATCGGCCTCCCAAGGCACAGCTGGAAGGTATATTCACCAGTGCTGAATTATATGTGATTATTCCATCC
This sequence comes from Sarcophilus harrisii, assembly GCF_902635505.1. Taxonomy (NCBI): domain Eukaryota; kingdom Metazoa; phylum Chordata; class Mammalia; order Dasyuromorphia; family Dasyuridae; genus Sarcophilus; species Sarcophilus harrisii. The sequence goes on from NC_045429.1 coordinate 49,737,887, forward strand.
CAAGACACCCATCTAGGGCAGTGGTTGTCAAACTTTTGTTTTCAGTATCTTTATCCTATTAAAAATTATTGAGGATCTCTCCAAAGAGTTTTTGTTTACCTGGATTATATTTATAGACATTTACCATATTGGAAATAAAAACTATTTTTGAATTTGCAGACCTTCTAAAAGGGTTTCAGAGATCCCCAGGATTCTCCCAGGAGTCCTCAAACTACGGCTCACTGGCCAGATGCGGCAGCTGAGGACGATTATCCCCCTCACCCAGGGCTATGAGGTTTCTTTATTTGAAGGCCCACAAAACAAAGTTTTTGTTTTTACTATAATCTGTCCCTCCAACAGTCTGAGAGACAGTGAACTGGCCCCCTATTTAAAAAGTTTGAGGGTCCCTGCGACCATACTTTGAGAACCATTGATGGGAACGGTATGGCAGAGGTTCTAAAAACACTTCTTAGGGAAACAACTGGATTTCAGATACCCCAAAGAACCTAGGCAAGCTGGATGGGATAAAGTTAAATGTCCAGAATGCTTATCAGTGATTCCAAGAAAAGAGATTAGTTGAACTATTGAGAGAGCTAATTAAGAAAGGCAAACAGGACAGCTACACTATCTTTCTGGACATAAAAGAAGAGCCATGACTCTTACACCTTCTTCCCCCAACACACATCCCAAAAGTTTAAAGTGGCTTCCTTTTGTTTATGGAATCTTCTTAGATTGGCATTTAAATAAGACCTCCATCCTTCAGCTTTCCTTTCCAGTCTTAGTTCAGCTATCCTCTCCACACAATTCTACTTTTGGTCAGAATGAATTATAAATTACAAATTGTCTTTGGTTCTTGTTTTGGTTCTCTCTGGCCCCTGGGCCTTCATTCAGGTCATCTCCCATGTCTGAGGCACATTGCTTTCTTCCATATTCAACCCTTGAAAACCTATTCTTCCTTCGGGGAAGTTCAGATGTGACCCCCTCCACCTCCTGATTTCATGTTGATCTCTTCCTGACCACTGGACTCAGATGGTTCTGGAGGAGAAATTGAGGCTGGTTACTTTGCACAGCTCTTCCTCATTCAGACCCAATTCACTTGCATATATGGCAGCATTTCCCTGATCTTATGGCCTCCAACAAGGAAGGACAAACAGTAACAAACAACAGACTAAAACCTCATGTTCCACAAGAAGCCTTTCCCAGTCATTCTTAATTCTAGTGCCTTCCCTTTGTTAGTTATTTCCATTTGTTTTCTACATAGCTTCTTTCTACATAGTTGTTTGCAAATTGTTTCCTCCATTAGATTGTAAGCTCCTCGAAGGAAGGAAATGTCATTTGCTTTCTTTGCATCCTTAGCACTTAATCTTGTACCTGGAATATTGTGCCTGGTATATAGTAGATGCCTAATAAATGTTTATTGACTGATTGCATGAAGTCTATCTTAAATGCCCCAACTGAAAGTGGTCCGTCCTTCCTTATTTATTAATAATAGATCTTCCTTGTTTGTATGTATGGTCTATTCTTTTTGTTAAATTGTAAACTCCTAGAGGGCCAGACACTGTTGTTGTTGTTGTTTTTAATGTGTTTATTACCTAGAGCAAGAGTTTAATTTAGAGTATGTTTTGAATATTTATATTTATGTAAAAATGCCACTCAGTTGGAAGAAAAGAGAAAATTGGTAGGGAAAGGAGCATTTTAGTACCATGTCTTGCAGAGAGTAGTATTCCAATATTTGTTGATTTGGATTTGTTGAGAGAGGAGGAGAGAAGAAAGAAGAATGTGGGGGCCAGTGAGGGGCAAAATGTGTAAATAAGACTTGTAGGAGGTGTCAGAAGGGAAGGAGGGACAGGAAATTTTAAAAATCCAAGATTGTCCTACTTAATGCCGACTTTGTATTTCCTTGATGTTTTACTTGGAATTCATGTATGATGGTGTTTATTGTTACTAGTATGAGATGTTATTGGTCCTTCATCTAGGTTCAGACAACTGGAACCTCCTACCCCTGACACTCATTAAGGGAGAATCTCCCTATGGGTTTTTCTATGGACTAAAAGCCATAAGTGTCTAAGATTCTCTGCTTATCTAAAGACAAGAGGGACTGTTGGGTAGCCTGAACATGTTTCACAGTCACCTCTTTCAGGTCCCCTTGGGCAGAAAGCCAAAGTCAACCTTCCTCAGAAGTCTCTCCTGTTGGTTCTGCCAGCCCAGGGGCTATTTCATTTCCTGTGTCTAACTCCATTTGAGCAGGATGTTTCCCATCAGGTGCAACTCAGGGGTTGAAATAGTATCCTGACGGTGTCTGCCCTATACTCAACTCTAGTCTTCATCAAGTTGCAGCTGCTCTCTTTGAATGACCTTATTATTTTTCCTTTCTTTTAGTAGAATTTTGTAGGATAGGAAATCAGCTAGAGAATGTATTTTGTGTTTTTACCTTTCTTTGTGACCACCAGCCCTCAGCATGGTGTTTGGTACATAGTAAGAGCTTAATAAATTGATTGATTGATAGAATCATAGATTTAGAACTAGAAGGGATCTTCACAAACATCTAGAGTAATCTCTTCCCATTATAGATAAGGACACTGGGGCACAACATCATGGAGGTAATAAGTATTGAACAGAACTAGATTTAATCCCAAGTCTTTTGATTCCAAATCTGGTCCCACATTGACATACTTTCCCCTTCTCTCCTGTCAATGTAATTCAACAAAGATTTGCTAAATACCTCTTATCCTGCACATTGTATTCTGAAGATAGAACAACTCAAAAGGACCAGTCCCTAACTTTCAAGGAGCTAATGTTCTGCTCTATCTGCCCTGATGGAGACATCTGCCTCATGGGGTTTCATTCCCTTCTCTTCCATCTTTCTTGGTAGGATGGGCCCATAGACTTCCCTTTAAACATGTCACTGGTAAAGGGCCTGAGGTGTCTGAGCTACAAGTCTGGAAACCGATGGGCAGGCACTCAGAAGCAATCACTGTCATTGCTGATCTGCAGAGGTGACTTTGAAGAAAGACCATCTCCCTCTTTGTAAGGGGGAAGCACTTGTGTAGTTAGCTGGTGGAACATTCGCTCAATATTCAACCTCTGGAATAGCAGAGATTACTAGTGAGGACTCTACCAGGGGAAACTGATTGAGACTGCTGTGAGAATACTGTAATAGCTCAGATGTGAAAGAAAAGATAAACCAGGGAATTTTCTCAGGAAAACTGCAGATACCACTGAACTTCAAACCAGACTGGGAGTAAGTTTGGACTTCTGAAGAAAAAATATGAGTCCAAGGGGCACTTAGATGACTCAGTGGATTGAGCACAGACTCTGAAGTCAGGAGGATCTGAGTTCAACCTTATCTCAAACTCTTAATACTTACTAGCTGTGTGACTTAACCCCAACTGCCTCACCCCCCCCCCCCAAAAAAAAAAAAACCCAAAAACAATTCTTTTTGGCCAAAAAGTGTTTTGGTAAGAACAATGGAGAGTTATTCTATATCCCTTTCTATTGGGCATGAAATACCACTTAGATGCTAGATGTTGGTATATTGGTAATATATTTAATACATTAGAAAAAAAAGGTGATTTGTATTGAAATAGACCAGAGGAAACCTTTATTGGTTATCTAAATTACCAAGCATTGTCCTGAGGGAGAATTGTGGAGTCTTAATGACGCCTTTCCAGTTCTGACCTTGCTACTAATTGTAATGTTTTGTGGGTTTAGGCAGGTCATTCCATCTCCATTTGTAAAAGGAGGTAGTGAAACTATTGTCCTAGACCTGGGTGACCTCTAAAGTGCTTTTTAGTGAGCAATTCTATGAAGCTCTTTTGATTGCCTCATTCATTCTTTGGGCAGATATGGGCAAGAAGCTGTGAGTTCTATCTGTCATTTCATTTGGATGGGAACTTAACAAAATTTGAGCTCTCTCTCCACTGGTTTGTAATATTTTTAGAGAGTTTCCCAGGGAGGCCAAGAGATTAAATGACTTACCCATGATCATAGAGCTAGTATGTGTCATCTGCTGGATTTGAATCCAGGCTTTCCTGCCTCCACAGCCAGGCCCTCTACCTTCTGTTACTTCTCAGAAGATCTATTCTATTGATTTATAGGGCAAATTGTCATCCATGCAGGCTGGATTAGACATATTCCTACCTGAAAGGAGGAAAATGGAGCAAATCCCATTTTTTTAATCTAAAGATTTTTAATCCATTTTTATAACCATCAAACTGCTGGCATTTTCTTTACTTGCAATGGCCCAATTCCCCTGCCAATCCTAGCATATGTTTTTAAAATTATATATATAATTTTAAAAAAATTATGAAATGAGATAGGATTTGAAAAAAAATGCTTAGTATAGCACCTGGTACATAATAGATACTTAATTCAGACTTTGTTTTTTTAATGTTACCTTCATTTCAGAACATATTCTTTCTAAACTTCTCCCACTCAGTGAGTCATCTCTTGTGTGTTTTTTGTTTTGTTTTGTTTTTTAATAAAAACAGGGTGGGGAAAGGCAAATAAAGAGAAAAAAGAATCAATTCAGTAAAACTAATCATGTATAAACTAAATCTGAATCATTACATACCTGTCCTCCTTGGCTCTCTAATGAAGGAAGGTAGGCACTTTTTTTTTTTTTTTTGCTAAAGCACTTAGAGTTGTGACTTGCCCAGAGTCATACAGCTAGGAAGTATTGTGTCTGAGATCAGATTTGAACTCAGGATATCCTGACTTTAGGACTGGTGCTCTATCTACTGCACCAACTAGCTGCCCCTGGAAGGTACATTTTCTATTTCTTCTTTTTCTTTCCTTTTCTTTCCTTTTCTTTCCTTTCCTTTCCTTTCCTTTTCTTTTCTTTTCTTTTCTTTTCTTTTCTTTTCTTTTCTTTTCTTTTCTTTTCTTTTCTTTTCTTTTCTTTTCAAGAGATGTCTGGCTGTTTTAATTCTTCAGTATATAGTATTATAACTTTTCACTGTACATTTTCATAGTCATTGTGTTTGTTTTCCTGGTTCTTCAGACTTCACTTTGTTTTAGCTCATATAAACCTTCCCTAAATTTTTTGAATTCTTCATATTCATCATTTTAAAAAATATAGTAATATTCTATTACTTTCCTTACTATATTTTATAATTTAATATTTCCCCAATCTAAGATTACCTATTTTATTTCCAATTCTTTGCAACCACACCCCTGAAAATCTTGCTATCAATGTTTTGATGCATATGTCCGATCTTTTTACCCCTGTCTTTGGATCCTTTTAGTCACTTTCTCAGCATAATTCCAAATTGTTTTTCATAATGATTGGATCAATTTTCACAGTTCTTTCAAAAGTGTATTAATGTCAATCAATCATTCAACATTTATGAAGCACCTTCTATGTGCTATTCACTTTAAGTCCTAGGAATACAAAAAGAGGCAAATGACAGTCCCTGACCTCAAGGAATTTCCAATCTAATGTGACTAGCTTTCCATAATACCTCCAATTTTGAAAGTTTCCATTTTTAAAAAAATGTTTTCCAGTTTGCAAGTAGTAAGACAAAATATCAGCCTTCTGGATTTGTGTTTCTCTTACTGTTAGTAGCTGGTAGTAATATTACATATGGTTGTTGAAAATTTCCAATGCTTTTCAGAATTATTCATTTCTTTTGCTTCTCTGATAATTCTTAGTCTTAGATATCTGTGTTAATTCTTTATATGTTTTGGACACTAGACTTTCTTCAGGGACACTATATAAAAAATCATTTCCCCGGGCTAGAACATTGCATTGATTTTTGTTGATTTATTTTATTCAATTTCATATAATCAAAACAATCTGTTTTACCCGTGTGGTTACCTTTGCTTGGTTGGGCATTCTGTCTAGAGCCATAATTTTGAAAGATACCTGATATGATTCTCTTCTTACTTTTTTATGGTATAACTTTTAATATTTGAGTCATTTCTCCATTTTGAACTTATTGTGATATATGGTATCAGATGTTCATCTAAACCTATTATTTATTCCCCAGATCTCTCAGCAGTTCTTGTCAAATAGAGTTCTTCAATAAGTACTATGTTTTTGAATTTATTGAATATTAAGTTATTGACTTCAGGAATTTCTAATTCTTCCTTTGCTAATTTGGAACACTGATTTCCTTTCCTGATTTTAACCATTATCCAATAATTATAATGATTTTTACTTTTAAGTATAATTTAAAGCTTCTAGTCTTTTTCTATAGTCAGTCTCGCCTTCATTTAAAGCCATATCTATAGGCAATAAGTTAGCTGTTTGGATGCATTGACCTAATTGTTTCCCCCCTCTTTTCTATACAGTATGAGTTCAAAGCCAAGAACATCAAGAAGAAGAAAGTGAGCATCATGGTATCAGTAGATGGAGTGAAAGTGATTCTCAAGAAAAAGAAGAAGGTGAGTGTCTCAAATCTGTCCCTGGGGAGGGTGTTGAGGGGGTGACAAGGAGGAGGGTAATATGTCATTCTGTATCCAGATCCCCTCTCCTATTTTTGATGCTAATATTAGAGCACAGATTTTTAACTTTGAGAAATGAGTAACTTTGATCCCAGACTGGGATTGGGGAGAGCTTGGATTTTCTTTATTAAAGGAGATTCCCTCTGTATCTCATCTCTTCATTATTGGCTCTTTACAGCCTGCCCTATCTCAGAATTTGGCTCCCACTATCCTGTTGATTCATTCAACAAACATTGATTAAGGCCCACTATGTTCCAGGTCCTAGAGATTAAAACATAATTCTCCTCCTCAAGAAACATAAATTCTCTTGAGGGGGAAATAAAAAACAGAGGTGGGTGGGAAGAACAACATATTTTCAGATAAATGCAAAATATATAAAAACTAACAATTATATGCTCTTCATACACTGCCTTCCTTCTACTCTTACAGCTATTTAGTTTATTAAAAAAAAGCCTGGTTAGAAATGTTTTTGTTCCAAACCAGCTGTGGGGCCAGGGAATAAGGTGGAGTGGAATTCCTCAGGTTTCTGCTGTTGCTGCCTATGGAAATGGCTGCATCGGTGATGATTGATGAACCGAGGATTACTTCATATACTAGCTTTCTGGGGATTGGACTGTACACAGTGTTCATTTGAAGGATGATGAGGTCAGATCATCAGAATATTATAAGTGAAGCAGTGGTATTCATAACTGGGCACTTTCCATAATTCCATTTAGATTATAGGCTATCACAGTGGATCTCAGATTTTTATTCTCAGGATCTTTATACTATATATATATATATATATATATAGTGTATATATATAGTATGATATATATGTAGTATATATATATATATGCTCTCTCTCTATGTGTGTGTGTGTATATATATATATATATATATATATATATATATATATATAGTATACTATGCTTAATATTAAAACTTATTGAGGAACTATCTATCCAAACAATTTTTGTTTATGTGGGTTATATTTACTGATATTTACCAAATTACCAATAATAACTAATTTTGAATTTGGTGTAGACCCTCTGAAAGGGTTTCAGAGATTCTCAGGATTCTCAAGACCACACTTTGAGAATCATTGGGTTCTGGAACGTAGAGCTGGAAAGGACAGTTAGAGGTCACTTAGTCCAACCCCCTCAATTTAAAGGGGGAGGAGACTGGGGCCTTTAAGGGGAGGGATTTACTTAAGGCAGTACTGTCAGTGAACAGACTCAGGTCTTGTACCCACAATAACCCAAGTTGAAGCTGGAGTCCACTTAAATAAAAGGGGAAGAGGAACAGCAGGATGTGCTACCTTCAGGATCCCATTACTACCTTCCGAGATTGCTCCTTTGGTTGTGAGGCTGGATTTGTGTAATTAAAAGTAGGAGGTAGAACTATTCCCCAAAGACTACCATCTCCAAAATGTAAGTGACCCAAGGCATCTGTAATCGGTCCCTGAGTCCGTTCTGTAGGACCATAGTGAGTGTTATGTTTCATGTTGGGGAGAGAGAGCAGGGATACCTCTTTCTCTCTCAGTAATTAGTTGTGACATCATCCTTGAGACAGAGCTCTCCCTGGAGCCCAGGTGGTGTGCTGAATCCAGGTGGGCAGCTGAAGCAAGCTGGGTCCTGACAGGTGGGAAAGGTCCCTGGGCACCAGTTAAAGAAATTAATGTGTGTAGGAAAGAGAGAATTTAATCCTAACAGGCAGTCCAGGCCACAGATGCCCAGCGTTGACCTTTAAGGAAGACAGTTTTGAGTGACTTAAGGGCTGATTGGAACAAAGCATTGTTGACCCTCACCATCCTCATGGTCGGGCTGATCGCATCCTGGCATCTGCCATAGTTGCCATGTACCCAGATTTGCTCAGTGTATGGGGAGGGCAGTGAGGAGGAGGGAGGGAGGGTAGAAGGTGGCCCCTGTAGGGCAATTGTGATATGGTCTCTAGGCTCCTGGTGGGAGTAACTAGGCAGCTCTGCTTGCATCCTTGAAGAGAAAGCTGTGAGCTTTCCAAATTGCCCTTTTAAAATCAGCAGCTTGCCAAGGAATCAAGAAAAGGAGAAATGTCCCTTCTAGCAAAAGAATAAAAAATATGCCAGAAAAAGATCTATTAAATTGAAAAACAATCTCCCCAAGGGAATCAGGAGGGACTCTGTGAGTCACTCAGAACTTAGCTGGGAGGAGAGAGGAGGAATGATCTCATAGCTCTTTCCCATATGTGTTTCTTCTGATGCCAGGCTGAGAAAAGCAGCTCACCTTTCACCTACTCCTCCCACACCTGGATTTCCTTTCAGGGATGTGGCTGAGAGTTTGGAGCTGTCTCTAATCTGAGTTTGATTTTTCACAATAACTGACAATGGAATGTACAATAAATAGCAATCAGTCTTGTTTTTCCTGTTTACTAGCCCACGTGAGAGCAAATGCCCCCCTGACCTGTGACTGTCTCTCTTTCTTTGTGTAATGAAGATAATCACCATCATTCCCATTTCCATTTTTATAAATCATTAGACTTGATCATGTATTTTCATTACTTCAGCCTGAAAAGGAAGGTAGTATGAAATTGTCTCATCATTTTTTTTTCTCCAAATAACAAAACTGAGTCCCAGGAAAATGAAGGGAATTTGGTCCCATGGTGCCAGACCTAGTTTATTGTGAGAGCAAAGATATGAATTCAGGTCTCCAGATTCCAAGGCTAGCACCTTTTTTAAAAAAAAATTCTACTGGGAAAGTGGTGAAGATGCAGATACAACCTGCAGATGCTCAGTTTTCTCTGAGAAAATAGCAAAGATAGCCTCAGCATTATCAGGATGCAACTTGCAGATTATCAGGATGCAACTTGCAGATCTTAATATTCCAAGTGAGATGCAAAAACAGATTTAATTTGCATTATTTTCCTGCCCCCAAATGGCCACTCTATCAGTACCTCCGGGTAGGATCCAGATCTAAATCCATGTTTAATCATGATCTGGTACTAGGACCTCTTTCAGGGTGACCTAAAACCTAATTGGAGATGGGCAGGGCCATCCCAGCAGCCAGGGCAAAAAGCATAGTGGAGGTTTATATAATTCCTGAAAGACCGGCACCCACTCTATGTGCTCTGTGGTCATTCAATTAAGTGTCTGCTATGAGCTCCATGTTTTGTTACCCACTGGGAATACAAAGGGAGATAAAAGTAGCCCTGACCTCAAGGAGCTTACAACCTAATGGGAGATACACTGTGGAAATAATCATGTACAAAAAAGCCATATATAGAACATACACTTTAGTCCCTATCAGTGTGAATAATGAATCCTGGGAAGTAACTGCATGAATTTTCAAGTACATTTCCACAGAACTAGAGCCAATTACCATGTTTTATTTATCATTACTTCAAATAGTGTGATTCAAATAAGGTGATTGCTCTCAAGGATATGTTATTCACACTAGCCAAGACCTATCAATCTTTGTCTCATGATGGAGGTATTATTATAATTTCCCATTTTGTAGGCAAGGAAATTGAAACGTAATGAGATTAAATGACTGACCCAAAGTCCTGTTGCTTTTAAGCACCTGAGGCAAGATTTGAAAGCAGGTCATCTCAACTTTGAGTTCACCAATCTACTACTGTCTCTGTGGGTTTTCCCCCTAGAAAATGGGGAGAGATGGTTTTAACTATCCCTTCTTTGGGAAGCTCTCTACCTAGAGGGAGCATGGAGGAACACTAAAGCTGAAGACAGCCTTCTTTCTTTTGCATTTCATTTGCATCAATCACAGGTCTATAAAGAGACTCTCTTACAGATATGAATACTAGGCACTTCCTGGATGGAGGGAAGAGAGAATTAAAAATTAAATGGTTTTGACTTCTAACATGAGGGACTGGAGGTGGGGTAGGGAAAGGCCCATAGACCTTTCTTCTCCTCTATTACCCCATCAGGCAGCTAGCAAAAGACCCCCGATACTCCAGTCTATCAAAACTCATTCATTGTTTCCCTTGGTGCTGGAAAGAAATTTGGAAGCAAAAACCCATCAGAAAGAAGTGACTAAGTCATTGTCTAGGGAAATGTGATTAGCTAAGTAGATCAAGAGACTATGCTGAAGCTGAGCTATTTACTTTTGATGCTCATCACTTCTTCCAGTCCTCTCTATCCCTACCTGTGAGATGGGGATCAGAGCCATTCCCACAAAGAAGAGGTCTGGGACCATGTAGATGAAAGTGTTAATTACTGTATCACCATCTTTCTCAGATGAATCCTGTTTAGAGATATTACGAGAGTGTGGGTACTGGCCAAGTACGTTGTAATTATCTCTAGTTTATTTAAAAAAAAAAAAAAAAAAAAAAACCACCTTCTGGTTATGTTAACAGCTACCTAGCAGTCCTTCCTTCTGAACTGTTGCCAATCTACAGAGAACTCCTGGTTCCTCAGAAGTTTAACTTTGATGTTGTCCCTGCTTGCCTGCTAAATCTAAGTTATTACCTTCTCTTTGGATGTGAGGACTGTGGTCATCCACCTCATAGGCCAAAACTGTGTATAAGACAGAAAGAAGGAAGTCACCTAAGTGTAGGGACTGGTAGGTTTTTGCTTTTGTATCTCCATCTCCTCTGTACACCGAATAACATGGATAAAGTGGCTGTACCTGACCAAATACAATGAAGAATTCTATGCTGGGAATGGCACAATGTTGAAAGCATTGAGGGATTGTTTTATACTTTATAACAACAGTGGGGCAGGGTAGATGGAGAATTGAATCTGAAGTCAAGGAGGCTTGAGTTCACCTCTTGCCTCGGACTCTTATAAACTGTATAACTTTGGGTAAATTACTTAACCTCATATGCCTCAGTTTACTTCTTTATAAAATGAAGATAAGGGAATTGTGTTTACCCTTTGATCCAGCAGTGCCATTACTAGGTCTTTATCCCAAAGAAATCATAAAAGAGGAAAAATGACTTACATTTGCAAAAATGTTTGTGGTAGTTCTTTTTGTGGTGGCAAAGAATTGAAAACTGAGTGGATGCCCATCAATTGGGAAATGACTAAATAAGTTACAGTATATGAAAGTAGTGGAATATTATTTTTCTACAAAAAGTGATGAACAGGCTGATTTTAGAAAAAAAATTAGAAAAGCTTGGAAAGAACTACATGAACTAGTGGTGAGTGAATCAAGCAGAACCAAGAAAACATTGTACACAGCAACAAGAAGATTGTGTAATGATCAACTGTAATAGACTTGGCTCTGCTCAGCAATTCAGTGATCCAAGACAATTCCAATAAATTTTTAGATGGAAAATGCCATTCATATCTAGAGAGTGAACTATGGAGACTAAATGTGAATTGAAGCATACTATTTTCACCATTTTTTTTCTTGTTTCTTTTTTTTCCTCATGGATTTTCCCTTTTGTTCTCATTTTTTCCTCCTAACATGACTCATATGGAAATATGTAAAAATGAATATGTATGTTTACTATATATATATATATATATATATATCCATCCCAACAACCCTGAGAGGTATGATATATATATATATATATATATATATTTGGAGCATTTAAAAATTTTGAGAGACATAATTTCTGGGTCATTTAATTATTTAAAAAGTAAGGCTAACATGCGTATTAGGAAAAACCAGTCATTGGCAGTCTTGAATGTTAAAGACTCCCTTATGGTAGTGAGTTCACTGTTAATATGCTCTTGGAAGAGAGGTGTTCCTGAGGGTAGCAATCAGCTTTGATTAGTTTATAATTAATGAGAAACAAATAGAACAACAAGATGTGGGCTCATTCTAATAATAAGAGTCTTGGGTATATGACTTGGATCACCCAAGATCACCACTTGGTTAAAAAGACATAAATTTCCATATCATCTCTTTGGCAAAAGGGAGTATCCATATTTTCCCAGACCTATCTGAGTATACACAATGAGCAGGAATCCACTGTCTTTGCCCATGATTTCCCACAGTCATTGATTTGTAGATAAGAAAGTAGAAAAGGGGAAAACCCTTGGTCCTAATTCAATAATGCACTATTACTACAAGAAAGAAATAATCATTTTTCTCAATCAGATGATGTTTGTAAAGTGCTATGTAAGTATTACAAAGTAGCACTATGTAAATGCCAGTATTTGTTATCATTATTCTTACATGATAGTAAAATAAGGGGAAAGAACATGAATGATCTTAACAATCCCAAAAACCGATCAAGAGAACATCAGTAACTATTCTTCCACACCTCAGCTTTCTTAGTTTTATGAGAATTATTTACACGCCTATCAATGGAATCTGTGCTAAAAAATATGAGATGGCAACCATGAAATTTTCATAAACAATTCTTTTCAGCAGACCTCATCTATAATAGTCACCCAAATGGACTAAAAGGTACATAGAATACAAAATACATACAAATATCTGTACAATACAGATGGAGCAGAGATTCCCTATAGATGATGGGTTCCTACTGATTCTCTTGTTTATAGATGATATTGTGCTGATTTCATTAAGCTTTCTAACATTATAGGGCTTTCTCAATGAGATCCATGATTTATCAAAAGAGACTGGCTTAGCAATACAGATAGAAAAGATCAAGTAGAAAAAAAATCCTATAACCCAGACTCTAATGACTGGTTCTTTGAGTTAATATATCATTGAGTATCTTGGGGATGGAATCTGCAAATGGATGAAATGATTGGACCAAGAATTGAATAAGAGAAATAAGTTAAGTTGGATCGCATTTGAGTAATTAATTGTATAGCTCATTCTTCCTAACACAGCCTTTTTAATCCAAGGGCTCTTCCAGAGATGCTATGTGACTGAATATCTTAGGAAACTATAATTCGTGAAGAAACGAAGCTATGGGCTATTTATTACTTCGGGTGGGACCTTTGTTACAACAATGAATATTCATATCTACCTGTGAAGCCAGTATTTTTTAGTTAAAAACAATTTCCAGGTCAAAAACTGTTCCAATGACAATGAGATCTCTCATTCCATGGTGGGGAAAAGCAGACCCCACCTTATTGATCTCTCTGCAAGAAGTGTCATAAGGATAATAAAGTCACAAAAGGAAATGAGAATAATGGAGAAATGGCCCCAAAATTCTAATGGTACCAATTAAACCTGCAAAGACCTTTAAAATGATGCATAAATTCTCTGGAGAGCAATGGCATAACCTAGCAAATATCTCAACATTTTTATATCAACCACTATTGGGAATTATAATGTGGACGCGATCACAGATTCATGGAAATTTTACCATGAGAATCCCCAGTGCTTAGCATGGTATCTTACATAAAGCAGGAATTTAATCAATCTTTATTGAATTGGAATAAATTAATCCTCTAACCTCATTCCAAGGGAATTTGCTGTTAAAAAAAAAAAAAAGTATAAGATCTTTGTTTTAATCTATTTTCACCTGACATGGACCAGAAAGATAGCATAATTGGAGAAGCTATAGCATTATCATCAATAAACTTTTTTTGTATATCCAAAGTTGGACAGCTAGGTGGCAAAGTAGATTAAAGCACTGAGTCTAGACTTAAGAAGACTCATCTTTGTGAGTTCAAATCCAGTCGCACACACTTGCTAGCTGTGTGACCTGAGCAAGTCACTTAATGTTGTTTGCTTCAGTTTCCTCATCTGTCAAATAAGTTGGGGAAAGAAATGGCAAGCTAGTCCAATATTTTTGCCAAGAAAATCACAGATAGGGGTCATGAAGAATCAAACAGAATTGAAAAATGACTTAACAACACAGTTATATACAAATGTTAGGCTAGAATTTTAGGTATCAGGAAGAGGCCAGATGTTGACATTTTTTTGAGGGGAAAGGAAGTGGGTAGCAACTGTGCAGCCCCTCTTAATTCACTTTCCAAATATATATATATATATATATATATATATATATATATATATATATATCAACTCATTTACTCTACCGAAGTGCAAGGTTGTGTCTCATGATTTCCATAAGAAAGAGGGATTTCTGACCAAATGTAGCTCTCATTGTCATTGGAACAGTTTTTGACCTGGAAATTGTTTTTACATAAAAAAAGCTAGTTTTGCATGTAGATTTGAATATTCATTATTGTAATAGTGAGACCTGACCCAAAATAATAATATTAAGTATAACTAGCATTTATCTAGAGCTTTGATGTTTGCAAAATGTTTTACAAATATTTTCTCATTTCATTTTAATGATACACTTAGGTACTGTTATTCCTATTTTATAGATGAGGAAACAGAGTAAGAGTAATTATAAGTGCTTTATTCAGAGTTAACACAGCTAATAAGTGTCCAAGGCTGGGTTTTTTAAAACTCAGGTCTTCCTGAACCTGTTTAGGTGCTCTCCATCAAGCCCCCATAATTTATCCAATCAGATTGCTTCCTGAACTTTCAAACTAAATCTTGATTCTTCACGGTCAGAATGTTATTTTCAGCTTTGTCTTTAGTTATAGTAAAGTCCAGCGGAGCAAAGTTTATTATTATTAATGGAAATGGAATTTACCAAAGTTTAAATCTTAGAAGAATAGTCTTCTATGAATGAAGAACAAAAATGGTGAACAAACATCTGTAGAGAAAAGTTTTCCTAAAGCACCATTTTCTTTATCATGTTTTGCCCCAAATTCAGAGGCTCCATGTTGCTTGCCATACTTTTTATCTTGGCATTTAAGGCTCTTCACAATTTTGCCTCATTTTTTTTTCAGTTTTATAGTTTTATATCCCACCCTTCCTTATCATAGATCCTCCACTCAAACTAGCTTAGTATGTTCTCACTCAAAAATATAACTTGTCTTACATCACACCACCATCATCTTGGTGGTGGATCTTCAATCCACCAATCATCATTCTCTATGGACTAATTCCAACTGATAAAATTAAGATTGTAGTAAATTAATTAAATTAAAGCTACATCTGGTAAATCATCGTTGCTTCCTTTCCCAATTCTGGCATATGTTATGTGTGGGTCCTAGAATACCAGAGTACCATAGAATGCCCCACCAAAGAGTGACTCAGAATATCCAGACTATTAACCTCGAAATTCTGTAAATCAATCACTTACCATGCCATACCATACTAGGTAATGGGGATACAAAAATAAAAATGAAACACACCTTGCCCTTAAGAGGCTCCAGAAAAAGCCTATCAGGGAGTCAGCATATGCATGTATACAAATATCCAAAATTATTGTAAGATAGCTGGGGAAGAGGGCAGTTAGTACTTGCAGGGAAAACTTCATGTAGAGGTGGTTCTTGGACTGAGACTGGAAAAAAAAAAAAAAAACAAGGAATCCTAAGTGGCAAAAATGAGGGAGAGCATTCTAGGCATGGGGAACTGCCAGTGCAAAGGACTGCAGTTGAGAAAGGAAGTAATATGTTACGTCTGGAGAGGTGGGCTCAAACCAGGCTCTGGAGGGCTTTCTACACATGCACCATTGCCATCAAGATTTTAGAGAAATCAGAAGGTGAGCATGCAAATATGCAATTGCTTTAATCATCTGGATCACTTTTTTGGGGGGAGAAAAATACAGATCCTGATTCTGGTCTTTATTGTTCTTTAAATAGCTGAAAAATCAGTCCTGGAGGGACTTGAAACCACCTTGCCTCCAACATGGCCTTTGGTTTATATTTGTTCAGGCTCTGGAAATTTCCTCAATTAACTCTTGTAGGTTTATTCCCTAAGTCTTCAAATATTGTCATTAAATGATTGAAGTCAACAAAGGAGATCACCTCCCATGGCTTTTTGATCCCTAATTAATCATGATAATAAAATTAATGTGATATGGTCCTGAAAAATTTCCCTGAGAAATTGGAAAGGGAAAGGAAATTGAATTTATGACAGAATGGACATTACTTATGACAGATTTATCTCAG
Source organism: Sarcophilus harrisii (assembly GCF_902635505.1). Lineage (NCBI taxonomy): Eukaryota > Metazoa > Chordata > Mammalia > Dasyuromorphia > Dasyuridae > Sarcophilus > Sarcophilus harrisii. The sequence continues at coordinate 49,754,139 of NC_045429.1, forward strand.
CAGCATGAAATGCTAAATTGGTAATTACCAGGATCTGGCTCTTATGCTGAACACTATTGGGCAGACAGTTTCTGACTCATTTGTTATTCAGTTTGTTTTCATTTCTGTCCGAGTCTCCGTGACCCCATTTTGGGGTTTTCTTGGTAAAAATATTGAAGTGGTTTTCTATTTCCCTCTCCAGCCCATTTTACAGATGAGGAAACTGTGGCAATCAGGGTTAAGTGACTTGCCCAGGGTCACACAGCTAGTAATTGTCTGAAACCGAATCTGGCGCTTTGTGCACTATGGTGCCACCTAGCGCTCATTCCGGTCTGCAGTGTTTCTGTAAATGATCTTGTGGAGTGGTGGGATGCTGCTCTTAGAACATCGGAATCCCGCTACTTTAAGATCCGAATTTGTTCCTCAGAATTTGTGGAGCTCGTGGTATAATGAATGGAGCTTCAGGCTTAGAGTTGAGAAGATCTGACTTCGTCTTGCCTCTGAATTTCAGGGTTTTTGTAAGGATCAAATGAGATCTTGTAAGTTGAGCATTTTGCAGATTTAAAAAGTCCAACATAAGGGTCAATTATTTCTGCTCCTCCTTTTGATACAGACTGACTGGGTGATCGATTGGTGCTGACCGAGAGATTTTCAGAATGTGAGAGGTGAAGGAAGGTTAAGATTCCACAGAACAATTAAATGTCAATAGAAGCATTGAACAAACAAGCCATTGGGGAGCTAGGAAGGCGAGATGGATTCAGAAAGTCTTGTGGTTTTGAGGAAATCACAAATTTAAGATAAAGCCAATCCAGCCCAGACTAGTTGGGATCAATGACCTGACTTGGCCAAATCACTATTGCACCTGCTTAACAGGCTAATTGAATATTAAACAACACACCCCAGAGGAGGAGTTTTCCGCCATTCTTGAACTTGGGATGTAAGACAAGGGAGGGGGAACATGTTTTCTAATTCTGTCATAAAACCTCCATGAGGTCTGATCCAGGGCTCAGCACAGCTCCTGGCACATAGTAAATACTAAATAAATGTTTATCAAATGACAGATTTTTGGACCCAATATGTCATCCCATTTTCTTCAGATCTTCTTGAGTTGGTGATTTTAGAGTATTATTTCCATGATTATTTGTTAGTAATAATCACCACTGCCATTATATAGGCACTAAGATTTGCAAAGCATTTTACCTACAACCCTCTCAATTGATTTTCTCATTGTTTTCATTCTTTTCCCCTTGCTCACACCATTTTGTATAATGCATGTTTCTCTGACTTCCTCATACTTGTCACTTTTTGCAGCACAATAGCTGTATTCCCTTACATCCATATATCACAATTTGTTCTGCCATTTTCCAGTGGAAGGATGCCCACTTTTTTTTTTTTTTTTTTTTTTTTTTGCTACCAACTAGTTAGCTTTAAACCACACTCATCTGTATTAAGATGCACCATGCCAGGACTCTCAGCTGTTCTTGAAAGACATTTTGCACCCCTATGTCTGTTGCCTGGGAGAAGGAGATAGCTTTGTCTTGTATCACCATCAGTTTTAGTCTTGTTCTGATGTACTTTACTTAATCCTCATCTGCCATGAAGCATGGAGATCTTGTCAATCTGTATTAATATGGCCTCACTCTGATTTTTTAAGAAGTCCCCTCTGCTGTCAGGCATACCGAATGATAAAGCATCCATACTTGATGGCAGAATTGCTGACATTTTCCAAGAGAGAGCGGGAAGTGTGCCTGCATAGGATATTCCTTTATATTTAGGACACTGAAAAATAAATTTAAATGCTGTAGAGATTTCAGTGATTCTACTAGTATTTCCATCTGGTGCTAAGTTATGGAGAGTCAGATTTTGGCAGAGTATATTGAAGAATTTTTTGATGGTGAGAACTTTCAGGATATGGAACCTGAGGAGGTTCTGAGTTTTCCAACAGCACTATCCAGCAGCCTCTAAGTAATTATTTGTCCAGGATTATTGTAGTGTAATGAGAATTCCTTTATCAGGCAGGAGGTTAGAATAAATACCTTCTTAGATCCTGTCTAGTTTAAAGATTCTATGATCTCCTGGAAAAAAATTAATAAAAAATCCGATTATAGTACAAGTCCCCCCAATTTCCCAGCTCTCTTTGCCCATAAGATTCTGACAACTATTCCTGACCTAGTTATTGGTGAAACTGTAAGAGACTTTTGTCTAAGAGATTCCTAGCTTTCCTCTTTCCTATCTCTCTGACCACAAATCAATCTTTCCAGGCTTTGGTTTTCTTGTGTATAAGATGAGAAACATGGACTAAATGATAATTTTGAGTTTCTGATCAATCCTTCAAAACTAGTGTTCCATATTATAGTCAGTGTGTTTCAAAGATAAAAGGTATTGTAGGTAGTCCTTTGGTTCCAGGGCTAGGCTTCTTATCACTGCACTATTCCTGTCTAATGGCCTTCCAGATATTTCATACCAGATGTAGTGGAAGGGGCAATTGATTTAGAACAAGAAGACATGAATTCAAATGAGGATTCTGCTCCTTATATTTGTGTGATCTTATGTCATAGGAATCACTTCCTCCTTCTTTCCAGCACACTCCCCTGTTCCCAACTCATTTTTCCTTGCCCATGAAACAAGAGGATTTTGACATAGAATCTTTAAGGTTCTTTCTGGATTCAAGTTGTTTATCCCCTTTTATTCCTCTGTAGGGGGTCGGTAAAGTCCTTATGAGAAAATAAACTAACGTGACTTTTCTGGAATTATATCAATCTGAACATTTGTTAGAGATGATCTTCTATATTTCTATCCTCTTGATTTGTCTTTGCCATAAAAGGTGAGGGGATGCAGATAAAAATGGAAGAGGATGAGAGAAGTGATTTTAAAGTAACACTCCAAGTCAGAGACTGAATTTTCCTGTTTATAGCCCTGTTAATCTAAAACTTAAACCAACCCAACAAACTGCCTACTTTCAGATAATTGAGGCAAGAGTGACTTATATCCTCTGTATGGAAAATTTCTTGGTCAGTTTGTATACAGAGTAGGCAAAACAGAATATAATAAGGCTCAATGTATTTTCATGGTGAGAAAAAACAGGTCATCTTAGGGTTCCCTAGAATAAAAGGAAGTAAGCAGCATGCAACTACTGCAGAGATGTTCAGTGCGATCCAAAAAGCACCTGTGGGTGCAGAGGAGGCATACAGTTGGTGATTTTTTAAAATAGTAAATAAAATCATCCAGAAAAGAAATAAAACCAATTTTGCTTAGCTCCAGAGGCAAAACTAAGAGCAATCTATGAGAGATGCCAAGAATCTTATTTCAGCTAAATGAAAGAAAGCTATCTCTATGATTGAGACCGTTCCAAATCTTGTGATGAGGAGAGCCATCTGCACCCAGAGAGAGGACTGTGGGAACTGAGTGTGGATCACAACATAGCATTTTCACTCTTTTTCTTGTTAACTTGCATTTTGTTGTGTTTTTTCTCATTTTTTCCTTTTTGATCTAATTTTTCTTGTGCAGCATGATAACTGTATAAATATGTATATGTATATTGGATTTAATTATATATTTTAATACGTTTAACATATATTGAATTACTTGCCATCTTGGGAGGAGGGGGGGATATTTGGAATACAAGGTTTTGCAAGGATCAATATTGAAAAATTATTCATAGGTTTTGAAATGTTTTGAAAATAAAAAGGAAATACAATTAAAAACTAAAAAAAGTAATTTTTAAAAAAGGAAAAAAAAAGTTAAGAATTTTCCAGAAGTAAAGTGGGCTATTGTGGGAAGTGGTGGGTTCCCTCTCAATGAATGTCTTCATAATAGAATGATAAGGTAAGGAATGGCACATTGGAGGATCTGAATTCATATCTAACCTCAGACACATAATAGCTGTGTAACTGTGGGCATGCCACTTAACACTGACTGTCTCCTCCTCCCCCTAAAAGAACAAACAAACAAAAAAACTCAATGATTCCTTGTTAAGCTTGTTCTAAAGTATATTCACATTCAATTATATATTGGACTGGTTGACTTCCAAAATCCTTTATCATGATTCCGTGAAATGATTCTTTCTTGTGATCCTCTTTGTAGTTCTTCTGTCCTGAGTTTTTGTTTTTGTTTTTCCCTTCTTCCATTTCATTTGTTAGGAACCCTTATTTGTTTGCATGTTCATGTTAGAATATAACTGGGGTGTCAGTGTTCTTTTATCTCAGTTATAACATAAATACAGATTTTTTGCGTTGCTTTTTTTTTTTTTTAAGAATGGGAAGTTTCTTTTGGCCTGTTGAATTCCCAAAACCTTATCCATTGCCTCCCAGAAGCTACTCTCACTTTTGTTTCTTTCTTTTCCCTTTCTTTTTGCTTTAGACTCCAATATATATTTATCCTATGTATTTGTGCATATGTGTGCATGCATGTAATTATGTATGCATGCACATGTGTATGCATGTGTGCATTATTTTGGTTAGCACACTCTAACCTACATTTCAAGATTGCCATGTCCCCATCCACTTTTTGCCCCCAGCATTCTGGAGAGGCTCTCTCCTGACATGCTTGAAGGAAAGTGATTAGACCAGGTACTTGACACTTGGTACTTTCCCTTCCTGGGCAATTAACTCAAGAGATCTTAGAGGGAAATGGGGGTTAAGAGTATAGTTGATGTAAGCATTTCTGTCTTAACCTGCCTACTGGTTCTGTAGCTGAGGATAACGCCTTAATTTATTCATTTACAGCTTCTTTTATTGCAGAAAAAGGAGTGGACCTGGGATGAGAGCAAGATGCTGGTGATGCAAGACCCCATCTACCGGTAAGAATGCCCTGTGTGCCAGTGGGACCCAGATCCTTGGCATGGGACAAATAAGCGGTGTTCAGAGTAGCCTATTGCATCACTTCACCTTGCTTCCACTGTTGATGCTTCTTGAACTCTATTCCTCTTTCTGGATCTATCTTTCCAACTGAAAGTAAAAAGAAGAGATTCCACTTTATCACATAAACAAGAGAGGAGGGCCATTCTTGTCACCTAATGAATTGATCCATCTAAATTCCATAAATAGAAAGATATAAGGGTCTAACCAGTCCCTGCCTCTGTCTCAAATTCAGATTATCTTTTTTTAATTGATTAAAACATGTCTACTATGTCATGGAGTACACTAGGTGCTGGGGATAAGCTTCTGCTCCCAAAGTTTACAATCTTAGAAGTAAAATAACTAAAATATAAGTTAAAAATATATAGGAAAGATCCAGAATGAGTGGTGTAATGAGTGGTGAGTACATTTTAAAAGGAGAAGATAACTTATTTGAGTTATTCAAGGCAGGCAGATACCTACTCTAAACTTTAAAGAAGAGGTCAAGTAGTGGGAAGATAATCAGAAAGCATCCCAGAGTGGAGGAAAGGGTAACATGCATAAATGATTTTCAGGCTTGAAAGGGCAAAACACTAGGAGATGGAAAGTTGTCTGCTGTAGCTGGAACATAACTTATAAGGAGGAAAATGGCATGTGATTGTATTCTAAAGACAAATGGAAGCCAATTGTAGAGAACCTCAAATGCTAGGCTAAGGAATTTGTATTATTTTGGATAGGCAATGGGGGATGACTAAACATAAAAAAAAACAGAGGTATGATATTGTCAGCTCTGTGTATCAGGAGGATTATTCTGGGAAAAGTGTTAAGAATGAACGAGATACTTCTTTGCAGAGATATGGACCATTATGTATATGCTGTTGGACTTGGTGAGTATGTTGGCTCATTTGCTAAGTGCCCCCTCCTCTCTTCCCCCCCTCCCCCGCCTTTTTAATTCTTTGTTATAAGATATGACACTAAAAGAGTAAGAGAACAGGATTGTATAAGAATACAAAAAACATTTAAATGGATTAGACAATTAAAAAATAAGCACAAAAGAGAAAATGCTGAAAATCAAAGGAGAAATGGATCATTTGGATAAATAGACTAGGGAGTTGCTTCTTTGATAAGACTAACAATTTTAAAACCTTCATGTGAAAAAATATTCTTATTTTCAAGATACACAGGCTACTAACCAATATGCAAGAATAGAAAATATTTCCCAGAAGATACAAAGAATATGAACATTAAACTGCTTAAGAGGAGGTATGACACAGTATAACAATCATATGAAAGAACATTCTAAATCGTGAATAGAGAGATGCAAATTAAAACAGCTCTGAAGTTATGTCTCATTTTTGCACTCAGAAAATTGGCAAAGATGACAAAAATGGCAAGAATTTTTATTAGAGGGCTTGAGGAAAGACAGACAGGCACTAATGTATTGTTAATTAAAGCTCTAGTTTGATGTAACCATTCTAGAAAACAACTTGAAATTATATAAACTGACCAATATATCCATAGATAAGAACTGGTTGGAGCTTGTTGGAGAAGTTAGGCTAGATGTGATACATCTGGAAGTCATTCATACAGAGATTATCATGGAAGCCTTGGGAGTAAACATCTTGGTATAATAGAAAGTCAAGAGACCCAGATTCATAGCTGGGTAATCATAGGCAAATAAATCATTTAACTTCTCTGATCTCTCTCTTTTTTTGGTTTTCAAAAAGGGGATGCTAATATATATGACTTTCACTGTAGGACTGTCTGAAAGAGAACACTGTGAATTTTAAGGACTATCTATATATGAGTTTTTATTTTGATGGGTTTCAATTTGTTTCTTTTGGAGTTTAATCCATCCTTTACAGTTTGAAAATTATCATCGGTAAGAAAGTAAAGGTTGAAATAAAAATTAAGGCATTCTGGCATCAAATGGTGTCACCATGCTGCCACTTTTTTTTTTTTTTTTTTTTTTTTTTGATTTCACTTCTTGAGAGACCCTTGCCCTTTTTCTATTGATCAGTAAAAGAATGAAAAATTTTGTTTAGGCAGTTTCTAGGAATCTTATGATCCATGGGATAACAATAACAGAAAAGCAAAGAATATTTTTGACCAAAGAAACAAAAGGAATGTAATCTAAAGTTCCCAGTGGTACCCTGAGTTTGTTTTCCATCAATATAGAAAATTTAGAGAGTTGTGGATTAGTTTAAGTCTAGTTTGGAAGGTAAAATATTCTCCGGATATCCAGGAAGTCCCTAGAATAGGCCTGATTAATAGTACATTGTTTAGCATGTAGTAGGTGTTCAACAAACATTTGCTACATAAATTAATGTCCAAGGAACTATTGTTTTAAGTTATTATCTGGAAGTCAGCAGCTATTTGCTTTCGTTAGCTGCCTAGCTGACTCCTAGTTTAGTTTTGAGTAAATCAGAGACACACTGTCTAGATATCAAGTAATGTCCAGTTTTTAAAGCAAATATTCTTATTTATTCATCCTTTTATTGAATATTTGAGTTTTTACCATATGAAAATTTCAAGTCAAATGTTAAAACCAAGCAACCGGATTTTAAAACATGCATGCAAATGAATAAAGTCCAGCTTTCTGTGAATTACCTAGGGATCAGTAGACTAATTCTCTGAATAATGGTATTTGGAGATTTTTGTCTCCATATGTCAGGCTGCCCCAAGAAATTTCATGTTCAAAATCTTCGCATTCAGGATATTCAGAAGAGCAACAAGACTTCCTAGTAGAAGGAGGTAGGAGGTCAAGGCCACAGATTTCCCATAATTCAGCCCTGAAATTGAACATCTCCAATGGGAAACAAAATCATCTTTACTTAAGGAAGAAATCTGGAAAGTAGGCTACCCTGATTTTTCTCACTGATTCCAAGAGGCACACATTCTTTCTGCAACCAGTTAATTTGCTGGCTTTTGGAATAAAGATTATCTTGTTCCCCTTATCCATGCCTAGAGGTAGAGCCTAGGACAGTGGCAGAAGTGGTGGCTAGCTGGGAGGTTTTTAGAGCTCTGAGGAAGGTTTTTCTCTTGTACAGTGTGGTACTATGGGGTCAGCTATGAGTAAGGCTTCCTGAAAGGCAAGAAGCATAGAGATAGGTTGTATATATTCATTCATTAATGGAAGATCAATCCTGATTATTTAAGAGACTAGGAAATCCCAGAGGTAAACAGGCAGGTTGTAAAAGTAATACTGTGTTCTTTGACTGAGCATTACTCATCTAGTCAATAGGGATTGAGGGCATTGGTACAACCAGTCAGTGAAGGATGAATCTAAGAGGCCAATAAACAGGTTAAGAGAAAAATTCTTGGGTATCAGTCAAAAATGTATCATTTGTCATTTTCAAGTGATTCAAGAGTCCCTGCTCTTTTTAAAACCTAACTATGAAGGGCTAGGGGCAGGTAATCCTGGAGTCAGGAAGACTTATTTTCTGAGTTCACTTCCTACCTCAGATACTTACTATGTGACTCTGGGAAAGTCACTTAACTGTCTCAGTTTCCTCATCTGTAAAATGAGCAGGAGAAGGAAATGCAAACCATTTCTGTATTTCTACCACAAAAAACCCAAATGGGGTCATGAAAAGTCAGACATACCTTAAAAGAAGGATCAAGAAACGACTACATGAAGGGCTAGCCAATCTCCTTGATCATTAAATGAGTTACTGCTATGTCTTCCTTATCATCCCTACTGTCTCCTAAATGGGAGGAAGCTATGTTCAGATGATGGTGGACAAAGAATGATTTTGGATACATTTTTTCCCCATTCAAATTTACTTTTACTTTAGATGTTTGATGTACGAACCCAAATCATTCCTTTTTCTAGATGTCATGTTGGTCTTTTGATTCTGAAAGCAGCCTAACATTAGAATTTACCATTCATTCTTCAATTGAATATAAATATTCACTATATGTATTTGGATGTGGAAACCCTTCATTCTAAAAAAGCCTGCATTTCTTATGAGGAAGACAAAACTGATATATGGGAAGTGATTAAACTTGAAACAACTTGAGAATAACCCAAGGTGATACACAATAAAGAACTGAAAAGAATGTAATTAAGAAACTTGTAAGGGAGTACTATTTAACTAGAAAAAATGATAAATATGATGAATGCAGAGAAGCCTGGGAAAAGATATAAACTTATGCAAAATGAAGGGAGCAGAACCAGGAAAACTGTATTTACAACATTGAATCTGAATGTTAAAAAATTAAAATAACTTCATTTTGCCCCAAAGGAAAGAGGTAAGAAGACATCTCTCTTTCTCTCCTCCTCCTCCTCCTCCACCTTCTCTACCTTTTCTTACTTAGATGCAGAATGATACATATAATGTCAGACTAGTTTTGCTGCAATTTTTCTGTTTCTTTGTATAAAAGATGGCTCTTTGGGAGGAGGAAGGATCCTTTTAGAAATGGAGATGTTACAAAAATAAAAAGTAATAAAAATATATTTTTTAAAGTGGCATGAAAGATGGACTTTGAATGGCTAGAGAAAAAGGAAAGAGTGTCATAGGAAGAGATAAAGTAGAAAAAAAAGCAAGATGATTGTAGGAGAAAATGACTTGCTTAATTGGACTATAGCAGAGGACATATGTTATGCATTTTGTAAATGTTGAATGATTAAGTGAGTCATGGAAATTAAAGATGAATAAAATAGAAGCAAATTATTGAGGGCCTTGAATCCCAGATGAAGTAGTTTAAATTTAATCAATAGCCCCACAGAGCCTTTGTTAGACTTCTAAATAAGGAAATGGCATGATAGAAGTGATCTAGATATATTAATGGAACATCATTGTGTGGGAGAAACTCTTGGGTAAAAAGGTAGAAAGACCAGTTTGAGGCTATTGAGGTAATTCAGGCTAATGTAATGAGGCTTGGACAGATTAGAAAGCAGAAGGAGTGAACCCAAGAGATATTTCAAAGAAAGAATGAATAGGATTTAGTGATTCATGGGTTTAGAAAAGGAGAGGTTAAAGATGCTTCATAGATTCTGAGTCTAGGTGCCTAGGAAAAGAGTGGTGATGTTATTTTTAAAAAAATAAAGTAAGATTTGGGATATAACCTCCCTAAAAGGAAAGGAGTTCAGTTTTAAATATATTGAACTTGAAACAATCATGGGATGTTCAGTATGTCTTGTTGGATGTTCAAAAGTGAATATGGTATTAGTGGCTGAGGGGTTAAATTTGGAGGTGTGATTAATCATCATATAATAGGGCATGGTTCAAGGTATAAGATTAGTGAGAGAGAGGCTGAATGGAAAAGCACAAAGTTGGGACTGATCTTGGAAAGAATATTGAACATGGAGTTGGGAGATAGCTTTATTCATATCCTAGCCTCTGACATTTACTAGCCCTGTGATCTTGTACCTTTTGGAACCTCAATTTCCTTATCTATAGGAGGCACAGAATGACATCTGTAGCACCTGCCTCAAAAGACTTATCAAATGAGATAATGTTTATAGGTGACTACTTAGGAAGATGGAGCAATAACCTTAAGGCTATCTGGCCTTGGCAGTGCTGTAGTTCACAAACAATGCTGGCTGTCAGATAACAGTCTATTGGTCAGAAATAATAGTTTCTGAGACAGTAATGATCTTCATATAGACCACTTCTTAGTAATGTTTCTGAGCCACAAAATTAGCATATCAGTGACATGAAGCATCTGATCTCGCTCATCTTTTCCCTGTAAATTTATCTTCTTGATCCTGGTTTCCCCCCCTTTCCCCCCCAACAAAAGCATGTCATTTTAAAAGGTTTTTAAATAGTATTTCCTTCCCAAAATAGATATCAAAGCAATTTTTAGCATTCATTTTTCCAAGATTTTGAGTTCTAAATCTCTCTCTCTCTCTCTCTCTCTCTCTCTCTCTCTCTCTCTCTCCTCCCCCTCTTCCAAAAATGGTAAACAATTTGATATAGGCTATACATGTGCTATCTTATTTATATATATATATTACATATTTCTATATTAGCCGTAGTTGTGAAAGAAAGAACATAACAAAAAATGTGAAAAAAACTTAAGTGAAAAAAATAAGATTTGATCTTCATTGATTCTATCAGTTCCTTATCTAAAGATGGATAACATTTTCCTTTGTTAGTGCTTTGCACTTGTCTTGTATCATTGTGTTGTTGAGAAGAGCAGAGTCATTCACAGTTGATTGTCACACAGTATTGCTGATACTGTGTATACTGTTTTCATGGTTCTGCTCATTTCACTTTGTATCAGTTCATTCAAGTCTTTCCAAGTTTTTCTTAAATCTGCATGCTCACCATTTCTTATTGCACAATAATATTGCATTCATATATCAAGTTAGTTCAGCCATTCTACAATTGATGGAAATCTTGTTATTATTTTCCTTTTTTGTCATATTAGCTAATCTAATAGGTTTGTGGTGGTACCTCAGTTATTTTAATTTGCATTTCTCTAATCAAAAGTGATTTATAGTACTTCTTTTTTTATGGGGGCTTAAGATCAGTCATTTTATTTTTTTAAGCTTTTTATTTTCAAAACACATGCACAGATCATTTTTTCATAGCCTTGTGTTTCAGATTTTCCTCTCTTTCCCCCCTATCACTTCCCCTATCTTTACTAAATTCTTTTAGAACTTAGCCCACTTTAATTGGCATTAAAATTATAATAAACTTTGCCCCTTGACTTGGAGATGGATCCAAATCTGCAAATTCTTTTGAGATAACTTGTGACACTGGTCTGGAACCCCAATATTTTTGAAGTCTCCTTTGAACCCCAATATTGGCATACTGAAAACCTTGAGCTTCTATGTCAGTGTAAACTTGAAACTCCAGTCACATTTAGTAGAAAGAGAGAGGGAGAGTTATCATCAATGGAGAGAGCTACAAAAACATGCATTTATTATTAAAGAGCCTACTTCGGTGAATGCTTAACAGAAAGAGAACATAAATCAGAGAAGCAGGAAAAGAAGGTCTTATGATGTTATAGAAGCTAAAGCTGGAGGATTTTGAAAAACTGATCTTTTATTTTTCTTCAATTAGATGTAAAAACAATTTTTTAACATTTGTTTAAATTTTTTGAGTTCCAAATTTGCTTTCTCCTTCCCCTTAATGGAGAAGGAAAAGGACTATTTGAGAGGTGGAGGGGAAATGACAATATTACCTAAATGAATGAATCCAGATTGGTAAGAATAAAAACTGAGGAAAAAGTACTATCACTGACACCAAGGAAGTTTTTTGGTGATTAGATTTAAAGGCATCTAAGTGAAATAATAGATAATGACAGGCAAAGAGTTAAGAAGGCTGGAGTTTGAAGCCTGACAGGTGGATAAAAGGTTGGTTCTGGAATCAGGAATACTTTCTATGGAATCTAATCTCAGATGCATACTAGCTGTGTGACCCTGGGTGAGTCACCTACCTCAATTTCCTCAACTGGAAGTTGGAGGTCATCATTATACCCACTTCTCAGAGTTGTTGAGAGGATCATATCAGAGTTGATATTTGTAAATAACTTAGCACAGGGTCTGGTATAAAGAAGGTGCTTAATAAATGTATATTTCCTCCTCTCATATACTCACTAATCAAGTCATTCAACTTCTCTCCACCCCAGTTATTTTTCCAAATAATAACACCTACCTCACTTGGTTTTTATGAGGATCAAATGAGATAATATATTTAAAGTTTTTTTTTTTTTTTTGCAAAATTGAAAGCATTAAATAATGCTAGCTGCTACCATTGGTTATAAAGCATTAAATAATAAGAGTACTGAGGATAAAAGCTGGGTTTCAGGAATTTAATGATAAAATTAACTAGGAAGGACATGGAGGCAGTTAAATGTGTCCATGCAAGGAAGAGATCATCTACTATAATCCTCTAATTTTATAAATGGAAAAAAGGAATCACTGAAGAGATATGTAGGGACTTGCATCTTTGAGAACAAAGTACAAACAATAATCTCTGTGAGCATTAGTTGCATAGGACCTCAGAATTTATCCAGGTTAATCCCTCATTTTATAGATAAGAAAACCTAGTAGAGGAAAATTTAAGAAGGTGAGACTTTTTTCCTCTAGGTCAGTGTTTAATGTGAAGTGGCCCAAGCCTCAAATATATCCTGTGGGGAGCTGGAAAGGGTTCAGACCTTTGGACCTGTGGGCCAATTATAATTGTACTGATGAGAAAACAATGTTGTTCACCTGAACAAGCTACAAGTACAGGGCCTGTAGGTGTTTGTGGGAACTAGTGAGCTTAGCTTGGAGAGCAGTCATTAAGATCTTAGTGATAGGATTTGGAGAGAGGTTTTACCTTATTTGGAAAAGGCAGCCAGGTTAACTGAAGTGATGTTTGTCATTTTTTAAGGGAGGAAATACCTAACACAGTTAAACACAGAATTGCTTCTATGAAGAGTAAAGTATTGAATTTAAAAAATATATGTTTATCGAGTATAAGAATTATGCTGAACACAAGATGAGAATTGGGATTAGACTTGGGTCTAATAAGAAGCAGCTGCTGTCCAAGTAAGTGAAGGGAAGAAGGTGAGTGATAGGATATAAAGTTTGAGACTGGGAGATAGCACAAGGACAAGCATATGGAGTTCTCAGAGAACACATTTCAAAATCTGCTTTAACCTTCCTAAGACCCAATCATAGAGCAAGACTTCTGCTCCTCCTCCATGTATCCATCTTTGAGACACAGCAGTTGGAGAGCCATTCTTAAAACCAGAAGACCTGGCCTCCAGTGACCTTTGATCTGTGACCAGCTATAGTAGACTGGACAAGTCACAAGCTCTTGTCACTCTGGACAACTCTCCTTAAGATTCTAGAAGTTGCAGAGCTGGTATCTACCTGCATTGGTAGAAAAAGGCTCCTTTTCCAGGGTTCCTTAGATCGATGGAATCATAGACATTGCCCCCCAACCCACCTTTCCAGAAGCCCACATTATTCACCCTAATCCTGGATTTTCTTACCTTGCATTGTTCCCGTGCTCTGGAGAGAGCTTCAAATATACAACATAGGGTGTAAGAGAGCAGAGATGGACATGAATCTTGCAGCTGACAGTGGCAACTTTCAGTTTTCCTCCAGAGTGATAGCTAGAGTTGAAAGAATCCCCTTGCTCCCCACTCCAGCATGGTCTTTTGGGTCAGTATCTGTCACTGAAAGAAACAAGTCTGAATTCATGTTCTTCTTCCCTTCCCTATCTGGCTGATGTTCCTAAGCCTTCCTCCCCTGCCTTTGGAAGATTAATAGTTGAGGTTACCTGCCTATTTCCAGAAATCTTCCTCCTGGAAAATAGCCATCCTCTATAGCCATGAAACATGCCTCATGTTTACCTGATACCTTTATTCTACATTGTGCTCAACCTTTTCTATCTGCGCTCAAAACATCTATGCTCCCCACCTGATGGATGGAAAACCTGAAGGGGAAAAGCACATAGAGGCATAAAAGTATGAAATCTTAGGGCTGGAAGAAACTAGAGAGTTTATCTGCTCAGCCCTTCCATTGGATGGAGAGGCCAGACGTGGACCATCTTAAAAGTTCAAATGTGTGTAGCATTTTACATTTTTTAAAATGATCTTACTTATTTTGATTCTCCCAGGTCCATCTAACTTATAAGTAGTGTACAGTGTTATTGTCCTGGAGGCAGCTGAAACTCAGATAAATTAAGAAGCTTACCTGTGGTCACACAACAAATGTTAGAATGGAAGCACCAACCCAAGTCTTCCAGTTCTGAATCTAGTGATTTTCTACTTTGCCTCTCCAAGGAGACCACACTAAAAAATTGGTGGAAAGTGGTGGGGTTGGACCTAGACCAAAGAATGAGCTGGAAGAAAACTGAGCAGTGTGACTGGGGTCCTTCTAGATACAACAGTCCAAGGCAGGAGATTTTCTCATTAGGGAGCAGCAGCAGCAGCAGCAGCAGTAGCAGCATCCTTAGATGGGCATAGCAACTTGTAAGAGAGAGAGCTGGAGATGAAGTGAGGATATTTCTGAAAAAGCAAACTCTTCCTATCAATGCTATCATCTGAACAGATGTAGGCCTTGCAAACGTACATTTACTTTACAAAAAATTCTTTATTTTTTTTCAACTATTTAAGTTCCCCTAGTTAAGGAGTTTTTAATCTTTTTTTGTGTCAAAGGTTCTTTGGAAGTCTGGTGAGATCTATCCCTTCTAGGAGTAATCTTTTTAAATGCATAAAATAAAATATTGTAGAATATATGTTTAAAAAATTATCATATATAATATATAATTACATAATATAACATACAATTATAGAATATAATAGTTATAGGGGAAATCAATTATACTAAAATATAATTATCAATATTTTAAAAAAAACTTTCACAAATTCCTAATTGAAAATCTCCTGCCCTAATGCAACTAAAGATTATTCAATTTACAAAAAATCTAATCTTGCAGAAGGCTTGAGTGCAAATAGCATTTGAGATGCTTAATATCTATGAGGTTGGGTAAATCATTAAACTTCCCTCAATTTCTTGATTCAGTGGTCTCTGGGGTTTCTCCCAACTATATCCAGGATCCTTCATATTCTAAGAACACATTTATTGTCTAAAGCAGTGGCTCTCAAAGCATGGTTTAGAGAATCCTGGGGATCTCTGAAACCCTTTTAGAGGGTCTACAAATTCAAAAATAGGTTTTATTTCCAATATGGTAAATGTCTAGAAATATAATCCTGATAAACAAAAATTCTTTGGAGAGATCCTCAATAATTTTTAATAGGATAAAGATACTGAAAACAAAAGTTTGAGAACCACTGTTCTAAAGATAATAATACTCCATTGCTTTCCACCAATATTATAGCCATTATCCTTTTTTTTTTTTTTTTCTCTTAAAGAGAGACATAGATGAAATAGAAAGACAAATGGCTAAGGGTAGTTTAAAAGACTGGAATAAGCTGGAGAGTGTTTCAGTACAGGTCCAGCAGTGAACAGAATATCTTGACTATCTGAAGGTCTGTCCTGTGAGACCCGAGAGCCTCATTCCCAAAAGGTTGGTCACACGACACTTTGCACCTATCAGGCATTTAATATATGCTTGCTGATTAATTGATTGACATAATAAAGAGCAGAGCCATTGGCAAAACCTTAGTTTGGGGGAAAAAAGTAGGAGGGGAATGGAAGTGGAGAATACTTCACAACAGGAAGCACAGACAGCTGTCAGAATGATTAAACAGCCAATGCGGCAGGTCCCACAGGACCTAGCCTGAGAGAGCATCTTTAATACTAATAATGATAGAAGATCCAATTAGGTTAAAATAGAAAACCTCACACGCATAATTAAACATTGTCTACACGCAGGTAATAATTACACAGTGGAGGAGAGAAAGGGGTGGGAGGGGACTGTCAAGCACATTGGTCCAACAGACCAAGAGACAGTTTGGTACCATAAAAAAGCATTGTTCTTGGAGATACAGAATTCGAATTCCAGCTCTGCCACTTACAGCTTGGGTGTCTTTAGCAAGCCCTTTAACTTCTCTGGGACTCAATTTACTCATCTGTTCAATGAGAGAGTTGGCTCTTGTCAGTTCTAAACTTGTTTAAACCTATGAGCCTTTGAGACCTGAATGAATTCTAATATAAACCCAGCAAAGGTTTTGATGTTTTGCGATGCTGCACTTTTCTCCATCTGAAAAGAATAGCAATTGTGTTTCCCATAACTGATGCTTATCAGACTGTTTAGAGAGTCTCTTGAAAGGAAAATGCAGTGAAAAGTAATAACGGATATACTCACTTGATTGGCCCTGCTAATGTAATACAGACTCACAGAACCTGTGTCCCAGAGGGCATTGTTCCAATCTATATCTGAAAAAGAAACCTCTTTTATAACAGTGATGTGTGACCTTCAGATCTTACTTGGAAGCCTTTAGAGAGGGAGCACTTGCCTCCTGATTCAACCATTCTACTTTTGAAAATCTCTGGTGGTTAATCACCCTCATCCCTAGGACACCCTTCAATGGCCCTATTGCCTGCTTTCCATGGGTGAAGAGTACCTACTCTCAGAGGGATGCTAACCCTTACACGAGTACCTCTGTTGGAGATGCTAGAACCCCACTCCATTTAGACCTTTTGATCGACTGTCCTCAGGGATCATATATCTGTGATTGTTCCTCAAACTTTTTGGGCTCTTACTAACTGCCTTGTTGCTTTCCATGATAGCATTCCCTGACATTTCTGGCAGACAACAATTGAACATAAACAGGAGTCTACTTGTGTTGGTTATCTCCCCTTAGTAGAAGGTAAATTCATTGAGGGCAAGAACTACTCTATTTTTTTATTTGTATTCCCCATGCTTAGCATATAATGAATCTTTTATAATTTTTTCCCACTCCAGTGAATGTCCATTCCTTTAAAAGCCCTAGATCTGATTTTTAGCCATCTTTCTCCCCATCTGCACTGGTACAAGCTGATTATTGGTCTAAGACTTTAGTTTTATCTCTACTAAATTTCATCTTATTAAATTCAGCCAATCCATTCTCATCTGTTGATCTTTTTGAATGTTGACTTTTGCATTCAATATGTTAACCCTTCTAACTTTAGTTCATGTACAAATGTATTAACATGCCATTTCTGCCTTTATCTGAGTCAATAATAAAAACGTTTTATTAGCATAAAACCAAGGACAGATTCCCAAAATACTCCATTGAAGAACTCCTTTCAAGTTGTTATTGAACTCTTCATTACTATTCTGATCATAGTCACAGTCACATTAGTATTGTATTCTAGAGTTTTGCCAGGAATTAAATCAGATCACTAGCCTATGGTTTACAGGCTTTTAATTTTTAAAATTAAATGAGAATATTTGCATTTTGTAATCTTGTAGCACATCTCCTGTTCTTCACATTTTTCAAAGGCCACTCTTGATATATGATTTCAGCATTTGAGTCCTCAAAATTCTGAGAACGTGTTTGTTCTAGGCCTGATGACCTGAACTTATCAAGAGCAGTTTAGGCACAATCTTAAAATAGTCATAGGTTCTAATTGGCATTGGGTTTCAACTCCTTTATTTTTTCACTTTTGTTCTAGTCCTCTCTATTCCAAAGAACATCATCCTTGGTGGACGAAGCAAAAAACAGAATAAGATTTGAGCAGAGACCTTTTCTCTGTCATCCTGCACAATTGTTGATTCACACATAGCAATATCCTGATTTGTATCTTGCCACTGGACCCAGCTTTGGAGGAGGAAGTAAGACTAGTGATTTTGCACAGTCTTTCCTCACTCAAGTTCAGTTCACTTGCATGTCATAGTATCATCTGCCTGATGTCATGGTCTTCTTCAAGAATGAAAGATTAATAATAATAGCTACAACAACCCAGCAAAGATCCAATGCCTTCTTTTATCCTCCATTTCTCCCCAATATAGCAATGAAAACCTTTCTTCCTCAACTTCAGCATGTTTTCTTTTCTTTACACTGTTCCTACATGTTCTTGTATTCATCTTCCATTAATTTGTCTTGCTTTTTCTTTCCCTGTCTTTTTAAAATTTTAAGTTAGCTGAAAAATTCTCTGTGCTTTTTAGACAGCTCCTCTTTTTTTTTATTTCATTAGAATTGTTTCTGTTTATTCAGAATTTCATCTTGGAAACCTTCCTATTCACCATGAGCTAACTTCTTTTGTAGAATTGTCTATGCGATCCTACCAATTCTTTCTCCCCCAAATCTTGGAGAATCCTTCTTCAAATATCCAAGGCATATATCAGAATCAGCCTGGATTTATTCTTCTCAGAACTTCTAAGGTGAAATAGTTTCCCACTTCCACTCAATCCCTGAGTTCCTTCTTATTGAGGAGAAGTTAGTACAGAATAGCAATCCCTCTCTTTGGTTTCTTCACTTTTTGTTAGATGAAATTTTATTAAGCTAAGGCAAAAATGAATGAGATGCTCTACTTTTGGCAGAGAGGGAGAGAGTTCCAGCAGAGGTCTGAATAATTAAAATTCTCCAGCGCTGTTGTATTAACTCTCTGTACCAGATTTAGGATTTATTATCCTCATTCTCTTCAGATAATCTATAGTGACATTGTGGTAATGACATAGCCTAATTTTTGTCTCTTCATTGTTCTTCATATTGTTCCTTTCTTCTAATACCAAAATTTCCTCATGTGAGTATGTCTCAATATACTCAATATAATATGCTTCTATCCTTTTACCTTAATTTTTTTTTATTTTGGAGTGGTTTGATAAATTATTACTAGACTCTGACCTTGGTATATATACTATCCATATTGGCATAAATTATTATGATGTCATCATGAGAAGACTGTAAAAATCATTTAAAACAATTCAGTGTAATAACAATAACAGTAGAGTCCAAGTCAGAATTTCTGGTTTTGATCCCCAACTTTGCTAGTATAACAGGGCAAGTTATTTAACTTCTTTGGTCTGCCATTTTCTCTTCTACAAAGTAGGGAGGTCTGTTGAGATGATTGTTAGGCAACTCAAAATCTGAAAATTAGTTCAACTCTTTCATTTATGGATAAGGAAATTGAGGGGATAAGTTGTCACACAGGTAATAAGTGATAGAAACTTAGTAGGTTCTACCTATATAAATATATATTATAATGTAATATAATATAATGTAATGTAATATAATATAATATAAATAGTATATAGGTAGAACCTAAGATTTATAATATGATATAAATAATATATAGGAGAAACTAAGGTTTGAACCTTAGTCATGTGATTCCCAAAACAATGTTCTTTCTACTTTCCCATATTGCATTACATTGTAGCAGTGAACAGAGGTAGTGTTTGAACCCCAGGTTCTTTGGTTCCAAAATCAGGAGTCTTTTCTGTTTCAACTAAAGGCACTGCCTTTAGGACAACATCTTTGAAAGAAAGACAAATATGTAGATAGATATATGTATATGTGTACACATATACATATCTATCTATCTATATATATATATATATAATAATTATATAAATTCCATTCATTCAAACATATTGTTTAGTCATTTTTCAATCATGTCTGACTCTTTGGGACTCCTTTGGGGATTTTCTTAGCAAAGATACTGGAATGGTTTGCTCTTTCCTTCCCCAAAGAAAGTGAGGTAAACAGGATTAAATGATTTGTGCAGGGTCACCCAGCTAGTTAAGTGTCAGAGGCTGGATTTGAATGAGTCTTCCTAACTTTAGGCTCAGTGCTCTATTCACTATAACACCTAGCTTTCTGCATGCCCACCCCTCTCCTCTCCTCCCAACTTTTCACCCCCAATGCACACTGTGAATACTAGTTCAAAAGGGTGGCCAAGGGCTGGCTGCATAAGCAGTCCTGAGCTGCTCTTTTTGGAGTCAAGGTGAGTCTAAATTGGGTGCCTGCCCTTCAGAGGGAAGCCAAAAAAGCTAATGAGATCTCTTGCTGCATTAATGGAGGCACACAATGTCCACAACGAAGGAGGTAATAACCCTGTTGTATTCTGCTGTGGTCAGACCATGTTCTAAAAACCAGGTCACCAAAAAAAATCTATTGAAAATGAATTCTGGAAAAAAAATTAAAGAAATATGATCACTACTGTCAAATATTTGAAGTGTCATTATGTGGAACAGGAAATTAATTTTTTTTCTTGTCTCAAAAGGCAGAACTGACATAATAGGTCACAGTTGCAAGGAAATAGATTAAGCTTCTTCCAGGGAAGGACTACATGATAGTTTGGGTTGCCCAGGATGGAATGGGCTGCTTCTGTATCCAGTTAATTCTCTGATACTAAGGATATCCAAGTGGCGGCATTTAGTGGATGACCATTTTGGGGGGATATTGTAGAGTCTATTCATGTTTCATTTAAGGACTTATTCATTTAGATGAACTCTCAGGTGTCTTCCAATTCTCAAATTCTATCGTGCTTACCATTTGCCTGATAGGTTAGCTATCATGTACACAAATAACTACAGTGCAAAATTCCATAAAATCTGGGAAAACTGAGTTTTAAAAGGAAGGGAAATAGTTTGTTAGACTTGCTCAGTGATTCATTGGTAGAGACCTGAGTGTGATCCAGGCTCTTCCCGCTTTTTGGTCTGCCTCTGAAAATACACTCTCCTTTCTCCAGTTGGCTTGGCTCCCCTGCGCCTTCCCCCAGACCTTATACTTTTGAGCTCTCTATTACTGAAGGCCTCATTATCCCATTTTGTGGGTCATCCAGCCCTCTGACTTATTTTGCTTCATCCTCCTTGCTGTCAGCCTCTTGGCTCCGATTCTTCCTAATTCATGAGCACTGAAAGTAAGTGGAGGAAATGAAGGTACATTAAGTGGTAAATCTGTTCATTTTGCTTCTTGCTAACAGCTCTGGCCAAAGATTTTTTCAAGACAGAGTAAAAGAGAGGAGGGAATGGGGAACAGTAAAAGGGCAACTGTGGAGTGGACAAAATGAGGTTCATCTGGAGAACCCCATTTATCTGTGAGTGCTGAATTTCCCATTGGCATAAAATTTCAAGTTGGACATGGTCATTTGTTGTGAATAGGGTGCATTATTAGACCATCATCTTTCAGAGGTGCAGACTGACCTTCCAAGCCAGGACTAGTGGTCTAATACAGTGCAGTAGCAGTTCCTATCTATTTTCTTTTTCTTTCTTTTTTTTAAGAAAAGGGTGGGGGAGAATTGCAAAGAGAAAGTTTTGTCTTGGCAGGAGCACATGTACCCAAATTTTCCAATTGCCTTTGCTTAGAGATGGAAGGACAAAGATCTAAGGAAGCAATTGACCTTGTCACACTGATGAAGATGGATTTAACAAGCTAAATGCAAAGCAAAAACCCAAAACTGCTGATGAACTTGATCCCAGGAGACACTTTAGTCTCACTGTCTGTCCTCATCCACCCACTCACCCACCCCTTATTCCTTCCTGGATGAAGGAATATATATATCTATCTATATATCACATTTGTCCTGGTTTGGCAAAACCCATGTGAATCATCAGCATCATTATTATTAAGACAAATTTATAGTGCTTTGTTTTATAAAGCACTTCCCTCACAAATAATCCTATGAGCTTGACAGTACAAGTACTGTCATCCACATTTTCCCAAAGGGAAACTGAGGTTTAGAGCCTTATTAATCATAAAAACCTGAATTTCCATTAGGTCATGAGATTCTCTATTTAAAATGTGTTCTTGGCAAGAGGCCACATTGTACAGTGGATTAAAGGCTGACCTTTGAAATCAGGAAGGGTCAAGTTTTGTCTCTGACATGTGCAATTTATGTGATTTTGAATAAGTCCCTTTAATCTTGCAATGCAGATTTCTAAGTTATTAATGGCCAATCTGCATAAACAGAGGGAGTTTCCTCCTCCATTGAAATCATAAGTCTAAATTCCCCTTCAAAAAATTATACATTCTTCTTTTCATTCTGTTTGTAGGAGCAAAATAAGCAAAGAACTGGATGACAAGAGCAATTTGGGGATCAGTAATGGTGGATTTTTGCCAAGTTTTTAATCTGCTCTCTTAACTGAGAAATTATTTTGCCTTTCTCTCTCCATCTCACTCATTTGACATGCTGTAATGAGGTAATGGTACAGCAGAAGGGTCATGGGATTTTGATTAGAAGACCTGGGTCCGAATCCCAAGCCTGCCATTGACAATTTGGGTGAATTTGGTCAAATTGCTTAAACTCTGAGGGACTCGGTTACCTCATCTTCAAAAGGAGATTGAACTAGTGAGCCTCCAACTCCTTCCTCCTTTAAACCCATGCTATGTGAGCTGGGACAAGTCACCTATCTTTGAACCTTGATTTGGATATCTTTTAAATCACTTCTAATACTAACATTCTATCTGAGAAGGGAGTGAGTGTGCAGTCTCGTAGAAAGACCATGAAATTTGGATTCAGAAGGGCTGGTGTCATCACCCCACTCTGCCTTGGACTTACCTTGGTGAAGAAGTCTCTTTAGCTCTTGATGTGTCCATTTTCTCATCTTTGAAATAAGGCCTTTGTACTAAATATTCTCTGAGATTCCTTTAGTTGGAGTATACTAAAAATGATGGGGTATCAGGGTGTGTGTTGTAGTAGCATTTCTGAAAGAATCAGGCTCAAACTATGTCCAAATCAAGGAAAGAACATTTATCGGGGTGATGAACCTGTGGGTCTCCTCCATAAGGGAGAGAGGCAACCCAGCAGAGTAAGGGGAAAGATTATATGGAGAAGGAAGAGTAAGAATGAACCCAGAAATTGGGCAAAGCAAGGAAACTGGACAACTTCAGATGAGATGAGAAGGGAAAAATTCCTGTGATTAGGTTTATTTTAGATAGGATATGCATGGAAAAAGTCCTTTTATTCTAAAGTTGCTCCTGAGAGAAAAAGTGGAGATATACACAGAAAAGGTAAAAAGTCCCTTTGTCCTAGTGAAACTCAGGAGAGAGAGTCAGGATATTAGGCAGTAGTTAAGATCTCATCACTTTCACATCTGAATTCTCTGGTCCCACAAAGATAAGGAAGTCTTGAAACCGGACCTTGGTGCTCTTATACAAAGAGAAAAAAAGGCATTTGAAAGAACTCCTTGAGAGGGAAGAGATGTTATTCCAATTCAAATTAGATAACCAATTCAAATTAGTAGTAGATAAACACCTACTAAGTGCTAAACACTGGGCTATTGAGTCAGAAATAAAAATCCTTGTCTTCAGGGAGCTTACATTCTATTAATGAAGCATTGCTATTATTTCTGGAGAAGCATCCTGAGCTCTGTGTTCTTCCCTAGCCAATTGGCTAATTCCAAATTGTTCTCTTTGGTCTTAGACCCTCTATTCCCATCCTCCAAGCTACATGGGTTCTCTCCTTGTATCCAGGTGGTCCTTGGATCCAACATGTATAAAAGCAGTAACAATCCTAGAAGAGCAGATTGTGTGTTTTGAGGAGCATTCTCTGCCCCATAACCAGGAATATCTTGATTCTTAGAAAGCCTTGGCACTTGGCTATTGTTGCAACATATCCTCTTTTCTCTTTATTGACTGATAGAACTCACCATGTGTTTTAAAGGTAGTGGACAAATTTCATCATAATAAACTAATATCAAGTATATCATGGAGGTTTCCCTCCAATTCTTGGAGGTTTCGATGGGTCCTATTGGAGTCCTTCTTAAAAAGAATAAAGCAAAATTTGTATATATAGAATAATAGTAAATCATGATGTTATTAATTTTAACAATAAAAACAATACAAATATATAATCAATCACTACAATAAATATAATTAGAATAGAAATAATAAAATTACTGCTAAGCAGCTAATAAAATAAATTAATAAATAAAATAAACTTTAATAAGTAGAGTTTGTACAATAAATGTTGAATAGAAATATTTATGTATTTGATCCTGGAAAAAAAGATTTGAATAAATTGAACATAGAAGAAAGAATCCAGTCACTTTACCCTGATGTCATATATATAACACAATAAAAATACCAGTCTTACTGGGTTTCTGCAAAGACTGAAAAGGGAGGTGTCAGTAAAGACTTTACTTTAGAAGCATAAAGACTAGGGACTTGGCAAAGTGGTGAGAAGAGGACATGTAGAATTTGAATGGTCTTGTGATTACTGCAAGATGCTTCAGAAGTCCCGAGTTCCTGTTCCAACTTTGACTCATTCTCTTGATATTATTTCAGGCAAGTCACTCAGCCTCCTGGATCCTCACTTTTCTCATCTATAAAAGAAAAGTATCATACTAAGTGGCTCTCAAGTGCCTTCCATCTTTCTAGACATAATTGTGGGATCTAAAGTCACACAATCATAGATCATGACAATTATTAGCCAGACTGAATATTTTGAAGGAACAGTGACATGAGTAAATAGGGGACTCGTGTGGGTTTTCTTCATTTATAACTTCTCGTGCTTCTGTAAAAATGTTCCTGCCTAATTGCCTTTATATTTACATAGCACTTTAGGCTCTATAAAACATTTTTTTGGTAAATTTTCTGAGTCCAGCCTCACAACACCCAGTAAAGGAGGGATTAATCTGTCAGTCACTAAGCATTTATTTTACTAACTCTCTACTGTGTGCCAGATTCTGTGAGGGTGCTTGCGACCCAAATACAAAAATAAAACTGATCCCCTTTGTATAACCTGGTGAATACCAATATGGCACCATAGGCATCATTAAGCTCATGCTACAAATGTGGAAACTGAAGCTCAAAGAGATTCATTAACTTGACCATGCTTTGAAGAATAGAATTTAAATCTGTATTTTTCCTGACTAGCCATTCAAAACTTTTTTTCACTTCTTCCAGTTAGACAGTATCCTCATCTGTTTATCTCCCCTGCCTCTGGTCCCCTGAACCTCACAATATATCTTCTCTTAGACCCTTAGGCATTGCCACAGATTGTGATAGTACATCCTGAGGGACTTCCTATCTACTTGGGGCCCAGTCCTTCTAAGTGCATGGTAATTAGAATGTAGAATGCATATTGTAATTGTAATTAGAAAACACATTTTTGAAAGCTATGCTCTCTTTTATTTTATCCCCAGTGCTTATCACATGATAAATACTTTAAATCATTCATTCATTTTTCATTCAACCTTATACTGTTCTATCTCTCAACATGTACTGTTCTTTTTGAGGAAGGAGGAAAACTCTCAATAAGATATCGTCAGCTATGCATGCAAGTCCTTCCTCTGAGCATTATAGATGCTTATAATTATCTTGTCTAATCTCCCACCAGTGCTTAGGTTTCTTCTATAGTATCTTCAGTGAATGGTCATTTAGTTTCTTTTTGAACACCTTCACTGACTGGGAACTCATCTCAATCATCAATACAAAATAATCTTTTATCCTTCCCTATCCTTCCCCCCCCGCCCCCCACCCCGTCTTGAGATCTACAATTCCCTAAAGGGAAGGGAAGTCTATTTCTCAGTCTTTTTGATTATCTCCATTGTAAGTATAAGGAGAGAGGAGATGAATTAGGAAAGCTCATGTAAGGGGCCAAGCCTGGTGGGATCCTCAGTAAGTGGGGACAGTGTTATAATGAATGGGAAACCCATAACGTTAGTAGAAAGAGGAATTAGTCTTGAAGTATACAAAGAAATTTTGGAGGGGAAAAGGTCAGAAGGTGGTAGAAGATGATGTGGTTCCTCCTTGTCCGACTAAAAGAAAACCATTAAATATGAGAAAGGCTTTCTTGACTGCTGAGGGGTAAAGCACTGGAAATGAACTGAGAAGCTGTGAACCTCCCATCCCCGGAAGGCTTCAAGAAGAGCACAATCTCTTCTCCTGTATGGTTAAGGCATTCATATCCTTGAAGACAAAAAGATGAAGGGGATCATACTTTAAGATTTTTCCCAGCTCAGGGAGTTCATATTTCGCCAATTCTTTTAAAATAAGAAAGTCCATGAAAATTGATGATTTCATCAGTGCCAAATGATCTTGGTCTATGCCTTACGAACACACACGAAGCATGGTTATAAATTAATGAGGCAGATGACTGATTTGCCAAACGAGTCTCATTATTTCACTGTGACCCCCTTACTCACACAGTAAGAAATTCTGAAAATATAACTGAGTCACACAGGAAGCACAAGAGCAGGGATTAGAATACCAGATTGGCAACAGAAGGTAATCAACAAAATGAGAAGGGCAAAACTGAAGCAAGAGAGAAATTGAAGCACTATCTGGAGTAAGATTGCCAGTCGTAATATGGAATTAAATTATATGGTTTTTTTGGGGGGGTTTTGGGAGGCAATTAGGGTTTAATGATTTGCCCAGGGTCATACCACTAGTAAATCTGAGGTTGGATTTGAACTCAGATCCTCGTGACTCCAAAGCTGGTGTGCTATCCATTGTACCACCTATCTGCCTCCAAATGATATGGTTTTGAATCCTTAATTTTCTCCTCTGGGGAAAAAAGGAAGACTGGGGCAGCTTAAATTTATGTGTTGAGTGAGGATCCAAATGATGTGTTTGGAGTATAGCACTAAATGTTAGGATTCAGACTGTGAAGAATTCACTACGGCCATTCTCTTTGGCAGAAGGTAGATTTATTTAGGAGAAGAGGTTACGGACAAAATGAAGAGGTATGATAGATACCAGGAGTCATAAATATGAAATAGAGTCGGGAAAGCACATAGCAAGGAAAGCGATTTTTAACAATTAGCAATGGAAAAGACAGGTTCCTACGTAGAATTCACAGTTAACCAGGAAAAAGGGAATACTCCATGAGATAGTAGAATGTTCTTATTAACTGGCAGGCTAAATCCACAGAGGAGTTTAGGCCCCTACATGAGTTAGACATAAGGAGGAGAAAGATGCCCATGAGCCATAATGGGGGGTTGAGAGGAAAGATATTACATGGCATGGGGGAAGGGGAAAGGAAAGACACCATTAGGCAGAATGTCATGCAAACTATAACCTCAAAAGGGATTCAGCAAAGATGGCGTGAACCATGGACAGATTTAGAGGGGAAATTTAACCTCAGGTGTTTGATATGACTTGGATTTCTGGCTGACACAGCAAGGTGGGGCTACCCAAGACCTCCACAGAAGGTGGGATTGTAAGGTAAAATTAATCCCCATCAACGCCCTTCCCTACTTGTCTCAGGGAGTAATTTATCAGTACTTCCAGCTTCCTCTGCCAACTCCATCTAGTAACTCAGGACCATCAAGATGACACAGTGGATAGAGCACCATTCCAGCCCCAAATATTTAACACTTAACTGGCTGTGTGACCCTAGGCAAGCCTTGCCAAAAAAAAAGAAAGATTAAATTGCATTGCTTACTTCATGGAACTATTATAAAGATTAAATATCAGCAACCATTTTTTATATATGTACAGAGCTCTATGAACAGTAAAGTGACAGATACCCATGAGCCTCTTTACCTAGAATTATTCCTTTTCCTATTAGGAATTTATGATTTGGAATAAGGGAGGTATTGAGCTTTCCAGGCTCCCAAAAGAAAAATTATGGCATGTTTAAAGATATGGCCTTTAAGATAAGCTAGTGCTGACATGGGCTAGCAAAGGGTCAAATCTAGAACTTAAGGAGTTACTATTCCCTTTCTGTTCTAGCTTCAAAATTATTTCAGAGGTTTGAAGCTCTAAAATGCAGTTTGGTTTGGGGAGCCATCATGTATCTTCAGCAGGATTGAAAGCAGAGGCTGCTTTCAACCAAATGTGTATGTATCTAGGGTATTGAAAATATATGATTACAGTCAGAATCAGAAAATCCATACATTCAATCAAGACATTTGGGAAGCCCCATAATCTAGGATCTGTGGCCCAAAATCAGAAGAGTGATTAGTGGTGGCCCCCTTACCATTCAAGAGCTGGGGGAGGAGGCAGGAAGAAAGAGGTAGCAGCAGTATAAATTCAAGTAATAATAATAGCTAATGTTTTTATCTCTGATTCTTTGGAAAGTTTTCATATGTGTGTGCAAATATAGATATATAGATGTGGATGAATGTATACATATGTGATTACATATTATATAATGCACATATAATATAGAATTATAAAATATGTATTATATGTGAATTATCCTTATCGCTTTACTGTAAGGTAGACAGAGAGGATCCATTTATGTGAATATATATGAAGACATAAGAAGCATTCAATAGATATTTGAGTGCCTTCTGTATGTAGAATATTTTGTTAGGTATTGGAGGACATGAAAATGTTAAATAAAATATGGTCCCTGTCTTTATGGAGCTTAAGAGTTTAATAAGAGACAAGATTTTTTTCTTTACACAAGCCTTCATTTTATTGGTATAGGAACTTTTAGTGAAGAAATTGTCTCTAGTCTTCCTCTGTAATTTGTACTGGAGTGCTTAGAAGTCTCATAGAATATGTATGTGTGTATGTATATATAAATGTGTTTATACACATTGAACACATATACATGTATATGTATATATGTGTGCATATATATATGTTTATATATATATATATATATATACATATGTGTGTGTGTGTGTGTGTGTGTGTGTGTATGCATACATGGTAGAAGTTGAATCCATATCTTCCTGGTTTGAAGCTGGTTTTCTGCCCATTATACCACATTGCCTTTCACTCAATAGGAGACATGCACAAAAGGTAGTATGTTACTTGTATCCAGTTTGATGAAAATGCTTAATATACATTACTATTCTTTTCTGGCAGGTGAGGAAACAGAGGCACAGAAAAACTTAATGGACTTTCCTTAAAGTCAGATAATAAGCAAGTTCTACAGACAGATCCTAGACCCCATCTAAGATCTCTTGACTCAGCTCTCAACAATTATTTATTAAGCACTCTTATGAATACTTGAGGCTCTTTGTGCCAGACTTAAGTTATTATAGATATCTTTGGCATTATATTCCAAGAATATTGGAATATTATTATTCCAATAAGATTTGCTTTCTTATTCCAAAGACCCCACCTCCATCCTTTTGTGTATGACTAGGCACCCTATTTTTCAGCTGAACAGAGAATCAGGATCACATCAGGCAGAGCTCCTAGCGAGGACATCTTCCCCTTGTTTCCTGCAGAATGCATCTGCTAAGAAAATTGGTAGCTTTGTTTGGTGAAAGAGAATTCTGCTAGCTCAGAGACTTATCACATCTGTTTCCTAATTATGGAACAGTAAGTGCAGGTTAGAAGCAGGAGGAAAGGTTTACATCTGTCAAACCGTACATCAAAAACTCTTTCAATTTGAGAGAGCTTGGCTCTAGCAAAGTAAAATGTGATTTTGGTAGTGTCATCTGAGATTGGATGGGATTGATTGTATCTGCCCAGCAAATGCTTAGGCATGAGTCTGAAGTGTACCAAAGCTGGATGGGGGCTTTCAGATAGGGCAAAGATCCTCAAAAACTGAGACACTTTTTTCTGGCTCAGCTACTGACTTGATGACAGAGCTATGTGACTGAGCAGTTATATAAGAGAAGAATGCTTAAAAACTAGAAGGAAAGGGTCACCAGTCCTTGTCTTTCAGCACTAGCTCCCAAGTATCTCAGAAGAAGAAGCTGCTGTGGCTGGTGACTGGGTACCAAAATTGCCCAAGGCAGGGGATATATTTGTAATTGCTACCCCTATGGTTGTACCTCCTAATAATCACTATGGTACAATAGAAATATACTTCTCCAGTGATGGAACCTCAGCATGGAAGATCATTCAGAAGCCTTGGTGCCTCAGTTGGAGATGGAGATCTGAATTGTAATTTACCACTGTATCTTTGATTCCTACAGGCAACAATGATTAGGCAGTGAATATATAATGGTTAACAAACAGATGCTGGATTCAGCTGCATGTAAGATGGTGGATTGTGGAAGAGGTGTTCTTTTCATCGTAGTCACATTTGCTAATATCAATTGACCAGCTCCTTTTGCATATGACTTCCCTGGTCCTTTGTTGAGCATTTAAAAATCTCATTTTCCCAAACAGAAAGATCCACAACACACCTCAGATAAATATGATCAGGTTTTTTTGTTTGTTTTCTTTTCTTTTTGGAAGATTCCTTCTTTCATCTTAAGCTTCCTAATATAGAGAGATCAAGGGAAAAGGAGGACAATTCATTACCCTTCTCCCTCCTCAACCTGCCTGAGATCATTATTAAATCACCTCCTTTTTGCTAAAAAAAAAAATCCTTCCTTGACTCTGATGTCCCCTCAAGCTATCATAACTTATCTCTTCTCACTTTGAGAGAAAGTTTATAGGGGGAAAAATATCATCTATATTCATTTGCTTCCATTTCCTTGCCTCCCACTCGGTTCTTAACTCCTTGCTTTCCCCATTTTCTTTGATCTCTCTGAAGTATAGAATAGTGTGAACTGCCTATATTTTAGATACTTTCTCCTCCCTTGGTTTTCTTAATCATGATTTCTTTTGGATTCGCCTCTTCTGAAACTGGAATGGATTAACCATTTCTTCTGCCTCCTAATCAAGCATTTCCCCATAAGCAATATCCTGTTATATTGGGGGGGGGGGGGAAGCAATACCCTGGATCCTTATTCTCTTTATGAATTCTCTTTAAGTGATATTATTCCTTCCCATAAACTCAATTATCATCACTATGCAGATGATTCCTAAATCTCGCATATTCTGCCCTCATCTTGGATGGCCCATTGGATAAAGAGCTGGACCACGAGTATAAAAGATCTGAATTCAAATTCAGACTCACACCTCCTAACTGTGTGATTCTGGGCGAATCTATTTTACTTCATTTGTAATGTGGACATAATAACACCTTCCTCTTGAGGCTATTGTAAGAATCAAATGAGATATTTGTAAAGCATTTAGTATAGTTTGTGGTACATAGTAAACTCTAAATAAGTGCTAGCTATTATTATTAATCCCACTTCTTGATTCTAGTCTTGCTTTACAAGAAACCTGTTGGATATCCCTTTGATGTCTCCATCTGGATACCCATATAAACAAAATGGAGCTCATTGTCTTACCCCTAAATAGCCAGTTCAGGGTCATATCACCTCTGACTTCAAGTATTCAATTCAATAAATCTTTATTACATTGCAGGCACTATAGAAGCCTTGTACTAGCATCCTTATTGAATCCATCTATCCTCTACAGTCTATTCACTTTACAGTAGATGAATTAATATCCTAAGGCAGGCATTTAATTATGTCATTCCCATGCTCAAAAATTATGAGTGACTTGCCTCTAGGATACATTACAAATTCCTCAGGCTAGCATATCAAGCCCTCTACAGTCTAGCTCCCATATTTATTTCAAATTACTTCCACGTAGGCTTGCTTCCTTCCAACTAAAATTGCTTGTAGCCTGTCTGCTCCTTGACTAGAATGTATGCCCTCCTAATTTTTGTCTCCCCCCTCCCAAATCCTCTATTTCTTTCAAGGTTCAGTTTATGTATCACCTTTTCTTTTTACCTTTCCTTTTAACTCCCCTTTTAATACCTTCCTCCTCAAATGATCTTATACTTATTCATCTAGCCAGATAAATGTACCCACATGTGGTAGCCTCCCAAGAGAATGTAAGCTTCTTGAAGGCAGGAACTCTCGTGTGTCCCCAGATCTAATACAGTGCCCGGTCCAAGTTGGTGCTTGATAAAACTTTGTTGAATTACTTTAAATACCTTCTTTCCTAAGAGCATTAATTAGTAGCTCTTTCCAAAAATGGATGCATCTAAATTCAGTCTGCCTAGGCCAAACATTCTAAAAGCCAGTCAGAACAGAATTAAATAAGAGATACTGCTGGGAGAATGTTGAAATCCCTCTTTAATGAGCACTTGAACAAAGTAAGCCATCTCTTTTTTCATGGAGGTCAGATTCTTCTCTTATCCTAGGGTGAATGTGGTAGAGGACATAGAGAAAAAAAAAAAAATCTCTTCCTCAACCAGCCACAGAGTTCTGCTAACGAATACTGTAAAAAATGGGGCTATAGACACTACCCAGGATCTCTGTAAACCCAGAATAGCTACTTCACTGCCTGGACTTTAGGGGAAAAAAAGAAAGTTGTTCCCCACTTTGATTAAATTAAAGGAAACCACAAAGGATTTTGTGGTTATATTCTAACTACTCTTTTCAGGCTGGCCCATACCATCACAGACAGATGAGAATTTTTTTTTTCCAACTTAAATTCATTCTGACAAGTGGTAATTAATGAATCAATGTTGGCTTACCATTAAGTGTCTAGTAGGATGACCAGGCTCTGCATTTGTTTTTTCTTCCTTTCGATATTAAATTGATTAAATGACTTAGATGAAGACATGCATCAGTAACTTGGAATGAGACATAGATGACATGCTTATCAAATTAATGAATGATGTAAAGCTTGTAGAACTTGTTAATGTGCTGGATGATAGAAGCAGGTTTCCCATAGATCAAGAGAGGGTAGAATTATAGGGCCAAACAAACAATATAAATTGATGGCAATGTCACCTTAACCTGCAGTTACAAAAGGAGAGGATGTGAATTCCAGCCTCATCATACTGGTCACGGCACTTCTGAAGCATCTGGTTCTGTTCTAGCTACCACACTTAGGAAGGACATTTTCTAAAGCTAGAATGCATCTAGATTAGGACAACGGGATTAGTGATGGGATGGAAACATGTTATATGAAAAATGGCTAGAGAAAGTTTGAATGTATGTCTCCTGGAAAAGAAAATAAGGATTGTCATGTGGGAATATTAATCTGACTGTGTATAAACCCAAAGGATAAAGTGAGCTTCAGTAGATGGAAGCTCCTTGGAGCCAGGTTCCAGTTCAATATTCAGAATAACTTTTCTAACAATTAGAACCACCAGAAAAAGGAAATCAACTGCCTGAGGTGATTAATAAATATCTGTGTTCTTGTTGATTGAGGAAATAAATCTGGGAGAATCTAAGTTGAGCCCCTGCCCTGGTCCAGTGAACCTGCTCTGGACAACCTGGTCATTCCTGCCAAGAGCAGAAGGCATTTGTTGTAGCTCACACATAAGACAAGGCTTGAGGCATAAGGAGATGGTCAGGAGTGGGAGAACAGAACAGGAAGAGAGAGATAATAACATACAAGATGTGAGGTACAGTGGTCATGGTGAGAAGAGAAAAGGAGTTCTATCATGGTTCTGCAAAGAAGATTATTACTTGGTCTTGAAGTTCCCAGCCTGGTTATCTCTCTTAAACAGTGGGAGAGATGGCTGAACTCCTATCTCCTTTTTTGGAGAAGTGACCCAAACCCCACCTCCAGATCTCCCTCATTGGGTCTGGAAGCTATCTCCTGCATAAAAAGCCCCTACCCTGGTTCTGAGAAGCAAAAAAATCAGCCCTAAACTAAAGGTAGTGGACTGTAATTCTAAGGCCGTGGGCAATACATACTTCTAGCTATACATTCATACTCAGAGAACCCTCATAGGCTAGAAGAGGCTAGAAAAACCTCTCTCTGCGTCTACACTGAAACAGGTGAAAAGTAGAAGGTTTATAAAGAGGAACAGAGATTCATGTTCTAGTGTCTCTGATTGGTTTTCCAGTTTTCAGCACCACAGGAAGGAAGCCACCCAACAGCAAGGGGTGTAGCATTCTATGCTAGATATGGAGGATTCCAGAAGAGGAACAAGGAGCGGAATCCTTCTGAGATGGGCGAAGAAGGAATGGAAAAGAAGGGATGAAGTACCAAGGAATGATAAAAAAACAAACTCTGGTGTTGGCCATCACTGGGAAGATGGGATATGCCATTTTTGTCCCTGCTTGTTAAATTTTGAATGTGAGCATTTGGACCTCACAAATTGGCCATGGCTGCAAATCAGAACTTGATTTATTATTTTGTTGATTGTCTAGACTGAAGAAAGTAATGGAGAAAATGTTAATGATGCCAATTAAATTTAAAAATGTGTCCTACAAAAGTATTTTTTCCCTCCTCATTAGAGAACCATTTGTTAATCATTTACCAGCATTTCCCTGGATGTGACCCAACTTTGCCTCCTCTGATTAATTGGCCCTTTGGTGTCAAGTCATGGCCTCCATTTTTAGAATTTCACCATAACAGAAGTATATTCGAGGTGACATGAGATGTTAGAATCATGAAGAATAGAAAACCCTTACTACCCTTTTTATATCCCCAAGAGAGCCATGTGGCCTGAGGCCTGATAGCTCTTGAATTTGATTCCCAGAACTCCTGAAGGTCCTAGAGAGCAATTTGATGACAAGGCAAGTCACTGGCAGACTTTCATTGGAAATTTCCTCCCATCCAATTAGTCGATTTTTTTCTTTAATGAGAGTTTGTTTGCTTTTAATACTGAAGTATTCTATATCTGTAATTCAGTCATAGTAAAGCAGTTTCCAGAGATCTCTGAATCCAGAAGAGTAGCTATAGTCTTATATTGTCATAAGATTAGCTGAAATTACCCTTTGTAAGTCTAGGTAAAGATTAACCTTGGATTCACCTCAACCACTAGGTGCATGCTTTCAGAACTTTTATGTCTCAAAGGTATTCCAGCTCATGCTCATAGATCTCTTATTCATTTTAAATGTAGCTCTCTGGTTTTGGGACATTAAAAAATAATAAATAAAAAGGCTGCAAGCAAAGTAGTTCTATGTGGGAAGCATTTGAAAAAACTCAATCTGCTTTCTCATGAGGGGAATATATGGCTTGTATGCAGACACTTAATATATTGTGAAGAAGTAGTAATAACATGATGCAAATAGGTGGTGCAGTGGATAGGGCATTGGGCTTAGAATCAGAAAGTCTCATCTTCCCGAGTTCAAATCTGGCCTCAGGCACTTACTAGTTGTGTGACCCTGGTCCAGTCAACTAACTCTGTTTGTCTCAATTCCTCAGCCATAAAATGAGCTATAAAATGTCCAACCACTCCAGTATTTTTACCAAGAAAGCCCCAAATGGGGTCACAGAGAGTTAAATACAACTTAATTCAACAACAGTAACGAAAGTAATAACATCAACCACTCAATATGTTTTTAATCCCGAAGTCCAGAATTCTAAATTAGGAAGGCCCTTTTGTTGACCTTGGAAGGACTGGTGCTACACACAGCTAGTGAGTTTGTTAACATAGCCATCTCACAAGGCAGGATAAAGACACCCAGTTTTCCTTTGTGTTTGGGATTGTCTTTGTAAAATGCTTAGCCCTGTTCTAGCACATAGTAGGAGCTTAATAAATACATACTTGTTCTCTTCCCCTACTATGTTCTGTGACATCTAAAGCTAGCAGAGGCAGCCTGTAGAATAAAGCACCAGAGGATTATCGGCCTTGATTGTTGAGGTCATTTCTCCTTTTCCCTTTACAGACTTTAGTACCCATCGTCACCCGCCATCTTTGAGCCACTCCGAGATTTCCTAACTTGCTCTTTCCGGTTGTGATAGGGCTGGCTCTCTGTTGTCAGGTTATATAAAGGCAAAGGGGTTGTTTTATCATTCTAAAAATAAGTTATGTCCTGCTTTATTATTGAGGAAAGTTTATGCCTCAGAGAAATGCACACAGACAGATGGCTTTGTCACAGAAGCAATTTATGGCCTGAACTTTCTGAGGACAACTCTATGGCCATTTAAACCCTCCCCCTACTCAATGGGGGGATGAAATGAGCCAGGCTGAGCAGACTGAGGACATTCTGACTTTTCCTCTTATATAAACAGTCTCTTAAACCTCTCTTTGAAAGCCACATTGAACTGAAGGATCTCTAGATCTACCTTATCTCCCAGTAAACCAGGTTATCCCACCCCCAGTGGCAAGACCACCAAGGAAGCTCACTGAGAGAGGGAGAAGGGGAAGCGGAGCTGCAATCCCCAGGGGCTCTGGAGTTCTCAGGCTGTGTCTTAGCCCAGGGTGGGAGAGGGGAATGCACTTCTTTCTGTGGACTTGGTTGACCTGCCATAAACAACTACTTCTTTGGCTCCCTGGTTGGAAGGACCTGGTTAGCTTAACTTCATAACTGGGATCTAGGTGATCCAGATAGATTTCTGCTCTCCCTTCACCCTGCTCTCCTACTCCCCAAGTTAAAAAGAAGGATAAAATGTTCTTGGCTTGTGACACCATTTCTTGGGTTGCAGCCTCTTTCTTCATAAGCATGCTTTCTATTTGGACTTTCATTCTGCTACTAATTGATTTTATAACTTTGTCTAAGTTCCTTCCCTACCCTTCTCTTCCTCCCTAAACATCAGGATTATTTTGTTTGTTTATTTTTAAACTTTGAGTGTCTACTAGGTAAAACAGGGGATAGAGTGCCAGCTCTAGAGTCAGGAAGACGCATCTTCCTGAACTTAGATCTACCTTTAGGCTTCTATTGGCTGTGTGATTCTGGGCAAGTCACTTCACCTTGTTTGTCTCAGTTTCCTTATCTGTAAAATGATCTGGAGAAGGAAATGGCAAGGCACTCCAGGATCATGCCAAGAAAACCTCAGATGGGATCATGAACTGTCAGGCATAACTGAAAATGATTGGACAACAACAAATGTACCATGTCTATAGTGAGCACTTTGCAAATATTGCCTCATTTGATCCTCAAAACAAAGCAGGTGCTATTATCCTACCCATTTTACAGTTGAGTAAACAAGGGTAGACAGAGCTTAAGTAACTTAGGCAGGGTCATATCAGTAAGTGTCTGAGGTTAGAATTTTAACTCAGGTCTTCTTGATTCCAGGCCCAGTGTTCTATTCACTGTACCACTGAGCTACCTTCGTTTCTCTGAGGGAATTAGAATAAATTATCTCTTACTTCTATATCAACTCTAATATTCATGACTGATACTTCCTTCCTTTCTCTGACAAGGTAACCCACCTTCTCTCCAGTCCAGTCACCTACAAATAAATTAATCTGTCTCCTTAACCACAAATCAATAAGAAAAAGTTAATCCCTAGCCTGAGGGCTAGTTACCATTTCCCTTCCTCCCCTCCTCCCCAACTTCCTTAAGTTCCATTCCTTGTGGAACATGTTGGGAAGGAAACTGCTTCAGGCTAACTTTCCTTCCCTGTTCTGGGAGTCCGCCTTTGCTCATGGGGTGACCTTATCTGGCTCTATCTTCAATGTGTTCCTAGAGGTTTCTAACTGGGCTTTTCTCCTTAATTAACTTCTCTCTGCTTGTTTTCCTTGTAGGATATTCTACGTCTCCCATGATTCTCAGGATCTAAAGATCTTTAGCTACATTGCCAGAGATGGTTCCAGCAACGTCTTCAGGTGTAATGTCTTTAAGTCCAAGAAGAAGGTAAAAAGGGAGGGGAGGGTTAGTATTTTAATCAGGTAGATGATTATTGTTATTGTGGTGGTTTTATTCTCCCATGTGTCCAGAGCAAACCCAGTCCCACCTATCTTGCCTTAAACAAACAACTAAAATTCCTTTGAATATTTCTCATTTGACTTAACCTCACCTTTGCCCAAGTTATGCTCAGTGTAATCTGGATTGTGAGAGTGATGTGACTTGATGGGGATGTCATGGATTTGGAGGAAGAGTTCCTGGGTTCAATCTTGGTTCTGTTCCTTTCTTCATGGGTCACAATGGAAGAGATTACATGGTAAACCAAGGTATCATTCTTTTCACTTATAAAATTAGTGCTTTGGGGTCCATAGAAATCCTATATTCTTATCCTTCCACAAGCACTGGTGGGCTGGAGCCAGATCATCCTGGCTCAAAGAGAAGGAAAAGAAATAAGCATTTATTAATGTGCCTACTACATGCCAGCTACCCTGCTATTTGCTTTACAAAGATCTCATTTGACATAACAACTCTGTGGGGTACATGCTATTGTCACTCCCATTATTGAGGAAACTGAGGCAAATAGATTAACTGACTTACCCAGATCATTGTTGTTGTTTAGCCATATTTTTTAGCCATGTTTGACTCTTATTGATCCCATTTGAGGGTTTTCTTGGCAGACACAGGAGTGTTTTGCCATTTACTTCTCCGCTCATTTTATAGATAAAGAAACCAACACATAGAGTCAAATGATTTGTCCAGAGTCACACAGTTAGGACGTGTCCAAGACCATATTTGAACTCAGAACTTCTTGATTCCAGGCTATATCCATTGTACCACCTAGCTACCAATTGATAATTTTTCAGTGTATTTACATTTCAGAAATTCAGCAAATGATACAAATCAAGGCTTAATTTATTCTTTTGTTAATTGTCTAGACTTAAGGAAATAATGGAGAAAATGTTAATAATGCACATCAAACTTCAAAAGCTGTCATGCATACATGATTTTTTTTCCCTTTGGAGAGCTTCCAGTTAAACAGTTACCAA
The DNA here is from genome assembly GCF_902635505.1 of Sarcophilus harrisii. NCBI lineage: Eukaryota > Metazoa > Chordata > Mammalia > Dasyuromorphia > Dasyuridae > Sarcophilus > Sarcophilus harrisii. The sequence continues at coordinate 49,792,518 of NC_045429.1, forward strand.
TACAATCCTGCACAGAGATGTTTAGTAGTGCTGCAGACTGTTAAAATGAATTCTGCATTAGGAACAGGTGGAAGAATGAGGCTGGGATGAGTTTTAAGGACTTTTTCCTGAGATGATATTTCAACTTTGTTCTGTGATTTGAACCTAGGGCTTGGGCTCAGGACAAGGGGCTTTTGCCTAATAGCACCCACTCAGTTTGGTGACTAGAACCTGGAATATTCAGGCTTGTTGAATTTAGGATCCTTGTATGTAGCTTTAGGCAAGTCAGTTACCCTCTCTTCTTAAATAATTCCTTTGGCAATCTCAATGTTCCAATAAGTGACAGTTTTTGAAGGTTCATGGAACTATTCTTGCCTATCCATGAGTCATCTAGCTTAAAAACAAAATTTTAAAAAACATTCAGGAAAGAACTCTGTTGGCTAGGTACCTGCAACAACCTAAGATTTAGGAGATCCAGAAACTAATGCTGACCTGAGTGATCTTAAGTGAAACACTTCATCTCTTTTAGCTTGTTTCCTCATTTGTGAAATGAAGAGGCTAGATTCAATACTCCCTGGATTATAAAAATCTTAACTATATATCTTTTTTTTCTCCCTTGGTAATCACAACCTCCTCCCCCAACTGTAATGGGATAAAACAAAACATCCTGCATTGTTGCTACTGCTTTCATGACTGTCAATTAATTCTGCTGGGTGGGGCAGGGGAAGCACACAGAACAGGTAGATTTTCTCACAGAGGCTACACTAAGGGCCAACAGTTTTGTGAACACCTGTTCTGCTTCACAAATATTGTATAGTACTTTAAAAAAAAAAAAAAAAAAGAGGTCAGAGTCTACTTCTCTTTTTAGCTAGTAACTAGGTCTTTGGAAATTGCTTGCCTCACCCATTGATCTTGGAGACCAGCCCAGAATATAAGGTTCTTTTTACCTTGAGACCCGAGGCAGCCCTCTGTTTTCCTCCTAGCTTGGCTGTCCATCACAAAGCACTGGGGCCAGTCAGTCCTGCTCTGGGTGACTTCCTCTTCCTTCACCCATGCCTTAATGAGGTCCTAATTCTTCTAGGAGTTGGCTTTCCCAATCCTGCTTGGCCAGTGGCCATGCATCTGAGTGAATTATTTGTAGTCCTGGACTGCCAGGCCTGTGTCAGAATTCTCGTGATGGTGGTCAGGGCCGATGTCCCCATTGGGAAAGAAAAATGAATTGTTAAACAAAGGAAGCAAAAGCAGGGAGGGGAGAGGAGCAAGCTTCCGGATATTTATTTTTTAAGGTGCTGTTGGTTAGAGGAGCTTACCTTTGGGAGAGATAAAAATACCAAGTGAGGGAAAAAGGATTATGGGCCATAAAGATGAGGGAATGACCTGGGGAGGTGCAGGCCCTGGGAGAAATGTGTCACACAGAGATGTCGCTATAGAATGGCTCTAGTCTGCAGGTAGAATTGTGGATGGCTTTCTTCTCTAGCTCTAACGGAGATTATAATAAAGTTAAATCCAATTACAAAATGCCTAATATAAGGCATATAATGGATTTGCTAACACTATAGGTCTTACCCTAGTAGAAATCCCTTAAATGTGTTTGGTGGTCTTATTCCCCAACCCCTGTGCTGTAGCAGTATCATTATATATTTTAGATTGTTTGATGTTTACTTCTCAGTCATGTCTCATTCTTCCTGACCCCATCTGGGTTTTTCTAGGCAAAGATGCTAGAGTGTTTTGCCATTTCCTCCTCCGGCTCATTTTACAGACAAGAAAACTAAGGCCATTCGAGTTAAATGACTTGCTTGGGGGTCCTACAACTAGTAAGTATTTGAGGCTGGATTTGAACTCAGGTCCAGTGCTCTGTCCATTGCACTACCATCTAAGCCCTATGGAGCCTGATGAGAAGAACAGAAACTGCCCTGACATCTGTTGTGTTGTTTTTTTGTACTATACTTCAAACAAACAAACAAAAAACAGAAGTCCACTTACTAGGAGTGTGGGAGATAGGAGGTCTTGTGTGATATGGCAAATGGGAAGGGGTCCTTGCATGAGAATCCAGGTCTTTTCTAATCCTGTGCTGTTAGGACTAGATTATAAAGCAGGATCCTCTTACAAAAAGGCTTATAAGCTCTTTTCATCACAGGACCTACAAAATAGGTAGTGGATAAACATTTATTAAGTGCTTATTGTGTACCAGTCAGTGGGGTATAAAGAATAGCAAAAACCTAGTATCTGCTTTCAAAGGCTTCCCAATCTAAAGGAGGAGACAATACACATCAAAACAAAATTGTTACTTGGGAGATATATACAGTGTAAATGGAATATAATTTCAAAGGAAAAGTACTAACAGGACTTAGAGGAGGGCAAGAGTTGGAAGAAACTTTGAAGAATGAATCGTAAAGGACATTAGGAAAGAACTTCCCCTACCCTCACCCTTGTTTTACAGCTAAGAGAATGGGTCAAAAATGTTGCAGTTATTTGTCCATAATATCACAAGGAGCAGAGAAAGGGTTTGAACTCGGGTCTTCCTACTTTAAAAAAACAAACCTGGGTCATTTCAGTTTTACCCTGCTGACTTCATAGTGTTTAAAATGCATCCTTTCATCAGGGAGCATGTTCTTCTGAACAGATCTCCCAGGAAGGCTGACCCCGCTGTGTGCCCTTTGCTGTAACCAGGATTGGACAGGCAGGGTAGGTGGGGGTCCTATATGAAGCTGTGATGGGGTGAACACCTAACACGTTCTCTTCCTGAGTCTCTCTGACCCCGACAGCACCACACTGGGGGTATTTGCTGCTTCAGATTAAGCTGGGCTATAGCCTGGGCTGTGGGTGATCTCCTTGTCATACAGCAGCCCTGAGAAGAAGGTGCCCTCCTGTCGTTCTTCTCTCAGCCCACCGGGGATGCAGCAACTGTCTGCCCTGATTAAGAGGGGATGTCATTTCCTGCTTATCAGCCCATCAGTGCGTGAAGTGCTGGTGATTAATAACACCCATAATAATCTCTTTTATTATCTGCATGGGCAGCTCCTTGAAATAATTTGGCCTGCAATCAGGACTCAATTGGCTTGGGTGGGGAGAGCTCATTTCCTCTGGTGATGCTGTTCCTGCTAGATTGGGGGTTGAGGGGGAGCAGGAGCAGCTGGGTGGTTGCTGAGCTGGCTTTAAGTTGGCAGTGGATTTTTAGTGATAATGATTATTCTACTAAGGGATTAATTACCTGCCTGATGGAGCCAAAGAGAGAGAAGTCAATCTAGATTTCAGAGGGAAGGGCTTGTTTTTAAAACTTTCGCATGTGAATTTATTAGTGAGAAATCCATTAGAGACATCACTAAGATGAAAAAGGACAACTGGGTTTTGCTTTGACAAGCCATTTTGTTTTGCTTTTGAATGAGGAAATCTTTTTAGGGATGCTGAACATTCGCAAACTGTTGACACATGTCCCCCTCCCTCCCAGCCTGAGATTCCCTGGCGGTCTCAGTCCTTCCAAAGGTCAAGCCATAGGTGATAGCCAAGGTCAGGGTGCCTGAGGTTCAAGGCAGATTCTTCCACCAAAATTCTTTTGCCATATCTCATTCTGATATAGCCATGACCATGGAATCACAAAGACTCTGTCAGCACAGCATGAGCCCTGGTAGGATCTATTTAGCTTCAAGGTTATCAAGCTTCAATCATGGCCCTAAAAATGGACAGTGTGTCTGTTTTCCAAGAGTGAACCTTGCTACCTTTGGAGGTGCACATTTCACAGGGAGATCATTCACAACAACTTTCAAGACTGGGCAGCTGGATAGTGCAATGGGTGGACCTCTTAACACAGGGTCAAAAAAAAAAACCTGGGTTCTTATCCTGTCTCAGACATTTAGTAGCTGTGTAACCATGGACATTGATTCCACCTTCCTTGTCCTTGATTTCCTCATTTATAACTGGGGTTTTATGATAATAGCAATTTATATCACAGGATTACTGGGATGGTCAAGTGAGATGATGCATGTCAAGTGCTTTGAACCTTGAAGTGCTATATAAATGATAGCTGCTGTTATTCTTAATAAATTTTAAAAAGGAATTGTGATTTTTATTGGTAGAGAAGTTCTTGGTTGCTGACAAAATTGTAGATCCTTGCAGTATTAAAAACAGGACAAATAATATCCAAGAACAGCAGAAGTCACTGGCAACCTCTGGGTGTGAGTCTTGTTTCTTATCCAAATACTGCACCTCCCCCCAGATCCTGGCACAGTTATCTGTACTGGGCAGATGCTGATGATTATTGTTTTTCCTAATGTGGGGGAAAAGGCAGGTTGAGAGAACCACTGGATGATGGGTAATCTCTCTCCAAGAAAGATGGTATTTAGAATCAGGTGGTCTGAATTTGAATCCCAGTTTTGCTACTCAATAGCTGTGTGACCTTGTGAAATTCAATTTCTGTGGGTCTCAATTTCTCCATCTATATAAGGAGGGGACTTCTGACCAAGACAGCTACTTGAATAGATCAGTTCTCCTATATATTTACTCCAGCAGAAACCTAAAAATTGCACCAGTTCAACTTGTACTCAAAACATACAATGAAAAATTATAGTCACAATTGAGCTGTGAGAGAAGAAAAGTGTTCAGAGATGTGAAGGAGGGGAGGAGCCAGCATCCATTGAACTTCACTCTTATTTGGGCTGAACAAAATGGGGTTGAACACATACACATACACGGAAACCCAAACAGTTTGTAGTAGAAATACTTCAGACTCAACAAGGAAATAAATTAAGGAATTAAGAGGGAGGATAATACTTAGGAGGGAACAATCAGAAACAAAACAAACTTCCTGGTCCAAAAGGAAGAATTAAAAAGAAAAGCAAAGAACAGGAATGGCTGAATGACATAAAAATGGAATGAATTATTGTTGTGCCACAAGAAATGATGAAAGAGATATTTTTCAGAGAATCGTGAGCAGTCTGAAGCAATGCAAAGTGGGATGGGCAGAACTAGGAGAAGAGTTTATTTAAGGCCTGGAATGTTGGAAAGAAAAACAATTTTGAAAGACTTAAAAACTGATCAATGCAATGATCGGCCTTGTCTCCAGAGAACTAACTGATGAAAAATGTTGCTCATCTGTTGGCAGCTAGGTGATGGACTCAAGGTGTGGAAAGAGATTTTTGAATGTGGTTACTTTGTAGATTTCTTTTGTTCAGCTCTATTTCTTATAAGGCTTCTTCTTTATTGAAGAGCTGCAGGAAAGGGGAGAAGGAGCAGTATGCAATTGTTATCCCGAAAAGGAGGTCAATGAAACGCTTTTTAAAAAATGCACCAAAGAGAACAGAAAGAAACACAGATAAGCAGGACAGTTTTAAAGATAATGCATGGAAAAAAAGAATGCATGGAATGTGTAATATAATTTTTTAAAAGCAAGTTGTATAAAATGGAAATTCACCATTTGACATACAATCATCTTTTAGTGTTCCATTGTGTGTGTGTGGAAATAATCACTTTTTTTGTTTGTTTGTTTTTAGGTTCTCATGTATTAATAAAATAAGAGAGTTGGACCAGAGAACCTTAAAGGATCTTTCCAACTCTGAATCTATGATCCTGTGAATCAAAGAGCTTAGAAACCTCAGATCCATCCCATTTTGTAGCTAAAGAAACCAAGGCCCATTGAGATGAAATGAATTTGATAATAAAGGTAGTTAGATGGTTAACAGAACCATGACTAAAAGCAATGGTTTTGTTCAATGAGGCGGTTAGTGAAACACATTTGTTTTCTAAACATTAGAACATTAGAATGATCTAAACATTCTAAACAGAAAATATTAGGGTTTATCTGTAAGGGAATTTTGAACCTATGTCAGCTTTGGAGGCATGTGTTTGTGTGTGTCTATATATATGTGGTCAGGTTACCCAAGTGACCTGAGAGAGAGAGAGACAGATACAGGCACAAACAGAGAGACAGAAAGAGACAGTTTAGTTCTCAACTTGGGTTCAAGTTGATGCCTGATATTGTCATATTTAATAGCTGCTCAAGGAATATTAGTTGAATAATGTAGCTTTGAGTCTAAAAATTGAGCGATGTTTCATGAGTTAACTTCAGAGTTTTCAATTATTGGATAATTTTATGAAGTACTAAAACCTAAGCATCAGGTACTTTGCAAAAAATGTTCATCAGCTTTTCTTTGTCTTGTTCCTGTGCTAATGGAAAAAAGGACAATTTAAAGATATCAAGCCTCAAACACCACCATATTTGTAACTTGTTACAGAGATAAAAAAAATTTCTAAACCTAAAAAGGGTTGGTCCCTAGAGGCTGCTTCTCCTCTCTAGTCCTGAGGAACTCAGGAAAACTCAAATAGGTACAATTCAAGAGGATTTTATTAAGTGTATACTGTGTTCAAGCACCGAGACTGGCCCTGGGAATACAGAGAGAAAGTCTCTGTCATCAAGGAGCTTATATTCCAATAGGTGTAGAGGGGATGGGATGGATAAGTTAATGCATATAAATAAATCTGTTGTATAATAACAGATAAGAAAATAGAAAATAACCTGAGACAGGAAGGATGGAAAGAGAATATTAACAATGAAAGAAAGTAGGAAAGTTTTCTAGAGGAAAGAATATCTGAGCCCTACCTTGAAGAAAGCTAAGGATTTTAAGAGAGGAAGATAAGGAAGGAGTCCATTTTAGGCACAGTAGCAATCTTTGCAAAAGTATATACCCTTCCAAGATATAATGACAAATTCATGGTAGAACAGGGCTACTTAAATGGAATGTACTGTGGGGGGGGGGGAAGGGGGGAGGGTTATGTTATGTGAAGAGGAAGAGGAGGAAGAGGAAAAGTAGCAAGAAGAGGTAGAGGAGGAGCAATATGAAATAAATGTAGAAAGGTTAAGCTAGAGCCAGACTGAAAAGGAGTTTAAATGATGGGCTGAGGAGCTAGTTTGATCCTTGATACGATGAGAGTCACTGTAGATTCTTGAATATGGAGAATGGCGTGACATGGATATAACATGAACATGTGCTTTAGAAGATTATAGTGGCAACAATGCATAGGCTGAGTTGGAGAAGGAGACTGAAGCAGGGGAAATGCAATAGCAATTGCCATCCTCCCAAGTAGGAGGTGATGTGGGCTGTGGCCATGTGAGAAAAGGGAAGGTGCAAAAGGAAGAAGGAAGTCTTCCCAAATCTTGGTAACTGCTTGAAGTAGGGATAGAAAAGAAGGAGAATTAAAAAAAAAATAATTTCATTTCAAGTGTTTATTAAGTACCTGTCTATGTCCCATTTTGTCCTAAGTACTTGGACGCACCAAAAAAAAGTAAAAACAAACCCCCCAAAAAACCATTCTCTTGCTCTTCTGCAGAAGCATTTTTGTAAGTTAGAATAGGCTGTAAAATTATACCCACTTTGCATATTTGGAAACTGAAAAGACCCGATCATATGGTATAAAGCTCTGTATAGGTTACAAAATATTTCTGGGGCCCAAAGCAGTCATGTGGAATAAGATAAAAAAAGTTTAAAAAAAGAGAAAGAAGAAAAGAGGAAGGAAGGAAAGAAAGAAAAGATGGAGGTAGGGAAGGAGGGAAGAATGTTGTTTATCAGAGTACAAATATCTATATTCTCATTTCAATATTTTTGTACATTTGAGTCATTTTCCTCTTTGTGGTAGAGCCTCATACTTTTATCTCCAGGTCAAAGGATATTCATAGTTTAATAGATTTGGGGGGCATAGTTCTAAGTTGCTTTATAGAATGGCTGGACCAATTTGCAGCTCCACCAAACTTGGTGATAATAATTTATCTGACAGTCCCTCTTTGTCATTGTTTAGTCATTTCAGTCTGATTCTTTGTGGCCCCTTTAGGAATTTTCTTGTCAAAGATACTGGCTATTTCCTTCTCCAACTTATTTTGCAGATAAGGAAACTGAGGCAAACAGGGTTTTGTGACTGCCCAGAGTTACACAGCTAGTAAGTGTCTAAAGCTGGTTGAAATCTGGCAGATGTTTTCTTGTCTTTGCACTCTACCACCTAGCTTCCCATAGCCTCTCTAGCATTTGTGATTCTCCATTTTTTGTCAACTTTGCCATTCTCGTGGGGTGAGGTGCTACCTTAATTTTCTTTTCTCTAGTTATTAGGAATTTAGTGCTTTTTTTTATATGGCTATAGATAACTTGGTTCTTTTCCTTTGAAAACTGACTCTTCATATCCCTAGACAATTTATCAGTCAAGAGCTGATACAGGTTCTCTGGCCTGTTTTATTTTCTTGCAGCAAACTCACTATTTCTAGTGCCAAAAAACTTTAATATTCACCATATGATATGGAGAAGGCTCTGTAGCACCTGATTCCTCCTTTTATGAGGTCTGACCTCTATACTAGACTGCCTTTAGTCTTACATCTAGGCCCAGTCCCTTTCTAAAAATCTCTGATATGTGCTGCTGAACTATATTTCATCTCTGTCTTTCACTCTGGGTTTTCCATGTCTTCCTTCTGAATCTGTTCAGATACCTTGGTGGACTCCCCCCTTCAGGTCCCTTGAGCAAAAAAGTTTAGACAATGCTACTGTTACTGCTGCTGACAGATAGCATTTGCACAGTGCTTTAAGGTTCACAAAGCACTTTACAAGTAGTATCTAATTTTATAGAGCACCCTATGAGGTGTGGTTATTTTATTATCCTCATTTTTTTCAGTTCAGGAAACTGAGGTAGACAGATGGTAAGGTGCTTGACTAGGGTCATATGGCTAGGAAGTATCTGAGCCTGAATTTTAATTTAGATCTGCCTTACTCTAAGCCCAGTGTCCTCTGTCCATTGTGGCAGCTAATGTTCATGTAGCTCTTTAAGGTTTTCAAAGTATTTTTAGGATATACATACATAGACATATATGTATGTATATACACACAAACACATACATGCATATACATACACAACACACATATAAATATATATATATATACATATGTATGTGTATTTTATTTATATAGATAAATATAAATATCCATCTATATATATATACATGTCATTCCATTCTAAAAACAACCCAGTGAGGCAAATTCTATTTATTCATTTTAAAGATGAGAAAATTGAGATTCATTATGATTAAATCATATGACTGAGATTACACAGCTAGTAAGTATATGAGGCAGTATTAGAACCCAGATCTAAGACAGGGAGATGGCATAATGGATAGAGCAGTGGACTGGAAGTTAGACAAACCTGAGCTTGATTTTGGCTGTGTGAATCTGGGCACGACATTAACACCTCCCAGTCTCAGTTTCTTTGCCTATAAAATGGAGGTGATATTTCATCTGAGAATGAAACAGCATATGTATAGAGCTTTGTAAATCTTAAAGTGCTATCTGAAAGCAATTTTTATTGTTATTATTGAATGATAAGTCTTCTCCTCCATGTCCTTTTTGCCTCCCATAACAACCCTGGTTCTCAGGTAACCGGAAGAACAAGAGGGACAGGAATTATATGAAGCCAGTAAATATTCCACCCTTTTTTCTATTCTCCCTATTCCCCATGTGGTTTCTTATGATTCATTGCTCAAGCCTAAAGGCCAAGGCTTGGAGCTTACTAAAAGAAAAAAGAAGAGAATTCCAAGGGTATAACTCCAATGAGTCATGAAACATATATGTACAATTTAGTCTACAATTTAGCAAAAAAAAAAAAAAATGACAGAGCTGTGTCCTTGCCTTCAGTGCTACACAGGGAGAGCCTAAGGAGTCTACATCTACATACACAGGTAAATGATTTGAAGAAGAAACTCTGTGTGACATGAGTTAAGTAGCTAAAAGTTCTAGCTCATCTTCCTTTCTAACATCCCCATTGTCACAAAATTGCTTCTAATTGATGCACCCAAGAGCTTCAGATCTCTCAACCCACTACTGAGTGGTACTGAGCACTCAACTCCTAGCTGTGAAAATATCAAAGTATTACATTCTCCCTGATCCTGACAGCCTCAAGCCCACAAATACCTCCCTGCTTCTAGTAGAAAATGCCTTTCAGATGGTAAATTTGATCCAGGTTGCTAAGTTCTGTAAAACAAAATGGAAGAGAGAGAAACAGAGACAGAGACAGACAGAGAAACAGAGAGAAGGAACAACAGAAACAGAGGCAAAGAGAGACTGAGATGAGACACACAGAGAGAGACAGACATAAACAGAGCAGAGGGACAGGAGGGAGACAGACACAGAAATGGGGGAGGGGGAGAGACACACAGAGGAACAGGGGAAAGACAGAGAGACACGGAGAGAGATAGAGAAACATCTTTTAGACATGGCTTCCTGTACAAGAATGCAGAATGGATTCCCTTAGCTTCCCACATAATAGAATGGCCGTCTGCCACCTATCAAGACTATTCTTGGAGATCTCTTTTTTCATCCCAACATAAATGTAGTCCCAAAGTCAGCACAGGATTAGGAGAGTCCCTGTGTGTCCAATATTTCTGATCGACAGAAGGAGGGAGGAAGAGAGATAGAGGAAGACAGATATGGAGGGAGAGGGAAGAAGTAGTAAACAAAGAGAAAGAGACAAAGATAGAGGAAGACACCCAGAGAGATATGGAGGAAGGAAGAAGGGGAAGAGGAAGAAATAGGAGAGAGAGACATCAGCATAAGGACTACCTGGGATGGAGAGGCTGCCTTCCAGCATCAACCAACTCCTCTCTGTCACTGCACTTACTCATCTCCATTTATTCCTGGCTCTTTTCAAATCTTTAAAGTTCTAGCTTACACACATATCTAAGGATATGGAAAAATGAGCCCCTGCTCCACTATGACCCAGAAGACTTAAAATGGGTTTGAATAGAAACTTTGTAAAGGCCACTCTTCCTGAAGACCTGGCCTGTTAAATACTAAGCAACAGCAGAGCCAAGCTCATGAGCTGAATGTTTTTGCTTAAACAATCAAGGCCAAAAGTGAGACCAGAGCCAGTCTACATCCCAACACTGGTGACACAGGGACTCTCCTGATCCTGTGCTGGCTTTGGGACTACGTTTATGTTGGGAGGAGAAAAGAGATCGCCAAGAATAGTCTTGGGTAGGTGGCAGACAGACATTCTATTATGCAGAAAACTAAGGGATCCATTCTGCATTCACGTACAGGAAGCCATATTTAAAACATGCCCCTGTATTCTTTTATGCAGATAAAAATTCAGTACTATCAAATGAATCCATAGAATAAATGCCTTTGCATTAAGGAGGAGTTGGAAGATAGGATTATATGAACCCTTTTTATACTGAAGGTACGGATGAGCAATCTGAATTAATATGGAAAAAAATAATGAAGCTAATAAACATGTTGCTACCACATAAAAAATGTCATGTACGGTAGCATAGCATGCTTACTCTGTCAGCACCAAAGGTCACCAAGTAAGCTTCTCTCCATGAGACCGACCACCAAAAGATTACAGATTTATCAATTAATGAGTAAGCTTTTCTAAGTGTCTCCTTTGCATCAAATACTATGCTAGGCATAGGGATACAGAAATAAAAGAAACTGTTCCTGCCTGCAAGAGGCTTACATTTTCCTGGGCTAATACAAATAAAGAATGCTTTCTCGTTGGGTGGGAGAAATCAGAAAAGCTCACTTTTTTTCTTTCTTTTAGAAAAGTCCTTTTGAAGAAAAAATATGAATGTTTTGAAAAACATGGCTTTAGTCTCTGTCATAAGTAGTTTTTGGCCTCTGAATTTCATATAGAGATGTTTTCCCTTGTGAGGGCAGGGAGTTTCAGTGACCTGCTTTTGTATTTGAAATTTATTAAAAATGAAGTGACAGCAGGCAGGAAGGGGTAATCAGTGCTAAAAGGAAATATAAAAAGTCCATAAGGGGTGGTGGACAATGGAGTTGGAGGAGCTGGGTCCTTTGTGATCTCGAGCAGGTCAGCTTCTCTGAGATTTAGCTTCCTGATCTATAAAATGACAGGATTTGGACTGCATGACCTCTAATGTCTCGTGTCTTTCTGGCTTTAAATCACATCTGATCCTGTAAGGCTGAGGAAACAGCACATTTCCTGGGTTCTTCTGCTCCATCTTCATACCATCTGCAAGAAGAATGGGTATGTAGAAGAGTCAGAGACATCAGGTGAAGGTCAGAGTCAGGAATCAAGCCTAATAATTATGACACTGTATTTCTGATTGAGAAGTGGTGAGCATCTATGGTTATTAAGCATTTAAAGCTGCTAGGTGACTGGGCCTGGGGTCGGGAAGATTTGTCTTTATACTGAATCTAAATCTGACCTCAGATACTTACTAATTGTATGATCCTGGCAAGTCACTTCACCCTGTTTGCCTCAGTTTCCTCATCTGTAAAATGATCTGAAGAATGAAATGGCAAACCACTCCAGTATGTTTGCCAAGAAAACACCAAATGGGATCAAAAAGAGTTGGACAGGACTGAAGTGATTGAACAACAGTATCACTTTGAGCTAAATTCTCAGGGCAGATAAATGAGTAATCTGCTGTTGGGACTTTGTATTTGACATGGGATAGCCAAGCTGCTCTTAAGCTTGGAAATAGAGCTTTGGTCTTGAAGTTCCTGACTAGTTTATGTATTGAGCACATGTGCATATCTTTTCATGACTGATGAGTGATAAATACATCCAAAGTCCTTCAAGCTGTCCCCCCTTCCAAGATGACATCCAACTGTTAATGACTAGTCTTTGGATATGGCCATTCAATTATTTCTAAGGATTGATAGCTAGTAGCTGGATTCTAATCCAGACCAAGCTTCTCCATCTTAGCCATGAGGGACTCCATCAAATGTCTTGCTAAGACCTACACACTTCATACCTGGCTCATTCTCTTGATCTATAGCTTGAATAAATTGATTACATAAGGGCATGATGTTAGTCTGGCATGACAAGTTCTTGGAGCTCTGTTGCCTGTCACTAGAATATGCTAGGGTTTTCTTTTTCTTCCTTTTTATTTTTTCAAAATTACATCCTAGGATTAATGATATATTCTAGAATTTGCTCTGCTGACAGGAGCCAAGGGATTTGCTTCCAAATATGTATTTTGGAAGGGTAATGGTAAAGCTAATGATGTGGGACTTTCATCATGAGCAGTCAGTTCTTAGTGGGGCATTGTGGCAAGGTGGAAAAGTCCCTTGATTTAGATTCAGGAAGTGTAGCTTTGAGTCTCATCTCTACCACTTTGTTATTATGTGACCTAAGGCATTTTATTTATTAACCTCCCTAAATCTCACTTTCCTTATCTGTAAAATGGGGATAAAACACCCTCATTTTACGGGGTGGTTGTGGGGAGTAAATGAGAAAAAGTATGTGAAAAAAATGAGCTAGGTGGTACAGTAGATAGAGTATCAGGCCTCGAGTTAAGAAGTTCAAATCTGGTCTTGGACACTTACCAGCTGTATGACTCTGGGCAAATTACTTAACTCTGTTTGCCTCAGTTCCTCATCTGTAAAATGAACTGAAGAAGAAAATAGCAAACCATTACACTTTCTTTGCCAAGAAAACCCCAGATGGAATCAGAGAGTCATCCATAACTGAAACAACTAAACAACAATAGCAATATGAAAAGTGTATTTTAAATTGTAGGTAAGCTGTTATACTTAACATTCCAGTGCAAGAAAGATACCCAGATGATCAACAGATCACATCAATTAGTATGCAGAGTCTTCCATTTTTATTGGAAGGTTGAGCTTCTTGGTTCTATGATGTTGTATTTGAAATGTCTGGACCATAGAAAGATAAAAGGAAGCTCTGTTATGCTGTATGTTTGTTCTCTCTCTCTCTCTCTCTCCCAACTCCCCCCTCTCTTTCTCATTCTCTCTCTCTCTCTCTTTCTCATCTGTGTCTCTTTCTCTCCTTTCCCTTCCTTTCCCTTCCTTCCTTCCTTCCTTCCTTCCTTCCTTCCTTCCTTCCTTCCTTCCTTCCTTCCTTCCTTCCTTCCTTCTTTCCTTCCTTCCTTCTTTCCTTCCTTCCTTCTTTCCTTTCTTCCTTCCTTCTTTCCTTCCTTCCTTCCTTCCTTCCTTCCTTCCTTCCATCCATCCATCCATCCATCTTTTTCTTTCTTCCTCTCTCCTGCCCTTCCTCCCTCCCTGTTTGTGTCTCTGTCTCTCTCCTTCTTTCCTTCCTCCCCCCCCCATGTGTCTCTGTCTCTCTCCTTCCTTCCTTTCTCTCTCTCTCCTCCTTTTCTCTCTTTTCTTCCTTCCTTCCTCTTTTTCCTGCTTTTTTCTTCTCTGTCTCTCTGTCTGCCTCTCTTTGTTCTCTCTTTTATGAATGCAAGCATATTCACTTATCTTAGGTATTTCCATAATGTGAAACAAGTGAACCTTTGACTGGGGATAGTCAAGTCTTAGTCATTGTCTTTTCTGCTAGTTTTTCTCACTTCCACAAGTGGACTTTTCTTTCCTACTTTGTCATTTTCCCACCATTGTGGCTGAGCTACGGATTTTCCCCTTCCTTCACACGTTCTTTCCCTCTGTCTCCTAGAGTCAAGCTATGCGGATTGTCCGGACTGTGGGCCAAGCCTTTGAGGTGTGTCACAAGCTGAGTCTTCAGCACACACAGCAGAACGCAGATGGACAAGAGGATGGAGAGAGTGAAAAGCACAGTGACAACTCGGGGGATCCAGGTAGGCTGCCCTCTCCATGAATGCTGGTATGAAGTCAGTCTCCAACTAGGCATGGAATGGGCCATTCAATGATGTAGAAATTCACTTCTTGGGGTAGCTAGATGATATAGTTGATAGAAGATTTTCCCTGGAGTCAGGAGGACCTGAGTTCAAATTCGGTCTCAGACACTTAACACTTCCTAGCTGTGTGACCCTTGATAAATCACTTAATGCCAATTGCCTCACTAAATAAATAAAAAAAGGAAAGAATGTTTCAGGGTATAAATTATAAATTTCACTATATTGCCAAGAAAACCAAGCATAAAAGAAAGAAAGAAACACACTCTGTTCATAGTTGAACAACAATAATCCCTTCCAGAGAGTAATTCTTCTTTGAGAATATCCTTGCTATTCTGGCTTATGGTCCTACCATCCCATGGGTCTTTATAGCTATACAATCTGACCGTGGAGAAATCTCACTTCAACCATTTGAGTCTTTATCTACTCATCATGGAAATGTGAGGTTAGATGAGATTACCTCTAAGACCACATACATCTCTTTTTCAATCTTCTGATCTTAGCTCCTTTCTGAGGGGGAGCATGGCCAGCTGTCATTTAGTTGCTGCCTTGAGGCAGAGGATAGTGAATGACATTCATGATAACCTGGAGGTCAAGATGTTCTTCTTCCAACCTTATTTGTTCCTTACGATTTACTATGGTATAAAGTGACCTCAATGAGTTGTTGGACTTATCCCAACAATGTGTTTTCCCAGGCTGTAAAAAAAAAGTTTTATTTTTTTATTTGAAGATAAAATAAATACACATTTGGATGTGGAAATAAATAGCCAGAAAATACTTTGGAATTTACATTTTTCAAATTCAGGGTATTTCAGTTCATAAGCCTTTTTTAAAATTGATTTTAAGAAATTTAAAAACTGTAATTTCCAATTATGACTTCATTGTGCTGAGAGGAATAAATTTTACAATCTATTGTTTTAAATCGTGGCTGGATAGAAGTCTAAACCTAAAGTCAGGAAGGTGAGACCCCCCCAGATTCATCATCAGGCTCTTACTAGGTACATGATCTTGGGCAAGTCACTTAACTGCTTTCTGCCTCAGTTTCTTTAACTATAAAATGGAGATAACAATAACACTTACCTCTCAAGGTTATTGTGAGGATCAAATGAGAAAATATTTATAAAACTTTTAGTACAGTATCCGATACATAGTAGATATATAATGAATTCTTGTTCCTTCTTTCCTTTATTGGGGGGAAGGAAGGGGCTGTAGGGAAAGAGACTCCAAAATGTATTATTTAAGAGAAGGTTAGTGAGAATGGAGAAAAGTAATTGGTGAACACAAATTGCTAGTATCCTGGTCACAACCTGGTAAGTCCAAGGGAATGCTATAGATATAGTTTATTTAGGTTTTAAAACAGCCTTTACAAAATATCTATTTTTGTGGACAAAATAGAAAAATTTAAATTAGATGATCATAGATTTTATGTGACCACAGAATTGGTTGATAGCCAGGCCACAAGAATCATTGTTAATAGTATTGTGGAAGCTTAAAAGCTAATTTCTAGTGCTTGGCCCTGTTCTGTTTGATATACTGAATAGTGATTTTGAATAAAGAAACAGGTGATAAGCTCATAGATAAAATAAAGCAGGAAGGTATGGCTAACATAGGGAAAAGAAAAGGAATGAGCATCATATTGTATCTACCATATGCTGCACACACTGTGCTCTTATAAATATGATCTCATTTGAACCTCACAGTAACTCAAAAAGGAAGGTGCTACTCCATTTTACAGTTGGGGAAACTGAGGCAACAAACTGTCAAGCCACTAATCCAAGATCGCATAGCTAGTAAATGCCTGAGGCAGGATTTGAACTCAGGTCTTCTTCAACTACAGACTTGGTACTCTATCTAGTATACCCCCAGGAGCCTCATTCACCCTGGATAAGAAAGTCAGAATCCATAAAGGACACCAATTCTATTATCTGTTATGTCTTAATTGCTGGCATTCATATCAGTATGTACCCTGTCTAGTTACCAGAGTCAAAGGGGGCAGTTAGATACCCACCCTTCCATGATTATCTCCGAACTGACAAGTTTCCCCTTTTTGGAAATGCTCAACCGGAGGCTGAACATCTGGGAATATCCTCTTGGTGAGGTTTTTGTGGTGGGGATTGTTACTTGGGCAAAAGTCAGACTAATTGTCCTGAGAGAAACTGTTTAGTTCTATGATTCAGCTTTTCTGTGAAATGAATGTTAAGCATTGTGAATTGCAAACAAACAAACAAAAAATAAAATAGTCCCTCTAGTTAGGGAACTTATATATGAATAAGAGGAGCATTATCACTTAGGGGATCTTCTTGGCCAGGGAGGGCTACCTAGGATTTAAAATTTAAAGTGGCGCCATCATGAAATTGATAATTGATATACCCATCAGTGGCAGAATTGATTTAACTAAAATTCAGCACCTGGAAGGGGGAGGTAGGCTGGGAGTGGTGCATTGGATCCACACTCAGATCTTTCCAGATCTTATCCCTTATCCCTTATTTCCTATCCACTTTGCTACCTAGTAAGCTTTAGATCAAAGATAATATTTGGCGTTCATATGGGATTTTGTGGATATAAAATTATTTATGTATCATTTTATCTGAGCTTTATAACAACTTTGTGAAATAACAGTTATTATAAGTATTTTTACTCCCATTTTGCAGATGACAAAATTGAAACTCTAAGAATCTAACAATTTGATTTTGTGGAGGGGGGTTCTGAGACTAGGTATCTATAGGCTTAGTGGCAGTGCCCACTCTCAGGCTTGATCCCAGTACTGATTCTGATGGAAAAACCCATGTAGAGTTTCTGACCTGGACAAGTTTGCCCCTCTTTTGGCAATCCTGCAGCTACCTGTTCTGGGGGGCTCATAAAGTTGACACCAGGCTTGGTTTGGATACCCCTGCTGAACCTCAAGCCCGAGAGGAAGCAATTTTCCCAAAATCAAAAGTAATTGGCACAACACAGGTTCTCTTCCAGGATGTCACACTGCCTCTCAAAAATAATAGATGCACACAAAGCAAGCTGCTTTATTCAGTTAAGAATGAAAGCTGATTTGCTTCTTTCTAAACCTTAGGCATTGGGTTTCAGAACTTCATCCATGTGGAAGAAAATTGATAGTGACTCATTCTTATCCCTGATGTTCATGTATCTTTAAGGGTGATACCTTCTCCCTGCAGTGGCCTTGCTGGTAGAGAGCTAGAACTTGGCTCTTCTTGGTGCTTATTTCTACCAATCACCATTGTCAGCTCTGCAGGTTTTATTCCCAATCAAGGAAAAGTGCAAACTAGAAAGAAAAAAAACTAGGAAATTGTTTTCCCCAAAATGCCATCCCTCAATTTAAAAGGAATGGACCAGTTCCCAGAGGCTATGTGTTTGATCACTGGACTCCATTAATATTAACACAGAAGATCTGAAAAATTTGATTTAGTCTCCAAGGCTTCACATTGTTCCCAGTAGGTAGAATTGAATGAGTAAAGGAATGGAGTCTCTTGAGATCAATTAGGAGTGGAGAGGAGTAGACAGGATTGGAGAAAAGGGGGGAAGCTAATCTATTATTCTAGTCAAGGGAAGAAGTATTTATTAAGTTCTTAGTGTGAGCCAAGTATTGTGCTAAGTACCTGGGATAAAAAGAATGAACAAAAATAGTTCCTGCCCTCAAGGAGTTTACCATTTAATGAGAGAGCCAGCATGCAAACTAGTTCTATACAAAGAAGGTAGATATACATACATACATACATACATATACATACATATATATATAAAGAGATAGATAAATATAGAAATAGAGATAGATGTAGATAAATACAGAGAGATGGTAGATTTATAGATATAGATAGATATATAGAAATAGGTAGAGATAGAGAAAAGAAACAGAAATAGAGAGAGGTACAGATAGAGATAGATAGATATACATTACATATATATGTAAATGTATAAAGAAAGAGGTAGGTAAATGGAAATATAGAAATAGAGTTTTATCTCTATAGAGATAGATATAGAGACAGACAGAAATAGGTAGATATATAAATAAGAGAAATGGACAGAGATAGGTAACTATATAAATAAGAGAAATAGAGAATGAGAGACGGGGGGGGGGGGGGGGGGGGGAAGGTAGGATAAATAGATAGGTAAATATATAGATAAGAGAAACAGGTGAGAGAGAGAGAGAGAGAGAACACACATCAGTAGAAGAGGGAGAATAAAGAAAGTGTTTTCTGTCAAGACAACTGAATGCCAGGGATAATCTTTTCACCCAATAGATAAGTTTGAAACCATTTCCCCTTCACAAAAAAAAAGTGGAAATTAGAATAGAAGTGAATAGAGTTTAGCTAGGGAGCTACATTCATAGTGTGATATGCTGGAGACCAGAAAATATTACAAAATAAGGAAAGAGTTCTAGATTTGGAGTTAAAGGATCCAAATTCAAATCTTGATTTCTTTTATTATTCTACGTGCTCAATACCAGACTAGTTAATTAACCCCCAGGAACTACAGTCACTTCTTATGTAAAATGAGCTGTTTGCATATGATGACCTCCAAAGTTCTTTTAGTTCTCAGATACTATGACCCTAGGGAGGTTTCAGCTTTATCTGCACAAGAGACCTCTAGGAAGCACAGTAGGTAATAGCCTGGCTTTGAAGGCAGAAAGCTCTTAGTTCAAATCCTATCTCAGATACTCATTCATTTCTGGACAAGTCATTTTAACCCTACTCAGCCTCAGCCTCAGTTTCTTGGTCTATAAAAAGGGAATAATAATAGCATCTACCTTACAAGGTTGTTGTGAGCATTAGGTAAGATAACATGTAGAGCCTTTATCAATTTTAAAATTGTATGTAAATGCCAACTATAATCATCATTATATAATTATAGTCTCATTATTATTATTGCAAGATTAGAGTGGGATAGAATAGGATATAGGTCAGGACTGAGGAATACTGTTGGCTTTACCATGGTTTATCTCAAATAGTTAATAATCAACAAGCATTAAGTTTCTATCATGTGCCAGACACTGTGCTAAGCACATGTGGTACATGATACTGAAACCAAGCAAAGGAAATGAAAAATAAAGTTACCTGGAAAGTTCAGATCCTTCTATGAAGTGAGACTCTGGGAGGAGTTTATTGCTCTGCTCTCCATTCCTCCAAAGAGGGGAGGGACAACTGAGGATGCTGAGAAAGGGCTGAGTATCAAAAGCTGAGTCATACTGCATTAGAATGAAAATTTGGGTGATGAATTTCTCCAGGGGGAAACACTGTGTTCTTTCAGTACAAATCAAGTGGAGCCACTGATGGAAAATAAAGAGATATCAGAGGTTCTTGTGCAGATAAGAAGATTGAAGTTAATGCTTATTATCCTTTCAATAAGATAGAAAAGGATTTGAGGAAATAACAATGCTGAAGAAGAAGAATGAAACTGACTAACAAAATGACATCACCTTTATTTTTATTAACAAGTAAAAAAAGGAATACTAGGTTTTGCAGGAGTAAATGTTGAAAACTATCCTTGCATATATTCTGAAAACAAAAAGCTATTATTAAAAAAAATAAAAAAAAAAACCTAAGATCTTGGAAATTAATTCATGTTCTTAGATTGTCATGATGGAGATAGGGACCATTTTCTGTTAATCTATGTCTTGTAGGTCTTCATGGGCAATAAATTTCTAGACAGTATTTCATGAAGGGTGTGATGATGATGTTAGCTTAGAGAGACAGGGAGATAATCAATGCCTAACATCCACCTGTGAAAACATTTGCTTAGACCAGATAGGATTCACGACTCATTTCATAATGCCTAAATAGAAGCTGTTTATTTAAGATATAATGTCTATCTACAGGGAAGTCAAAACACTGGCCAGACAGTATTTCAGTGAAGTTAAGACTATTTGACTGAATAAAATGGGAGTGGAATAGGGTTGGGGTTAAGATGAAAAGGAATTATTAGAGCTGTTGCCTGAAAAGCCCACCATGGTAAAGGAACCAGGCAACAGTAACTGACCTTCTCCCATTTTGAAATGATTTTTTTAGAATATATTCTGTTGAGTAATAAAACTAAAAAGCAGGTGGCTTGATGGGAAGTACATTAAATATGAAAGAAGACAAAAGCCCTGAATTCTAGGCAAATAAAACACAGAGGGATGGTAGAAAGGGTGCTGAATTTTGAAGTCAAAAGACATGATCTGGGTTTGAATTCTTACTCTACCATCTACTTACTGCCTTTATTTAGTGTGTGGGGTTGGGGAGTGGAAGGGGGAATTTACCTCTCTGGGCCTGTTTCTTCATTTTGTAAAACAAGGAGTCTGAACCAAATTAACTTTGTGTTGCTTTCCAGCTCTAAATTGGGGTCCCAAGTCCCAAGTGTTCTTTCCATAATTTATCTAGCACATGTTTAAGCACCTGTATTGTGGTGAGTAGACACTGGGCAAGTTAAAAATCTCACATAATACATGGTCCCTGCTTTCAAGCTTTTTATAGTCTGATAATAATAAGGAGAAGGAGGAGGGAGAGGAGGAAGAGGAGTAGAAAGAAGGAGGAGGAGGAGGGGGAGAAGGAAGAAGAAGAAAGAGGAGGAGGAGAAAATGGCAAACCACTTCAGTATCTTTGCCAGGAAAGCTCCAATAGGGTCACAAAGACTCAGACATGCTGAAATGACTGTATGACAATAACAGCAGAATAATAATAGATAATATTTGGATAGTGCTTTAAGATTTGGAAATTGCTTTATAGGTATCTTGTTTACCTTCATGATATTGAGACATGAGTGTTATTATCTTCTTTTTGTGGATGAGAAAATTGAGGCAAATGGAAGGTATCTAACTTGCCCAGGGACACATAGTTAATGTCTGAGTCAGTATTTGAATTCAGGTCTTTCTGATTCCAAGAGCTGTATTCTTTCCACTACACCAGCACCTGTTCTTCCTCACTTCAAAGTCCAAGCAAATTGACTTCCTGCATGCTTCCTATATGCATGGCTCCATTT
Source organism: Sarcophilus harrisii (assembly GCF_902635505.1). NCBI lineage: Eukaryota > Metazoa > Chordata > Mammalia > Dasyuromorphia > Dasyuridae > Sarcophilus > Sarcophilus harrisii. The sequence goes on from NC_045429.1 coordinate 49,814,071, forward strand.
CCTTTTTACATACCTTTTATACAATGTCCTCCTTCTTTAGCTCTATCTCTTGCTGTTTCAACTCTTTTCAAGATTTAACCCAACTGCCACCTTCAGTCAGAGACTTTTCCTAATATTTCTTATTGTTAGAGCCGCCTCAAATACTTTGTATTTGATTTTTGTGTATATAACATGTGTGTGATACATACTTGTCTGTTTAAAATTTGAATCCTTAACAATACAAAGATACTTCTTGTATTATTAGTTTTTCTTCCTTTTTTTAATCTTTGTATCTATCCCAAGTGCCTAGCACTAAGGGGACTTTTTTAGGCCTGGCTTTGCCACTATGTGACAATTGTTGAGTGAGCCATTTACTCTTTTCGAAATTCTAAGATTATTGCTTAGAAGGTTACTCAGTGGTGGAGGCTAAGTCTTCTGATTACAAATCTAAAGCAATTGATGGAGTTATTTAGTGGCCAAGGTGTAATTACAGTTTCCCTTCCCCTCCAGGGAAGATGTTTTTGCCCTTCTGTCCCAAGTCCCTAACAGGGTTTGTTTGTTTGTTTGTTTGTTTGTTTTTTGTATATAATAAGTTCTTAATAAATGTTTATTGGATGAATAAAATTGAATTGACTTTAATTTTCTCATATAGAGCACCTTAAGATTCAGGGACCTTGTACAATTTTCTTAAAAACTAACAGGATCCACACTTGATTTTTTTTCCATTTAATGAAATGTTTCTTTTTTCTGAAAAAGGAAGGCTTCACTGTTGAGAACTGGTAGGTCTCTCTGCAGAAAAAGCTCATTTATTGTGAATAATTGCAAATCCTAAGGAGTCTTTCTCTATGCCTTCCTGGATTGTCTATTCTCCATTTCTGTCCTTCTATACTGCCTTTCTCCTCTATACTTCTCTCTCTGCCTTAACCTTTCTCCCCCTTTCTGTCCCCAGAATTGCTCCATGCACTTGGAGAATCTCCCAGTTTGTCTGTTTGGGCAGCATTTGCCCACATGTCCTTCCAGAGCTCAGGTCTAGGAGCAGTTCACCTTCCACCACACCAAGGCTTATGGCTCTTATAGGTTAATGGTTCTTCTCTGCCCCTCTCCTCGCCCCAGAAACATCATAAAAAGTTTAAGATACTAGCCTATTTCCCCAAGGAGCCCTGTTTGCTCTCCTCTAGTCCATATATGGTCCATGTACAAAGATTTCTAAATCACCTCTTTTCTACTGTCTTTAAAAAAAAATGAATTCCCCTCATAATGAAATCTGTTAATGTTTGGAATATGTATATATGGGGCATGGAGGAAGAGAATGGACTTTCATAGACCTCAAACTCTTTAGAAGAATATTTACTTTGAAAATATTTAAATTATTAATATTTAATCATCCAAGCTGTATAAATCTTTGAGTGCCACTGTTACCAGTGTCCACTCCCCAGCCTGTCTTCCCTTGCTTCAAAGGAGAACAGTTGAACAAAAGAAGATAATACTTAAACCAGGTCTGACAACAAATGCCCTCCTCCATTCCACAGAGAAGCGAGGTCGCTTCATAGTGGACAGAAACATCATTTGGGAGTCTATTCCGCATATCCTAGGCCTTCTTTTCCTTAGCCCACAAGTGATGTATTATTTATGGTAAGAACGTGCTGTTGAATATGTGCAGAGTCAATATTCTTTCCCATTGTCACTAGGAGATGCTCTCTGAGTTATATTTCCATGAATGTGATTGGTCTTGTTTCTCATTCAACCCTCTCCACATTTACCCTGTCCCTTTTTTTGATATCTTGATCAATCAAGAGAATACGAGAGGCAGTAGTAGAAATAGCAAGAGGGCTCAATCTGGACTCAGAAGTCCTGGGTTCATATCCCACTGGGATGTTCATTAGTTGTGTGTGACTTTGTAAAAGTTAGCCTCTCTCTAAAATGAGGGGGTTGGATAAAGTCCATTCCAACTCTAAATCTAGAGTTACAAAATCAAGTCAAAAAGCAGAGAGAATATTCTTGGCATTGGGAATCAGAAAGTCAGGGACCTGAGTGCAAATCCAGCTTCAGACACTTACTGAGTAACCCAGGATAAATCATTTTGACTCATAACAGTAGCACTTACCTCTCAGCATTGTTATAAGGATCAAATGAGATAATATTTGTAAAGTATTTTGCAAAACTAAAAGCATGATGCTTTTAGTAAAAAGCTGTTATTGCTTAAAAATTATATTTGAAAAAAATTCAAGATAATCTTGCATCTAAGACAATTGTTTCATTTCACAAATGAAAGAAACTAAGATCTAGAGAGAGTAAATGACTTGTTTCTAGGTAAAGTTACCCTCATCCTTAAGCAACAATGGAAGGCATTTTAGTTAGACTTACAACCAAACTACCTGAGATTTGGCTCCGGACTTATCACTACCTGGGTCTATTATTGGACCTGCCATGACCTCTAAGAATGAAAAGGAATCATAGAGGTCATCTGAAAGCAGTGAAAGGAGTTTTGCAAAGCCTAAGACACTGGGAGTTTATACTTCTCATATTAAGAAACTGACAGGCTATAGCCCAAAGGTAACCTAGATTCATGACAGTCATTAGAGAGCAGCCCCTAGCAATGCTTAGGAATTTTTCTCCCAACTTTGGCAGCTTCTTTTTTGACATGCATTATTGGAGATGTCAGGCAGACAGGAAGTTTGGGACAGAGTGGGTGGGACATGGGAAACAGCAAAGCAATAACACCATGATGGATGAGTCTTGATCTGCAGTTCTAGGCTAGGGCTATCTCTAGAAGTTATTGAGATATTTAACCAGCAGCAAGAATTTACTAAATATCTTGTGATGTCCAAGGCCCTGTGCTAGAGCTTTTGAAAGACAGAAACATGATTGACTTCAAAAGGAATTAATTGGGGGTGGTATGGGGAAAGAAGGGAGAGATTATAAATATGGGAACAAGAATGATCTGTTGAAAGGAAATGTATGATTGCGTACCTGAAAAGCAAGAAAGACAGTCTGATGTCATGAAAATGGTAAAGCATGAGCAGTTCTGGCTCATAGTCTGTATTCTGCCCCTGTCTTAAGTAAGCTACTTAACTTTTCTAGCGCCAAAGTTTTCTCATCAGTAAAATGTGCGTTTTCTCACCTGTAAAAAGTGTTTTAGATAAGATGATGATAATAGAGATCATACAACCTTATCACAACTGTAAGAATCACCACTGTGACCTAATGTTGTGACCTGTTATTTTTTTTTTTCTCTGAGATATTTTATTTTTTTTCCTCCTCCTGGCCCTTAACAAAGAGGTTCCACTAAGCAAACCAAAACCACAAATGGGCCAGGTGTGATAATGTATGACTTGTTTAATATCCATATCCCAAGTCCTCTGAAATTATTTATTATGAAATTTATTATTTATTATGAAATTAATTGTAAAATTAATCATTGCATTGAGCAGAGTTCTCACATCTTTCAAAATAATTTTCTTTTACGTTACTGTGTTCATAGTATAAATTGTTTTCCTGGTTCAGTTTACTCAGCTCTATAAAACTTTACATGTGTTTCCCTGAATAATTTATTTTTCTTTTTTTTTTTAATTTTTTAATAGCTTTTTATTTACAAGTTGTATGCGTGGGTAATTTTACAGCATTGACAAGTGCCAAACCTTTTGTTCCAATTTTTCCCCTCCTTCCTCCCCCCCCCCTCCCCCCCATGGCAGGATGACCAGTAGATGTTAAATAGATTAAAGAATAAATTAAATACAAAATAAGTATACATGACCAAATCGTTATTTTGCTGTACAAAAAGAATCAGACTCTGAAATATTGTACAATTAGCCTGTGAAGGAAATCCAAAATGCAAGCAGGCAAAAAATATAGGGAATGGGAATTCAATGTAATGGTTCTTAGTCATCTTCCAGAGTTCTTTCGCTGGGTGTAGCTGGTTCAATTCATTCCTGCTCCATTGGAACTGATTTGGTTCATCTCATTATTGAAGAGGGCCATGTCCATCAGAACTGATCATCATATAGTATTGTTGTTGAAGTATATAATGATCTCCTGGTCCTGCTCATTTCACTCAGCATCAGTTCATGTAAGTCTCTCCAGGCCTTTCTGAAATCGTCCTGTTGGTCATTTCTTACTGAACAATAATTGAATAATTTATTTTTCACATTTCTTATAGCAAAATCATTCTGTTCCATTTATACACTACAGTTTGTTCTGCCATTCCCTAGTGAGTGTGCACTGACTTTGTTTTTAATTCTTATAGAAGTATAAGAAGTAATTGCATAAATATTTTTCATATATCAATCAATATCCATATGTTAAAAAATTAATATATGACAATATGCTAAGTGCAAGGAATACAGAGAAAAAATCACCTCCTGCCCTCAATGAGCTTACATATGTTCTCTCTCGGTAGCTAACCTCTCTGAGATAGTTGCATAGTAGTTGTATTTTCGTATCAAAGATATGCCTAATTTGTTGAATTTTCTATATGACTCCAAATTATTTTCCAAGGTGGTTGGATCAGTTCACTGCTTTACCAAAGGTATATTAGCATGCCTAATCTATCCTCCCACAAAATGTACCTTTCCTTCCTATGAATCCTTTGAAATCTCATCTGAGAGGATCTTGAGAGGTTGTCAAACCATGCCTAGCTTTCTTATCTACAACTGCCTTCTTTAAAAGGAATTGCCTACTTCCTTTTCCAATCCCAAATAAAATTCTCATTATTTTCACACCAGAATACAGTTTATACTTGTCAATGACAATCTGATTCAGAATAAAATTTCTTCTTGTTGACTTCTCAACCTTTAAAGAATAATATCCTAAAAATACATTAAGAAATTATTAGCTTTCCTACCCCCCCCCCCCACTTTGGCAGAAAAAGATCTCCAAATGAAACCTGGATAATGTTTCCCAAATTCTTTGTCTGTATTCTCTTTCTGTCCACAAGGCATCATTTGATGACAATATTACCTTTATTTTTCTCTCTTCTCTGATCTTCATCCATAAATCTGTCTTTATTAAACTTCTTCATATAAGCATTTCTTCTTACATGTCACACTACCCCATTCTAGTTTTACTGAATCATTGTCATCCCTTAACTTTCTATTTTTCAGATTAGATAATTCCCATTTCTTCAACTTTGCTTTCTTTTTTTTAAATTTAATTTGTTTTATTTGAAAAAATAGAGTAAGAAAAGCAGAAAAGAAATACAAAACAAAATAAAGCAAAACAAAAGAGAATATTGACATGTGCCCAGCAGAATTTCAGGGAGGATCCAAAATATATAACAAAAAATTTCCAGATCAAGAAAGTATACACACACACACACACACACACACACACACACACTCACACACACACACACGTATGTGTGTGTATATGTATATATATACATTGGCAGAAGAATTTATATTCATGATTGTCCATTTTTTCTTTACTTTCTTGTAAATTGTTCTTTGGTTCTTTGTTGTGCATCTTATTTATTTTGTTCTTTTTCCCCCTATTCACCCTCTCCACCTCCAAGCAGTTAAGGAGAGAAATATTTATGTATGTGTGTGTGTATGTATGTATATATACATATATATGTACATAAAAACTTACATACTCACACCCCACATACACACACATACACACATCTTTTGTATCCCTGCTAACTCTTTAATTAAATTCTGCTCCCTAACTTGCCTTACTGTTATTTAACCCCTTCACCCAAGGATCCCTCACTTATCTTCTTTCCTCCCATTCACTTCCCTATCCACCCATCCCTCTCCCCTTATTTATAGATTTTACAGGATGCTATACCCTTCATGGTATATATGTAGTATTGCCTATTGAACCCATTCCTGATGTGAGTAGGTTTTCAGAACCATGAGCTCTCTTCCTCCCTTTAATGCCTCTGTGTCTATTCTTCCTCTGCACCTCATTTGTATTACATGGATTACTATTTTTACCTTAATTATGCCAATCTTTCTTTTGAGCTATCCTATTGTTGATATGGATCATAAACATACATATTTATAAAAACTATTTTCCAGGTTTAAACAGTTTGTCCATGTTAAATTCCTTAAAACTGGTCTTTCATATTGGCTCTTATATGTTAAATTTTCTGTTAAGTTAGGATTTGGTTGATAGAAAGTCCTGAAGATTTGCAAGTTTGTTGAATGTCCATTCGTTATTATTTAAAATTATAGATAATTTTGCTGGATATGATATTTTTGGCAGCAGGTCTAGCTCTTCTGATTGAGAGTAGATATGATTCCAAGATCTGTGGTCTTTTATTGTAGCTGTTGATAAATCTTGTAAAATTTTAATTGTAACTTCAACATATTTGAATTTTTTTTTCTTGTTTCTTGAAAAATTTGCTCTTTGATCTGGGGATTGTAAAATTTGGCAATAATATTTCTGTGGTTTTTTTTTTTTCCCATAAAGGATCTCTTTGAGGTGGTGATCAATGGATTTTTCTATTTTTACTTTCTCCTCATCTTCTATCATTTCAGGACAATTTTCTTGGATAATTTCCTGCATTACTGTGTTAAAGTTCAGAAATTGCTGGTAGTCCAATTCTTATATTTTCTCTTCTTGATCTGTTGTCCAGATCTGTTGTTTTTCTCATAAGATGTTTTGCGTTCTCTATTTTCTCATTCTTTATAATGTTTTGTTATTTCTTGGTCTCTCAATGAAGCTATCTTCATTGGCTTCCCTCTGCTCAATTCTAATTTTCAAAGAATTGTTTTCATCTTTGAAACTCTGTACCTTCTTTTCTAGTTGGTTAACTTTTTCATAATTTTCTTGTTTTTCTTGGGAGGTTTTTGTTTTTCTTTTTAGTTTTTCCTCAATGTCTCTCATTTGATTTTTAAATTCTTTTTTGAGATTTTTTATAAATTCTCTCTAGTTAGGGAGCCATTTCACATTACTCTTTGGGATAGAAGCTTTTTTTTTTTTTTTTTTAACTAAAGTGTCCTCCTCTGAAGATGAACCCTAGTCTTCTCTGTTTCCATAATATGTTTCAATGGTGGGATTCTTTCTTTGACAATTCATTTTTTTTTTTAAATGAGAGGTATTAGTTTAAGCATCTCTAATTGTGGGGTGGGGGAACAGTGCCTCAAGCTTCCCTTCAGCTCTCCCCTCTGATTAGGAACCCCAAACCAAGAGGTCTACACTTGTGCAAGTGCCCACAACCAGCAGTTTCCCTGCCCCACTGCTTCTGCACTCACTAGGTGCTGGTGCCTTTTCATCCAGGGTCCACTTCTCAGCAGCACAGCTTCATCTAGTATACCAGTCAGCCAAGGTTCCCTCAGTCTTCTGGGACTCAGATTCGTGTTCTGCCCCAAGTCTTCTTGGTTTTTCATCAGTCTATGTTTACCCTGAGGGGCAAATTTGTTCTATTTGTGAGGGAAATCGTGGAACTTAAAATTTGCCAATCTACTTTACTGTCTTCCCTAAATCCTCCCCAACTTTTTTTTTTTTTTCAAGAAGCTAGTTTCCATCCTGATTCATTTTTACTTGTATTATTTGGAGTTGCTCCTGTTTCTCTTCAAAACCAAAATTTCTTCAGCTGTAGCCCTAATGGCCTCAGATTTTCCTGGACTTGGCATCTCCATTGGGTAATACTCCGTTCATATACTCAATTTGTGCTAGCACATCTGATCTACACTTCTTGTTTTTGACTTCACTCAATTCAATTTAATAAATATATTTTTTTTGTACTGGGAACAAAAAAATGAATCTTTTCTTTGAACCCTAGGTGAGTCACATTGTATATCTCTCAGAATTAGTTGATAATTGGTTAGTTGGGATGCATTGTTTGTTTTCCTTTTTTATTTCTCAGTATAAGTGGTAGTAGCTCTTTGGTAGAGGGATAGATTTGGAAATTAAGGATAGAAAAACAAAGGATAATTCTTTTTTCATGTACCCCTTCTGTACAGAGAACATCCCCCCTTTTTAGAGCTGTATCTCTTTCAGCATGGGAAGTGGTTGCTGAAGCAGCTGCCCACTCCTTCTGGCTGACTCAACTGGCCACAGCTGTTGCCTCTTCCTATAAACTCCCTCCTAAGCCCCAAACAGATCCATCTTTAGAGTTGCCAGGAGCAGCCCAGAGAAAATCCAGATGCAATGTTTAAATACTTTGTAAATATCAGTCATGTTTCCCCTAATGGCTTTTGTGGGTTTGCAGCAGAAGAATTCACAGGACAATTTGTGCTGTGAAGCAGACACTTCAGAGTGGTGAAGTGCAATAAAAGGAAGAGGGAAAAAGTAGCTCATGATTGTGTTCAGGTCAGCTTTGTCAAGTTTGCGTCCTTAATTCCCAGGACATGGGAACTTAGGGTATATTGGCCTGGCCTGTTTTGTGTAAGAGAACCTGTGGGTACTTTCAGGCTCATACAGACACAGACTTACTGACTGACTGGTTGCTGCCATACCTGAAGAAAAACTTAGCTTGAGGTTTGATATTAAATACACTGGAGTATGATACATGGTACAAATGGATTGAGACCCTAGACAAATCACATAATGTCTGTGGGCCTCAATTTCCTTGTCTGTAAAATGAAGGGGCTGGATTTGATGATCTTTGAGTTAGTTTTCATTCTAGCTATAAGTCTGTGCTCCTCTGAAGCTAAGGGAGAAATACACTCAGATAGCAAAATTGGAACAGAAAAGTGTCTTATGTAGTGGCTTACACATAGATTCATAAAGTTGGAAGGGACTTCAGTGATCTCTAGTTCAGGTTCTTTATTTCCTATCAAGAAACTTAATTCCCATAAATGATATAAATAGTACTAAACAGGAATGTCTTTGTAATTGAAATATATGGTTCTTCTATGAGAAATAAGTGTGAACCACAACATAGCATTTCTACTCTTTCTATTTTTGTCTGCGTGCATTTTTTATTTCCTCCTCAGGTTATTTTTACCTTATGTCTAAGTCTGATTTTTCTTGTGCAGCAAAATAACTGTAAAGACATGTATACATATATTGTATTTAACATACTTTAACATAGTTAACATGTATTGTTTACCTGCCATCTGGGGAGGGGGTGAGGAAAGGAGGGGAAAAGTTGGAACAGAAGGTTTTGCAAGGATCAATGCTGAAAAATTACCCATGCATATATCTTGTAAATAAAAAGCTATAATAATTTTAAAAAAAGATCAAGAATAAAGGACAAAACACAACATTTAAAAAAAAAGAAATATACGGTTCTTTCTTTCAATACTACCTGACTTGGAACACGTGTTTTTAAAAGTATCTGGTGTTATACAGATGCAAGGTTCATAGTCAAAGATTTAGAACCAGAAAGGCATTTTTAGATCTCATCTAAATAAACCCTTTTTTTAAATAAAGATGAAGAACCTGAGGCTTTGAGATGTACACAGTCAGAAAGTGTCAGAATTGGAATTTGAATCCAGGCCTTCTTGAATCCAGTTCTTATATGCATTGTGCCAGTGGTGTCAAACTTCAGTAGTAATGGAGCCCAATGAGTATTATTATGTAAGGATCCCTGAGAGCTTCATATCGATTTTGTTTTTAAAATGTAACATTGCTTAGTTTTTATCATATTTCTTTTTTACTTATTTTGTTAAATATTTTCCAAATCCATTTTAATCTGGTTCAGACTTCACTAAAGAGTGTTGTGGGCTGCAAGCAGCCTGTGGACTATATGTTTGTTATCTCTGCACTATACCAATTCTCAAACTTGTTTGTTGCATTGACCGGGAATTGAGCCTGGCCTCTGCCATGACAGATGAGAATTCTACCCCTGAGCTGAGCCACCGGTGGGGAATGACAGCCTTGTTATGAGGAGATTTATCACTTCTGCTCTCTTGTCCCTGTAGCCCGCCAACTGACTGGAGCCGAGAAGGCCTCCGCAGCCACTGCAGAGGAGACTGACATCGATGCTGTGGACATCCCTCTCCCAGGAAGTGACATCCTGGATTTCAGCCGAGGGGTGACTGACCTTGATGCAGTGGGGAAGGAAGGAGACCCCCTTACTGACACCAAGGTAGATACTCACTCTTTCAGCATCCCAGAAAGAACCAAGAGCTTTTCCCTGCTCCCACCCCAGCCCTTAGTCATCCTCAGGTTTCTGGGACATCGCCACACCATTGAAACAAAACTCATCTCCCTACAACTCAACTGAGTAATGAAATGGCCAAAAGCTATTACATAATGTAGCTTCTAGAAAAGATTAAAGGGAGAGAATTAGAAAGTTGAAATGGAAGGACAGATGGAAACTGATTTTAACCAAAGGAGATGTCATCCTTTTATATTTGGGGCCCAAACTCAGTTGATTCTTGTATGAATTTCACTGGGATTTTCCCAGCTCTGAGAGGGTCATCTCAGTGCACTGCAATTATATGTCAGATTCAGCAGAGTTTTGCATTGAAGCAAACTCATCTTCTCAATCCCCTCTCCCATTTTCCATATGAGTTTCCATAATGGGGGCCATGGCTAATCTCTGTATCTTTTTACTATCATCTCTATGACTCTGTGGCCTGAAATGACTCAGCATTAAAGGGCTATGATCAGATGTGGAGAGATTGGATGATATGAGTCATCTATCTCCCACTGAGTTAGATTGATTGCCAAAGTGTCAAAATATAATTGTCCAACTGTGTTGTTTATTCGACAAGCTCTTCTTACCCAGTCCCTAATCAGTTACAGTCAGACAACTCACTGTTTCCTGTTTGGGGCCACTTTGAATATTTATCAGTGGAGAGAATAGCATCCATAGATCTCAGGGCACAACTTGGCTTCTTACCCATACATGTCAATATTTCACCAATTTAACATGTCTGATCTCATTGAAAAGAGTCCTGGCTCCAAAAGTCTTTGTTATACTTCCATGTCTTCTCAAGCTATCCTATTCTTGTTTAAGACCTCCCATCAGCCATTTACAGAGGAGGTTCCACTCAACATGCTAGTGAACTTGCTTTTGGTCTCCTAACATTACTTAAGGATAAAGTATAGGATCCATCTATTTTTTCCCTCACTCACTATGCTACTGGCCTACCTCCATTTCCAACCATATGTCTCTGATGCTGCTTCTTGCATGCAATTTATCACTGGTAATGTATGGAATGTATGGTAAGGTATCCCAAAAGTCTTAGTACTGTTATAAGCTATGAAAGTTTAAAATATGACTACTATACTTCACTATATTACCTTTGGGTAACCCAAAATATGGATTCCTTAGTTACTGTATTATTCCATTATTCACAGTCATATAGCCACAGCAAAAGATGACTATTGTGGAAAAGATGGGTTTTTGTAACTTGAGGGTCATTAAAATTGTTGCATAATTTTCCAAATGCAGGTAATCCACCCCTCTCTTTTTGTCCTTTTCAATCATGGACCCAAATTAGTGTTCATATACAATATCTATCTGAATATTTTCCACAGAGTTTCATTCTTGGGATGATCTGGCTTAATTGGGTCTTCTGCCAAATTTTCTACAACTTCAGTCCCTCTTTGGTTTGTGAGACGATAGAGCTTTTAATGGAAGCTAGATGGTACAGTGGCCAAAACATTGGGCTTGAATTGAAGACTCATCTCCATGAATTCAAATCCAGCCTCAGACACTTACTAGCTGTATGACCCTGGGCAAGTCACTTACCCTGTCTACTTTAGTTTCCTCATCTGTAAAATGAGCTGAAAAAGGAAATGGCAAACTACTCTGTAATGGGCTGAGGTTTGAGTTGATGCACTGAGGTCCCAAGCATGTGAGGCTAAATAGCAATTGGAGTATATCCTATTAATATACATGATTGGATAAAGAATGACCCCCACCCACTCTCTGTGCAAGTCCTGATGTGTTGTATAGGAAATGAGGATTTGGGTGGGTGGAGGCAGAGAGACAGGAAGAGAAGTTGGGGGAGATTGGCCTAGGTTCCATGCTAGCAGCTGCTGGTCGTGTGGCTTCTGGTCTAGCTAGCTTCTTGACTCAGCTACACACATTGCTATTGCCCATTCTCTTCCACCTCTGATCTTTCTTCACTGAGAATAAAGACTGGCGACTTTCCCCTGACCTGAATTCCTGACTCCAGCTGTTTTTAAAATATGCAGTCTTCACACTACTCCACTATGTTTACCAAGAAAATTCCCAATGGAATTACAAAGGGTTAGACACAATTGAACAACAACAGCATAGCTTCCAATAGTTCACCATCCTTAGATTATGAACTGAAGTTAGCCTTAGCCTTAGCCTTAGCTATCATATATGTGTGTTTGATAAGATTGAGTACTTTTTTTTATAAGGTCTTTCCTAAGCTCTTTTAGTGGGAAGGGTGTTGGATTTGGGGTCAGAAGACCTGGATTTAATTTCTGGTTCTATCACCTGTGTGATTTGGGGCATGTCATTTAACCTTTAAGCCTCAGGTTTCTCATTTGTAAAGTAAGGGAGCTAGACTAGAGAAACCCTCAAGGTCTCTTTTTGCAGCACATTTGAGATTCTAAGATGTCTATTCCTTTATCTGTTTCCTTTTTATTTTTTTTTTTCTAACAATAAATTGTTTACCTATGTCAGGTTTAAGATAGTTTTTAAAGTTATATGCCATATCTTCTAATCTTTATACATCTAATTTAGTGTTGATCTTGATCTATATTCTAATAAGTTTATAGTTTTATGAGACATAGACTTTTTTTTTTTTTGCCATCATCCCCTTTGGCCCCTTTGCCAGGGCCAGGATAATCCAGGATAATAATCCTTTGCCAGGATTATTATCACCAGGCAAATGTTGCTTTGATTTGGAGGGTCTTCTCATGAGTTTTGTAGAATTTTGTCATTCTCTGAAACAGAATACAAAAGCTGTAGCTTTCTTAATGGAAATCTTTGCACTTATTCTTATCACAAGGTAAAATAACTAGCTATCCCATGAAATGATGTTCCCTTATTACTTTTGGATGAACAATGAAACCTACTCTTTTATCTGCCTCACCAAGGACAACCTGAGCATCATCTTTCCTATTTCTTCTGGTTTGATTTATAATGGGAACTTTGATGAATGTGATTCAGTTTTTCCCATTATATAGTGAGCTCATATTAGTGCACCAAGGGCTAAGTTAATATTTACAGACATTCCAAAAGCTATTTGAATCTTATTACCTTCTGTTTCCTTTTCTGACACTCTGCTGCCATCACCATAGTAGCAAAAGTGAGGTCACATAGGACCAAGGGCTCTTTTGCATTTTTCTTTTTTTGCGAATTGCTGTGGCCAAAAAGTCTCCTTGGTCTTCCTATTGATACTCAACTTCTTTGCAAAGCAAGGCAATGAAAATTTATCGAGCATCATCTATATGCTAACTACTAACACATACAGAGAAAAAGACAGTCCCTACCTTCACAGGACTTACATCCTAATGGAAGAAGGTGTAACAAACTTCTTAATGTTTGTGTGGGTTTGGGAGATAACCAGGTCGGTACATGGAAGCAAAGTCCTGAGAAGTACAAGCAGACTTGGAAGGAGAAGAAAATATTGCTGGCCTGAGTCTGCCCTCAAAATGGAAGCTCCGGGAGATTAGCTTGTGTGTTCCTTGAGAGCAGGAACTGGCTCCATCCTAACTCTACTTGTAATCCCAGTGCTGAGCCCAGTGTCTAGCATGTAATGTTTGTTGATTAATTAACTCACTAATGGGAGAAGAGGACTTAAGAGATAGAAAATGCTGAAGGAAGTTCCAAGGTGAGAAAAAAGATGAAACAGACTTCATCTATTCCTATGAAATATACATTTGATCTGGGAGAACCCGCTAAAACTTGCCCTCCATTGGTATTGCCTTTTGTTTCCTAGTCACCCCAGACTATGAATGTCCACAAGATTCCACCTGACTATATTATGCTTTGGTTCTCTTCCAGGTCTCGCTCCACCACCAGGAGAACATTCTGACTGCCTCACCCAAGATGCTGCTGCCCTCCTCCTCACAGCTGCCCAGTATCGGGACCCCACTGTCAACCCACCACCAGATGCAGCTCCTCCAACAGCTCCTCCAGCAGCAGCAGCAACAGACCCAAGTGGCCGTGGCCCAGGTTCTCCTCAGCCTGCTCCCTACCTCACAGGCTCCACTCTCATGGGCTTGATTAGCCTTACTCAGGGGGTTCTGGGGATAGGTTCAACATTAAGGGACCTACAAAAGTTTGCTCATTCCATCTTTCATCGCTTGGGGGAGGGAGATAGTGGGGAGGGGGGTGGGTTGAAATAAGGAGAAACATTTTTTATTTGCCATCTACTCCCTGCTCTGAGCTGGGCTTGGCTGACTTGGCTTGATGTCAGATGGTTAGTTAATGTCACTTGAGCTAACCAGGAAAGAAGGAGCATGCAGCTCCTCCCTTCCTTGCCTATCATACCTGATTAATGTGTCTTATAAGGTGGGAAGAAGCAGATGAGGAGTCAGGAAAGGAAGGAATCTTGGGACCTGTCCCCACTCTTCTAAGAGATATACCTTAAGAGAAAAGTAAACACAGCTCTAACACACCATCAAATAATGCTCTTATCTCATGAAAAGATTTCCAGGCTCCTATTGATGACCCATATATTTTAAGAGTTATCTGATAGAACCAAAGTATCTGTGCTATCTTGTCCATTTTGATGGGATTTGCTCTCTAGGAAGCATCATCATATGATTTGTTTACATTTTTGACTCATGATAAAAGCAGGGGGAAAAAGGAGAATATTCAGTAACAAAATTCCCTCAGACTCTGAGTATGTCCACTGTTATATGTTTGGGAAGGGCAGGAAAGAAGGTAAATTATTTCTGTTTGGTGGTATCCTGAAGGCCTTGCTCAGAATCCAAATGAGCTATCAGAGCCTCAGTTATTACTAAAAGTGATCAGAGACATAATATAGACAGTTGCATCAATAACCATTAGAAGTGAAACTTAAAATTTAGTTCTTTTTTTAGAGTCATATCTTAAAATAAAAATCCATCTTAGAGTCAGAGGCAAGGAGAATAAAGAGAGCTGATGCCTAAGGAAAGGGAGAGGACAGAGTAGGCCATACTTGGCATTGATGGGGAGCTGCTACTAGAACTCTTTATGAATCAAAGAATATCTAAATTTAAAAATATTATTTAAAAGCGATTTTTCATTATAATTATTATCAGGTAGATGTCCTCATTCCTTCTTTCCTCCCAGCTGGGGAGAAGGGAATGAACTTTTGGAGGCTGTTGTTGAAGCCATTTGCAATTTTTGCTGTCATTAGGTATAGAATGGTACTTTGACAATAATACTGTCTGACCCAATTCCATGTATCCTGAATTTGGTGTTGAAATAATGAGGGACCATGATTATAACAGCACCAGTCACAGCATAGAGCTCGTTATGATTTAGGTTTCTCTTGGGTGCTATTCAGGTTCTTGAAAGTCCTTGTTATAACACAGTCCCACTTCTAGCATGGCCCCAATTGGCGCTGCTCACTCAAGTGATGCTACCAACTTTCCAGCGAGTTTGAGCTGGATGGTGCCCTGCTACGAGGACCTTGGGGACCATGTTTTGGGCAGGAAGGCTAGGTCTAATGGCAAGAAGATCCATACTAACGAAAGGAGAGGATTTGCAGGTATTCTCAGTAACAGAGAGAGAATTTCATTAATGAATTCCCGGTTTGGTAAAATAATTCTTCTATCAAATGGATAAATTAGTTGCCCTCCCCTAAGTGGAGTTTTAGCCTTTGGAGCCTTGTCTTCCCCCTGTGGTCTGTTCGACTGTTCCTGCTGCCATTTTAAAGTTTCAAATTTAAAGTGAATCCACTCTCCCCATGAGTGTTCTTTTTTCCTTTCAGCATATCAATTGCCAAGTAATTATTATTTATCTAAGAAAGGACTTGATGAATATTCATGGTGAATTATTATGGGACAAGTATTTGAATTTGAATTTACCACTAAATGCCAAAGAGAAATTATCTGCAGAATCTCAGCCAAAATGAGAGAAATATTCCCAGAATGCTCAACTAGCCCGACAGCATGACTTATAGCTTGTCGTGAGCACCAGTAGTCAGGTGTAGGTGGATGCTGCTGCTTCTTTTTTTTTCCCATTGCATCAATGACAGCCTCACAAGATCCTGGTTGGATTTAAACTTCTGTTTTAGTACCTGGCTCAGAAGGCGGCAGCAGACTTGATGTTTGATAGGCCCCTCCTTGAGCTAGCTCCAGATTTTTCCAGAGATCTCCCTTCCCAGCGTTGTATTGGCTTAGCTTGATTCTGAAATACCCTTTCAGATCAGCTTAAGTCTTAATGAGGTACTGTTTGTCTCTCTGGTAGACGACAGGAATGAACTCCTCCCAAAATATCAGGTGTCCTCTGCTCCTTTTTCAGGGCAGACAGCCCTTGGGAGGCTAAAATGCATTGGATTTATTTTTTGTTTTCTGTCTAAGAATGCCTTAGCAGTTTTTAGCCCATCAAGTTGATGTCAGCTCTGCAGACCCAGGGCTAAGCAGGCTTCCCCTTAAAGATCTCCTATCAGCCTCCTCCATTTCCAATAATAATAGCTAGCATTTACATGGTACTTTAAGGCATGCTAAGTGCTGAACTTGTATCTCATTTGCTTTCATTTCCTACTTGAAATAATTGAGTGAAAACTTTCTATTTGTTAGTGTTCATGTCTTGGCTAGTGGCCATCCAGGGAGAGGGAAAGAGAGAGGAGAGAGAAGTGGGAGAAAATTATTTAGTTATTAATTCAAGGCAGCTCAGAGCCAGTATGCTTAGGATATCTTCATGAGTGAAACCGATTTCAGTTTTCAGAGCAAGGCATTCATACTAAGTTAGTTTCTTAGGTTTACCTTTATCGCTGTCAGATTTCAAGGTTTTTGTTTCGTTTAGTAAAAGTATAACTTTCCCCAGAAACTAAAGGCTGAAACTCTGACCTCAACATTTCTAAATGGAGTTCTTTCTCCTTTTTATCATGGGAGGTCCATCACCCTCCCTTGTATCTCATACACAGACCATTCCTGTAGGATCTTGGGATTAGGACAAGATACGATAAAGATAAATCTTAAGAGCAGTGAGTCACACATACTGCCTTATATACCATAATGCCCAGATAGGTCCGTCTGGCTCTGGCCTAGGAGTGAGAGATGAACAGTATGGGGAGGGAGAAGAGAAGGGGAGTTAGAGGAGATTTTGGTCTCCCTGTCCCTGCTCCAGAATATAGACTTGAGAATTTTATTTGATCCAAAACCTCCCTATGTTGGCCTAGGGCCGTGTTTGTGGATTAAGGATGTATTCATCCACTTCTTATAGTCATTTTTGGGTTGGATCTCAATGTAAATAAAGAACACTTTCTCTAAATCCTTCTGCCCACTCTTGTGACCCAGCATGAGCATTCCTTGGCTGCCACAGCTTCCTGCTTCTAGTACAGTCAGAAGTTTTGGGGACAGGGATAAGAACATGGCAGGCCTTGGGCCAGAGCCACCACCAGCATGACCACAGATTGACCCCACACTACTTTGGCACTAGTCTGAACACCACAGACTATTGGCCCTGGTTAAGTAGGCCATGTTTGGTCCATAGATTGCCAGTTTCTGACTTAGAACATGAGAAAAAAGCCGCTGAAACTCAGTATTCCTTACTAAAACATTCTCCGGTCCTATTGCTTTTTCAGAAACAAGTATACATGTTATTAATGCTTTGTGACAGGCAGTGCCATTGCTAGATTGAAAGTAGCCCTGCTCAAAGCTGCATCCTTCCACTCTGCTCTTGCCAGGCCCTTTAGGTCCAGGGTGGGCAGCGGCTTTTCCCGGCAGCCTTATCCCCACTCCCACACCCTCATGGCCCCTGCCTTCTGCATGACCTAATGATAGTGCACCCCTCTGCTAGCAGCTGATGCCTTTGCTTGTACATCCGCGTGTATATTTGGGGGCGTGGGGTAGAGCGTGGTGAATTGCTCTGGTTCCCTCCACTGCCATTTCCATGTGCCTGTCACTCCCCAACACCAGCCTGGCTCGGCCCCCACTTCTGATGGAGGAGCTGGAGTCAAGGCAAGTAGGCTCAACAGTGAGTGGATTGTTTGTCTCTTGTTTCCTTTTGGGATGGGGGTTTCTTGGAGGGCAAAGGAAAGGGGGAGGGGTGACTTTGGGCATTATACTCTTATGGAGAGAAAACAACCCAAAGTACAAAAATTGCCATTCAACTCCTGACTCATTCAGAAACTTATTCTATTATTTTGGGTGAGTCATAAAATCCCAGAATTCTGTGAAATTTTATGAAATCTCTGGATATGAAGGAACCTCAGAGAGTATCTGGTCTAACCTGAGTAGAGACAGCATAAATAGATGGTGGATAGAGCACCTAACTTGGAGCCAGCAACACTTCTGGCACCTCCTTGCTGTGTGCCTCAATTTCCTTATCATCAGGAGACTGGAGTTGAAGGCCTTGAGATCTAAATCTACCATCTACAAATAGAAATTCTTTCTTTAACTTCCTTAACAAGTAGTGGTCATCCAGTCTTTGCTTCATGATCCCCATAGAAGGGGAACCTACTTTCTCCTAGGAAACAAATTTTATTTTTGGACAGCTTTAATTATTGGGAAGCTTTTTTCCTGTATCCAACCTATATTTGAGGAAAAAAGAAGAGTAAAAGGCAAGTTTTTTCCAAGCCATGCAGAAGGTTAGATGTTAATCTAGTAATAATTGTGAAGGTGGTTACTTTCCTGAGCATCCAAGTTTGGATCTGACCTGTTAGCCATACTCCTCCTTTACCCTCAAGGACTTAATCTCTGTGTGTCTCAATTCTCTCAATTATTTAAAAGAGAAAGAGGGGGAGCTTAGGTGATGCAGTGGATAGAGCACCAGCCCTGAAATCAGGAGGACCTGAGTTCAAACTGTTCTCAGGCAATACTTCCTAGCTGTGTGACCTTGGGCAAATCATTTAACCCCAATTGCCTCTAAAAATGAAAAAAAAATAAAAGAGAAAGCATGGTTAGGATTGGAGGGCCTATGAGGTCCTTTCTAGTTCCAGATGCATGATTCTCTGAATACCCTCATGAGATAAGGAAAAAAGGTGGTGGGATGATGTCCCCGTTTTACAGATGAGGAAACTGGAAGAAGCAAATTGCCAGAAATGATACAACAGATTATGGAAGAAACTGAATTAAACCAAAGCCTCTTGATTTCCCAGTTTAATGCTTGATTCCTAATCTTAAGCAAGCACATCCAAAGCATTGTTAGACTTTCTCAGTGTTTTAAGAAATCTAGATGATTCTGTGCCTCGGTTTCTTTCTCCCCTGTGGTTGTAATATCAGGCTGGAGCTCTGTGCCTGATTTTTACAGCTGCAAAAAGGGCTGAACTTCTTACCTCTGCATCTTTGGGCTGAGCTTTGACTTCTATCCTCATGAAATGTGAAAATGTGATATCTACTTATTGCCCTGTCATTCAAGTTGCCAATCATCCATGATGGCCCTGTTCCATGGAAGAAGAGAGAGAATCAGAGTGGTCTGCTGAATTAAGGGTCAGCCTTATGGTCCAGAAGACCTTAAATCAAGGTCTGACCCGGCACAAGCTCCCTAACTTATCAGTGCCTCCAGGCCCCTCTCTAAAATTATAAATTGTACAGACAAGTTCCAGACATACTTATCTGCCTTACTGGAGGGAGGTTTTAAATCAGGATTTTAAACTGATGAAATCATGTGTCCAAATTCTCTTTTTCCTCACAAAAAAGGAATGACACCATCTCATCCACATTGAGATTACAGTTTAATGGACGAAAGGCCAAGTACACAATTTAATCAACATTTATTAAGTACCTACTATGTTCGAGGCACTGTGCTAAGCCCTGTGGATATAAAAAGAGGCTAAAGTTTCTCACTTATCCATAAGGCATTTACAGACCGGAAAGTGCAATGGCGGGTTAGTTGTCCTTCATTCTTAAAGAGGACCGGAATGACATTCCCATTGTGGAGTCAAAATACAGTGTGTACAATTCTGGCTGATTAGAGCAATAGGAGTTTGGAAGGCTCGATCTTCCACAGGCATGGAGTCTAGTGGCCATAGCCCAGGCTGACACAAAGTAAGCACTTAATAAATGCTTCTTAACTGGCAGCAACAAGCAGACACAAATAATCCATATAAACATTTGATCTAACTGGAATAGCAAGGGCAAATGAAATAAGGGCAAAAGCAAAGTGCTATAAGAAGTTTGAAGAAGAAAGATAACTTTCACAGAAAAAAAAGTCAGAGGAAGGGAAGAAGAGATAATTTATTAATTGCCTACTCTTTGTCAGATCTTTTGCTAAGCATTTTACAAATATTTTATTTGCTCCTCACAATGAACCTGAGAGATGGTTGCTGTTGTTCCCCATTTTACAATTAAAGAAACTGAGACAGAGGTTAAGTGACTTATCATTCAGTTACATCTGATTCTTTGTGACCCCATTTAGGGTTTTCATGGCAAAAGATACTTTGCTTCTCCAATTCATTTTACAGA
Source organism: Sarcophilus harrisii (assembly GCF_902635505.1). Lineage (NCBI taxonomy): Eukaryota > Metazoa > Chordata > Mammalia > Dasyuromorphia > Dasyuridae > Sarcophilus > Sarcophilus harrisii. Next base: position 49,834,438 of record NC_045429.1, read on the forward strand.
TGAGAAAGTGACACAAATGGGGTGAAGTGATTTTTCCAGGGTCACACAATTAATCAGTGTCTTTGGTCACACAGGCAGTAAGTGATTTGCTCAGGAATAAACAATAAGTATCTGAGGCTGGATTGAAACTCATGTTTTTCTGATTCAGGTTCAAGGCTCTATCTACTGTATCACCTAGTTGCCTCTCTAAGGGAGACATTAAAAAATCCTCTGATCCTGAGAAGTTAAATTCATACAGCCAAGACTTTGTGTTTCTGTAACTTTCATCCTTTTCTTCCAAATTCCTATCTAACTGGGCTTGTGTGAAGACAGAAAAGTTGTATATCACCTCCATGGTTCTGACATGGCTGGACCATGGTAATACCCAGAATTAAAACTGAGCCTATGGAGGGAAAAAAGGGCATTGGAGCCGCAACTCAGCTTCCTTCCCTTGGGGCAATCTTCCTGTGAAGGAAGTAATCATAAGACTGAGAATTGTCCGGTCCCCAGAGGTGATCTGGTCCAGCCCTTCACTTTATAGAGGAGCAAACTGAGATCTGGTTTTGGTAAGGAATCCAAATAAATCCATTGCTCTTTCCAATGTCCCAAACTCTCTCTCCTGTTCCCCAGGATGAATAGATCTCCTGACCTTCTTTTTCCTTCCCCATCCCTACTCAATCCTTTTTAAGATTTCATAGAACTATGCTTCAATTTGCTGGAAACGCAAAGGCAGGAGGCCAAAGGACCGGTGTTTTTTGCCATAGTTCATCCCACCCCTCACCATCTTTTCCCCTGCACTGATAAGGTTACAGTGGATCCTTAAAGGGGAAGCAGGTGTCTTGGCCGATATCAATGCAGTTTATTAGAAATGCCAGGAGGAAGGGACAGACGGTGAGGGCAGCATTGTATTCCTGCCACTGCCTTTCCACTGAGGGATGGGATGGGCCAGGCTCTTTGGAGCTGGAAAGTGGAAACTGAATCCCATTAGTGATTTTCATCAGGAGAGGTGAGAGCAAGATCAGGGCTCTAAATCCGAGCAGGAAAAGAAGCAGTCATAGACTGGGGCAGTCAGCTTCTCTGACAGCTCATAGTGGGTATTTGGAGGAAAGCCAAGCCATAGGATGGATGATGGACCATGAAGGCAAGCATGGAAATAACCTAGACACCATTTGGCCAGCCCTGTGATTTCTTCAGAAACTTAGTATGCAGACTGATAGCAGATAGGCAATCTATCTTTAATCTGGGGCAGCCGGTGAGGTGGTGAGACTCTTGGGTCTGGTCAGGAAGACTCATTTTCTTGAATTCAAATTCAGCCTCAGACTTACTGTGTAATCCTGGGCAAGTCACTTTAACCCTGTTTACCTTAGTTTCCTCATCTATAAAATGAGTAGGAAAAGAAAATACTACTAAAAGAAAATACAAACTACTCTAGTATCTTTGCCAAGAAAAACTCCAAAACAGGGTCATGAGGAGTTAGGCACAAGGGAAACAATGAAATGACTGAATACCAATGAATCTCTTAAATGAGTCTTAGATCTGCCTGGAGCATTGAGAGATTAAGTGACTTCTCCAGAATCACACAGTTGCTGTCAGCTAACAAGCATTTATTAAGTGCTTACTCTGTGTCAGCCTGAGATTTGGCTACAGGACTCCAGACTCTTGTCTTCCCTCCCATAAAGGCCAGCTGGCACCAACCCCCTTGGCTAGGGGTCTCATGATTTGGTCAGTGGGTCCCAACTATTAGTAATTGATAGAATCCTGGATTTGAAATAAGGAAGATCTGGGTTTGAATCCCTTCACAGGTACTTACTAGTACTGTATAATCCTGGGCAAGTGATTTAACCTATCAGGGCTTCAATTTCTACATCTATAAAATAAGACATCTCTAAGTTCCCTCTCAGGTTCCAAATCAATGACTCTATCTAAATATAACACTACACCAACCTTTGTGAAACACCGTGTATGGTTTAAGTCATTCCAGAGGAGTTCTGGGCATCTACTTATTGAACTATTGTGTTTCTCTGGGAAGCTGTTATTCCTCTTGTTTCCACCTTATTTTTTTCTTATTCTCCAACAAGTTGCCTTTTCTCTTGGTACTCCATTCTCCATTGCTTTTCCTCCACAAGGACAGCCATTCCCTCTATTCAAACTGACTTTTGGACTGCTTTTCTTACATTGACTCTATGTCTTCATCCACACCACTTCTACCTCTGTCTACACAAGCTTTCTCCCTTTCCCCTCAATTTTCAGAGGCATGAAGGGGACTCACTCATCTCCTTCAGGATCCTCTTGAGATCCTTCCTGCTCTTCCCTGATGGGGAGCAAAAATCTCTCCCCTTCACAGCATAAGACCTGCCATATTTGTTAGCCTCACCTAGCCAGTCACACACCCACAAAACACCCATACACCATATGCGGGCCCCACCCTCATTCTGTCAGACTTCTTGCCACAAGCTGAGTGCCCTGTAAATGAACCTCTCTAGCTGGGAAAGTACCCAGCTGAAGGTGCTCCTTCTACAACATCCTGGGCAAAGAAAGGGTCACCTGGGTTCAGCTGAAAGATGCTCACACCCATGGGAGGGGAATCACACACTGCCCCTCCCTCTAAGCAACCCACTCTATCTTTGGGTGCTTCTAATTGTCAGGAACTTCCCCCAAATCTACCTCATATTGAAACTCAAGTCAGTTCTACCCTCTAGGCTCAACCAGAATAAATCTAATCCCCATTTCACAAGACTGATAGTTTTCTTGCTCCCTCATTCCCTGCCATTCCTCTTCAGGCTAAACATTGAGAATGTCCCTTTGATGTCTTTTATTATGACATAGGTCCTAGTCCCTGAGATTCTTTGAACTTTATCAGCCCCAGTGTAATGGGAAGAACCCTTTGCCTATAAATCAAGACATAAATGTTTAATTCTCTGGTGTGTAAGACAGCAGGGTTAAGCACTGTCACTGTCCTTGGTCCCTACCCTAAGGGAGCTTTCTATCTGTTGGAGAGGCGGATCTAACTTTCACTATAAAACAGCTATCTAAGCAGTATTTGGGAGAAATAGAAAATAAACCCAAGGGAGATGAAAGGAGAATGATTGCTGCATCCTAAGGTAGTTGGGGAGGGTTTCTTCCTCCTCCATCATCTTAGACCTTGACTATGAGGTGTAGAGTAGTATGAGATGCCATATAACTCCAGACATTTATAGGAATAGGAATATTCCCATATTCCTGGGAAGGGTGATTCTAAGACCAATTGCCCTTGGTTTGGGAAGACTTTTCAAATTTAATCAACCAGCAGGCACTCTACTAGGTTCTGGGGCTACCAAGATAAGACATGAAACAGTCCTGGCCTCCTAGAAGCTTACAATTTAATATGGAGAGCAGCCACTTTCTTGGGGAGGAATCCTTGGGCCTGGAATACTGCCTACTGACTGACTAACCAGCTCTCCCCACTCTCTCTCTGCCCTCCCTCTCTGTGCCTACCGTAGGTTCATTTACTGAAGGATCAGTTGGCTGCAGAGGCCGCGGCTCGACTGGAGGCCCAGGCTCGAGTCCACCAGCTCCTGCTGCAGAACAAAGACATGCTTCAGCATATCTCCCTGCTGGTCAAACAGGTGCAGGAGCTTGAGCTCAAACTGTCGGGACACGATGCCAGTAAGTGACCCTTCTGCCATCCCTCTGTCCACTCTCTGCCTCTACTCCCTAGCCTAGGGTAGGAAGAAAAGTCAAGAATTATGTTATCAGAGGCACTAAGAACCAAATGTCCTCACTCCCTGAAGCCCCTTTCAGAGGGAAGGAAAGGAAGGAAGGGGCCCCATGTCTGGCCCTGCTTTCCAAATGAATAATAAAAAGCCTCATGGACACCACCACCACCACCACCCCCTCCTCCCGATGCCTCGTGGGTTCTGGGAAATGTGGGAGAAATGGAAGATGAGCTAACAGCCCCTGGATGGCTTGCTTATATCACAAGAAGAGTCTTAGGATGGGTTAAAGGCCATGGGGAGGCAAAGCAATAGAGTCCTGGGCTTACAGTCAGGAGCCATGGCCCCAAATTTCTTACCCTATTTTTATTATTGCCAGTCATTTCAGTCAGTCATGTCTGACTCTGTGTCCCACTGGGGATTTTCCTTCACAAAGATATTGGAGTGTTTCATCAAAAGAAATTGGAGTGATTTGCTGTTTCCTTCTCTGGCTCATTTTACAAATGAGGATTTGGGGCAGATTGAGGAAATTAAGTTACTTGTCCACAGTCACACAGTTAGTAAGTATCTGAGATCAGATTTGAACGCATGAAGTTTTCCTGATTTCAAGCCCAGTGCTTTATCCACTGTACTTCCTAGCTTTCCCAATATCAGTATTACTGATATTGGTATTTCTTCACCTACTTCACAAGTTAATTATGAAAAGAAACTTTGAATTCACTTGTATTTTCTCTCTCTTCATTCTTACAAACCCTGTGAGGGGAGGGAGAGGGGGCCCATCAGCTAAAGATGAGTAAACTGAGTTTGAGAGAAGTCAAGCCATATAGCCAGTATTGTACAGTGCAAAACAGGGGTTAGAGTCCAGATGTTTTATTAGTTAAAAATATGACTTAAGAATTAGCAAGACTTCAAATCCTGCTTGAAACACTTCTAGCTGTATGGCCTTAGGTAGGTCATTTACAAATCTTTTTACCTTCAGTTTCCTCATCTGTAAAAATGGGAATAATACCAGTAACAACTTCATGCAGTTGCACACAATCAAATGAATAATAAATATGAAACCTTTGCAAGTCTTAAAATGCAATATGAATGCATGGCCATTACTAATTATAGTAATCGCTACCATTTTGCCTCCCAGAGGCAGCTAGATGGCCCAATAGCTAGAGGGCTGGATGGCGTCAAGAAGATCTGAGTTCAAAACCAGTCTCAAATGTGTGACTCTGAGCAAGTTACTTAATTTCAGTCTGCTTCAGTTTCCTCTCCTGAAAAAATGGGAATAATAATAGCACCTATCTTCCTGAGTTGTTGAGAGGATCAAATGAGATACTATCTATTAAGCACTTTGCAAAATACCTGCTATGTATAAGGCTTTTAATAAATGCTTGTTTTTGCTCTCCAACTTTCACTCTTCCTAGTTGTTCATGGGAGATTGAACATATGAGGGACTTGTCTCTACTTCCTCCATTAGGGTTTCATCTCCTCAGCCTTGCCTAGATGTGGGCTGGATTAAATTCCTTTAGATCTGCTTGTGTGATGTAGAATAGTGATCCAGAATCACTTTTCTAGGTCAACTAAATTTACTTGGTGGAGACAACCTATTTTTAATCAGTGTATACCCATGAGTTTGTACTGGGCATTAATGTCTATAATGTAGGTTTTTGAACCCACTGGTTTTTCTCACCAGAAATCTCATTTCAAGGCATTACATCATGCCCTCCAATCAAAAGGGTCAGGGAGAGAGAGAAAGAAGCTGGGAAAGTGCCCTACATAGCACCGTGGGGCTGTTGGTATCCCACTATTCATTGCCAAGTGCCCCTGGTATGCTTGAAGGTATAGAGGACCTTTTCCATTGATTCTCAATTTCAAATTTAAAAGAGATGGACTACCTTGGTCACTGGCTCACATAAAGCCCAGAAATTAGCTCATCAAAGGCCTGATGAAACACGGGTTAGATTGAGTGACTCTCAAACAATTTTCCAAATTCTGTTTCCCATCTCCTGTGATGGATTTCCCTATCCCCCCGAACTTACTGACTTTCTAACCTGTGTTTGTTCTCAGCAGAGAGATTTGGGTTGACTGATGAGCCATGTAATTTTGAGGGACTGATGTCTCCTAGGCCTTCCTGGTGTTGGGAGGATAAGGGGACAGCAGAAACTCACATGGCTTCCGTCTCTGAGACAGTATTCTCAATCCATCCTTGACAGATGGAATTCTGATTCCACTGGAGTAGAGCATGCCCAGTAGAAACTTCTCTCCATTGATGGAGAGCTGGGCAATACTAGTAGTCTAAGGGAATTAGTTGGAAAGAGCTCTGCGAGTCTGTCATTCTCTCCTGGTCAGTAACAGGACCTGAGCTCAGACCATTCTGATTCCAAGACTGTCTCTATCCATCATGTCCTAAAGAACTGGTAGATTTCTACTGAAAACTTCTTACTATCCATATTCTTCAGATCTTTATGCTTTAAAAAACTCCGACTGTTTCTTTTCTTTCTCCTTCTCTGTGTTGGGATTCTCTCACTCCTAGATCCCTCTTTTTCTCTGGCTGCCTAGATTGCCCTTCTGGAGAGTCTGTTGGCTTTGGCACTATGAGTAAAGGTAGAAAAGTGGTCAAAAGTAGAGAATTTAGCACTTTAAAATACCAGTATAATTTGGATTAGGAAGCACTATTCTCATAGACCTGGTCTATGGATCCTAAGATCCTTCTGGAGCTGGAAGGGACTTTAGGGATTGCAGAATCCAACTTCCATTTCTTTATCATTGTGGAAACTGAGGCTCAGAGAGGAAAGACATGACTGACCCGAGATTGCACAATGTCAGAGGCTAGGTCTTCAGTTCTGGAGCGTGTGCTCTATTGGTTGCGACACTCTGCCAGGAGGGTTGTTTGTCCAGGTGATCTTTTTTAGGGCTTACAAAAGCCTCAGCCCTGTAAGGCCAGAGGAACGTTCTCATATTTTATATAACCACCAATCTCCTCTTCTTTTTCTCTCCTCCGCCAGTGGGTTCTCAGGACAGTTTGTTGGAAATCACCTTTCGCTCTGGCGTCCTCCCCGTGCTCTGCGACCCCACGACTCCCAAGCCCGAGGACCTCCACCTGCCCCCGCTAGGCCCCAGCTCGGCCGACTTCGCCCACTCGGTGGGCAGCCCCTTAGGTAGGCGCGACTGTTTGGTGAAGCTGGAGTGCTTCCGTTTCCTGCCGCCCGGGGACACCCCATCAGGGGGAGAGCCCCTCCTGGGCAGCTTGGAGCTCATCAAGTTCCGGGAGTCTGGCATCGCCTCGGAATATGAATCTAACACGGATGAGAGTGAGGAACGTGACTCGTGGTCTCAGGAGGAGCCTCCCCGCCTGCTGAATGTCCTGCAGAGGCAGGAGCTGGGCGATAGCCTGGATGATGAGATTGCAGTGTAAGGGGCCTGTGGGAGGCGGTGGCCAGGCTTCTGGGGGTGAAGGGAGTCAGACAATGCAGGGAGAGTTGTCTCCGTGGCCTGGGGTACATCCCCAGCCTGGGCTAAATCTTCACCCAGTGGGGCCTGGAGAAACTTGAGGTTTCCCAAAAGGGTTTTAATTTTGGAGAGTAGGAAAGAAAAGAAGAGGGTATAATTCCCAGTATCAAATTATTACTTCATTGTCCTGTTGATGTGAAAAATGGACCTGGTTTTCCGGGTCTTATTCCATTCCTTTAGAGGTTTGCCATCTCCAGAATTGCTAAGGCTGTATAGGAAGAACTTCTGCATCATAAAAAATGTGACCAACAATTCCCCGAGGTCACAACGACCCCCTTCTTCTCTTGTTGGGGATGAAGTATCTTTTTAAGATATCTCTCCCAGGTCAGGCCTGTCACTCAATGTCTAACTTTGTCTTTTATTGAAAGTAGAACCGCTGCTAAGAGTTGAGGGTTCTGGTAAGAGAGAAAGGAAATTGTATTCCCCAGTGCAAACGTGGAAGTGACACATTCCCTACAGGATCAGCTGTCTTGGTTTTTGTAGTTGTCCTTTGAATCCCGCAGGAAGGTGAAGGAGTCATGAAAAAAAATTGAGATGGGTCCTTTCTTTGGGTGTGGATTTTTTCCCTCCTCTCTGTGAAAGGCAATACCCATCAGAATTATAGCTGGAAAGGGGTCCTGCCAACAGAAGCTATGTCCTTCAGAATTTCAGCCCATCTTCCTTATCTCCTCCCACCCTCATGCAGGTTTGTGGGGGTTTTAAAGTTTGTTAAATGGATACCAGCTGGTAGCTGGGAAGAGCTTGGGCCAATGGAAATCTCAAATGGGCCCGCTCCCACTTTGAGTCAGGAATTGTTAGCCATATCACCATCTCGATGTGCGCATCCGTCTAGAGTAACTGAGGGATGGATTCGATACCTCACAAGAACTGTATATTGGAAAAGACTAGAGGAACAGCATTCAGAAAAAGCTCCTGTTATTCTCTCTGTGTAGTGAGGTGGTAGCTGGTAATTCTTAATGGGAATTTAGAAAAAGCCTGAAGGAAAACTGGGATTTATTAGATTCCATCAATTTTTCCTGAAGGAGCCTTTCTGTCCTACTCCTTGGACAGCAAAGTTATAGGCTTAGAGGTCAAGGATTGTTGAAGGGATTGGTCACAAGGCTGTTTAGGTTTCCTTTGTAAGTTAGGAAAAAGAAGTTTCTATCTATTTTTGTCCTCCATATAACTGTATTTTTAACACGCAGTTTGAAAGAAACCAAGTATTTGCTCATCAGAGAGCATTGTAAATAGAGGGAAGAGGTCTGACCATGTCAGTGGCCTGCTGTGGGCCAGCAGGCTAAAGGTGGCAGAATGGACACGTCTGTGCTATAAGAGAGGCTCGTGTTGGCAAGCCAGGCCACAGGCAAGCTATTATAGGGCCCAAGGTACCTGAAGGTGTACATGTGTGTAAATATGTAGATATGTGGATATGAACATATACACTATAGATATGTATATATAGAGAGAATATATCTATATAGATGGAACAAGAAAGTGCTCGATTGATATGGAGAAGGCAACTATAGATAGAAATAGGCTGGTAAAGGCAAAACTAAATGGAAAATAGAAAGAAAAAAGTGGGGAAGGAGGAAGAGGAATGAATCTAATGGAGGTGGTACAGGAAGCAGGCAGGCCTAGTTCTGAATGAAACACCAATCTCACTCCAGAGAGAGCTTTCTGACTCTGTCAAGATCTTTTCATTCCCCTGCTTCCTCTCTGATTTCCAAATGTTTGCTGATGATGCAGTTGAGAGGATTGCAAAGAACCATTGCCCCACTGATCTGAAAACTGGATTAGTATCGTTAGCTGAGGATTATTTGGGATTGGAGTTGGGTTCCAGCTAGCAGCTACACCCTTAAGACCCCAGTGGGAACACTTGTTTTATCTTAGAAAGGGTGACCTGATTATAAATTTCTTCCTTCTGATTCAAACCTTTTGCTTCAATGAGAGGAAGAATAAAAATGAGGAACTGAACTTGTTTCTAGAAGAAAAATAAACTTTAGATTCTTGCTTTTGGCCCAGGGAGGACTTCCATGTCTTTTTCTCAGTCAATTTTTGCCCTATTTCCTCCCATCCCCTGGGCTAGCCCCAGATATTCCTTATGGCACCTATTCAGATATTGATATCCTACACAGCATGAACTATACGAGTGCCTGCATGTTGAAGAATGGGTGGCCATCACTGTGTGTCCAAATGGGAGCGTCTTTGGATTCAGAGCTAGGGAGGGCACAGGCAGAATGCATCAAGATGGCCTCAGCTGCTCAACCCTCAGCTGGGGAAGACAGGGAAAGAATTGGAACATCTCACATACCTCCTATCCCAGTGGAGTCCCCCCAGTCCCTCTCCTTTCCTGCTCTTTGCTCTAACTTGTTCTTCCTGTTTTATTCTTTAGTTCTGTGACATCATGGAGGAGATACAGGCTGGGGTTGGTTGGGGAGGGGGCTGTGTATGGACAATACACCTGTATCAGTGATGATCAGAGGCTGTGAACTCCCAGACCCCTCAGAAGTGGGTGGCACTTACTGCACAGGGCCAGAGAAGGAAAGGCAGCCTCTGCTCACCTCAACTGTACATTGGAATTGTAAATGTGTAATTATATTCCTGCTAATCTCAGCACTGTCTGTAAAACTTCTCTCTGGCCTTACTATCTACTCATCTTGCTTTCTTGAGGGTTGAATTGGTGTTTCATTTATTCCCCTCCAAATCCTTTTCCCTTTTTTCCCTTTCCTACAACTGTTGTATCATTAACTCTATTGACTCAACTCTCTGGGAAATTATTCTGTCCTTGTAAGTGCACTTACTCCCTGGATGTTGTCACCGGTCTAGTGGCTTTTGCTAAATAAATCTTTCTTATTTCTAAAGTCTCTTTCTGTTGTTCTTTCTTATTTCTTACTCTTCTGCTTTACTTGCCTCCCTTCTTAACCTCCTTCCTACAAGTCAGGCAAATGTGGGATGAGTGACTCATTTCCTATAGTGATGATCAACAGAACCAATAGATTTGCCCCATGCCACAGGATCAGTCAGTGGCAGAGTCAGAATTTGAATTTGAATCCAGATCCTTTTGACTCTGGACTCAGTGCTGTTTCCACAGCATCACAATCACATTAGCATAGGACATTATATTTTCAAATTTCATAGTCCCAGTTGCTACTGTATACTTTAACTGCCTTCTGAGTCCATAAGCCCAATTTAGTAATGAAGCTAATGATAACATCTATTCCCATTTGTTTATAAACAGAGGAGGAAAGGCCTTGGAATTGGAGACTTCGTACCTCACCTTTGTTTGCTATTGTAGACTTTGTGTAAATCACATTTTAAAATTTGTTCAGTGGAAAGATTGGCTGAAATGACTGAAGATCTTTTCCTTCCTGCTCTAATCTATATTGTGTGTTTTGCCTTCAAGTATTAGGGGGTTGTTTGGGGGTTTTTGGTGAGGAAGAGAATGCAGTCCCTATTTTCCATTTAACTAATGGAAGCCTCTTTCAGTGTAGAACCTCCCTTAAATGTTGTTGATGCAGAGCTCCTTTATAACTACTGTCTTAGTGAGCTGCCTGGAGGCAAGTGATGATCTGGCAATGATCCCAGAGTTCCTTGGACCATATCCTTTGGGTACTACTGGGCTGGGATCATAGATTTTGAAGCCAGGGAGAAGAGAGGACACTTAGTTAAGTGACTTGCCCAAGATGTCACAAGCAGAAGAATTTGGGGCAGGATTTGAATTCGTGTCTTCTGACTTATAGACATATGTCTGAGACAACTGATGAGTAAGGTGACTTGCTCCTGGACTCAAGTAGCAGACATGTTTAAGAGGCAGGGACATCAACCTGAGTCTTCTTGACTTCAAGGACAACCAATGCACCATACTGCTATCTTTTTCAGGCTAATAGTTGCTCTTTTACAATTCAAATTTTGAAGAGCTGAGATGTGGGCAATGATTCTCTTTGGGAAGTATGTGTACCAGCTGTATAGTTCAGTCTTCTAAACACTGTAGTCATACTTGACAAAGATCAAACCAGTGAATGACACTACAAAAACTCTTAATCTCATGTTGTTCATCACCATCACTGACAGAGGGAGAGGGGAGGGAGAGAGGGAGAGGGGAGGGAAAAAAGGGAAGAAAAGGAAAGGAGGAAGGAAGAAAAAGAAAAGGAAGAGAAAAGAAGGAAGGAAAGAGAAAAAGAACGGAAAAGAAAAGAAAAAAGGATGAAGAAAAGAAAGGAAGAGAAAGAAAGAAAAAGAAAGGAAGGAAAAGAAGAGAGAAAAGGAAAGGAGGAAAGAAGGAAGAAAGAGAAAAAAAAGGAAGAAAAGACAGAAAAAAGCAAGGAAGAAGTAAGGAAAGAAGAAAGAAACGAAGAAAGGAAGAAAGGGAGGGAAGAAAGGAAAGAAGAAAAAATCAAGGAAAATAAAAGAGAAGATGAAGAGAAAAAAAGAAAAGAACGGAGGAAAGAAAGGAAGGAAGGAAAAGATTGCTCTTTTGAAAGAAAATTCAGGAAGATGTCTATAATTACCACGATGTTTAAAATACACATACACACACATACACACACACACACACACACACACACACACACAGAGACAACTTTGTTCTTTGCTTCTGCTATCTACCTTGGGATTATGATGTGTTTTCCTAGAATAGAAACCTGCTTAATTTCCAAAGAGACTTCTTAGGTATCATCTTAGAAGTGTGGGAAAGACCTCGGGTTTGTCTTAGAATATTTCAGATCATTCTAGGAATTCTACAACTCAATGCATTGGCTCGGGATTAGATCCTTACTATACACTGATTTCACCCTTGTGAAATCAGAAAGCTCCAGACATTGAGTCAATTCTAAATGTGCAGACAGATTGAGCAAATGATTATCCCTTAATTCAGAAGATGTTTCCCCCTTATCAAAGAGACCCTAAAACAAATAAAAGATGGAGAAAAAAATCCCAACCAAGTCAGAGTAACTTTCTTGCTTAAAAGTGCCCTAGTCTAGGTTGGGGAGAAGCGGGTATTTACTGTTTCAATGAAAAGTTACTGATTTTCTTGTAGGATGCAGAAAATAGGTCAGCGGAGTAGGAGACTTGGTGTCTACTTCGCTTCTGAAGGCAGAATGGTAGGGAGGGCCTTATTAACTGCTTGGATTTCTGCCTCAAAAGAGGTGGCCAAGGAGGACACCCTATGGAATCTATTTTTTACATGCTGCTTGCTGCCAAAAAGCCCTATGAGGTGGCTTACCAACATCATCTTATTAAATGAGGCAGAGACCCCCCCAAAAAAAAAAATCATCTTAAAGGAAGAGAACAGACTTTTGATCCAAATCTTTTAACTTGTCTAGGAAATCAGTCTTTGTGCCTATAAAATGGGTTTTAATTAGATGAATTCTAAGGTCTCTTCCAGTTCTAAATCCCCATATAGCTAAAGGTTAGACTGAATGACCTCTGAAATCCCTCTGACTTTATGTGATTCTGTATATGATTCAGTGATACTGAAGAGAACTCGTACAAGTGATATTCTCCCCATTTCCTGGATGAGAAAATTGGGACTTCTTCAAACTTAGCTTTCTAAAGGGTAAGTGACTAAGTACTGCATCAGTTTAATATTGGACTAAGTAAGGTTACATGACTAACAAGGGTTAAAGAATAGAAGCGGCATTATGAGTAATTATTTTGATTTTAGAGTATGTATAAAAATGATTTAATGATTTTTTCAGGATCCTATAGCTAGTCCCTGTGGTCAGGAAATATACTCTTGCTAGACATCTCATAATCAATGATAACATTTCTCTGGGATGAGCTAAGTATTTCTAAAACTTTTTGGTCTGAGGAGCCCTTTATACTCTTAAAGATTATTAAGAATCCTCCACCAAGAACTTTTGTTTATGTGGATTATATCTGCCATATAAGAAATCACATTATTGTAAAAATAAATTTGACTTCCTGTTCTCCCAGAGGTTCCTGGACCACACACTTTAAGAATCACTAGGGTAACTCATAGGATTATAAATCTTCAGTCCAAGGGATAAGAAACAAACACTTGGCTAGTTAAGTGACTTGCCCAAGGCATCACAGATAGTAGGGTTTGTGGCAGAATTTGAATTTAGCTCTCTGACTCTTGGGCCAGCATTGTACCTCACATTGTAACTCTCATGAAATTTAAGGCTGAGCCTTTGCCACTGTCACTGCATTTGGCAGGAGCAGGATTTAAGGAACCCAATTGAATACCAGAAGAAAACAGATAATATGAGAAATGAGGATTTTCTAGGTTTTGCCCTTCCCCATCTATGAAAGGTGTTTGGTGAGAAAGAATAAGAAATCATGTATTGGTGCATGTTAGTATGTATGTGGGCACAAATATGTGTAGAATATAACTTCCATATAGCATCTACTATATGTACTATATACTAAGCACTTTACAATTATCTATTTGGTCTTCACAAAACCTTTGGACATAGATGCTATTATTCCCATTTTATTGATGGGGAAACTTTGGCAAACAGTAGTTGACCGATTCATTGAGGTTGTACAAACTGGTGTGTTTGTGGTTAGATTTGAGCTCAACTCATCCAGGCCAAGGTGATCTATTTATTGCTTGTGTATACATATTCACTTAATTACATATAATACATTTTGGCTTTTATAATAATCAATCTTAGGCTGGCCTGCCTGGGAAAGAGTTGTAATAAAGACCTGGCTGTAGAGAAAGTGGTTGGTGACATCTAGGCAAGTGAATCATCAATGGCAGCTGAGAAAATGGATGAAATTCAAAGGTCCTTCTGAGGAGAGTTTTATGGTATTTAAAAAGGGGTAAATTCTTCCACGGAATGGGGAAGTAAATTGTTGGGAAGTTGCTCTGGAGAGAAAATCTGGAAGTACCCCACAAACCTCACCCTCGCCGTGCTGCTCTCCCCTATTGGAACCTAATTGTCTAGATATTGTCTCTTGTGAGGTTCATGAGGGATGAGATAGGATTGGCTTTCTCACTTTCCCAGTACAGTGAGCTTATACCCATTCTCATATCATTTACTTTACTAAGAAATATTTCCAGATGTGAAGACGTCATCCTAGGGCAGCTAGATGGCACAGCCCTTTAGTCAGGGGGACCTGAATTCAAATCTGGCCTCAGACACAATACTGGCTGAGTGATCTTGAGCAAGTCACTTAATCCCAATTGTTTTAACCCCCCCCCCAAAAAATAGGAAAAAAAAAAACCCATCCTTACAAAAAATTAGAGTGTCCAACTGATTACTTCTTCCAGGAAGTATCTGAAATTTTTTCCATCCATAAGGAGATGGCATTCAGTCCCCAAACACCAAAAATGAATATTTCCCCTCATGCTGTGACAGTAAGAGATCACTAGATCATTCCAGGGCCTGAGGGAGAAGTAAATGGTCTTCTAGTGACCCAAGTTACTAAAGAAACATGAAGCTTGCAGGAATCCCCAAGATTAGGTGAATCTAGTTGGGAAATGGAAACACCAAAAACTGAGTAGAGGAAATGTAATTTGGGAAACAGGGATTGATCACCTCCTTCATTCTGGGCATTAATTAGGTCTCTCTTACCACAAATGAAGATTGCATTCCCTTTTGTGACTTCTAAAAAACACCACTGGCTCACTTGTAGCAACTAAAGTCCTCAGCATCCTTGTACAGGACTTATTTCTAGCCTTAGCTCCTTTATCTTCTATCCAGTTGATTTTTAAAATTCATAACAGAATATATTTACCACTATTAAATTTCATCTAATTTCATTTGGCCCATTATCCTAAACTGGTGAAGTCACTTTGGGTCTCGATTCTGTCATCCAACCAAAAGTGATGCATGTGCCATTTATACCCATTTAAATAACTGGTAAAGGTTGGGTCCCAGATGAAGCTTGAGATTCCTGGGGCACTTCATTAAAGATCTCCCCTTCCAATGTGACATGGATGTATTAATGACTGCTTTGGGGATCTTATTCTTTCAACCAGTTCCAAATCAACCCAAATGTATCTATCATTCCCCAGCTACCATCAGGACAGAGAAATTACCATATGGTCAGACTTAATACCAGCTTGTGACTAATACTTTGATTTATTCTCACTTCTTTAGACATAACATAGTTTTTAACCCCCTGTATTTTCCTTTGGTCTGATCTAATGGGCTGCTGTAAGTCTACTTGAAAGTCTGGCAGCTGCTGGTGGAGACCCTGTCCCCTGGCCGTGCCTTCTGCTCCTTTCCCCAGAGAGTTTTGAGTTTTCGGTAGTACACCTTGCAGCTGAAGCCTTCCTTGAACCCTCCTTTGATGTGACTTTTCAGCGAGTGCAGCGTGGGGTACATGCGGCAGCATGCCACACATTTGTAGCCATTCTGCTGGGCGGGGTGCCACTTGGAAGCTGTCAGGATGTCTTGGGATGTGATGTAGTCCTTGGAGTCCAGGCCGGGTCTGGGTTTCTTGGTGGTTTCCCGGGGACAGGCGTTCTCCAGGGAGGAGGAGGAAGAGCAGATGCTCTCGGCCATATCCTCAGGCTGGCCAGTGTCCCCCCTGCCCTCCCTGCCCTCATCCCGTTGTACCTCTGGGAAGCTGTAGGTGTCCAAGTGACTTTCTTTATCTGTGCACACAAAGTAGCTATAAGGGGAGAACCAGGGCCGGTAGATGGTACAATTCCGCCTCAGCTGTTCAGTGTTTGGTGTGTCCCCCAAGGCACAGTCTATTAAGGGAAGAAAAGAGCTGAACCTAAGCCTCTAGTGCTTGGGGAATCCCTCTGGGCTTGATAAAGTTGGGGGCTGGGTGTCCCCCGTAGAGGAAGTGAGTTGGAGGTCTGAGAAGCACCGGTGGATTTGGGAGAACAATTTGGGGCATTCAACCTGTTTCCTTTTTTTTTTTTTTTTTTGGTTTGTTTTTAGATGGGTTAAGTCTGACAGCAGTTCAGTCTCTGGGGCAAAATAGTCATAATCTTGGGCAATGATCTTGAAAGTTTGGCGTGTGACCTGGCCGAATCTTGCCGCTTCCTGAGATAGTCCTTCCCTGGAGATAACCCTTCCCCTGAAGACACAGACACACCACCCAGAAGGCAGCCCGCAACACAATTCCATGTTCAGCATTTACACTAGCAATGTTTACATTTCATGACCAATTAATTTTTCCTCCCTCGCTGACCTTTTTCCCTTCACCCTGATTCCTGGGAGTCAAGGGGTGGTGGGTTAGAGAATAAAAGGATTAGTGAGAGAAGCAGAAAACACGGGCTGTGGTGGCAAAGCTTCTCAACCTCCCTGCCTTCGGGAGCAGTCCTCTCACTCCAGTTTCACAGACATAGATGTACACGGATACATGCACCTACATAGCTCTGTCTACGTGAACACACACACGGTTGGGGAAGACCTCACCTGCTGAGAACACCGTGTTATGTACCCCATGCCGGAGAGCACTGCATTGGTACTGGGGTGGCAGGACCTGAGCAGGGGTGGGCACCTCACCAGGTCCAGGAGTCTTTGAGATGTCTGAGTGACAGAAGGAAATACTCTGGTAAGCTAAGTGGAGAGTCGCCCTTCTGCAACATCCAGCAGGATCGGGGGGAGCTTCCTCTTTGGTTCTTTGTTCTCATCTTTGCCAAATGATCTCTTGGGACTGAGATGACACCACGAACATGCAATGCAATGAGGCAAGGCCATTTCAAATGATGTTCTAGGAGATTTCTGAATGGGACCATTTCATTGAAATACAGGAAAGAGCAGGTGGGGTGAAGGAGACAACTTTGTTCTTCCTCCTGGTCCACCCTCTCTCTCTCTCAAGCCGCCCTTGTATTCTGTATGCGGGGTTTTAAATAATCCTGAACTTAGTGTCTCTTGTGGAGGGTTACAAGCACAGGTTCCATACAGTGTCATGGAGGACCTCTGACCCAGAGACCTCACACATAGTCAAAAATGACCACCACTGGTCAGGATTAAAGTACTGGGCATTCTACCTTGTTGGCCCGGTGGAGTTGATTAAGCTTAAATACACAGCTTGTTTCCCAAGAAATAGCAGTTTTTGATCTTGTATCACAATCTTGTTTATATAACCAAGGGGAGCATAAGGAAAAAAAACACCACCACCACTCATTGGTTTGCCAAAACCGTATTCTCTTTGTCCATATCAATAAGTTTTTTCACATTAGATGGTGGACTCAAAGGCTAGATTTCTCTGTAATTTATCTAACCAAAGCCAGAGTATACCATGATGATTAGAGTGGTAAATCATTTTAAGAAAATACATGTTTCATTTTGGAAATCAATACAAACTAAAGGGATAAAAAATTACAGAAAATTGACAGGATATGTTTTGTTTATCCCCTGATATAGAAGCGAAAACAATATTAACCATTTGGTACTTTCCATGACCCACCACCCATGTAGAAGAATAAATAATTAGACACTTTAAGTTTCTGGTCCTATACATCAGCCAGGGGGGCTAATAAAGTACTTCAAAGAAAGATAAACTCATGGTTCCCAGCTTCACCCATAGTTTACCTGGTAAGCTGGTTGCGCGAGAGGATGTAATATCAGGAAAAGTATTCATGGCAGAGGAAGAGATCCGTGGTCCTGAAATGCTAAGGAGAGAGAAGTTCTCCATGTTCTGACTCTTGGTAAGTTATGGAGATGGCTTTCTCTTCCTCCTTAGATGCTAGTTGTGTTGTCCAGGCGATAAACATTCTGAGATCATTTGACATCATAAGAAGGTCACATGATTCCACTTGCCAGCACAGCTGGACCAATTGCTGTCCAAAGAAGGGTTTAAATCCCCTCTTTCCTTCGGCTAACTCTAAATTCTTATTTCACTTGATTCTACCATTCCTAAGTAAGTTTTACACAGCTTGGGTCTGTCCTAAGTATCACCCAAGGAAGAATAAAAATCATGGTGACTTTCTCTCTGTAGGACCTTCCTTGATGTCCTCCTATTTTTATCTTTCTTCATTGCCTTTCACCCAGCCCCCCCAAAATCTCTTTTTCCAAATTAATTCCCTTCTTTTCTTACTATCCCCTCCTTCCTACCCTTAAAAAATAAAAATAAAATCAAGCACTCCATTCCAGGCTTTTTTATCACCATGGTCATCCGTTAGGATGTACGACAGTGTGCTAAGTTATACTGGGGGAGATATATGGAAATGCTGGGGTCCCTACTGAGAAGGGACTGAGAAAATTGTATGGAGCATGGGAAAAAGTATGTGGGTTTGCCTGTGGGGGAAGAGAGGAGAGGTGGTGAGGAGAGAAAAGGGGAATTGGTCTTTCTGTATTTCTTCAGGGGGCCTACCCAGTGGGAAAGTAGTGAGAGAAATATTCCTTCACTGAGACCATAGGAGTGTGTAACATAATAAATACCCCTGTTTGGTAGAAGCAGCTATAGTGGAAATAATCAAGGCTTACCTTGGAAACTTGGATTGTCTTAGCACTGTCATTCGAGGCATCATTGTACAATGGAAAGAATAACGGAGTGGGGGGTGAGATCCCAGGCCTCGCTTGGCTAGCAAATAACAGTGTGTCTTTGAACAAGTAATCCCCCCATTTTGCACTTCATTGTCTTCATCTGTCACAAGGAAGGGCTGAAATCGATGACCTCTCATTCCTTCCAGGTGGAACATTTTAGGATGCCGTGATTTGCATCCTAGGAAATGATAGGTAGATATTGATAAGTGAAACTGAAGTGGCCTGGAGCACCTGGGATTTCATTTCCCCCCTTTTTCCATTCACTTTCCACCACTGACATCACTTTAAAAAAATAATAAACCTAGTGCTGTTAAAGCACTCTAAAATATAACGGGGGAGAAGCTCTCACTTCTGAAAATGCTGAAAGGCAAAGCGGCCACAAGCCAGTCATTTACTGAGCTGGTCATCTCTGAGATTCCCATTATGCTCCTGGCAGGAAGACCCCATTCTGGCCTGAGGTGTCCCCCTGGCATTTCCGTGTCGGAGGCTCAGGGGCAGTTCTAGACACCTTCCTGTACTGGTCACTTCACACAATGTTTCTTTCTTTCTCATTTCTCTCCTGCCTGCTTTCCGAGCCCCTGTCTGGGTCAGGTAAGACACCCTTTCCCCCACCGGTGACGCATGCTGCAGAATGCCCCCTTCTCTGCCCCTGTGTGTGCATGCTGTGTGTGGTGGTGTTGGGGGAGGGAGGCCTGGTCCCAGGTCCAGTCATTCTCGCCTCCAATAATCACTGGAGCCCTGTGCTTCTGGGGAGTTGTCTCAGACATTCTTGTATCTTAGGAGATCAAGCTTCTGTGTTCTCTTCCTTGATTCATGCCAATGCCCATGGATGTCCTAGCTGAGACGATGCTGTTGCTGTACTCTGCCTTCTCTCCCACCCCCCAAATTTGATTGTTGATTATCTATATGGTGGTTGTCAAGGAAACGTGGCCTGGTACCACTCAGACCACGAGGGGTGGGGGAGTCGAGACATGTCATGGCTTGGGGGAAAATCATAATTCCCAGCAGGATATTCCGGAAAGGCTACCAGAATTTACCCACAGGCCACATATATTAGTCTTGCCCAAGTATGATTTTGGAAAGGATTCCTGGGGTTCTGGGAGAGAGAAGGAACTAGGAAAGAGTTCCAGCTCACCCCCAGACTGAGAATATTGGAATATTCCAGAATATACAGTAAACTCAATTGTTTACACAGAATGAATGCATTTCAGTAAACATTTGAATGCCCACTGTGGAGTTACCATGAAATCTGATATGGGATCTTCTCTGAGGAACTTGTGTTCTCCATGTGGAAACAAGACACATACATGCATATGCACTCATTAGAAAATAATATAAAATAGGCTTTATTTGAAGGATAACTTTTTTAATAAATGGGAGGGAAAATACATCCCCCCTTCCCAATAGAATGTAAATTTCCTGAGGGCAGGGAATAAGGAATAATGTAATGTTTGCCTTTGATTTTCTAATATCTGGTACTCTTAGCAGGTGCTTAATAATTACTTGTAGAACTGAATTTGAATTTCAAATGGTAGTATGTAGTGGTCTAAATTGACTACTGAGATGCTCTATATAAATATGTCATGTGTGAGCAGGCTCCTGTCTATGGGAGAGGAGTAGAGATCCAAAATGATAACAGCAACATTTTCTTATTTTTGAGCTTTATATTTGTTGGGTGCTTCCCTTCAATTAGCTATCTTTGCCTGATAACTTGAAAAACTTCAAATGACACAGCTACACTGGGAGGAAAAGAAAGTTTCAGCTTCTCCATCCTGTTGTTGGGTCCTATGACTCCTTGAGTCTCAAACTAAAATGTGCTATGCCTTTGGTAAACACAGTTAAATGGGTTAATTTCAAAGATTTTTCCTGCTAAGTGACAGGCTTTGCCCCTAAAGAAGCAGAATGAACTTTATTTAAAAATGAGAGTCAGTGATGGTCATTAAGAAAAAGCCACCATATAAACATTTAGGAAGCAGTCAAGCTCTATTGTTGGAGACTGTTAAAGACTTATCCTGATATTCCATGTAGAGTGTGTGGGTGAGATTGAATATGGCCTGGATGGAGCAAGTTGCCCATCAGTACACTCAGAGGTGATTTGGATGGAGTCCCTCCCGAAAAAGTTCTGTTTCTTCCCAATTACTTGATATGAATAGATGGGACCTACAATAGTCCTATTTCCAACCACTTTTCTGAGAAGTCAAGTTCAGGGGACCATGGTAGGGAAGAGTTAAAGGGATGAAAGGTAGGAAGCTTTTTATTGCTGAAGGAGAAAAGTTTTATACCATCCTTTCCCCTCTGAATTTTCTTTATATGTAGAAACTTGCTCGTCCAGAGGAGTTGACACAGGATACCACTGCCTGAAACTTGTGAGAGGGAAGAGCTGTCGACTCCTACTCTACCCACCAGCCAAGGGCAGAGACACCTGCTCTGTAATATAAATTTAGATACATCTAAATGAAGAATATATCACAATGTGGGTTTCTCTGAGAAAGTTGCAGTGGGGTACAACCACCTAAAAGGGGGGTGTTAAGGATTCCAGGGACTCTTTGCTCAATCTCCCCTTCAGGAGATGAACAAGATTCATTTACTATATATGGGTAGAGGGAGAATCCAGTCCTCAAGTCCCAGGAATTCTACTTGTGCCTGTGTCTCTAATCATCTCTGGGTTAAAATGCACAAGTGATGATCATAGAAGCAGTATAACCTAGCAGAAAAATCACTGGTTAGGCTGACAATCCAGCCACACCAATTAAAATTCTCATAATCCCCCTTTTTTTTTCATTTAAAAGATGGGGTTCTCAGTTCCTGTTTGTCCCCCACCCCTACTTCTCTCATTTAAGAGACAGGAATTTAATTCAGCTAAACTCAATCCCAGAGAAAGGAAATTTGTTGAGTCTCAGTTAATAATCTCAGGGTCAAATGATCCCTAAACCATGTAATCTTCAATAATAAATAAAATCTCTAATAGTATCTAAGAATGAGTGCTACATAAAACTGGAGAGGCAGTAGAGTCTGCCTTGCTGGAAAATGGAAAAGCAAAAGAGAATACTTTTGGGGGGTTGTGTAAGTGTAGGTGAGCCATCAAAATGCAATACATAACTTCCCTCTACTCTGGAATAGTCACTCACAGCTCTGCCCACCTCCCCCAAGAAACCAGCACCCCAAGTGGGCGAGGGTTGGACTGGTTGGCCTCTAAGGTCTGCCATTTCTCTTGAGATTCTATGAATCCCAGCTGCTGCCATTTTCCTCCTCTTTAGTTGTCAACAGGCACAAACAGTCGAGCTCTAGACTCTAGATAATATGAACCAGTCAGTTTGTTTTATCTACCTATCAATTCCATGCTTATAAGCAAGGATAGGATGGGTGCATGGGTAGAGTTCTATAGAAAAGTCTCCTGGTCCTCCTGAGCCATCCCATCCCATCACCCAGATGTGTGATGAGTCACATAATTGGATAGAAGTGGTCATGGTATTTTGTGGTATAGCAATAACATCTTCCATCCCTTTTTAAGTTCTTAACTGCTTCCAAGGTCTGGTGGTATGAATGGACATGTCAAGTGGTTGTTTCCCACTCTTTCCTGAAATGCTAAGCTCAAGAGATGGAGGGTTGAAAAGAATTAATAGAGCTAATCCACACATTAAAAGTGTGGATTAAAGAGAAGCAACATAGTACAATGAAAGAGGAGTAGCTTTAGAATGGGAGGAATTGGATACAACTCCCAGATCAATTATGTTCCCACCTATCAAAAGTTGAACAATTTTTAAACCTGTTTTCTCATCTATGAAATGATGAGCCAGGAAGACTGTTGAGGATTCAGATCCAAATCACTGAAAATATCGACAAGTAAGCTCTGGAACTCTAAAATTAATTGTGAAACAATATATTGATTATGGATTTAGTCACTATTTTGCATATATCTAGTCTATGAATTTAAAAGAATTTAGGAATAGACTAGTCAGCTCTTTCCTGAATATTTCCAAAGCTTTTTAGATGTTGAAAAAATTGTGGTAAAGAATGGTGTTTTATTGAAAATTGCTTGTGCAGTTATAAAAAATAGAGTAGGGGAGATGAGGTCTATTGAGTCCAGGTGAAAAAAAAAAAAAACAAGTTTTTGTTCCTTAATTCCCATTTCCCTCTTTACCTACCTGCTTCTTTATCCATTTCTGTTCCCAGTTGACCAAAGCATGTTTGAGAATTCTAACACAGCGCCCACACCAAAGTTGCAGCCAAGCCGTTCCTTTCCCCACCTGTCCAAGTCTACCGCCCTCAGCTCAACAGCTTTGGGCCCCATGGAACCAAGTGGGCCGGGCCTCCGAGTGGGCAGCAGCCAGCATCTCAAGAACCTAGGGAAGGCTGTGGGAGCCAAGGTCAATGATTTCTTGCGGAGAAAAGAGCCAGGGAATCTCGGGAACACTGCAGGAGTGATGGAGATCAACAAAAATGCAGGAGCCACACTGTCTGCTCCGGATGATGCTCCACCAGGAAGCTGGCAAGAAGAAGAAAGGTGAGTTGCCAGCAAAATGTCTGAATAGTTGTTCAACCCTTTACTCTCTATGGGCCGAGAGCTCTGGAAGTTGCCACTATGGATTCAGTCACCTTCCCCCAACACCTACTCCCAAGGCCTGCAGTGACTTACCGGTGTACCATCAGTGCAGGACTGGGCTCTGCTTTCACCCCAGTGAGATATGCATTTCCTTTCAACCTTCTAAGTTGTCTTGGGCTAGAAAATAATTTCATCCTGTTCTTTTGTGGGTTCCACCACTCTAGATTTTGTTTTAAGGCTTTTTAAAAGTTGTTTGGTGAAGAATTTGGGAGAGCTAAGAGAACTCACTTATCTTTATTTCACCATCCTTACTTTGCTCTTGTATAATGCCTTTTAATGAAATTTAAACTCTATTAGCTTTTATTTGGCTGCCCTGTCATACCATTAATTCATAACTAAGACACCAAATCCACTAAAACTCTCAAGTTTTTTTCACATTTAATGCCATCTGGCCACATCTGCCCTATTCTATATCTGAGAGAGTGCAGTAGATAAAGACTTAGTTAAATCTGGCCTTTGTCACTCACTAGCTCTGAGCATGGGTAAGACATAATCTCTCTGGAGCTCAGCTTTTTCATCAATAAAAATGAAAAAAAAAATCTATAAAAAGGCAGCATGACTAAGTGGATTGAGAACCCAGGTTCAGAGCAAAAAGACCATGATTGAAAGCCCTCCGTTGACATATCATGAATGTGTGACCTCAGGCCACTCTCTTAAAAGCTATAAATTACAGAACATTCATCATCTTCACTAGTAATGGGAGTGTTCTGCCCTGAGAGCTCTCTAAAATCATGAAATCACATATCTAAAGAAACAAAAATGCTTATGCTCATGTACCAATGCAGTTGGGCACTGGGAGAAAAAGAAAATGGAAATCCGTTCCTGCTCTTAAGGAGCTGTGACAGAAAAAGTTCAAGAGACCTAGTTTCTGGGTAATTAATCATTTTATTAATCATGCTAATAATAGTTAATAAAAGGGATCAGTAGCACTCTCAAATGCCAAAGACCCCTTTCATAGAACTACTAAAGGCTTATATGCCCTTGGAAAAATGGGTGTTCCTGAAGTTGGCAATCAACTCTGATGGGTTAACAAGTAATAACAAAATGAATATTGTAAGGAGAGGTGGGCTTTTTCTAATAAGAGTGTGGAGAAATGACAGATCACTCAGTCTTAGCCAATACCATCTATTTCTTGTCCAATTATCAGTGTGTAGTTGTTTTTTTTATTTGACCCAAGTATAGAAATTTCCATTTATCATTCTTAATTTTCAAATTATAAGGATTAAATGAGATCATGTCAGCCTTAAAACAGTCCATAAATGCTAATTACCCACCTAGGGCAAATTAAACAAAAAAAAGTATCCATCTCTGCTCAGACCTGGCACAGTGGACCAGAATTTTTTTTTTTTTTTATCTGAAAACTAGGTTTATTTTATTTTATTTTTTTTTTATTTAATAGCCTTTAATTTACAGGATATATACATGGGTGACTTTACAGCATTAACAATTGCCAAACCTCTTGTTCCAATTTTTCACCTCTTACCCCCCCCACCCCCTCCCCTAAATGGCAGGATGACCAGTAGATGTTAAATATATTAAAATATAACTTAGATACACAATAAGTATACATGACCAAAACATTATTTTGCTGTACAAAAAGAATCAGACTCTGAATTATTGTACAATTAGCTTGTGAAGGAAATCAAAGATGCAGGTGTGCATAAATATAGGGACTGGGAATTCAATGTAATGGTTTTTAGTCATCTCCCAGAGTTCTTTTTCTGGGTATAGCTAGTTCAGTTCATTACTGCTCCCATTAGAAATGATTTGGTTGATCTCGTTGCTGAGGATGGCCTGATCCATCAGGACTGGTCATCATCTAGTATTGTTGTTGAAGTATATAATGATCTCCTGGTCCTGCTCATTTCACTCAGCATCAGTTCGTGTAAGTCTCTCCAGGCCTTTCTGAAATCATCCTGTTGGTCATTTCTTACAGAACAGTAATATTCCATAATTTTCATATACCACAATTTATTCATCCATTCTCCAACTGATGGACATCCATTCAGTTTCCAGTTTCTAGCCACTACAAAAAGGGCTGCCACAAACATTCGTGCACATACAGGTCCCTTTCCCTTCTTTATAATCTCTTTGGGATATAATCCCATTAGTAACACTGCTGGATCAAAGGGTATGCACAGTTTGATAACTTTTTGAGCATAGTTCCAAACTACTCTCCAAAATGGTTGGATTCGTTCACAACTCCACCAACAATGAATCAATAGTGGACCAGAATTTACCTTAAATTAAATTCTGTGTAAGGTTCTCTCGTTGGGTGGGGCAATAAGTCCCATCCAGTATCAAAATGCATGTATTCAGAGCATTTGAGCTATCACATCCATCTACAATGTCTTTCAGATGCTAGCTTGGACTAACATAGAAGAAAGTTTCAGGGAGAGAAAAGCCCAGGATCTCCGCGATATTAAACAATTAATTATTTAATAATCATTTCTCTCAGAGCTATATATTTTACTGGTGTGAGATTCACTGTATATAGATAAGCATATTCATGATAATTTAAGGAGAAATGGATCTGGAAAGGCTTACCATAAGGAAATGGCACACGAATTCAACTAACCTTGTAGGGGAGCAACGACATCTAAGATATAGGAATACGGAGAAAATGCATTCCAGTTATGGGAGACAGGCCCATGCAAATGACCAGAAGGAAAAGATGGGGTACTGAGCCCTGGAAAAGGCAAGCACTCCAATTCAGCTCTAAGAATTAATTGAAGGGCATCTAGGTGATGGAATAGATAGAGCACCAGCCCTGAAGTCAGGAGGACCTGAGTCCAAATGTGACCACAGATGCTTAACACTTCCTTAGCTGTGTGATTCTGGGCAAGTCACTTAACCCCAATTGCCTCAGCAAAAAAAAAAAAAAAAAAAAAAAGTTAATTAATTAATTAAATTAAATCATGTCAGCTCCAAAACATCACATAAATACCAACTATTAATGTGATTAATGTGTAGGTTTTTTTTTAAATTCAAACCAAGTGTAAGAATTTCCATTTATCATTCTTAATTTTCAAGCTATAAGTATTAAATGAGACCATGGCAGCCCTAAAACAGAACATAAATGTCAACTATTAATGTGTAGTTTTTTTAAAATTCAATCCAAGTGCAGGACTTTTCATTTATCATTCTCAATTTTCAACTTGATAGATGCAGTCCATCATTCCAGCCTGTCTTACTGAATCTTGACTCTATCATCTAATTTATTAACTATCCTTGACAGCTACACTTTCATTCAAGTCATTGATGTGTGAAGCAGGGCAGAAAACAGAGCCCCGTGCTTTTTCACCTCCCTTCAACGTGGTCTAGATCCATTAAACAATGCTCTTTGGGTATCCTTTCAAAGAGTTGGGAATCTACTTCATTGTATGGTCATTCAACTTAAATTTCTCCATCTTGTCCATATTTTCACCAAATGTCTTGCTGAAACCCAGCAGTATTTCTCTGATCTGCTAGTCTTCAGGAAGAGGAAATGTTGAGTCTGATATGACTTATTTTTAGTAAATTGAACTTGATGGGTACCATACAGTGAAAAGAGTACTGATTTTGGAACTTGAAGATCTACGTTAGAATCTGGCTCTGCTTCTTAATTACTGGAAGATCTTGGAATTTAACAGCTCTGAACCTTGGTTTTTCTCATCTGTAAAATGAAGGAGAAATCGACCTGTCTCTCAGATCCAAGTTCTATATCACTTCTTTCCCCCCACCCATTAGTATTCTCATTATTCACTTACATGGCCTAGAATTTTTGCCAGAGAAAGCATCAAGCTTATCAGGTAGTTTTCCAGTATTATTCTTCCCTTTGGAATTATTTTGGAAGTATTTTTCTTTCCTTTGGAATTACCCATCTTCATTCTTCTGTCGTCTCTCTCTATCTTTCAGAAAGCCTTCAAGATCCCTGGCAGTGGCTTCTACAAATGCCCACTCTTTTAGTGGCTACAATATAATTTATTTGGGTCAGGAGACTTGAATTCATTATTTCTCTTTCTTGTTTCCCCCCATAAATCCTTTCCACCTTTAGACTTCCCTGTCTCTAATAAGGACACCATCATCTTCCAAGACTATTCAGTTTATAACCCTAGAATTCTCTTGGATTCATCCCTCTCCTTTATTTTCCTTAGCCAGTCAGTTGTCAGGGCTTCTTCATCCTCTCCTTTCCATTCACCCAAGCCAGTCCTTGTTCTACCATAAGCCTTTCCCTGTCAACCATCATCACATAGTTATATGTTTTCGTGGTGGCTCTACAGAAATTCAAGTGTTTATACATTAAAACCTATTTTGGCTCCTTTTCCCACCTTTATTCCTTGGAGTTTAAGAAAATTTTTGTTTACAATATAGCAATCAAAGTCACACTCACCCCCTTCATATCTCCTGTCCATAGGTAGTTTTGTTTTGTGATCACTTGACATCCCAGATCTCCTTGCAGAAGGGGGTCTGAAGAAAGCAAAACTCCCTAAAGGGAGCTTCACCTATTGATTTTCAAAAAGGATGGTCATAGATTTGCTGCTCTGCCTCCATCAGACCATCTGGAGTACTACATTCATTTCTGGGTACTCCCATTTTAGGAAAGACATTGGTAAACTAGAAAATGTCCTGAAGAGTATTTTCAGATGAGTTAAGTTCATAATTTATAAGGGCTGGTTGAAGAAACTGGGGATGTTCATCTTAGAGAAGAGGAGACTTAGAGAAAACATAATTTTTGCTGGTATCATCATACTTGCTTACTTGGTTCACAAGGCTAGAAACAATGATAGACATTGCAGAGCCACAGTAAATAAATGTTTCCTATAAAGCAATATTTCCTAAATATTAGAACTGCTCAGAATTAGAATGGACTGTGCCAAGAGGCAGTGAGTTCCCTTTGATGGGAGTCTGCAAGCCGAGGGTGGACAAATACTTAGCTCCATCAATGAAAGCATTTTTTTTTTTCAGCTCTGGGTTGGACTGGATGCTTCCTCTGACATCCTATAATTCTCAAGGAGTCCCACTGTAATCTACACTGGTCGGAGCACATCTGGGGTTTTGTAGTCAGTTGTAGGCAATATATTTTAGAAAGGACATTGATAAGCTGGAGACAATTCGGATTCTGAGAGCGTGACCAGCAAAATGAGAGAGGATTTGATCAAAGAGACAAAAATCATTAGAATTACCTAAAGATGTATAACACGGAAAAAAGAAGGCTAAGAAGTAGCTAGCTTTTAATATTGGAAAATTTGCCATGTGGAAATAGGGCAAGATTTTTTTTACTTAGAAAGGATGTAGTTGTAGAGAGATGGATTTCAGCTCAAGAAAAAAACTTGCTAATAATTAAATTTCTAAAAGTGGAAGGAATGACCTTTGAAGATAGTAAATTCTCTTCCACTTGGAGTTTTGAGTGGAGGCTTTTTGACCTTGTGTTGGGGGCATTATCGATGGAAGGCTTATTCACTTATAAATCTGCTTGGATAATCACTGACATCTCATTCCTCTCTAAACTTTTATGAGCCAAAACAGCCTCTGAATTAAAAATTTATTTTTATTCAGAGTCCCTCCCTATTATCTCCCCAAAGGTGGGGGAGGGTGGAGAGTCTTAGTCAGTTCTCAGATCACCTTCACATCTTTTCTTTCTCTCAATCACTATGCCCCTGATCTTTCTTTGGGTGTCTGTGATTTGACTGGCAGCATCATTACTTATTGTGAGTTTGCCAGTGCTACTGGAGGTTGTTTCTGGATAGGTTCCAGCCCCCTTATAACTCTCCAAGTACAGTGAGGAACAATCAAGGTAGATTATAGAAAAGTGACTGCCTTCCTCCAAATGGCAGCCAACTGGATTGCTGATTTCAATGTGTGTCTCTTAATAATTTTAGAGTATGGTAAAATGCAGTCCTTGCCCATGAGAAATTCATGTTCTTGTTGGAAAGAGGAAACATAAACATTAAAAACAATCAATCAGCAAGCATTTGTTCAGCGCCTACTATGCAGTAGCCACTGTACTAGTTGTTTCCACATCATCTTCCCCAATAGACTAAGCTCTTTGAGATCCGAAGCTAGTTTTTTATTTATTTTGCCTTTTATCTCCGGAATGTGGCCCAACGCTTGGCTCATGTTGTTGTTGTCCAGTTGTCCATCAGAATGAGACAATCCTTTAACTCAAAGAATTGACATTGTCCTGAATTATGTGTCATACAGCACAGGACTGTAGCTAGGGTTTGAGAACAGAGGGCCATATGGATTTGAGCTTACATTTATATAGTACATTTCGCAGTTATATAATATAATGTTTTAAAGTCTGCAAAACACTTTATATACATTGGGTCCTCCCAATAACTCCATGAGGGATATGCTATTATTATTCCCATTTTACAGATTAGGAAACTAAGGCTGACTTGCCCAGGATCACAAAGCTAGTAAGTATCTCAGGAAGAATTCTAACTCAGTTCTTTCTAACTCCAAATCCCCTGCTCCATCTGCTGTGCCACTTTTCTGTCTCAAAATTATAGTATTTGACTTTCACAACAACCATGAAGTACTTCTAAACTACTTTAGAAATATTATAATCGGTCAATCAACATTTATTAAGTGCCTACTATACTCCAAGGCATCCAGGTGGATCAGGAGATAGGCTGTGGATCTGGAGTCAGGAAGACCTGACTGAAATCTAGCCTCAGACACTCACTAGCTATGTGCCCGTGGGTAAGTCACTTAACCTGTTTACCTTAATCTACTGGAGAAGGAAAGACAAATCATTTCAGTGACTGCCAAGAAAACCCACGAAGAGTATTGGTATGGTATGGTGCATGGTGTTTTGAAGAGTCAGACATGACTAAAGAACTGGACAACAACAACAATGAGCTAAGCATTGGGCCATGAGCTGGAGATATAAATAAAGGCAAAAAAAGCTAGCCTCTGATCTCAAAGAGCTTCATCTATTGGGGAAGATGATGTGGAAACAACGATGTACAAAATATTTACGGGATAAATGGGGAGGGGAGGAGCAGTCTCAGAGGGAAGGCACAAAGATTAAGTAGGATTGGGAAAATCTTCTTGCAAGAGAAGAGTCTTTAGCTGAGACTTAAAGGAAGCTAGAGAAGCCAGGTGGAGAAGGGAAAAAAGAACATTACAGGCATGGGAAGCAGCCAGTGACAATGCAAAGATGGAGGGTCCTGAACAAGGAACAGCAAGGAGGCTGTGTGTGGGAAGGAAGGTTGGTGTAAGATAGCTGGAAAGGTAGGAAGGAGCCAAGTAATGAAGGTTTTATGTTCAATCCAAACAGTAGATTTTATAATTGATGCTGGAGGTAATAGAGAGTCCCTAGAGTTTATAGAATGGAAGAGTAGGAATGATGTTTAGTTATTTAGGAGGACCATTCATAGGGAGACCAGCCAGAAAGCTATTATAGGGCCAGTCTTCTAATGTCACACAGTCAGCATGGATCCTAGATGGGACTTGAACCTAGAGTTACCTGTCTACTGTGCCATCCTCTTACAATGGGCAGGAAAATTGGGTGGCACATTGGGGTCACGCCAAGGAAAACTGCTCAGGAGCCTTTGAGTGCAAGGTTGGCTTGTGGGGCAAAGCAATCTAGGGTGGCCTGGAGCAGAGTGTTTGAGGGGTACTAGTAGGAAATAAGACTGGAAAGGTAGGTTGGCCCCAAGAACTTTGAATTTCCATCAGAGGACTTTGAAACTCTGGGCTGTAAGGAGCCACCCAAGACTTCTGAATAGACAAGTGACCCCACCAGATTTGTGCACAAAAAAGGTCTTCTGGCAGGGCTGTACAGGATGGATTGGAGGGGGAAGAGGACAATAGTTCACATTTACATAAACAAAGGATCTCAGTTTCCAGATATGGAAAGTCAACATTAGATTTCTAAGGGTCTCTTTATTTCTAAAATCTTTAATCCTAAGGGTTTTCTTTACAAAAATTCCTCGGGGAAGATAGTGTAATTGTTATCTCCATTTTATGGGTGAGGCTTCTGGGAACTGGAATCCAAGAGGTTAAGTCCCTTGGCAGACATGACACACTAGTAAGTTAAGAGATTTATTGAAAATGCGTCTTTATTGTTGCTTTCCTGGTAGGTCCACTCTCTTGGAAGCATTCCCTCGCCTCGATCCACCTCCTCCTGTGACCAAGAAGCGCACCCCTCGAGCCCTGAAGAGCCCCCAAGAAATGCTGATTTCACCCCAGCCTGTCGTGAGCAGCCTGGAGTATGGGGCAGAGCTGTTGGCTGGGCCACCCCAGGAGCCGCCTTCCACAGTGCCCAGCCTAGGAGAGCCGGTCTCAGAAGACAATCTGGGACCCGAGAGTTCCACGGAGTTGCCAGGGAGTGAGAGCCTGCCCAACGGAGAGGTCCCTTTGTCAGTGCCGGATCTCATCCACAAAGACTCTCAGAGTGATTTCAAGCTGAGGACGACCGAGTGGAGAAGGGTTTCCTCCCCCAGCCTCAGTGAAAGAAATGGCCTCAAACTCAGCCTTGGGCCTCTCGGCCTGACTGAGCCCCAGGAAGATGGCAGCCCCCCGCCTCGGGCAAGGACCACCAGCCTTGACAATGAGGGACCTCACCCAGACCTCCTGTCCTTTGAGTAGATCTTCCATCATACCCTTGTCCCCTAAAGGAGCACCACGGTCCTTCCTCTAAATCTGGGAAGGGAAGTCCCTGCCTTCTTTTCCCACTGTCCAGGGAGGTCCTGTCTCAGGCCCCCCCGCCCCCTCTCCCTTTAACCACCACACTTGAAGGCACTCTCAGGTTACCAGGTAAAAATCCTGCTTTGGCCCAGGAGCTCCGAGACCTGAGAAGCTTCCTAGTAGTAGCTTTGCTTGTGTCTAGATGGTTTTTGTCTCCTATGGAGGTGGGGGAGGATGTAAGAATTTCTGTCACATTGTAGTCCCCCTTATTTCCTCGGTGTCTCCCAATGCTGTTCTACGCCCATTCATCCCCTGTTGCACCTACACACATACAGTTAGGATGAACGGCACAGGGCAGATTTCACTGTGATTTATAAATGATACTTAATGATAATAATAATAAAAAAGTCCTATTAATTCTGGTAGTAACCCTCGGGAACATGCTGACCACACTTCATTATTCCGAGGCATACACAAGTCCCCAGGAAAAGAAACCAGTTTGACAAGAATCTCTAGAATCCTGTCTCCGGAATGCAGCTCACTTCTCTGCTGGACACTGGGGCTCCTTTCCCCCCACTCCCCTCTGGCACCCGTACCTCCCAATGCCTCTCGATCACCAGGTGCAGCCTGGGAATTCTACCTTAGGAAATGGAAGTCTCACTTGTGTGGGGCCAGGAGTTCCACAGGGCAGTGACTGGTTGGCTTAATGATGGCTAAGCTTGCCTTGAAAGCCACATGCTGAGCCCCAGGTAAATGGTAGCCTAAGTGTGGGTCTGCCGGAGTCCCTAGTCCGCACTCCCCTCATTATCCCTGTTCACTTTGTCATGTAACAAGAGAAGGAAGCAGGGGAAGTTGTTTGCTAGCTTTGAGCACCAGCCTCTAAGCTGCCTGCCCTATTTAGCTTGCCACAAGGGACAGTCACACAGATCATTGACCGGAGTCCTCCCAGGGTAGTAGAACCTGAAAATGCCCCTAACTAAGGCTGCTCATTTTCTTCCCTTCTTCCTTCCCTGTGATCCCTTTCAATTTGGGCGAGATGCTCAATTGGAAACTTGATGACCCTCATTATCCTTTAAGCTCTCCCCATGAGGGAAGACAGCACCTTATTTCAGGTGACTGGAAACAGGGCTGAGCAGACCCTGGTGGGAATAGCGCAGGAACAAGCTCTTTTGAATCCCTTTTTCAGTCCACCAGGAACTGACTTGTGAGGTCCTGTGATGGCCAAATGCCTTGGAACTCTAGGTGCCGAAAGCTGATGGGAAGAACGAGGTCGGCTGCTAGGATCCAGAACTATAAAGGAAATCAGGAAAGTTGTTCTGCCACTTCTGGGATGGTCCTGATATTAATGACATGCCTGAGAGGATGTGAAACCTCAAGCGAGGTATAAGTAAGCGTATTTATGTGTATTTTAAGAATCAAAGGTGAGGGCACAGTACGTGAGAGGAGGATTGGAGTAAGATGTGAAACAGGTGGAAAATCATTGCTAGGATGGTTTTATCCTCTGCCAAATTACTTTTAACCAAGTAATAGGTCCTTTGGCAAATGCCGGCCCCCCTAGAGTCCTGTTTTCTCCTCAGATTCTTCAGGGCTTTGACTCACACTTTCCCCCTGCTTCCAGGACCCACAGAAACTATCCCTGGTTATCGGTGCTTCCTTCTGAGTTTAACCCGTTGTTTGTTCCTGTTTCCCACCAGGAGTCTTGGGGTGCTGCCTTCCCATGACCAAGAGACCATGTAAGGGGGTGAGCCCAGGCCAGGCAGCTTGCACATCGAGAAGAAACCAGGCTTCCCAATGGAGGAGGGCTTCATTTTCTAGGGAGGGGCCTGGGTGGGATTCACATCCAGAGAAAAGGCAGAGCTTTCTGGGAGCCCCAGGCTAACCTAGCTCTTCCTCCTGCCTGTTCCTGTGCTGAGATTCACCTCTGCTCTGCATTTACTTTTCATCTGCCTCTACCGCTGACTTTCCTTAAGGAGTTAAGCAACAGCTGCAGCCTTCTTTGATCTTCCCCAGGTGCCATTTCTTGCTTTATAATGCGGCCATAGGCAAACAACTGTGCAAAGTTAGAGGCTATTGGAGAGTGGGCTGCCTCTTGTTCTGTCTTGGTCACCATTAATGCTGATTTCTCATCCACTCCCTCTGCCCTTCCACTCCAGCTTCCTTTTCAACCCAAAACAGAATGGGCTTTCCCCATCCCCGGACAAACCTCATCTCTGTCTCCTCAGGAGAGTGGTTCTGGACCTTAGCTTCTCTTGTTTATTCAAGGCTTGGGACAGCTATTGGAGAGTGCCTTAGAGGATCCAAACATCCAGAACATAGCCTTATTTATTCTCAAAGTGTTACAGAAACGCAGTGGGGCCAGACCCCTGAGCCGAGCAGTCCCCTGCATACATTCTCCCTGATGACTTTAGGTTTCCTAATTTGGCTCAGGGACTGCAGATCTGTTACCTGGGGGTCCTCCCGATTTGAGCCTTGATCCCTCATGCTATCTCTGAAAAATAAAGCAGTGAGGACATTGCCCTCCTGGTGATCTCTTCCTTGGCCCCATTTCTCTCCAGAGACTATAGCAGCATAGGCCATGAATACTAATTTGGCTTCTTTTGGAAGCCATGTCCTTTACCTTTCCTCCATTCCAAAGCTGCCATCAGTAGCCACAGAATGCCTGCTCTGGAGTCTGAGCCAGTAAGGGTCTGTCGGTCTTGGTCTTCATTTGTCATTAAAGTCATTATAAAGGTTCCCACACAAATGTATCAAAGACATAGAATTAATGGAGCCAAGCATCTCTTCTATTTCTATTTAGAATTCCTCTCCTCCCAACTCCCTTGCAAAACAGGGTATTTATCTACCTCATCAGGATCCTCAGAGACTCAAGTCTGGAACCTGCAGGTTCCCTCTTGAAGGATTGATTATATCTAGTGTGAACAATTACTTTAAAACTTCC
Organism: Sarcophilus harrisii; assembly: GCF_902635505.1. Lineage (NCBI taxonomy): Eukaryota > Metazoa > Chordata > Mammalia > Dasyuromorphia > Dasyuridae > Sarcophilus > Sarcophilus harrisii. The sequence continues at coordinate 49,869,172 of NC_045429.1, forward strand.
AAACATGAAGAGAGACATCTAGATCAAGTCACCTCGTATACCCAAATTACCAAGTGATTTCCTAGACTCAGCTCGGTCATCTACCAACCAAGGAGCTAAGTTTATGCAAATGGCTAATGCAGCCAGTGGCCTTCTTTGGGTGGCTTTGGAAGCCTGGTTTCTTAAGAGGGACGGGGATCTAGAGAGAGAAAGAGAAGGATGCAAAGGGAAATTCTCAAGTCTTCAAAAACAAAGGGAAATAAGACATGGACTATTTCCTTTGCCCATTACTCTTTCCGCCCACTTTGGTCTGCATATCCACATATATGGCCAGGTTTGTATAGACCACACAGAGAGCTTTCAAAGACTCAAAACTCAGAAACATTTCTGACATGAGAGTTTTCCTGACATTGCCTGTGTGACATGAACCGTCAGAGCTGGAAAAGACCTTAGAGTTTCTCTAGTCCGATTCCTTTGGTGTATAGACGAGGGAAAGGGCCCAGAGAGAAGAAGGAAGGAATAAAGGGGTAACAAAGTCAAGATTGGAATTCATGCCTCCAGACTCCAAGTTAGAGCAGTCTTTCCACTATGACACATTGCACAGAAGGAAATGTAAATGTATATTGCTCATGTGGAAGCATATGTATATGTGTTATATATGTGGATATATAGACAGATGTGTATCCAATCTTTTTAATGAATGAGGGTGGGTGAGAATTGTTGGTTGCATTCAGTTGTAGGGAGAAAGAAAAATATCAGATTTATTTCTTCTATAGAGTCTATATATTTTTAGGAATTTTCTGTAGAAAGCAGCTGATTGCACAATAAAAGGGTTTGGTTTTTTTCCCTGACAATGATGGGACTGGCTTGTTTCTTTCAAGGAGAGGGGGGAAGCTGAAGGAGTGGGGAATAGAAACATTTTTCATTCTCAAGTGGCAGGCACAGTAAGGAAAATGAAGAAGGCAACCATCCATTGTTCCCTCATTCATAACAAGATGAAGGTCTTATGGGATACCCCATGGTTCAACATTTCAATGAGTAGATAATTGAGAGTGCTGCTCTTTCCTATTCCCCTGCCCCTGCCAGGATCACATAGTACCCCAGATTTTCACTTGGATGGTATCTTAAGAGATCATCTAATTTAATCCTCTCGTGATACATCCATTTATTTATTTTGTTCTGAACTTAACACCATGTAAGATGAGCATTTCCCTACGCAAAGTAGAGCAGAGAAAGAAGATTGCACATACAGCCACAAATCTGCAAGTGCAGCTTTCCAAGAACACACCAAATTTAATATATTATTTCCAAAGGTCATCTGTATGATGTGTGGGTATCTCTCGTGAATCTTGCTTTTGTTTTCTTCCATGCATTTGGTTTTTTGGCAATGCAATTGCCTTCCAGAGTTGCATAGCTACTAAGTGTTAAATGTCCGAGGCTGGATTTGAACTCAGGTTCTTCTGACTCCAAGGCCTGTGCTATTTTCCATGCATTTTTAAAAAATGCTTCAATGACCCTTTTTTCTACTCATTTTGGTTACCCTGGGGCCCACTCACTTTGCCACTCAAAACTGAAAACCAAACCAAACTAAACCAAACAAAACCCTCATAACAAATATGCATAGTCGAGCAAAACAAATCCCTACATTGGCCACGATCAAAAAATTATATCTCATGTACCTTGAATTCTTCATTTCCTCTTCAGAATTTTGGCAGCATTTTCCATTAATGGTCACCATGTGTGTGACACTGAAGTCTGATGGAATAAAGTGACTATCACAGAGTTTAAGTGAAATAACGGAAAGAGCTGGGGGTTAAACTTAGGAGCTGCCATCTCCACTGAATCACTCTATCTCCTGGTCCTTACTAGTTAAGTGTGAGCGAATTATCTCTGTCCTTGTAGAAATTACTATATAAGGTGAGGGTGGTGGCTCAATTCTAATTTTCTTTTGTTTAATTTAATTTAATTTTCAGTTCCAAATTCTTCCTATCCATCAAAAGAACAAGAAAAATAAATTTTGTTAACCAAAAATTGTAGTCAAGCAAAACAAATTCCTTTATTAGTCATGTACAGATACATGTGTGTGTGTGTGTGGGGGGGTAGATGGATAGGTAGGTGATAGATAAGATAGATGAATGATGGATGGGTGGATGGATAGATGAATGGATAGATAAAGATAGGTAGATTAGATGAATAATAGATGGATAAATGGATAGACAGGTAGATAAATGTAGATGATAAGTAGATTAGATAGATGAATAATAGATAAATGGATAGGTAAATAAATATAGATGATAGGTAGACTAGATAGATGAATAGACAGATAAATAATATAGATGATACATGGATCGATAGACAGATGGATAGACTGATAGGCAGATAAGATAAATTATAGATTAGACAAGATAGATAATAGGTAAATTAGATAGATGGATAGACAGGTAGATCAATAATATAGATGATGGATAGATAGACAGATGGATAGACTGATAGGCAGATAAGATAAATAATAGATTAGATAAGATAGATAATAGGTAGATTAGAAATATGAATGATAGATTAATAGACTGATAGACTAGTAGATAGATAAATGATAGATGGCTAGGTAGATAGGATGGATGAGAGATGGATGGACAGGTAGATATGATAAATGAATGGTAAATGGATGGATAGATAGGTACATAGATTAGATAGATGAATGATAAATAAGACCAGTGATGAATGAGGAGGATCTGGAATTATGTTGCTGCTTTTACTTTTCTGAGTGCCTTCTTCCCCAGGTTACTGTCTACCACAGGCCTGACTAAGTAAGTCAGGATTGGTTCTTCACGCCTGCAGATGGGGGCATGGTGTGAGGAAGAAGGAGGATGTAGGAGGGGGTGATGGTTTGAAGCCTTTAGGTCCCAATATAACTCCAACCCTGCTTCAGATCCTGTCCTTAAGGGGGACCCTAGTTATAGCTGGTCAACTCTCTAATCAAGCTTTTTGAAAAGAAAAAAAAAAGGGTAAGGAACAGAGAAAAAAGCAGCATTGAGACTCCGTCTATTCACAGTGAACAATTCTAAAGGGAAAGGAAGAGGCCATGTTGGGGCAGGCCTGGGATGTTTCTGGGTCTGATCCAGTTGAGTGACCCTACAGTCATGAGCATGGGAAAATCCAGCCCCAATCAAGTTGATCTGAGGCAGTTTCAATGGGTCTTTGGCCTTTCCTCCCTTAGTGGAAATCCTTGAGCTCTACTCTAGCGTGAGATAGCTCCCTACCACGTTGCGGGGCAGACGGTCCAAGGAGGCCAAAATCACCCCAAAGCCCAAATCAACTCGTCCCACTGCACATCCATGGGGAGAGAAAGGGAGCAGGACAATTGCTTGCAGAAAGAGCTGCTCTTGTGCCAGCAGGGCAGCAGGGACCCTTCCTCAGCAGTCACCTGGGGGACCTGTGGTTGGTCTCGGGCTTTGCTGCTGTAGTTATTCTTTGTACACAATGCTGGTGGTCCTGCAGTTATGGCAGACACACACACACATTTTCATTTTCCATCTCCATCCCCTTTCCATTTTTTCACCACCACTATAGTTTTGGGCTGACATCCAGTATGAAACAGCATGCAAGTTGTTTGAAGAGAATTAAGAGGGACAGCAAAGAAGAGTACATAATGGCAGCATTTTCATGTTGGTTACATCTCCAGAAGGCAGGGAGGCTACAGAAGGGGTCCTGATCATGGGGCATTCAACCCCCTGGAAGCCCTGATGAATACCTAGAGGCCACAATATAACCTGCTGATGGGTCACTTCCCCACCTTCAAATTCTAGGTAATTCTACAACTTTGGGGCTGAGATTTCCATATAGCACATTTTATGGAATTCAGTTACTCCTGAGATAATTGCTCCTGAGGCCCAGCCATCGATAGACCTAGTCAATTCTGTTAACTCCGAGTCCTCTGGAAGCCTTGTTCCCTTCAGGTGCTAAGATCTCAGAAAGTCACCATGAAGTATCACAGTGGTTTGGATCATAGACTCAGACCATATGACTGAAGGAACTTTATATGAAAAGATCCAGCAGAGACATGATCGTCATCTTCAAGTATCTAAAGGTTTATCAGGTGGAAGAAAGATTCAATTTGTCCTTTTAGCTTTTTTTAATTGGGGTGCACTGAGAACAACAATGGGAAATAATTGTAAAGAAGTTGATTCTCAAACTACCCTTCCTTACCTCCCTCCACACCCAGAGTACCTTGAATTCCCCAGATAAGTGACTGGAAGACTTGTTGGCACAAACCCCAGGTCTTTCTAGCTCAAGGACATGGCATTCTGTCCTACACTAAACCAGGCGTGAAATCTTTGCCTTGGTTACCAGGAGATAAGGGATTTTTATTAGGAATGTTCAGCTGATTTTTTGCTGTGGGTACCTATCTCCCCTTATAGACACATCCCCTCAAAACCATATCTTCCTTTTCTCCCCTTCACACATAATCTTTGTGTGTATCTTTCTCTCTTTCCCAGCTTCCCCAGAGAAAAGGGGAAGGGAATAAGCATTTATATAGCAGGCTCTGTTCTAATGACCTAACAGGGATCCTCAAACTACAGCCCGCGGGCCAGATGCGGCAGCTGAGGACATTTATCCCCCTCACCCAGGGCTATGAAGTTTCTTTATTTAAAAGCCCACAAAACAAAGTTTTTGTTTTTACTATAGTCCGGCCCTCCAACAGTCTGAGGGACAGTGAACTGGCCCCCTATTTAAAAAGTTTGAGGTCCCCTGAGTCCTAACAGATATTTCATTTGAGTCTCATAACAACTTGGTGAGGTGGGTGCAATTATCCCCAATTAACAACTGAGGAAACTGAGGCAGGTAATGATTTGTCCAGGGTCATACAGCCAGAAAGTGGGCCAGTATTTGGACCTCAGTCCTCCTGACTCCAAGCCCGGTGCTCTTTCCACTGTACCACCTAATTAGTCAATGATACGGATATACAGAACTCATCTGCATTTTGTGTTTTAGGAGACAAGCTCAGAGAGTCCACACAGATTGTTGCACTGCAACTGGAACAAAAATCTAATTTTCCAATTAGTCCGATTCCAATGCCCTTTACGCCTGGCATCTTAGCTTTTTTCATTGCCCATAAGAAAATTTGCTCAGATTTTGATTTAACTCAGCCAGAGACAACATCAATAAGAATTCCCTCCTCCCCTGCTTTCCCCTATCTCACAGATAGATATCTCTTCTCCCGGCCTGCCGTTGGTGTAGCTTCAAACAATGGAAGGCCAGAGTTATAACCCCTGACTTGCCTCCTAATGAGAAAATTCCTCCTACTCTGGTATCCAGGACCTATCCCTCCAGTGATACAAATCCTCTTTATCTTCAGCTTATCTTCAGCTGTTACCTCAGCCTGGAAGAGCCCTCCATCAAACCCCATCATCTGCTTATTCACCAAAAACACTCGAGGAGGTATTAATGCCCCAGCTCAAACATACCAGGCAAGATTTCCCCCTCGTGGGAGTTGTCTATGGAATCTGTTGGGTTACACAGAGAAGGGACCGGTGCCAGTGTTTCTCCCTCTGAATAGATAAATACAAAATAAATAACCACCCCACATTCTGCAGAGATCTTTTTTTTTTCTTTAACTGTGTTTATCCAGTCAGCTGTCTCTAATGCCATCTGCTAACTACCCAGTTTCTTAAAGCATCTTCCAATTCATTTGCCATCTTCTCATTTTTGAACTGGTATGTTTAGGAGGTAGCTCCCCGAGACAGAATTGAATTGCCAACAGTGAAACACTCTTCCCAGCTAAAAGGAGAAAGAAAGAAGGCAGGTCGTGTTCTCACACAAGCCAATGAAAGCCATTCACCAGAAAGCATGTTGGGACTTCCCAGACTATCCAGTTAATGAGTCCTGCCGGGTTCTTGACTCAGGGAAGTTCCTGAGCCAGGATGAAGGCAGAAGTGAAATAAAGTAGATCTCCAACTCATTTTAAAGTTTTGACATGATCCTCTAGGAAACATTCTAATCCTTCGTTCCACAGTAACCTTGCCCGCATCCGGATGCCAAGAAGCAGTATGTTACTTAGGTTCATAGAACCAAGCAATATGAAGGGCACTTGAAGGAACCAAGGATGTTTAACCTGAAGAAGAAATGGGATACATGATAGTCATCTTCAAGTATCTGGAGAGCTATGAAATGGGAGAGGGATTAGATTTATTAATCATCCCTCCCCCCAATTTATTATTAATAAATAATAAATTTATTAATCATCATAAAATGATTTATTAATCATTCCCTCCAAGGAAGAAGGAGCAGTAGATGTGGTTACCAAGAGATAGATTTAGGACTGATATCAGGAAAAAAAAGTTTTCTAACAATCTATAGCTATCCAAAAGTGAAATGGTTTGCCAGGAGAAAGGAACGGGCTCCTGTTCTCAAGCAAAACTTGGGTCACTTTGTGTCAGGGGCATTGTAGAGATCCTTTATCTTGGATCAGATTCACACCTTGATTCTGATTTAGACTGTAGAAACCACATTGTTGCCTCATGTTATAATGAAGAAAACCAAGGCCCAGAGAAATTAAGGCTGTACCCTCAGGTCATAAAAAAGCAGTAAAAGAAGGTACAGGTAGGTGGTGCTGTGGGTAGAGCACCAGCCCTGAAGTTGGGAGGACCTGAGTACAAATGTGACCTCAGACACTTAACACTTCCTACCTGTGTGATCCTGGGCAAGTCACTTAACCCCAATTGCCTCAGCAATTTTTTTTTAAAGTAGTGAAAGAAAAAGTATTATACCTGGAATAAGGAGATATAGATTCAAATCTAGACCAATATATGAAATAATTTGTGTGAATATGAACAAGTCACTTCATCTCTGAGCCTGTTTCTGCATCTGTAAAAGGAATGTCTACCTCATAGAATTGTTTTGAGGAAGTAATTCTTAGTATATAAATGTGAAGTGTTATTTTAGTGTCTCAAATGGGTCTATTTTTGCCTTCCTATCTCCATTACTGTGCTCTAACTCAAGCTATTTAGAAAATTTCCCTCCCTCAGAACAGGTAAATTCTAGGAAGTTTGTTTGAATATGGAGTACAATTTCCATAAGACACAACAGGGAATATGGAATATGTGGGTTAGGGCAGCAGGATCTCTCCTTGCCTTCACAAACATGCACACACCCCTTTTTGGTCAACAAAGCATCATTCATTGCACATCACCTTTGTGCCAGCTCCATGCTGTGGAGAACATGAAGAAATAGGAGACCTAGCTCTCTAAGAACTCATTGTCTATTCAAAAAAGCTGGGCAGTTAGGTGGTGTCAGGCTTGGAAGATGTAAAGTCAAACAAAGCCCTTTATTATCGACCCAAGTTCCTTAGCAGTATTGACTCAGCTGAGCAGAGCCTCCCAGAGGCAACTTCCTGATCCCATGTTTTCAGAGCAATGAATCTGGAGTTAGGAAGATCTGCATTTAAATCCAGCCTCAGAGCTGGACTTGCTGGACTTGCTGTAACTGCTGTCTGCCTCAGTAAAATGCAGACTAGAAGGGCACCTACCTCACAGGGATTTTATGAGGACCAATATCTGTAAAGTGTTTAGCACTACGTCTGACACATGCAGTAGCTGCTTAATAAATTTTTGTCTTTCACTTACCCAGTAGCATGCAGTATTCCTCCCTTAAGGTGAGAGATCTAGTTGTCTACATGGATCTGAAGTGGAAAGAACCCAGAGAGATAGGTACACTAAGTGGGATAGGTGGCTGATGGACCAAGAGAAACCCAGAGTTCCTTTTTGCAATGTCCTTTTATTAGCCACTATCTAGGAGCAAAGTACTATGATTCAGGAACTAAAATAAAAAAAAAAATAACTAAACAGGTGATTATGATCTACTAGGGCAATATAACATGTACATACATAAATATAGTAGAGGGGAAGTTGAAGAAGGAAAGAATGTTGACAATTAAGATCAAGGAATACTGCCCAGAGGATGTGACAGCAGAGTTAAGTGTTGAAGGAAGATTTTGTGAAATCAAGTGGATGAGGGAATGAGATGAGAAGAGAAATTACGATGTAGCCGAAGAAGCAGCTTAGAAAAAGTAAGATAAAGGAAGGCATGAGAGGAGAGGGAATTGTGTTCAAAAAGGGGAATTTCAGAATTCAAAATACCCTAAATGTTAGTGAGCAGCTAGAGTATGATCAAGGAGTTTTTAGATCCTTTCCTGAAAGCAACTTTGGATATATGGAAGTGAGAAATTAGTTGTGCTCAGGACTTGTTATTACCTCTATCAAAAAGGTGTATTTTCCTCTTCCTCCTCCTCCTCTCTGCTCCTCTTCTTTTTTCCCTTTCCTTCTCCTTCTCCGTTTTCTCTTTCTCTTCTCCCTCTCCTTTCCTTCTATTCTCATGGTTTAAATTGTACTTGTATGTTAATGAACCTCAAATCTCCAGGGTGATACCTCTTTTGCTCTTCAGCCCCCCAGCTTCAAATACCTGTTTCCCATTTTAAATTGGGAATTTTAAATTTGGGAATAAATTAAATTTTAAATTTGGGAAATCAGTAATTTTAAATTGCTGGGATGTAATTCTTAGTTGCTCTTTTCCCCACACCTCTAGGAGTGAATTTTTGTTTTGTTTTGTTTTGATGATGATGATCATGAAGGATCAGAGAATAAGAATAAGTTAAGGATAGAGAAAAAATGCACCAGGTAGTCTGGATAAGGGAGCAAATATGAGTTCCCACATTTTACCAAGGCCATTCCTCCTCTCCTTTTCGGTGCTCTTCTATGTTCTAATGCACATTTCACTCACAAAACTGCAAACAAGCCATTTCTTGAGCAACCAACAATTTTGGCTTTTAGAATGAGCAGCAGACTCATAAGTTAATATGATATTTGATATTATAATTCTTTTTTTTTCTGAGGCAGTTGGGGTTAAGTGACTTGCCCAGAATCACACAGCTAGGAAGTCAATATTATAATTCTACACAATTTCATGATGTGCAAATAATACAAGAAGTAATTAAGGTAAAGGAGAAGGAAATTAATTATTACAGTGCACACAAATGGGTATTAGTTTCTTATTTTGACTAATTAGAAACATAACCAATGAACAAGTTACATCGTCTCTTGGTATCCAGATCATTTAAAGGAAACTCAAGGAAGGGGAGCTAGGTGGCAAAGTGAATGGAATGCTAAACCTGGAGTCAAGAAGACTCAGCTTCAGGAGTTCAAATCTGGCCTTAGAAACTTACTCGCTGCCTCCATTTCCTCATCTGTAAAATGAGATGGAGAAGAAAGAGGTAAAGCATGCCAGTATCTTTGCCAAGAAAACAAAATGAGATCATGAAGTTGCACATGACTGAGAAATGACTAAATAACAATTTCAAAAGGAAGATGACCTCTTATCCCCTTATTGAGTGGATGGACCAGGTTGTAGTGGGAAGCAGAAAGAAACACTATATATATATTTTTCTTTTTTGACATGAATAATGCTCTTTGGGATAAGCATCCATTTCAGCGATAAATGGACTGTCACACCTTCCTCTTATGTTTTGCTTTCCTTTACCCTAGTCCTAATGGACCCAAAGACAAAGACTACCCTGTCTCAGACCCCAGAGACCAATGACACATTAGAAGATTAGAAAGTCTGAATCTCCCCTCCTCCAAAAGTCTATTAATTACCCTCAAGGGCAATGGCTGACCAATTAGCAATTCCAATATATTTCCTCTATGCTATAAGTATCTATGGAAAATGCCTCCCATTGAGAAGCTCATTTGTCCCATAAACACTTCTATATGTTCCAACTGAAATTCTCCCCCTGCTTATGCTTGTAAGGATATATCGATTGAAACTTTTTACTGACTTGTATTCTCAATTATAATAACATATAATAATGACCCTTGCCGTAACAGAGTCTCCTGGAAGATATAGACAAGAATTGTACAGAATGAGTAAATATGGATGAGTTGCTGAGGGAACTGGTGGTGGAGTGGATAAAGTACTGAGACTGGAATCAGGAAGACCTGAGTTCAAATCCAATCTCAGATGCCAGTAGGCTATCCTGGCCAAGCCATTTACCTTCTATCAGTTTCCTCAACTGTAAAATGGATATGATAATAATAACATCCATGATCTATAATTATTGTTAACAAGTTATCAATTATTTATGCTTATTGAAGGGATATAAACCACTTGTTTATAATCCTTTCTCTTCCAGTTCCCTAAGGTAAAGCTATCATAGTCTCTCCCTAGTTACTGCTCTACCTGCCCTTTCCTATGGGTTTACTATGAACTTTGCCAGTTCCGATTCCCATTTTCTTCTCCGCTAGCTCACTGTTGAGCTGACATATTGATTCTCTACAAAGTGTTTGTGCTCAATTATTCCAACCTGTATTTCCAGAGACATTTGCATTTTAATAGGGACCTTCTAGAGACAGTCCTTCTACAAGAATTCATTGACCTTTAAAAAGATGCATAGAAGTCAGAGCTGTCCAATCCATAAGTCCATGTGACTTTGGACACGTCACTTAATCTTAACCCCAAACTGTGAATATAACTGGGGATTTTCATCCATTTGATAGGTATTGTAGTATCACAAAATGGCAGTTTTGAAAAGGACCTCAGAAGTTGAGTTACATGATCATAGACTTAAAACTGGAAGTGACCTTAAGTCTAAGTCTTTGATTTTGCTGAATCCTCTCATTTTACAGATAAGTGCCGAGACCCTAGAGAGATAAAGTCACTTGTCCAAGGTCTCACAAATAGTAAGTTTATTTTGTGCTGCTTTTTCCTTCCCTTTCTCCTTCCTTTCCTTCCCTCTTCTTTTCTTTCCCTTTCCTTCTCCTTTCCTCCCATTCCTTTATCATCCCCTTTCTTTTCCTTCCCTTTCCTTCTCTTTCCCCCTTCCTTCCCCTTTCTTTCTCCTTTTCCCTTCTCCCTTCCTTCCCTTCCCTTCCTTTCTCCTTGTCTTCCCCTTCCTTTCCTTTCCTTTTCCTTTTTATTTCCTATTCTTCCCTTCCCTTTTCTTCCCTATACAGTTGTTTGCATGGTATCTCCCTCATACATTTCTTGAAAACAAGGACTTTCCCCCCTTTTTTGAATCCCCAGCACTTAAGAAAATGCCTGGCACATAGTAGGTGCTCAATAAATGTTATTTAACTAGACTTAGCACAACTCTTAGAACCTGAATCAAACGTGTTCTGAATATTTGACTCAGGTGGATGGAGGCTAAATATCTCTAGCATTCTCATGCTTGAAATGATACTAATACTAACCCACTAGCACTGTAGAGCCTTAGCACTCGTTGTTCTTTCATCCATTCCTAGTATGTAGAGCTAGAAGGGACTGTGGAAATAATTCAGTTCAATTCCCTCATTTTACAATTAAAAGAAATTCATTAATTCAGTAAGCATGTATTAAATATATTAGATGTGACCTACTTCCACATACAAGCATTCAGAGACTAAATGTTGCCCCTTTAGATGCACAGTTGTGCTTCCAGGGAGCATCTATAAATACTTTCCTGAGGCTTCTCTGCCCTCAAGTGGCTATTTCCTGGAATTGCTGTATCATTCCATTTTAGTAAAATGTCAACAACGCAGGAGTTTTTTGCAATCTTTCAGCACCTTGCATCTTCCCTGATGCCCTTATAGAGAAAGGGGAGCTGGGAACATGGAAACTTTGGGACAGGTTAAGCTATTGTCAGTTATCATATCCTAGTCATCTTCAACAGCTGTTCTAGCCTCTCTGGGATCCTCTCCCCCAAAGTGTAACTAAAAACTAAAAACAAAATAAAAAACACTCTTTTGTGGTTCCTAGGATTCTTCCCAAGCCTCAGTTCATTCTGAGCGTTAGCATTTCTAATATCTTGAGAGGGCGATGACATACTTTTACATTCACTCTCCATTATTTTGCCTTGTTCCTATCTTCCAAAAGAATCTTTTAAAAAATTAAGTAGATCAGGGAATTCTGTGTGCATCTACCTCTCTTCAGATAACTTCTCTGTTTCCTTAGTTGACTTTCTCCATAGAATTTGAATACAAAGGATCCTCCTATTCCTTTTTTCTAAAATCTTTGAAATCTGCCAGATCTACCTGGCTCTTTTCTCTTTCTCTATTCAACATTTTAAGACAAAGTCATTACTTAACTACTACTCTTCTCCACTCTCTCTTCCTCACAAGATTCTTATCATTTCCATCCAGTCCTCATGATTGGTAAGAATGAAACCCAGAATTAAATTTCCCCTAATTGGTTTGAAAGCTAAAATAATTATTAAGCCAAGTAAGAAAATTAATAATTACTTTCCTCGTATCACAGAGAGATCTTGGGCCAATGTTCAGATAACTGCAGGTTACCACCCATATTATATTATGCCTCTGTGCTCTATTTATATAAGTGTTTGTAGTACATTCTGTGTTAACGATTATGAGCATCAACAAAGACTTTCACTCAAATGCTCTCTACCAATCAGTCAGTCAAATTATTAAACATTTAGCACTTAGGATACAAAAAGGGGCAACAGGCAGTCCCGGCCCAGAAGGAGTCCTCAATCTAATGGGGATGATAATGTGCAAATGAATATATACAAACAAAATATATACAGGATAAATTTTGAAGAGAACCAATAGTATCACAGGGTGATCGATATCTTAACTTGAGAGTGAATTGGATTTAAGTGAAGTAGAGTTTCACAAATTCTCTCCCTCGTTCTCCTTCCTAAGTCATCAAAGTCCATGGTCAAGACAGAAATTGAGATAATGGCCAATATGTCATGGATGACTTTGGAGTCTTTGGTGTTTGATCAAGTTCTAAGGGCTCCCAATATCTGCTTCAGCCTTCTTCGTGGCTTAGGAATAAAGTGTTCTCATCTGCCCATTCTGCCAGAAAAAGTCTTCACATACTTGGGGTAGACTCTCTACTAACTCACTGTTGGGTTTGAGGCCCACTGTTACCCTCAATAGGGTTTAGCCCATTTGACAAGGCAGTTTTACCAGGTTGTGGCCGACGTATCTACTACAGCTTCTTGGAGTCACAGGTGAGAGTTTGTTGGAAGATAGACACCAAAGGTATATGTGCAGCCCTGAAAAATACATAGCAAGCTCTCACACCAAAGGTACTCATTAAATACCTCATAGGATAAATAATAAATAATTAAAAGAGGGAAGACACTAGAATTTACTAGGTTTGGAGAAAGTCTCCAAAAAACAGGGCTTCTTAAAAATTTTTCCACTCACTACCCCTTTTCACCCGAGAAATTTTTACATGACCCTGGATTTATAGGTATATGAAATAGATATGCAAATCAAACATTTACTAATAATAAATCATAATTTTGTGAATTTTGTGACTCCCAATTCAGTTGTGTAACCCCATGTGGGGTCGCAACCCATAGTTTAAAAAGCTTTGCTGTAAAAGATTGTATTTTAAAAGGAAGCTAGGAAAGTTAATAGATGGAATTAAGGAGGGAAAGTGTTCCAAGCTTAGGAAATAACCACAGAAAATGTCTGGATTCAAAAAATGGAATGTATTTTGTTTATAGCTGGGAGGTGAGTGTCCGTAGGAGGGAATGAGGTTATAAAGAGTTCTAAATACCAACCAGAGCACTGTGTATTTGATCCTGGAGTTGATAATGAGCCGCCATAGTTTATGTGGGGTAAGGGGAAGGGAAGGGAAGGGAAGGGAAGGGAAGGGAAGGGAAGGGCAGGGAAGGGAAGGGAAGGGAAGGGAAGGGAAGGGAAGGGAAGGGAAGGGAAGGAAGGAAGGGAAGGGAAGGGAAGGGAAGGAAGGGAAGGGAAGGGAAGGAAGGGAAGGGAAGGAAGGAAGGGAAGGGAAGGGAAGGGAAGGAAGGGAAGGGAAGGGAAGGAAGGGAAGGGAAGGGAAGGGAAGGGAAGGGAAGGGAAGCGAAGGGAAGGGAAGGGAAGGGAAGGAAGGGAAGGGAAGGGAAGGAAGGGAAGGAAGGGAAGGGAAGGGAAGGGAAGGAAGGAAGGGAAGGGAAGGGAAGGGAAGGGAAGGGAAGGGAAGGGAAGGAAGGAAGGAAGGGAAGGGAAGGGAAGGGAAGGAAGGGAAGGGAAGGGAAGGAAGGAAGGAAGGAAGGAAGGGAAGGGAAGGGAAGGGAAGGGAAGGAGGGAGGAAGGAAGGAAGGGAAGGGAGGAAGGAAGGAAGGAAGGGAAGGGAAGGGAAGAAGGGGAAGGGAAGGGAAGGGAAGGGAAGGGAAGGGAAGGGAAGACATGATCAGCTCTACATTTTAGGAAAATCACTCCAGTGACTGAATGGAAAATGGAATAGGGGTAGACGAGGTAGATAGACTCACCTGGGGGGGGGGGGCTATTTCAATAGCCCAGGTGTGAGGTGATAGCTTCATCAGAAAAGCCAAGGGGGCATTTTTGAGAGATGCTGTAAGAGTAAAGTCAACGGCCCTGATAACAGCTTGGACATGAGGCATGAGATGTAATGAGAAATCCAGGATGACTCCTAGATTGGGACCTTGAGGGACTGGCAAAGTGACCTTTACATACCTCTGTAAAATTTCTTATGTGTAAAATGAGGAGGTTAAACTAGACGACCTCTGGGATCCAGTAACCACTTGTCGAGGATGTTGCAAATAAAATTCTGACATTAAGTGGGAGATTACAGAATTGAAAAATCTACCTTTCTGAGATTTGTAACAGCTCCTAAACTTGTCTACTCATTTTCAATCAACTTGGGAGTGCCTGGTGTTGGTCATGTGACTTTTAAACATTTTTATCAATGACTTGGAAATATACATAATGGCATCCTTATCAAATTTGCAGATTACAAAAAAAACTAAAATGTGTAATTGGCACATTGAATGCCAGAAATAGGGTCTAAATAGATTTTGACAGCTTTGATACATTGATCCAGGTGCAATAAGATGGAATTTAATAGGGATAAATATAAAGGATCAAAATTGGGTTAAAAATAACCTTCAAAAATACATATTAGAGAATGTATAGTGAAATGGCAATTTATCTAAAAATGATCTGAGAATCCTCATGTTGCATAATCTCAAAACAGTTGAACAGTGTGATATGGCAGCTAGAGAGATAATACAATTTAGGACTGAATTCAAAGAAGCATAATTTCTATGAACAAGAAGGAATGGTCCCTATCATGCTCAGCCTTGGCCATCACACTTTAGGAAGGCATTAATACACAAAATTAATGTCCTAAGGAGAGAGTGAAGCAGCTTGAATGCATGCCATAGAATTATTTGAATTAATTTGGGACATTTACCCTGAAAAGGAGTAAATAGGTAGGACACTCACATCCTAACCATGGAAGAATAGCTTCAGGCACTTAAAAGGTGGTTTATGTCAGAAGGATTAATTCAGTTTATTCCACTTGACTTCAGGTAGTAGGAATAGGAGCAATGGGTAGAAGGTAGAAAGAAGCATGAATGAGGTCAGGGGGAAAAAAGAGGTAATTACTCAAAAGGATAATGAGTTACAATAGGAGAGAATGGGAGAGATTTGAAACAGGAAGACCAATAAGGAATTAATTGCAATAGTGCAGGTGTAAGGGGATGAAGGATAGTAGTCACATGAATAGAGAAAAAGGTGATATATACAAGAGGTGTTGGAAAGGTAAAAACAATAATTCTCATCCCTGGAATGGGTGGTCAGCCTGGGTGCCCGGAAGAATGGTGGTGTCCTTGGCAGTAAGGATTCCATACTGTAGAACTCTGAATCATCACTCAGCTGTGCCCTCTGGAGCAACATAAAATGTCTTCTCTTCCTCATAATCCTCCTGTAGTTATTTGAGGTATTGATCATGAAAATCAGAAGTCAAGGTTCCTGACTCTTTCTACTGTATCAAGAGCTTTAAAAAATATTATGTCATTCTTCCTTTCTAGTCTAAACACAAACGTTCCTTTTCATTATATAAAACATTTTCTTTATGACAATCCTGTGATGTGGGTACTCTGGGTATGGACACCTTCATTTTAGAGATAAGGAAACTGGTTTAGATTAATTTGGCTTGCTCTAGATTATCAGGTTAATACGTAGTCTTTAGGTTCATTGTTTTTTACACTTAGTTTTAATTTTATTTTTTCTCAATTAATCATGATTCTTTCCATTTTACTACAAAATTGTTTCTAAAAACCAATCAAAAAATTCCCAAGATTTATATTGATATAAATAAATTACCTATTATTACGGCATAAGTATAAGAAAAAAATCTAGTTGGACTTGATAGGCATTGAGGTCCCTTCTCTGTATGATTGTGTAACTTTGGTCCAGTATCCTTCTGAATAATGTTCTAATCTAGAGTCTTCCTTCTCTTCCAGCTGCCAGTGGCTGTGAATTGCTGTGGATGGGATCCAGGAACTCATATATTCATAATTTTGTCTATATCCTACAGACAGGGACCGGCTAGAACCCATTTGAATAGCCTCAGGAGAGCCATTGCTAAATTGCCCGTGTAAGCTTTTATGCCTCAGAAATCAGGAAAATTTACAAACCATGGCTTAATGTATTGTTTTGTCAGTTTTCTAGACTTAAGAAAGTGTTGATTATGCAGATAAAATTTAAAAATGTGTAGTGAACCCTGCCCTCTCCTCCCCTCTCCCACCCTGCCCTGAGCCAGTTGTTAAAACATTTACTAGCATAACCCTCAACACAGTTCCTAAGTACCACAAAAGTCAAATTTAGATTTTGATTGACTACAACTTATAAGTTCACGAGTCTCTTGTTTCTTTTATGAACTGAAAAAAAAACCTCTGTGGTCCGGAGTCTGGCAACAAACTATGGGTTTGTCATCTGAATAGTGACCTTATTTAGTTCAGAAGCTCATCACCACATAGGTTGGCCTATGTGAAGAAAGGTTTTTTTCTATTTTATTTTGGGTTTTATTGGTTTTTTGTTCAAAGAGACACATAAAGACATTTATGAAAGTGTCAAATAGTTGTGGCTTAAGTGAGGGAATTAAATTGCTAAATATATTTCCAGTAAGCACCAACACTTATGTGACACTTCCTATGTGCAGAGTACATAATGGGATGTTGTAGGAGCACACAAAGGAAGAGATACTTCAGGCTCCTGTGGAGATTATAGTTTAACGGAAACATGGGATAATAACAGCAATTATTATAAATATGTTAGCATTTAAATAGTGCATTGTTTTTAAGTATTTACCAATATCTTACTTTACCCTTAGAATAACCTTGAGAGGTAGATGCTATTACTATATTCATTTTACAGATGAGGAAACTGAGACAGACCAAAGTTAAATGACAAGGGTCACATAGCTGATTAAGTGCCTGAAGCCCAATCTGCCTCAGGCTGCACATATGATCTACCATACCACATGAAATTAGGAACATTCATCTCATCACTTTCAAATTGATCACAACTAGTACATTGAGATATGGACATCAAGTCTAGGAATTTGGAACTTGAGTCAGGATTAAGTAAATAGAGTTTCATGGAAATGTTGAATCTAAAGTAATGGGATATATATATTCCTCTCCCTCTCCTTCTCCCTCTCCCTCTCCCTCTTCCTCTCCTGCTCCCTTTCCTTCTCCTTCTCCTTCTCCTTCTCCCTCTCCCCCCCCCCCCCGATATATATATGTTTGGGTTGGTTCTTTTGGGGAGGGTGGTTTAGGACAGAAATGGATGGAAGGGATATGTGACTCCAAAGAGAAGGAAAGCAGGAAGAACAATGTGAAGGAAGTAGTGTTAAAAGTCCTATGTAAGAATGCCCAGAATGTGCAGGGGGAATCCTGCCCAAAATGGCATTTCACTGGAGTGAACAGAAACAAGAATTGATCAAGAAGAGCCTCTAGAACTTCATTAAAAAAAACCAACTTTTTTTTATTATGAACTTAATGGATCTAAACAATTGGAAGAATACCAAGTGCTTATGAATAGGTCGAGCCAACATAATAAAAATGACAATTCAACTACATTAATCTGTTTATTCAGTACCATGCCAAATTACCAAAGAATTATTTTATAGAGTTAGAGAAAATGAACTTAACACATAAACAAAAATGATTATACCAATATACAAAGAACTGAAAAGAGGATTGTATATGAAATTCAACTACTTGTTAAAAATATTTATTAAATTTAACCTAGTAAGAGAGTCAAGGTCAAGGCAAGAGATTTGACAAACTCTGAGTCTAGACTGACCTTCAGCTTCAGCAGTTCTCTATCCTACATTGAGAGATTCATTGTAGTCCGGGAGGTAGACCAACCTTCTTCTAAATTTGGGAAACTGAATTCAGGATCACTTTTGGCCTTTTCTACATTGGACTAAGAATGGATTATATGAAAATTCCCCGGGGTCCTACAAGAGATTTAAGGGGAATTTCTTAATTATATATAGGAGGCAGATAATGATTCTACTATCAGTTCTTTTTCTTGCTCAAATTATTTACACTGTCTTTATAGCTCAATTGACTGCTTTGGGATTAATACTCTCAAATAGTCTGGCAATAGAGAATGTTGAACTAGATTAGAGAAGAAAGGAATAATTTACATAGCAGATTGCTTCAAAATAAGCACACTGAATCTGGGGCTCCAGAACCAGTTCTGAGGGTTCAAGGACCTGATATTATTTTGTGGGGATTCTCTTGGTTGCATATTATTACACATTTTGGTCTGTCTTCATTTTATTTTGGTCATAAATATGTTTTGAACTATCAGGTTGAACTATGGCTACCTGCTTGAATTTTGTAGGGATCCTTACAAGATATTATCAGGGTAGAGTGGTACAATATCTGTAGGCTACATTTTTTATTTCTACTCATACAGACATTTCCTTTATTGGAGATAACAGAATATAAAGTCAAAGCAACCAGACATGAGCTGCCCAGTTCTCTGACTCTTTCTGGCAGGGAGGCTTCAGTTCAGCACTATCATGTGTGATGATTAAAACCTCAGGAAACGCTGAGAATCACAGATGTTTGAAAGGCTTTAAACTAATATTCTGAGAAATCATTGTCGGTTGCCTCTTCGTGCTCACTTGATTAGAGTTCAAGGCAGGACTTCCACATAATCATTGTCCACATTCACTGAAAAGAAACAAGGGAATAAATTGTGAAAGTTTACAGTCATTCCAAGACCCCCAAACAAAAGTATATATTTTTTTCCTTCCCAAATCTGGCAACCTGGGGTATATAACCTTTCAGAAGCAATGAGGTGAAACAATGGAAAAAGTAATGGTTCTGGAGTCAGGAAGGGTTGAATTCAAAGTTAGCCTTATACCTTTACTAATTTTTGTGATCCCCTGGGCAAGTTACAATTCTGTATGCCTCAATTTCTTCAAGTGTAAAATGGTGATTATAATAGCATGCACTTCCCAGAGTTGTTGTGAGGATCAAATGAAGTAATATTTGTAAAGCACAGCACAATACCCAGCACGTTTGTTTTTCTTCATGAGAACTTGAGACTGAGGCTTGGAGAGTTTCTACAATTTACCAGAAGCCACAAAGCTTTCATGCCAGAAGTCTGGAGCAAATCAACTAATGCTCAGGCTAGTGTCTCTCTTCAGTGTGTTTTTTAAATTTTAACATGAAGGTTCTTACCATAATCATCCTTCTCTGAAATATCTGGTGGATCTTTCCAGCTCTGGTATGTGGTATTTTTCACTACTGGGTAACGAAGGTGAATCACTAATCCTTGATCAGGTTTTTCATATTTGAAGATTAGTTCTTTTAGGTTTGGAAATAACTCCTTTTTACCTCTTTTTTCTGACTGTAAGGATAGAGAACAGCAGTTATGGCTGTGCCATTGCTATATGGCATATCTTTAAAGAGAAGCAGATTGAAGAGCAAAGAGCCAGCTCTTCTGGCTTGAAAGTAAACTTCTGCCTATAGTAATGACTGTCCATTTTAAGACTCTCCATTGTGACCTAACTTGGCCACAAGGGAGATAAATTGTGAACAATTATCAACAACAAATTATTCAATAAAGATTTTCTGGATCATATGCCAATGAAGTCAATAGCTAATAGTATTTCATTCAAATTTTGTATGTCCCATAATGCCTCTGTACATAATAGGTGCTTCATGATTTTCTGTTGAATTGTATAGAAAAGTCATTGTCTAACATTAGGCTACTAATTTATTAGTTATAATATTTTATATAAAATAAAATAGATAATAAATAATTTAAATAAATATTATATAATGATAAAATGTATCATATCATCATATAAATAATTTATATATAAATATATACAATAATATATATCAACATTATGTATATAAATATGTAATAATTGTATCATTATATATCTATATATCAAAATATATGATTAACAATATTTATTGTTCTGCAGTGATGAGAGAAAAGAAGCATATTACTCCTCAGAACTCTTCAATTGCCCCTATTAGGGCAGTTAAGTGGTAGTTAATAAAATGTGAAGTCAGATCCACATTCAGAAATAAGAGAATAAATTGTGAAGTTTACAGTCATTCCTGAGTTCAAATCTTACTCCAGTAATGGTTGTGTGGCACTAAGAGAATCACTTAACTTCTGTATGACTCAGTTTCTTCACCTACAAAATGGGAATATTAATAGCAACTACCTTCTAAGATAGTTGTGAATCAAATGAGATATTTGCACAATTTTTACTAAGCCTTAAAGATCTATATACATGTTGGTTATTATTATTTTGCCTATTGAATAAAGTCTAAACCTTTTCACCTACAATTTAAAGCTCTTGGGAATTCTCGATTCAACAACAACAAAACAATTTTAAATGAATACTATATGTGAAGCACAATACTAGATGATGGGTTTATAGAGACATAAACGAATAACTGCCTTCGAGGATTGATTCTACTGGGTGATACAACATGTGTTCAGATAAGAATTTATAAGATTATCTGAGGTAGAAGAGAGTAGTAAGAAACTTTAGAATCAGAAAAAGTTTCCTCTGGCTCTCGGAATGAGCATTGAACCAAAATAAAAAGCATTCTAAGAACAGAAGGGAAAGGGAGTGCATTCTAGACTTGAGGAAGAGAGAGCCTGTAGAAAGATCGATATAGATGATGGGAAAACACATTTGGGGGATAGGAAGCAGACCTATTTGGCTGTATCACAGAGAACGTGAATGAGAGTAATATAAAAGTAAATTGAAGCCCAATTATGGAGGACTTTATATGTCAAACTAAAGGGTAGGCAATGGAAAATCAGTGAATATTCTTGAGCAAGGAAATACATGCTGAGATCTGTTATTTAGAAAAAATGGTTTTGGTATCTGTTTGAATGATGGACTGGAGAAAGTTAAAAATGGAAGAAGAGAATCTATTATGATAGTCCAGTTAAGAGATGCGAAGCATGCGAATTACAGCAGTGGTTGTGGGAGCGGAGACAAGGTGACAGATAAGTATTAGGGAGGCTGGACTGAACAGTCATGGGAATCGATTGGATATGGCAATGGAAGAAAAGGAAGAGTTATGATGTGTTCAATATTGCCAGCATGGGTGACTGACATGTGTGGGTTATTTCTTCAACAGTGAAAGGAAAGTTTATAGAAGGGGCAATTTGGGAGAGAGGGGAAGGAAAGAATGGAAATGAGTTTTATTTTGGAGTTATAGTGTTTGAGTTATCTCTCAGACATCTAGGTGGAGCTATCCAACAGATAGCTAATGATATGGGACAAGAGTTTAGATGGAAGATTAAATATGGGAGCTTTAGATCTGGAAGATAACCTGCACAGAGATGATCATTCAAGTCACAGGAGTTAATGAAATCACCAAGAAAGAGGGTATAGAGAAAGAAGAGAAGAAGGTTCATGATAAAGCCTTAATCAGTTACAGGGCAGGATATGAATGATGATATAACCAAGCAAACTGAAAAAGATAGTCACAGGGTAAGAGATAAGAGAAGAAGAGGGAAGAATGGGGATAATAAAGAAGGATTTTTCACATGTGAAATGAGGAAGAAGATTGAAACAGATGGACTATTTTTTCAGTTAAGTCTTCTGCTGAGAACAAAATAATATTAAAATATGTTTTTACATCATTTTAAAGTTTACAAAGCATTTTACACATATTATCTCATTTGACCCACACAACCCTGGGAGGTGAGTGCTATTATTATCCCTATTTGAAGATGAAGGTATCCCGGTAAGTTTATACCTACTAAGTTTCAAAGGCAGGACTTAATCTTGAAGTCTTACTGATTCCCTAATGAACACTCTGTCCTATTTGCCTCTATGCTATTTATTATTACTACTATCATTCACGGAGCACATGAAGAAGATCAGAGAAAGTAAATATTGGGGGTAGCCCAGGGATAGAGTTTTACAAGGCCTGACCAGAAATAAGACAAAGGAAGAAAAGAATATGAAAGAAACTGATAGTGTGTATTGTTGAATTAGTGAACCACAGGGCAAGAGTTCAAAAGGAGGAAAATAAAGTCACAGCAGGAGTGATGGACTGAGAAAATTGTGAGATATAGAAAGAAAGAATTCATAGTGAAAAGAAAAAAATCAGTTTTAGAGCATATTACCAACAAACTCTCAAACCTCTCCAAAAAAGGAAATATATACAAGAGATAAAGCCATTTCCGCTATCACCCATCTAAGATAACCAAGAAACTGAACAAGGTTAACAATAAACCACTAGTAGGCGAAATCCTAATCCTTAACAACACCTCTTCCCTATCAATCACCACATTCTGACAAGGCTGTGAAAGTCAATTTATGGGCCTGAAATAGAACTCAACTCTACCCTCTCTTCCTTTCCCTATGGAGAGCCAAAAGCCTGAAGCTTGCTCTAGCTGGGTCAGCAATGTAGCCACACTGAGCTGCTGCAAGAGCACTTAGAGAATTGATGAACAGAACGTGGGTTGGATGTCAACATGTACATGATTTATATACATCCATCTCTGACCAATTATGTCCCCAAAGAAGTCCCTTGGCAGCCCTGAAGTCAGGAGGACCTGAGTTCAAATCTAACCTCAGACACTTAACAGTTCCTGTGTGACCCTGGGAAAGTCACTTAATCACAATTGCCTCAGCAAAAAAAGCAAAAAGAAGAAAAAAAGAAGAAGGAGGAGAAGAAAGAGGAGGAGGAGGAGGAGGAGGAGAAGAAGAAAGAAGTCACTTGGGGCAGAGACTGAAATTGTTAAAAATGTGAATTACTTAGTTTGGAGAATATCTTCGAGTTTCAACCTCTGAGGAAATTGCCATCAAAAAAGTAGGGATCAAGAGGATGATTTCAGAAAGGCCTGGAGAGACTTACATGAACTGATGCTGAGTGAAACGAGCAGGACCAGGAGATCATTATATACTTCAACAACAATACTATATGATGACCAGTTCTGATGGACCTGGCCATCCTCAGCAAGGAGATCAACCAAATAATTTCCAATGGAGCAGTAATGAACTGAACCAGCTACGCCCAGAGAAAGAACTCGGGGAGATGACTAAAAACCATTACATTGAATTCCCAATCCCTATATTTATGCCCACCTGCATTTTTGATTTCCTTCACAAGCTAATTGTACAATATTTCAAAGTCTGATTCTTTTTGTACAGCAAAATAACAGTTTGGTCATGCATACTTAAAAAAAAAAAGTAGGGATCAGAAAGTCAACAATTAAATTTACCAAGGATCTCAAAGAAGAAGAAAATTAAAAGATTTTGAGCATAAAGCAAAGAAACTTAGAGAGAAAGTATTCATAATAGAAAAAACAATGACTTCCAAATCAACTAAAAGGTCTGTACATCTACCAAAAAATATTGCAGGGCAAAGAAAAAAGAATCAGCATCTATTGAGACAAAACACTTCATGAATTCCCAAGAGAGCATGAAAGCACATCAGAACGTTCCTGAATGATTTTAAGAGAAAAATAAAAATCATGACAGCAAAATTTGAGGTTGACACAGAAGAAATAATTGACAAAATGGAAAACCTTGAATCTCTAGTGACACATCTCATTAAAGAAACTAAAGAGAGAATGATTGTGAATGAAAATACAAAGAAATAAAAAACAATTTGGAAGAATAAAAGCAAAAAATAATAATATTAAAAGAAAACAGGATATAAGCAAAACACACTGATCTTGAAGACAAGATATACAAGCAATTTAAGGATTATATAACTTCCAAAAGGACACCATTCAAAAAACTCAAATACCGACAATGCAAGAAATAACACAAGAAAACTTCCCAGAATTTTTGAAAACCAAGTATCAATCAAAATAATACTCAAATTGCTTCCAGAAAAACAACAACAACAATAAAACTTTATATTGCAAACTCCCAAACACAGAATAATAAAGCTTAATTTCAATGAGATACAAATTCTGCAATGGACTAGGAGACTTTCAAGTATAAAAGAAAGGAAATTTGAGTAGTACAAAACTATTTTGTATCCATTAGAAACCACAAGAGGGAAGTGAATAATGTGTTCCAAAGGGCAAAGGAGCTCAAGACGCAGTCCAAGGTTACATACCCTGCAAATTTAAGTCTAAGTACTCATGTAAAATGATGAAAATTCAGTTTTTAAAAAGGCATTCAAAGCATTCATACAAAGAAAATCAGACCTGAGAAGACTATTTATTTTGTAAACACCCCGAATAAGAGAAGTATAAGTAGACAAATACAGACGTCAACCAAGAAGGGCACCAGTAATTAAATAAATAATCGCAGAAAAAAGGTGGAAAATTAAAATGAGTAAGTGTAGGAGGATTGAAACAGAGTATGATATCAGAAGATAAGAAGTTGGAGTTAGAGGAAAGAAGTTCAGATTATTAAATTTTGGCTACACAATAGTGAATGCCTAAAGATAATTCTAAACCTGAGTGTGATATAAAGTTCAGCTGGAAGTTATAAAAGTTTAGAAGCTTTATAAAATAAAATACCAAAGTATTCATGATGATATCTGCATATATCGGAGTATCCAAATATCGGGGGAGGAGTGGAATGAAGAAGAAAGCTGGAAACAAAAAAGTAAGGTGCTTAAGGAAGAAAGAGAAATATAGTAGATCATTGGGACAAACAGGTGGGCCATTTTATAAAAATAAATGAAAGAGAAATTGCTGAAGAATAATGGGAAAGGAACAGCTTGTAAATAAGAGTGAGTATCAAGGAATAAATCTCCTCTTCCTCCTCTTTCTCTTCATCTTTCTTCTACTCTTTCTCCTTGTTCTTCATGGTGTGAAAAAAGAATACCCAAGAGTGTGGCTAGTGATGTCTGGCCTTATGGAAAGAGCTGTGTGTCTTTTAGATAGAATGAGAAGTGAATAAATTTAAGGCAAAGGGCTAGATTCTTAATAGGCCAAAGGTTCCAGAGGGTTCAGTGGAATGGAAGCAGCATAGGAAATAATGGATTTGAGGGTGAGTGACAATATGAAAAGATCAGCAGGGAAGATGATTAATTTTGCCCTTCATGCATAAAGGATGATAAGCTAACTGACAACTTCACCTCCTAAGGTCCTGCAATGACAGAGAAAGAATATGTGATCCTTTAGTGCCTCTGACTCCTAGAGACTTAAAACCTCTTATTGTTCAAAAACCCCAGTAGCTAAAGAAATGATAGTGTGGGTCCCTGGGAGCCGGGCTCATACACTGAATCAGAATTGGAGCTTCATCCCAAAATGGCCACGCAGAAGAATGATTGACACGACACAAATATTTCTATTCTTGTTTTTGCATTATGATATGAACAGGTTTTTCTTACCTCCATTGAAAAGTATCCATGTTTTTCTTTTTTGATTCGGTATGTATAGATCTTATTTTGAAACCTGTGAAAAAATAACTGAGTGAATTACACTATACTAGAATCCAATCCACATGCCCTCCAATTTTATGATGCATTCATTCCTGGCAAAACTTTTGCTATTTTAGCTTCTGGAAAGCTAACATTCCAGTTTTGAGCCCCTCTATATACTTGCAAGAATAAGGAACACATTTCTTTGGTCAGTGAGCTTAAATTTTGACCTAGAATTCTTTGAATTATGGCAAAAAGCTAGCATGGATCACCAAAGAGATACTGGAAAACAGCTAGAAAAAGAAAAGGTGACCACAAAGAGCCAGCATGACTTTATCAAAACAGATTCATTCCAGATTAATCTCATTTTCTTCTTTCCTTCCTTCCTTCTTTCCTTCCTTCTTTTTCTTTCTTTCCTTTCTTTTTTCTTTTTCCATTTCTTTTCTTCTTTCTTTCCTTCCTTCCTTTCTTTCTTTTTCTTTCTTTGTTTCTTTCTTCCTTGCTTCCTTCCTTCCTTCCTTTTCTCCTTTTTCCCTCTTTTCTTTTTTTCTTTCTCTTTCTTCCTTTTTCTATTTCTTTCCTTCTCTCTTTTTCTTTATTTCTTTGCTCCATTTCTTCCTTTCTTTGTTCCTTTCTTCTTTTCTTTTTTACAGACTTGTTAAACTTTTGACAATGCTTTTCATAAAAAGTTCTTGTAACATTTTTAAAAGAGAAGATATTTTGGAATGGATTAGATGAAAGTACATTTAAGTGAATTCAGAAGAGTTAGAGAGTTAAACTCAAAGATGAATGTGTTGTTTCATATGCAGAGATAGCTGTTAATGTGGTAGAAGGTTTCCAGTGAAAGACCCCATGGATCCATGCTGAGCACTGCATTGTCACCATTTTTGGAAATGACTTGAGAGAATGTGTACTGGAGTACATAGAAACATGACCAGAGATCCAGGAAGACTTGAGTTTAAGTTTTACCTCTGACACATACTGGCTGTGTAATCCTGTATAAATTACCGAACCTTTCAGTGCTGTAGGCAAATTTCTATAAATTGCAGAAAAGACGCTGATCTCTATTGGTAGGTGGAATTTTCTTATTTGATAGTTTCTTGGATCAATTAAATCATAAGTTTAGCCCTATCCCTATCAGCCACTCCGTAAATAAACATGTATTAAGTACCTACTATATGCCAGGCACTGTGCTAAGCACTGGGGATACAAGGAAAAATAAAAGATAGTCCCTGCTTTTAAGGAGCTTGTAGGTCAGAGGGATAGTTGACACACTGGATGACAAAAATCTGGATCTAAAAGTGTTATAGGCCAGAACTTTGAACTTGAAACAAAGGATTCTTACAAGGTGCTAAGTCAGTGGAATTGATAGAGACAATAGTTATCCAAGTTAGCATGGTTCAGTATGATTGATTTAATCCTACAAGGAGATGTTATGGGCCAGAACTTGAAACAAGTTATTAAGTGGAATTTAGGAGACAATGGTTAAATCTAGTTTAGCATTGATTTAATCCTACAACAAATAATGGTTTCCTAGTGATTTGTGTATACTAAGTGTGGGGCATATAAGCAAGAAGCTCTCAGGGCCAGAAAGACAAGGGCACTAGAAGCTCTCAGAGCCTCAGCCAGGATTCAGTTGGGGAGATTCAGAAGCCAGAGAAGGCAGGCAGGAGCCCAAGCTCTCGGAACCAAGGCCAGACTGAAAGGCTCTCCAGAAAGCTGCCCAGCCCCAGGAAGGAGATAATAAAGGATCTGGACTATAAGAAAGCTCACCGGGCCTCAGGAAAGGAGACAAGACTTGGAAAGAGACAATAAAGGATTTGGACTTTAACCCCTGGCTGTACTCTTGAGATGATTACTGAACTGAAAGGAAGGCTGCCTGCGGAGACCCCAAGAAAACCCCAACAAGAGAATATTACACAAAAGAATCTTTACAGGCTGGAAATCTGGGCTAAATCTAAGGTTTGAAAAAACAATTAGATAGATAAATGTAGAATTTTATATTTGAATTAAACAAACAAACAAAAACCAAACAATAACAACAACAACAACAACAAAAAAAACCCTTCCTAAGTAGAGGATGAAGAGGCATGGATAGAGAATGATTGTCCTAAAAAAAAAGATTTGGGACTTTTAGCTAGATATGAATCAAAATAGATGTGATGTGACAAGGCAAAGAAATTAATATGAGCTTGGGCTGCACTAAGAGAGACATAGCTCCCCCCACAAAGAGAAATTGATCATCCCACCATTCTTTTCACTGATTAGTTTGCATCTGGAGTGTGGTGCTCAATTCTGGGTGCCATAGTTTAAGAAATCAGGTACCTATGAGCTGACAAAGCTGAGGTAAACCTGATTCTTCTGACTCAAAATCCATGGTTATTTCCGCTAGACAATTTTGTTAGACAAGTAAATTTTGATTGGGAAAAGTGGAAAGGAGACCAAGAAAGCAATCTATGGATATACCTTGGTGTTTGAATATCAGGGATCAGAAAGCATGGGGCCATGGAATATGGGGTAGATGAAGGATAAAATAAATGCTAGTAGGATTGGATTGAATTGAAATATATTAACTAACTAGTGGGCAAAGAGAGAAGGAGCACATAAAATGGGATGAAGAAGCATCAGAAGTAAATCTCATCTTACATTCAATGCTCTCTAGGGCTATGATTACGCAGTTCACATTCAGTTAATTTAATTTAATTTATTAAGTACCTTTTATTTTCCAGGCACTATATGGTCATTCTGAGATTATAAAGCCCAAAATGGAAGTCTCCATCTTCAAAGGATGTATATTCCACTATGTGTGGAAGGGAAACAACATATCAAGAGATGGAGGAAGAGGAGGAAAATAAGAAGAGGAGGAAAGAGGAGATGGAGGAAAAAGGAGGAGGAAAGGGAGGAGAAAGGAGGGGGAGGAAGAAAAGGAGGAAGAAGAGGAGATGATGACATCAATCATCATCACCATCATCACTGCATTTTCCTGTGAATACACACAGAGTGTGGGAGGTGGAGGGAAGAGGTAGGCAGAAATTTAAAACTACATTGGTAAGGAGGTACACATATATGGAACACAGCTAGTCAGGTCGACTTAGAATTTGAATAATAGGTTTTCAATATCCTTTCTTTCCTTAGATAATTTTTATGAAGCTCATTGTGAATCAGGATGTTTGTATCAATGATGGATGAATTATTCCATATGCTGAAATGATTTCTCCCTGGGGCTGGCTTGTCCTAGACTAGAACTAGGTTGGTACTCTGCCTTTGGATTGCTGGACTAGGCAGGATAGTTTGCTATACTATGACTGCCTGGCAGGGCTGATTGCTGAGCCACTGGTTTCTTCCCTGGGCATACTATCTCTTTGACTACTGGACACGGGGACCCATTCTTCAAAGGAAAGCTTCAGCCTCTGGCTTAGACAGGTGTTACAGCACTATTTTTGTGCAGTGTTACAGTGCAAAAAGGGAAAAGATCCTTAATATAGCATAGGCTATATGCTTTATTATAGCCTATGCTATAATAGCCTCAAACTTGGTCCTGAGTTTTGTCACCAGAAGTCAAGAGGTGAGAAAGGTCTAAACTCTTCTGTAAAAATATTTTCGGTGTTTTTATTTTTCTGTTATAGAATGGGTTGCTTCAAAGAGGAATTATACAGTTACTTTTTTTTAAAAAATCCTTTTAATCACAAATATTTATTGGTGGATTGAATGCAATTTTAATAGAATAGTAAGGCACAGTCCTGGATTAAAAGTTTGCGTAAAGCTGAAGAGGGGGAATGCATTTTTTCCTCTTAACATCTCACTGGACAAGTCTTCCCTTTTTTACAATTCCTGTATTACTTGTGGTGATCATCCAGTTACACTTTCCAGATATCTGTTGAGATATTATTTAAGTGAATAGTTGGGGACAAAAGAAGTGGAATTCTCTATGCCCTAGGGTAAGATCATTACCTTTTCAATTTTTTTCCATAATTGAGCTATTCATGTAAGTACTTTGGAACTTCTATGGAAGTACTTTGGAACTATGATTTTTGTCTTTTCTACTTAAAAGGGCTTTCCCTTTACATGTCAATATCTCTGTTTTTGCCCTTTCCAATTCTAAGCTTTGCTGGAATCTCAAAAGATCACATCCATCTCATGTACACAAAGTAAATATGG
This sequence comes from Sarcophilus harrisii, assembly GCF_902635505.1. NCBI lineage: Eukaryota > Metazoa > Chordata > Mammalia > Dasyuromorphia > Dasyuridae > Sarcophilus > Sarcophilus harrisii. Next base: position 49,898,966 of record NC_045429.1, read on the forward strand.
GCAGACCACTGATTAGGAGAATCAGAAAAGACTTCTTGTAGAATTTCATATTTGAGCTGATCATTGAATTAAGATATAGGTTCCAAGAGGTAGAAGGGGACAGTAGAACATTCTTGGAATGAGCTTGTGCAAAGAAAGGGGAATGCTAGAAACAGGAGCATAAAGGAAGCATAAAGGAGGAGTAAAACGGATTGCCCACAGTCATATTAATAAATGCAAGAGCAGGGCTTCACAACTCCTAATGTCAGGACCAGTGTTCTTGATACTACACCAGGTAGGACTCTCTGTGAATGAGATTGGTGCTAGAGCCATTCCATAAATTCTTACAATTCAGATTTCCCTGTGTCATTGTCATCTCAACTAGTAATTTAGCAGAATTTCATGACTGTGCTATTCCTGTTCATCACTTTACTGCTCTCTTCTTGGTTATCTGCTGATGAACAGAGTGATTGGCTCCTTGAGACCAGGTATTCTGTCTGAAGTCATTTTTGTATCTCCATTATGTGTGAATGTGGAAGAGGCTTAAGTGGTTGTTGGATTTGAATTTTAAACTATACCTTTGCTATCAGGGAGCCTATGTTTTATCAGGGAGATAAGATATAAATATCCTTCTTTCAACACTTGAAATTAGGAAATGTTGAACTAGAAACTGATATAGTAGAGGGAAATAAATGATATTTTCATCACTGCTGCCAACTAACAATTGGGATTTCTCAAGAAAAATGTGGATTTAGGTAGGAAATAGCTGGTTAAGAAGATATTGTCTCAAATATCTCAAAATAGGATTTTATTTCAGAATCATGGTTTATAATAGATGTCTTAACTAAAAATAATGCGTTTATAAAAAAAATGAATTTATATGAAATTTGAACTTTTTTCAAGACAATTTAAAACTATACATTGAAGGAAAGGGGGAAAGAGGAAAACAACTAAAGGTATTTACCACATAAGATAATTAAAGTATAGCAGACACAACATAAGAAAATTATCACCACAATGCGCAACAGAAAGATCAGGAAGTCACAAGAGTTAATATGCAAGTAGACAAAAATAAAACTCATGGTCCAATACGCAAATAGACAGAACATGAGTAAAAACAAGGAAATGTATATGTCTTTAGTAATGAACTTCATAAGAGTTGATGGGTTGGAAATTATGACTGGACTATGGTTCTGAAGACTGTATCTTCTTTTAAAGGTCAGCATAAAGCAGGAAGGTGCTAGAGTGTTATTTGTATTAAAAAGATATATTCATATAAGGAAATTCAGAACTAAAGAAAGATTGGAGCTCCTTGTGGGCCAGAATGATTGTATTTTTGTGTTTGAATCCCCAGCAACAGGCAGGCTGAGATTAAATGACTTCCCAGGAATATACAATTAATAAGTGCATAAGGTCAAGTTGGAATTCATCTATTCCTCTCTTCAAGTCCAGCATTCTATTTTCTTCATTACCTTGTTGCCTCTGGCAGCTGCCATTGGCCTAAAATCAATTTTTAAAAAAATATTATTAAAGCTTTTTATTTTCAAAACATATGCATGGATAATTTTTCAACAATGTTCCTTGCATAGCCTTGTATTTCAAATTTCCCCCTCTTTACCTCACCCCCTCCCCTAGATGGCAAGTAATCCAATATATGTTATACATGTTAAATAAAATATATGTAAATATATTTGTACAATTCTCTTGCTGCACAAGAAAGATGAGATCAAAAAGTAAAAAAAATGAATAAGAAAACAAAACGCAAACAAACAACAAAAAGAATGTTATTTGTGATTCACGTTCAGTTCCCACAGTCCTCTCTCTGCGTATAGATGGCTTTCTTCATCACAAGATCATTGGAACTGGCATCAATCATCTCATTGTTGGAAAGAGCCACGTCCATCAGAATTGATCCTCATATAATACTGTTGTTGCCATGTACAATGATCTCCTGATTCTGCTCATTTCACTTAGCATCAGTTCATGAAAGTCTCTCCAAGCCTCTCTAAAACCATTCTGCTGATCATTTCTTATAGAACAATAATATTCATATACCATAATTTATTCAGCCATTCTCCAATTGATGCGCATCCACTTAGGTTCCAGTTTTTGGCCACTACACAGTCCTTTGCAAATATTTTTGCACATGTGGGTCCCTTTCCCTCCTTTAAGAGCTCTTTGGGATATGAGCCCACTAGAAACACAGCTGGGTCAAAGGGTATGCACAGTTTAATAACTTTTTGAGTATAGTTCCAAATTGCTCTCCAGAATGGCTGAATCTGTTCACTATTCCACCAACAATGTATTAGTGTCCCTGTTTTCCCGCATCCCCTCCAACATTCATCATTATTTTTTCCTGTTATCTTAGCCAATCTGACAGGTGTGTAGTGATATCTCAGAATTGTCTTAATTTGCATTTTTCTGTTCAACAATGATTTAGAGCACCTTTTCATATGACTAGAATGGTTTTAATTGCTTTATCTGAAAATTGTCTGTTCATATCCTTTGACCATTTATCAACTGGAGAATGGCTTGAATTCTTATAAATTTGAGTCAGTTCTCTATATATTTTAGAAATGAAGTCTAAAATCTAAATTCTAAAAGGATTGGATTTGTGGTCTAGTTTAAAGGATTTTGATTTTGGAGTTAATAGGTCTACATTTGAATCTTAGTTTCCTATGTGTATGAGCTTGGGCAATTCATGAAATCATTCTGGACCTCAATATCCTCATTTTTATGTATACAATATGGGGGAATAAATCTGGTAGCCTTTGTTTTGAGGCATCTGAGGATGCCCATGGATCCTAGGCATACCCACTGACCCTTGTTGTTATAACACTGATGACTAAAGATATTTTCTGTCTGGGATTCTAGTCATTATTTGTGATGATCTTTTGTGTCACTAGATTTTGATGAAAAGAGATTAATGTGTAATGTAAATTGGGGCTAACTTCCCCTTTTAAGAGTAATGAGGAAGAAGGTCTCATTCTGAATCCAGGTGAAATATTTGAGAACAATATATAATTCTAGTCTGTTAACTACTTGGAATAAAGAAACATCACGCATTATCTTGTAGTCCTGGACTTTTCCTATACCTCTTCCAGTGAGGGCCTTTCTCTATCCTCACAAAGGAAGAAGATAGTCCTCCCTCAGAGATGGAGCAAGCCATATCCAATCTCAGATCACATCTTTATATGCAGTCTTCAAGTCCTGTGTCACTGCCTAGCTGACTGGAAAATAGGGAGATCTTTAACCAAAATGGGGAAATTTGAAAGAGTGGTAGCACTGAGGGAAAAGACAATTGGTTATTATTTAGAAATATTCAGTTTGAGTTATGTACAAGACATCTAGTCTGAAATGTCCAATTCTTTTTTTTAATTAAATTAATTTATTTCACATTTCCCTCAGTTACATTGACATTTTTTACATTTATTTTTAAAACTTTTGAGTTATAGATTCTCTCCCTTATCCCCACCCCCAACCACCATTAAGAAACCACATATGAAGTTGTACAAAACATTTCCATGCTGTGAAAGAAAATATAGATCTAAAAAAAACCTATACTAAAAAAAACCCCAAAACAAACCCTCAAGAAAAATTAAGTAAATAAAATAAAATAAAAAAATAAAAATAAGTAAAATTAAAAAACAAAAATAAGACAGAGACAGAGAAGCAGAGAGAATACTTCAATCTGTATTCAGAAACAATCAGTCCCTTCTCTGGTTATGGATTCAAAATGTCCAATTCTGATGTGGGACTAAAGTTCTGGATAGAGGTCTAGATATTCACATAGATCTAGAAATCATCTATATATTCTATTCTATACATTCTATATATAGAATAATTAAATTCAAAGAAATTGAGTAAGGCCACGAAGAGAGTATAGAAGGAAGAAAGAAGGAAGTCCAAGATAGAGCACCATGGTTTGGGAAGCATATGATAATTCTGTAAGAGGAAAAATCTTTGAATTAATAAGATCCTAGGGGCTCGCCTATACTCTGCCTCCACCATACTTCCCCAGTCTCCATGTGATTACTCATCCCTATCAATCCCCTCCCATAACTGGAAGAACAAATTTACAGACTTGTGTTTGGCCTCCCCACTGACTCCAGACTCTACTGAGCAACCTTATTGCCACAAGAAAAAGTTTTATTCTATTATGCACTGAAGTTGGCTGTTTTGTTCTCTCACAGTTTTATCATTTTTTCACATCAAATAACATTTCCTGTCTATTGTTACCATATGTAGCCGGGCAATACCTAAGTTGCTGGCCAAAATTTCTTTATGTCATTTCCTGCCTTTATGTCCAATCTTTTCCATCACTCTCATTGTGAGAACACAGATATTAGAAATGCCATCTGTAGCTTCTTCTCAATTCCACATACTCCTGAGCTGATTGATGATGTTCCACAAAACTAGACTTCTGCCAGACTCCCAGGAGGCTCCCTTAAGGTCTTTATGAACTAGTTTGAGAGCATCATTATAGGGGAACAGCCTCTAGAGATAAGGGAAAGGGAAAACAGATCACATTCATATATACGATACCACATTTTGTGTTTACGATGATAGTGGTGACCAGAGTTCTATGTTAAAGCCAACTTGAACCAGAGAATCAGAGACAATTTTTTAATTTTCAGTTTGAACATTTACATGTCAGAAATAGGCACATCATTCAAATCAAGACTTGATTTATTGTTTTGTTAATTATCTAGAGCGGGGGTGGGGAGCCTTTTTTCTTCCAAAGGCCTTTTAAATATGTATAATATCATTTGTGAGTCACACAAAATTATCAACTTAAAAACTCACTCAGTGGGAGGTTGTTGTACCTAGCTTTCAGCTCATCATTGCCTGTGGTTGCCTTGGCAGGGCCAGACCAAATGGTTTTGTGGATCTTATATGGCCTATGGAATGGATGTTCCCTCTCCCTGGTCTATATTTAAAAAAAGTAATGGAGGAAAGGTTAATAATTCAAATTAAACTTATAAATGTGTCATGTGTACATTTTTGATATGGAAAACTGATTGTTAAACATTTACTAGTAAACTTCTGGTGACAACTCACATGCCTTTGGTTTTCCAAGGATTTTCTTTTATACCAAATAACTCAATGAAATAAATGGGGCAAAAATGCTCCTGATGTTTTAGAAAAATTGACATCCAGAAGAGTAAATTTGTCTACAATATCATTAATTGTCAGAGCAAATCCACATCTTAAGACGCCAAGTCCAGGAATCCTTCCCATCTATCATACTGCTTCCTTACATGTTTTGTCCCATGAAACATGATTTGTCTAGTCAGTAAGTCAGTAAGCATTTATTAAGTATTTATTATGTGTCAAGCTCTGTGCTCAGTGTTAATGATCACCCTAATTCCTCAAGACCTCAGGAAGCATGTCTCAGGATTTGTGATAAGGTTCCTTCTCTACCCCTTGGATCTCTCTTCAAAGTGATGTTTTGACAAATCTCCATCAATCAGCACTTCAAGAGAAGTGCTGGATTCTCCAATCTCTGACTGTGAGTCATGTAGATATCACTTCTGAAGGTGACCCAGAAGCAGACTTGATAGCTGGGGCCTCTGGTAGGTTTTTATGCCTTAGGATGTTTACAAATTACAAAAACATTCTGATTGGCGATCAATTATCTAAGTTTATGATGAAGTGAAGCAATTCATTTTAGCTTTAGTTTCCTAACATCATTAATAAATATTTTGTCAATTATGTACATATTGGGGGAATATGTACATCAATCTGCAATTATTTGTCAGATAGAGAGTTACATACATCATTGCTAAACTATAAAATAAATGGGGCAAAAATGTTCCTGATGTTTTGGATGAAGAATTGACATCCAGAGGAGTGAATTTGTCCACAGTATCATTAATTGTCAGAGCAAATACATATCTTCCTCACAGGGTTGTTGTGAGGACCAGATAAAGTGCTTTGTAAACCTTAAAGCACTATCATCACCATCATCATCATCATGATCATTTTTATTATTCTTATTTGAAGAACTATACCAGGAGTCTTCAAACTACGGCCCATGGGCCAGATATGGCAGCTGAAGACAATTATCCTCCTCACGGAGAAAAAAAGAGGAAAACTACATGCAATGATAAGGCAAAGGAAACCTATCATATCTGAAGGAACTTAGAGATGGGGAGGAACATTGTGTGAATCCTACTCTCATCAGAGTTGGCTCAAAGAGGAAACAATCGACATATTTGTTTTACAGAGAATCTTCTCCCACCTCATTAAAACGTGGGAGAGGAAAAGGAAAAAGGAAAAAGAGTAATAAGGGAAGGGTACAAGAAAGAGGAAGGGATTCAAAGAGAGGAGGGAGGGATCCTAAAGAGGGAGAGCTGCGTGATACAAGTAGGACCAATAAGTTTAATACTAGGGAAGGGGAGAAGGGGGGTAAGAAAAAGAAAAGCATAATCTGGGGATATTAGGATGGCAGGAAATACAGAATTAGTAATTTTAACTGTAAATGTGAATGGGATGAACTCTCCCATAAAGAGGAGTTGGATAGCAGACTGGATCAAAACTCAGAACCCTACAATATGTTGTTTACAGGAAACACATTTAAAACAGGGAGATACATACAGAGTAAAGGTAAAAGGCTGGAGCAGAATCTATTATGCTTCAGGTGAAGTCAAAAAAGCAGGGGTAACCATCCTTATCTCAGATCAAGCAAAAGCAAAAATTGATGTAATTAAAAGAGATAAGGAAAGAAACTATATCTTGCTGAAGGGTACTATAGACAATGAAGCAATATCAATATTAAACATATATGCACCAAATGGTATAGCATCTAACTTCCTAAAGGAGAAGTTAGGAAAGTTGTGAGAAAAAATACACAGCAAAACTATAATCACGGGAGATCTCAATCTTGCACTCTCAGATTTAGATAAATCAAATCACAAAACAATTAAGAAAGAAATTAAAGAGGTAAAATATAAAAAATTAGGATTAAATTAGAAAACAAAGGAAGAAAGGGAATTTCCCAAAATTATAAACCTCAAAATTGCCATTATTTAAAAGATAAAATTAAATCAAACAAAATAAAAAGTTTTTAAAGACAAATAATAAAAATAATTCAAAAAATTGGGGAAATATACAAAAAAGTTTTTTAAACTAAATAACTCACAAATTTGCCAATTAATAATTTAAAAATAAATGAGAAAAAAAAATTTTTTCACAAAGCAATAAAAAATTTTAACAAAAGGGTTATTAATAAAAAGGAAAAGAAATAATAATTACTTTTAAAATTAAAATAAAAAAACCAAATTAAAAAAAATTACAAATTGAAATTCAAAATAAAAGGGAAATTTAATTTAAAGAAAAATTATTAATAAAAAAAACAAGATTGGTTTTATAAAAAAAAAAAAAATTTAAACTTTTAAATTGATTTTAAAAAAAGGAGAAAAAAATAAATTGAGTTTAAAAAAAAAAGAACTTTACCAATAAGAGGGGTTAAAAAAAAAATTTTTGAACTTTTGGAAAAATTTAAAAAGGAAATAATATACTTAAAATTAAGAATTTAAAAGGAGGAATAAAGAAATAGTCCCTTTCAAAAAAGGGCAAAAAATTATAATCAATTAAAAAAACCCAAATTTATTTAATTTTACCAAAAAAATTTAGCCCAATCTTTAAAAAGAAAAAAAAATTAAAATTCCTAAACCCTTTTGACCAAGAATGGTTTAATTAAACCAATTAAAAACAAGGAAAAATTATAGAAACCCCAAGAAAAATCAAAATCAAATGTATTGAAAAATTAAAAATATTGGGAAAAATAAATAATCAATAACTTAACCAGGAATGGGGGTGGTTCAATATTGGGAAAACTATCAGTATAATTATATTAATAACCAAATTAACAAAAACCAATGATAATCTAAAAAAAAAAGCATTTGAAAATAACCCATTTTTTAAAAAACACTTGAGTAAGGAAAAATGGATTTTCCTTAAAAAAAAGTAGCAGCTTTTAAAATCATCAGTAAGCAATATTAATGGGATAAACCAAAAATTCCCAATAAGATCAGGGGAAACAAGGTTGTCCAATTATCAAGTTTATTTAATATTGTATTAGAAATGCTAGCGGTAAGAGGAGAAAAGATTAAAGGAAAAGTGGAATGAGGAAACCAAATTATCACTCTGCTGATGATATGATGGTATACTTAGAGAACCCCAGAGATTCAACTAAAAAGTTATTAGAAACAATCCACACTTTTAGCAAAGTTGCAGGATACAAAATAAACCCCACATAAGTCATCAGCATTCTTATATATCACTAACAAAACCTAACAGTTAGCGTTACAAAGAGAAATTCCATTTAAAGTAACTACTGATTGTATAAAATATTTAGGAATCTATCTGCCAAGGGAAAATCAGAAACTTTATGAGCAAAGCTACAAAACACTTTCCACACAAATTAAGTCTGATCTAACCAACTGGAAAAATATTAAATGCTCTTGGATTGGGCGAGCAAATATAATAACGATGATAATACTACCTAAACTAATCTATTTATTTAGCACTATACCAATCAGACTCCCAAAAAACAATTTTAATGACCTAGGAAAAATAAAAACAAAGTTCATATGGAAAAACAAAAGGTCAAGAATTTCAAGGGAATTGGTGAAAAAAAAAATTAAATGAAAGTGGCCTGGCTATACCAGATCTAAAATTGTATTATAAATCAGCAGTTACCAAAACCATCTGGTATTGGCTAAGAAATAGACTAGTTGATCAATGGAATAGGTTAGGTTCAAAGGACAAAACAGCCAATAACTTTAATAATCTAGTGTTTGACAAACCCAAAGACCCCTGTTTTGGGGATAAGAATGCATTATTTGACAAAAATTGCTGGGAAAATTGGAAATTAGTATGGCAGAAACTAGGCATTGACCCACACTTAACACCATACATTAAGATAAGGTCAAAATGGGTTCATGACCTAGGCATAAAGAATGAGATTATAAATAAGTTGGAAGAGCATAGGATAGTTTACCTCTAAGACCTGTGAAAGAGGAAGGAATTTATGACCAAAGAAGAACTAGAGATCATTATTGACTACAAAATAGAAAATTTTGATTATATCAAATTGAAAAGTTTTTGTACAAACAAAACTAATGCAGACAAGATTAGAAGGGAAACAATAAACTGAGAAAACATTTTTACAGTCAAAGGTTCTGATAAAGGCCTCATTTCCAAAATATATAGAGAATTGACTCTATAAAAAATCAAGCCATTCTCCAATTGATAAATGGTCAAAGGATATGAACAGACAATTCTCAGACAAAGAAATTGAAACTATTTCTAGCCATATGAAAAGATGCTTCAAGTCATTATTAATCAGAGAAATGCAAATTAAGACAACTCTAAGATACCACTACACACCTGTCAGATTGGCTAGAACGACAGGGAAAGATAATGCAGAATGTTGGAGGGGATGTGGGAAAACAGGGACATTGGCACATTGTTGGTGGAATTGTGAATACATCCAGCCATTCTGGAGAGCAATTTGGAACTATGCTCAAAAAGTTATCAAACTGTACGTACCCTTTGATCCAGCAGTGTTTTTACTGGGCTTATACCCCAAAGAGATACTAAAGAAGGGAAAAGGACCTGTATGTACCAAAATGTTTGTGGCAGCCCTGTTTGTAGTGGCTAGAAATTGGAAAATGAATGGACGCTCATCAATTGGAGAATGGTCGAGTAAACTGTGGTATATGAATGTTATGGAATATTATTGTTCTGTAAGAAATGACCAGCAGGATGAATACAGAGAGGATTGGCGAGAGTTACATGAACTGATGCTAAGTGAAATGAGCAGAACAAGGAGATCATTATATACCTCAACAACGATACTGTATGAGGATGTATTCTGATGGAAATGGATTTCTTTGACAAAGAGATCTAACTCAGTTTCAATTGATCAAGGATGGACAGAAGCAGCTATACTCAAAGAAAAAACACTGGGAAATGAATGTTAACTGCTTGCATTTTTGTTTTTCTTCCCAAGTTATTTTTTACCTTCTGAATCCAATTCTTCCTGTGCAACAAGAGAACTGTTCAGTTCTGCACACATATATTGTATCTAGGATACACCGTGACATATTTAACGTGTATAGGACTGCTTGCCATCTGGGGGAGGGGGTGAAGGGAGGAAGGAGAAAAGTTGGAACAGAAGTGAGTGCAAGGGATAATGTTGTAAAAAAAAATTTACCCAGGCATGGGCTCTGTCGATAAAAAGTTATAATAAAAAATAAATAAATTTAAAATAAAAAAAAACAATTATCCCCCTCACCCAGGGCTATGAAGTTTTTGTTTTTACTATAGTCCAGCCCTCCAACAGTCTGAAGGACAGTGAACTGGACCCCTATTTAAAAAGTTTGAGGACCCCTGGACTATACTGTTGAAGAGATAAGACATTTCTTCCACTACACCATTTATACTGCTGCCACATTTCAAGACAAATGAAAAGATGCTGTGTCCCTTCAACCATGGCAGAAAAGCAGAAGGGAGTATATCTTTCCTGTCATTTCATTAATAAAACCATACACATTGCTGACATTGAAACCATTTGACATTATCAAGGACTTAGATGGTGAGAACTTTCTTGCCTGAGTCTTCAGCAGGTACAGTTATTGAGAAGATGGCGTCTATTGCTCCTAGAGAGGCAATTGCCAGGTCACAGCTTCATACAGTTTGTTCCCCTGAAAAATGGCTGTGGAATCCAGTAGGAGCCAGATCACAGATCCATTAAAATATGTAAGTTATCGAGTGCCTATTATATGCCTTAGACTGTGAGCTCCTTAAGAGCAGAGATTGCCTTTTGTTTTTCTTTGAATCTCCAGTACTTATCACAGTGTATGGTACTTATAAGATGCTTAATAAATACTAATTGGTTGATTGCAAGGCACTAAGTTAGGTGCAGGAAAGTGAAAGAAAAAATGAAAAACAGTTCCCAAAGTCAAGAAACATATCCTACAAGAGGGATATAATATTTACAAAGAGAAGTAAGACAACATTTAAAAGTTGAAAGTACTAACATCTAAGATGGTCAGAAAAAGCTTCTTGTAAGAGGTAGCAAGTCTTGAAGGAAGTTAACCATTTTGAGAAGGAAAAGTGAGGAAGGAACACATTCCGTGACAGTCTATACAAAAGTGAAATAGTGAGCAATGGGATGGATGTTGAGTCCAGAAGACACCACATTGACCAGTTTGGCTGGAGCTCTGAGTGTTCAAGGAATTCTATGAAATGTCTATGAAAGTAGTCTGTAAATTGATCCAAACAAACACATGGGGGTGGAGGAAGGAGTCTGCTGCTTCATTCTCTCACCATCAACAGTGTGTCTTCAGGATCCAAGCACTGTCGCTATAACTAAAAACATAGAGTCCCTATGACAATATTGAGTTCTGGCTGTATGCACAGTACTGATGAAATCACATCCAAAATGGGCTACCATTCTTGCCTTGGAAGAATCTAAAATTTTAAAGGGATACTGACCCTACCAGGACAAAAAGAATTAGAAAGCTGACTGGTACAACTTCTTGCAGTAGTGCCAGAATGACATGCATCAGATCCTGGAAGACAGCAAGAAAGGGAATGAGAAGAGACAGCTAGTTGGTGTAATAAATAGAGCACTGGCCCTGAAGTCAGGAGGACCTGGGTTCAAATCTGGCCTCAGACACTTAACACTTCCTAGATGTGTGACCCTGGGCAAGTCACTTAACCCCAATTGCCGCAGCAAAAAAAAAAAAAAAAGAAAAAAAAAAAGGAATAAGAAGTTCATGAACACTGCCTTACATAGCCAGTGCACTTTGAGGACATGCAGCCCTATTTTTGCAATAGGTTGCATCAAATTTTTAAGCGTTTATCAGGGAGGTGAAACAATAGTCAAGACAGGTAAAGAGATTGGAGATAACACCACAGAAGATGATGATAAAGGGAAGACTAGCTGTGGGATAATGAAGCCATACTAAACATGTTCAAATGATCAGTAGTTTCTTATATGATGCACTATATATATTTTGAGAACTCCAGCTAGAGGAAAACAGGGTCTAGCCACTCTCTTTTTCTAGAGTTAACTAAATCTATCAGATAAGTAGGTAACTAACATACATCCAAAAAATCTCTGAGGAAAACACATTAATCTAGCTCAACAAACAGAGGCTCTAAGTGAAAGAGAAGTGGTTCAGAAGGCCACCGTCCCCTTATCTAAATCTATTTGGAATTTAAAGATTTTTTTCACCTCTATCTTGAACAAAATTTCGGACCTGGATTCAAGAAATTGTTGCTGTAGCATTGCTCAATTGTTCACTCTATAACTTTATAACTACATAGATCATAGCATGTCAAGTGCTTCTATACTCAACTATTTCTCAAAGTCTGTCCAAATTCATGTTCATGGTTTCCTTGACTCTATCTATCCATCTCATCCTTTGCCATTTCCTTTTGCTTTTGCCTTTAGTCTTTCATATCAGACTCTTTTTCAATGTGTCCTATCTTCTCATTGTGTGCCCAAAGTATTTAAGCTTTAGCTTTAGTATTTGACCTTCCAGGGAATAGCCTGATTGAATTTCTTTAATTATAGATTTATTTGGCCTTCTTATGTCCAAGAAGTTCTTAGAAATATTCTCCAGCACCATAGACCAAAATTATTAATTCTCTGATGCTCAGATTTCTTTATAATTCAACTCTTATAACCTTACATTGCTATTGGAAAAACTATAGCTTTGACCATACAGACCTTTGTCTGCAAGGTGATATCTCTGCTTTTTAAAATGCTGTTAAAATTTGCCATAGCTTTCCTTCCAAAGAGCAAGTATCTTTTAACTTCATGGCTACAACTGCTGCCTGCAGTGATCTTTTAGTCCAAGAATGTAAAATCGGATTTACTTCCATTTTTATTTTTCTGTTGCCAGGAAGTGATGGGAGCAGTTGTCAAGATCTTAATTTTTTTTTTGACATTAAGTGTCAAGCCAGCATTTATACTTTCTTCTTTCACTCTCATTGAGAGGCTTCTTAATTCTTCTTTGCTTTCTGCCATCAGAGTGGTATCATCTGCATATTTGAGATTATTGGTATTTCTTCTAGCAATCTATTGATTCAAACAAGACTTTTGATTCATCCAGTCTGGCATTTTGCACAGTATACTCTGCATATAAGTTAAATAAATAAGGTGAAAAACATAGGTTTGTTGTACTCCTATTCCAATCTTAAAATAATCAATTGTTCCATATTTGTTTCTAACTATTGCTTTGTGGCCCATTCCTCAGGAGACAAGTAAAATGATTTGGTACTCTCATCTCATATAATCTCATATCCCTTGTCACATTTTGTTGTGATCCACACAAAGGCTTTAGTGTAATTAATGAAGCAGAAGTATATGTTTTTCTGGGATCCTCTTCCTTTCTCCATAATCCAGTGTATGTTGGCAATTTGGTCACTAGTTCATCAGCCTCTTCAAAAGCTGGCCAGTTCTAATAATTCCCAATTCACATATTACTGAAGTCTAGCTTTCCAGATTTTAAGCATAACCTTGTTTGCGTGTGAAATGAGTGCAATTGTTTGGTAATTTGAGCATACTTTAGCATTGTCCTTCCTTGGGATTAGGATATAAACTGATCTTTTCCAATCTACTAGTCACTGTTGGGTTTTCCAAATTTTATGGCAGACGGAGTGTAGCACCTTAACAGCATCATCTTTTAGGTTTTCAAATACCTCAAGTGGAATTCTATGACCTCCACTAACCTTATTGTTAGCAATGTGCACTAAGATCTTGACTTCATTCTCTCATATGTCTGGGAGTAATTAATTAAATTAGTAATTAATCAGTAATTAAAAGAGGTGGTTAGAATGCACAAATGAAGTATATAAGAGAGATCTTAATATCACCAATGACCATGATGGATCCAGAAAGACCTCAGTTCAAATCCAGCCTCAGAAATTTATTAGAGGATGACTCTGCACATATCATTTAACCACGATCTACTTCTATTTCTTTTTGGAAAATGGAGTAGTAATATTACCTATCTCCCAGGATTATTGTGTAGATAAACTGAGATAATATTTGTAAAATGCTTAATAAAACTTAATGTAATATATATATACATACATATATATGCTGCCTATTATTATTAGCTTCTGTCATAGTTGCAGGATAGACTGATACAAGTATGCAAAATTCAGAAATTTTGTCCTTTACATGGCAGAGATTACAGCTTGTTTCAATCAATGCGAAAAAGAAAGAATAAACTGAAGTAGGAATCACTCAGCCCCCTTAGACTAAAACTTCTTCAGGAAAATACATAAACAAATAGATTGTAGACTGCACTCTTAACTGGGATGAACACAGAAGACTAAAACTCAGCCAAGATTTCCTCTAAAAGTTTCAGCAAGGCGAAGGTGATGAGACTCAGCACTCCAGTGATGATGGTAAAGAACCTGGGTACCTATCAAATATGTGATAGGCAACTTTGATTCTACCACCCCACAACTGAAACTAAGAGATCTGCATTGGGACCACTAAGGTTTATAGGAAGAATAAATGATATTGACTAAAGAAAAAAATTTAATATAGAGGTAGTCACATTCATGTTTCTCCCAGTCTTGGTTTTAGATGAACAAATACCAGATATGGAATTCATTCTTGGGAAGGTTGATTAAAAGTAGGCAAGGACACTGTGGGGATGTGAGGATGAAGTGGAATTTAGAAAGGGATGGATGTGGATGGGTGAATGGTATAGGTACAATGTGCCTGATGAAGATTATATGCATCTTCTCTCACTCCCTCCTCCCTTCTCATTCCTTCATTTAAAAAAAAACAATAAAAACAAAGACCTTGTTTCAAACATGGATAGTGAAAAAAAAAAACAAAAATATTAACCATTTAAAAAAATATATTGATTGGCTCTGAAAATTCAGCTCCTTTCTCCTAAGAGGTCTGCCTCCACTCTCTAAAAGATTGTTCTTGTAGTCAGTGATTTAGCTCTTTTAATATACCTGGAGGAGAAGAAGAAACTGTCTCAACCCCGGGGCACCCTCAGATCCCAGTTCTTGTTTTAATAAACAACTACTCTACAATCTTAATCCTGTTACTTTTCTTTGCCTCTCTAATGCATTTTCTGGGGCATCCCAATCTACTCTAGGACAGCTCTAATTGTGATTTTATATCAACAATTAAATCCTCTCTGCAGCTTCCTAGTTCAGCCTTTTGGAATTTATTCAGTTCAATTCAACTGAAATCATTTATTAAATCCCTACTTCATGCAAAGCATTGTGTTAGATCTTAAAGATCCAATAACATAAATGAAGCACCCCAAGAAGCTATTGTGTGTGTTCACATTTGGAGGAGGGAAAGGAAAATGTGGTAGTAGATACTAGAATGTCAAAGTATACAAACAAGAAAAGTTCAAGGTCTTGGATAGGTCAAGTGAATATAATAACAATGGCAAACTACCTAAACTAATCTATTTATTTAGTGCTATACCAATCAGACTCCAAAAAAAAAAAAACTATTTTAATGACCTAGAAAAAATAACAGCAAAATTCATCTGGAAGAACAAAGGTCAAGAATTTCAAGGGAACTAATGAAAAAAAAATGAAGGTGACCTATCTAAAACTATATTATACCAGATCTAAACCTATATTATAAAGTAGTGGTCACCAAAATCATTTGGTATTGGATAAGAAATAGATTAGTTGATCAGTGGAATAGGTTAGGTTCACAAGACAAAATAGTCAATAACTTTAATAATCTAGTGTTTGACAAAACCAAAGATCCCAGGTTTTGGGATAAGAACTCACTGTTTGACAAAAAATGCTGGGAAAATTGGAAATTAATATGGCAGAAACTAGGCATTGATCCACACTTAACACCATACACCAAGATAAAGTCAAAACAGGTTCATGATCTAGGCATAAAGAATGAAATTATAAATAAATTAGAGGAACATAGGATAGTTTATCTCTCAGACCTGTGGAGGAGGAATGAATTTGTGACCAAAGAAGGACTAAAGATCATTATTGATCACAAAATAGAAAATTTTGATTATATCAAATTAAAAAGCTTTTATACAAACAAAACTAATGCAGACAAGAGTAGAAGGGAAGCAATAAACTGGGAAAATATTTTTACAACTACTGGGCTTATATCCCAAAGAGATCTTAAAGAAGGGAAAGGGACCTTTATGTGCCAAAATGTTTGTGGCAGCCCTTTTTGTAGCAGCTAGAAACTGGAAATTGAATAGATGCCCATCAGTTGGAGAATGGCTGAATAAATTGTGGTATAAGAATGTTATGGGATATTATTGTTCTGTAAGAAATGACCAGCAGGATAATTTTAGAAAGGCCTGGAGAGACTTACATGAATTTATGCTGAGTGAAATGAGCAGAACCAGGAGATCATTGTATATAATAATACTATATGATGATCAATTCTGATGGACATGGCCCTCTTCAACAATGAGATGAACCAAATCAGTTCCATTTGTTCAATAATGAAGAGAACCAGCTACACCCAGCGAAAGAACTCTGGGATATGAGTGTGAATCACAACATAGTATTTCCACTACCTCTGTTTTTATTCACCTGCATTTTTGATTTCCTTCTCAGGTTAATTTTACCTTATTTCTAAGTCTGATTTTTTTTTGTGCAGCAAATTAATTGTATGGATATGTATACATATATTGTATTTAACATATACTTTAACATATTTAACATGTATTGGTCTACCTGCCATCTTGGGGAGGGAGTGGGGGGGGGAGGAGGGGAAAAGTTGGAACAAAAGGTTTTCCAATTGTCAATGCTGAAAAATTACCCATGCATATATCTTGTAATTGAAAAGCTATAATAATAAAAAAGAACAGTGCAAGGACATGTCAGGTGGAAGAAAATATTAATATAAAAACATCACTACTAAGTAGGGGGATCAGAAAAAGCATCATGAACCCAGCCTTGAATAGAATTTTGAGCAGTAGAAATGACAGGCAGTGCATTCTGGGACTGAAGTCATAAGAGGGTTCCTGTGAATGCAGAGGAGCCTGGAGAACAAGTTTGGGAAGAAGTTAGACTGTGTGCAATACAAAATGCATAATATGAAATATATGGGACATGGATTTGAGGAAGCCTCAAAAGCTGGGTTGAAAAGGGAAAGTAATTAATCATTTTGTTGTGGGGAATGACATGATCGGGGCTATACCTTGGGGACAGTATTTTGAAAACTGTGTGGAAAACGAATTAAAGGAAGAAAAAGATTCATCCACTTCTCTTAAGTCCCTGGTCCCTTATCATATGAAAGATTTTGACCTTCTATGCCTCAGTTTTGGATTATTCCCAGCATCTATTGCCTTTATTTTTGTTCACTTCACACAAACTATGAACCAGCTATAGAAAATCACAAATTCATTATGACTAGTTCCAGTATAAATTGATGTAACACAATCTCAACTGCACTTTCAATCATCTCAATCTGTTCTCTGATACCATAGTAGTTTTTCGAAATCTTTTCATGCCTTCTCAAACCTCTCAGTCTCTTTATCTTTTACCTTCCTTCTCATTTCACATCACTTATATACGTTTTGCTACTATCTTCTCCTTTATCCCTACCACTCACAAAGAGATGACCCATCTCCTTTCCAAGGCTAACTTCTTTCCATGCACAAATGATCTTATTCCAACCCATCTCCTCCAGTACATTGCTTCCTCTATAATCTCTATTCACTTATCTTCAGTATTTTCCTATCTATTGGCTCCTTCCCTACAGCCTACAAACATTCTCATGTCTTCCTTGTCCTCCAAAAAGCCTCACTTGATCTGTCTATCCCCACTATCCCAGAACTTTCCTCCCTTTTTTGGATAAATGTCTTGAGAAGACCATCTATATTCAGTGTTTCCACCTCCTTTATTCTTACTTCTTAACTCTGCTTTCTGGCTTTTGATCTCATCATTCAATTTAAACAGCTCTCTCCAAAGTTATCATTGATTTACTAATCACCAAATCCAAAGCCTTTTTCTCAATCCTCACTCTTCTTGATTCTTCTGTAGCTTTTTACACTGTTTATTATGTCAAAAACTAATAAATTCTCTAAAAAGAGAAAAAATAGTGCTCATCATCCTTACTCGATACTCTCATTTTCTAGGTTTTTGTTAGACAATTCTATCCAGTTTCCACCCTGACCTGTCTTATTGCTCCTCTCAGTTTTCTTTGTTAGATCTTCATCAAGGTTATGGCTACTAACTGTAGGTATCCCCCAACTCTAGGCTCTTTTTCTTCTCCTTCTATTATATTTTGATTGATGATTTCATCAGCTCATGCATTCAATTTTCATCTTTATGCTAGTGATTACAAGTCTATTTAACCAGCAATAATCTGTCCAGAATCATTGAAGCAATTTACAATTCCACCTGTATTAGTATACCTATTTTCTCTCATTCCTTCCAGTATTTGTCATTTCTGATAGGTATGAGATAGTACCTTTCTCTAATCATTTCTCTAATCATTGTGATTTAGAGCATTTTTTACATACGACTGTAGATAAATTTGATTTATTCTTCTAAAAGCTGACTGTTCATGCCCTTTGACCATCTAATCAATTGGAGAATGATTCTTATTTTTTGTAAATGTGAATCACTTCCTTATATATTTGAGAAATGAGGCCTTTATCAGAGAAACTTGCTGTAAATATTTTTATATTACATCATTGTTTATGGTACCTTTCAAATCAAACTGTAATTTCCTTGATTAATTCTTTTAATTAGGTTGATTTTTGCTTTTTCTGAAATGATGAGAGCTACCCCTGCCTTTTTTTCTACTTTAACTGAAGGGTAATAGAGTCAACTTAATAGAGTCAACTCTAGCCCCTTATTTGAACTTTTTGGGTATCTTTCCGTTTAAAGTATGTCTCTTGAGAACTACATATTTTTGGATTCTAGTTTCTAATCTATTCTTTTATCTGCTTTGGTTTTATGGGTAACCTCATCCCATTCCCAGTTATGATTACTAACTATGTGCTTCAATCCTGCCTATTTTCTTCTGTTTATTCTTCTCTCTCTTTTTCCCTCAAAAGCTTATTTTGCATCTGACCACTGACTCCTTTAAACTATTCTCCTCTCTCCTTCTCCCTCTTCCTCTCTCCCTCTCTCTCCCCCTCCATTCCTCCCTCCCCTATTTCCCTTCATATAAACATGCACATGTGCGCACACACACACACACACAATTGTCCTCTATTTTCTATATCTCCTTCCCTTTCTATTTCTTGTTTAGTATGACAGATTTTCTACTTAATTGAATGTGTGTATACATACATACATACAAACATATCTAAATCTATATTCTGCCCTCTGAACCAATTCTGATGAATGCAATGTTCAAGCATTGACTGCTACCTTCATCCACATTTTCTCCTCCACTATAAACGTTCTTTCTTATACACTGTGAGAAAAATGACCCCATTATACTTTCCCATTCCCTTCTTTTAGTACATCCTTCCCTTTCACACTTTCACTTTTAAAAATCATCCCAATATAATTGATTCACACTCATGCCCTCTATCTATGTAGACTCTAACTTTTAACAATGATAAAGTTCTTAGGACTCACATGTATTATCTTCCCATATATGAATGTAAATAATTTAACTTTATTAAATCCTTTATGATCTTTTGTGTTTCCCTTTTATGCTTCTTTTGAGCCTTGTGTTTGAATCTCAGATATTCTCTTCAGATCTGGTCCTTTTCTCAGGAATGCTTGAAAGCCCTTTATTTCATTAAATATTAATTTTTTTTCTTCTGAAGGATTATATTCAATTTTGCTGGACAGATTATATTCTTAGTTGTGATTCGAGTTTCTTTGACTTGTGGAATATTATAGTCCAAGCCCTTCAGTCTTTAACATGAAAGCTGCTAAATAGTTTTTGATCCTGACTGTGACCCCATGATATTTGGAGTCTTTATTTTTGGCTGATTGTAGTATTTTTTCCTTGATCTGGGAGCTCTGGAATTAAGCTATAATATTTCTGGGAGTTTCCATTTTGGCATTATTTTCATGAATTGATTGGTGGATTCTTTCAATTTTTATTCTCTCCATTGAATTTAAGATGTTGGGGCAATTTGCCTTTATAATTTCATGAATTATGTTGAAGCTCTTTTTATGATCATGGCTTTAAGATAGTTCAGTAATTCTTAAGTTATCACTCCTGGACTTATTTTTCAGTTTAGTTTTTTTTCCTTCAAATCAGTTTGCACTGGACAACAAGATTAAGTACCTTACCCAGGATCGCTAAATTTGTGTTAGAATCAGGCCCTCTGATTAAAGATCAGTTCTGCTATCATTACACAAAGGTAATAGCTCTGTTTCCATGCTGGCAAGATTCACATATGATGATATGAATGTGAAGATGGAAATAAAGTATCTGAGAATAACTCCCTGGGGAAATTCTTCCTCAACAGAGGTGAAAATTATCTCTGTCACTTAAAATCCATAGAGTTTAAGAGACTTATCCTACATCATTGTTATGGTAAATGTCAGAAGTGGAGTTTGAATACATCTTTCATCTTGGGCATATGGCATCATAGGAGAGATCTTTCCTATTGGCTCCATAACTGCTATCACTAAAACTGCATTATCTGCAATTTATCTGCTTAGAGGACCCAGAAGTCTCTCATTATGCCATGACAATTCAATGAATGGAAATGTTATTTGCAACAAAAACAAAAGGTATCAGTTTGATGTAAAATTATAAAAATATAGTTGTCCTATATGGATGGTTAAATATTTTAAAGTTTGCTATTTTCTTAGAATATAATTTCCCATAAAATTATGAGCTACATAACACTCTTTGTGGTGGCAAAAATTGGAAATTAAAGGGATGCCCATCAATTGGGGAATGGCTGAATAAGTTATGCTATGTGAATATAATGGACTATTGTGCTATAAAAAAGAATGAGCAGACTGATTTCAGAAAAACCTGGAAAGACTTAGGTGAACTGATACTGAAAGAAGTGAGCAGAACCAGGAGAACATTGTACCCAGTAACAGAAACATTGTGTAATGATCAATTATGATGGACTTAGCTCTTCTCAGCAATACGGTGGTCCAAAACAATTCCAGAAGACTTGCAATGAAAAATGCTATCCACAATCAGAGAAAGAACTATGGAGACAGAATATAGATTGAAGCATACTATTTTCACTTTTAAAAATTTGTTTCTTTTCTTATGTTTTTTCCCCTTTGCTCTGATTCTTTTTGCACAAGATTAGTATGAAAATATGTTTAACAAAAATATGCTTAACATGATTGTACATGTATAGCCTATATTAGATTGTTTGTTGTATAGGGGAGAGGAGAGGGAAAGGAGAGAGAAAGAAAAACTTCAAATTCAAAATGTTATAAAAATCAGTGTTGAAAATTATCTTTAAGTTTAACTAGAAAAAATAAAATATTATTAAATAAAAAGAGAGAGAGAGAAATTATAGCCTATATAGGCTGGCCACAAAAACCCATCTTCCAATGTAGCTTAATAAAAAAGAGACTTACGTTAAACCTAGTAATCAGTAAGTACTTCCTCTTTTTATAGAGAGGGGGGAGAGAAAGTGAGGGACATATACTAATTAACTCAAAATTTCTTTCTAAACTTTGCTTGAAGGAATGCCTTCAACAAGATAGAACTGTTCCATTAGCTTGGCATTTCTGGTTTAAATCATAGAATATAAAAAGCACCGTGAGAAAAAAGGCAGGGGAGAATTACAGAAAGAAAAGAGTCCTAGGCTTGGAGTCAGAAAATCTGGTTGAAAGCACTGTCTCTAATACTTTGGACAAATGACTTAAGCTCTCCAAATCTCACTTTCTAAATCTGTAAAATGGAGTTAATAATAATAATAATAAACTTGCAGTATCCATAGCACAGGGCTGAAGTGAGGATCATATGAGATTAGAGTACTTTCATTTTTATATTTCCACAAAGTATCTGACTGACACAGAGCATCCCACATCCTCTAGCATTCCGTAAATATCCATTGAATCATTTGAATAAATGATACTATTTAGAAATGTCACTGTCTTTGAAGTTTTTTACTAGCTAAGGCATTATCAGTGCAAGACTGAATCTGGGGTGAGACCCTTAAATTATGAAATAAGCATATGTCCAGGAGAGAGAGAATCCTTTCTCCCACTCTCCATACCAGAATCTTTCTGTATTCTGAGCTATGCCATACAGACAAATTACTTGTAGAGTCCATCTATGATCCATCTGCTGTCCTTGAACCTTTGAATAAGCTGTCTTCCATGCCTAAAACACACTCCTTCCTCACATCTTCCTCTTAGAATCCAAAGCTCAGCTCCTAAATGAGGCATGTTCTTATTTCCCTCTGTTGCCTAACCTCCCCAGTTGTTTAATATTTACTTTGACTATAATTGGCATATAATTGCATATGTACATGTTGTTTCCTCAAATAGAATAGATGAATTCAATGGATAGTAATTGAATTTATCTTGATTGTTGTTTTTCATTTTAGATTTGTGATATTATCAACTCCTAGTACAGACACTTCCTCCACTGATCCAAATCAGCAAATTTCAAATATATGATGTAATTTAAAGAGGTACCGGGAGCACTAAGAGATTTAGAAGATGATTTTGCAAAGGGTCCAGAACTAGGATGTATCAGAAACAAGAATACAATCAAAGCGTTCTTGATATTACAAGGCAAGCTCATTTCTACAAAGACGATAGCTCACTATAATAAGAGCCCTCTGCCTTCCTTCCTATTTCTCACTGGTGGTTTTTAGTCATTTCTCTCCCTCTGGGATTTCCCAAGTTCACTGCTACTCTATTCTTATTTGATTGATCTTAGAAAATTCTAGGATGCTAAGTCTGGAAGCGACCTCAAGCAGTGGATACAATACAGAAGCAAAGAACAGAAACCACTTACAAGACACAGAGACACAGAGCTCCTGGTACTGACTCACTGTCTCGTAAGAGAAACTTGCCATTTATCCCCTCCTGGAGTAGTATGGTCTCACAGTCTTGTTTCTTGAGAGGGCCATGGTAGTAGGGTAGGTCCATGGAGGGAGCTCGGTGATTCCTGCAGCCGAAGAGCCGTGACCCAGCTGTGTAAACAGCTGCATCCATATATGTATATTTTGACAACAGTGTTGAGCAATGCATGTGTGAAGTGTATTGGGGAGGGTGAGTCCTGGCCTGATACAGGAAATACATAAAGTGAGGGTGATAAAATGACCACTACCTCTTCATAAAATTAAAGAACCCATATAATGTTTAGTAAATGAATGCTTTGAGTTTAAAAAAAAAAAGTTATGGAACTCAAAAAGATTTCTTTGTTCATATGTTGTTGGGAGTTTTTGATCTTGGAGAAAAAGACCTACAAAGGCCAACAGTTCAAAAGTAGCTGTGGTTATGATGGCTGGCCACCATTGTCCTAGCATTAGAACATTAGGAAGTATTTGGTGAATAGGTATCATTGAAAAACCATTAGCACATCATAGATTTAGGGCTAGAAGGAATCTTAGGAAACATCTAAAAATTAAAAAGCTTTAATAAAAATAAATAAAAACAGTTCCTTCCCAAAGTATGGAACAAAATCATATATGGATTCTGTCTGTGACTTTAACTCATTAATAAAGATATCTTTCAGCAGAGAGAATGCCTCACTGTGAAATGTTACTATCTTTGCACCATCTTTTCTCTCCCAAACCTTGTCACGTAATCTTCACCATAGGAGCCATTGCTTTATTACTAAGGTCAGATTATTTGTTTTCCTATGCTTGTGTTTGAAGAAAGAAATTGTTGGTAAATTTATCTTTCTGTGTCTTGTTAACCAACATTTAAACTGAATGTCATGGAAAAAAATTATGAGAAAAAATGAATAATTTGTGAGAAAAGTTATAACGACATTATAGACATCCCTTATTTGTAAACTTGCTGGGTTCTTGAAATTATTTATTTGGGCAGCTCATCAGCTCATGAAGGAATTTGCTCAGATTATGAATATTTTTAAACAAGGAATGTGCTTACTGAGAAATTTTAATCTTTGTAATAAAGAAATGATTTCTAATAATTGATCTTTATATTAGAATGAGTTTAAGCTTGAGAAAAAGAAAACAAGTGAAGGGTGTTAAGTGAAATCTTTTATATATATAATGAATCTTTTATTGCTTATTGTAATACCATCAGTGTGTAATAACTGTATCTAATCCTAAAATGTGATTTGCTATTTGAGATAAAAATCTCTTGAGACTTGTGGTTGGAAGAGTCTTTTTTGCCAGTGCATGACTATGTAAAAAGTGTGGTGGTATATATTATAATCTCTACTACTAGGGAGACTGTGGCTGGTATACTACTTGAGCTAAGAAATTCTGAGCTTCAGTGTGCTAAGCCAATTAGAAATCCATACTAAGTCTGATGCCCGCGTCTGATGCTTACTGGGGTCAGAGCAGAGGTGGCAACTAGGATGCCCAAGAAAGAGGAAACCAATCCAGATTGGAAATGAAGCAAGTTTAAGTTGCTATGCTGATCAAGTAGGAAGATTGGGTTTATCAATGATTATTGCACTTCCAAATTATACAAAATAAGAAGAAAGAAAGAGAAAGAAAAAGGAAAGAGAGATTATGAGAGAGGAAAAAAGAGAAAGAAAGAAAAAAGAGAGAAAGAAAGAAAAAAGAGAAAAGAAGAAAGCAAGGAAGATAAAGAGGGAGGAAGAGAGGGAGTAAGGAAGGAAGGAAGAAAAGAAGGAAGGAAGAAGAGAGGGGGAGGGGAAAGAGGAAGGGAAAGGAAAGAAGGAAGAGAGGAAAAGGAGCAATAAGTAAACCTGATGCAACTTAGCATTGGTAGAAGCACCAATGTACAAAAAGTAAGAAGCTTTTCTTTCTAGTCAATTGCCTACTATTTACTTACTAGATGCTTACTATTTACAAATATCAATATTGTCCAAATATCAAATGTTGATATCTTTGTAGTTTCCTAAAGGGACTAAAAAAATTATTTGATGGCATCAACATTCATATAGCAAACAAACAAAATATGAACAGACTATACTCAGAGAATGCCGGTAGTTTCATCTAGTTGCATATCCTCAAGGAATGGTAAGATCAATGGTCACTCAATGACCTGTTTTAAATGTTTAAAAAAACAATAAAGCACCTCCTTTAGAATCACCATTTGACAATGGAACTGCTTCCAGTTTCTTCTTCTTTTCCAGTCCATTGAACAGCTTGACTATATTCTGGACAAGTGGCTTTTACTAAAACGACTACAAAAATGTGGAGCTTCTTTTATTTCATAATCTAGTAAACAAATGTATAATATGCTTCAAGAATAAGTTTTTATGAAATGGCCAATTCAAGTTGTATAAATGTTTCAGCCTTTTTTGAGCTTTCTTTCTTTAAAAGTAAGTTGCCTTTTTAGATACATGTGGGTACTCTTTTAACTTTGTTGGTTTTATATTTCTATTCATAAAAACATTTTACCACAAAAATCACTATGGATTTTATATTCCATTATGTTTATTAATGCAAATGAAACCATGTGATACATAATCTTCACTGTACTTCCACATCTTTAACATTTCAACTTAGAATGTCTCTATAAAATATAAAACAATTATAGCTAAAATAAAGTATGTGATTCAATTGATATATTAACCAGATATTTTGGTGTGGTTTTTAAGTGATTTGTTTGATAAGCCCGCATAGAAATTTTATGCTAATTAAATAAAGATGTTCAAAAAATTTATATGACTACTAACTAAAATAAGGCAAATTATAAAATTTATTTTTTGTGTGTCTCAGTTTGCCTTTATTTCTCATAATACATGAACAAAATAAGAGTTCTAAATTCTCTCAAAATTAGCTTTTATAGAGATCAAGCTTGAGGCAACAAAAATGTTATCAAATACAGCAGAGCATGCTATTTGTCTCTCATTGATGCAAACTTCAATGTTAGATATGTTTAGCAGAAGGATTAATAAAAATGAATCACTGAGGCAGACAAGTAGAAGGCTCTGACAGAGATTAGTTTAGCCCCATGGATTCATCCTCTGGGGAAGTGGTTCAATCTGAAATTCAAGTTATGTCAGACTCCTGAGACCCACCCTTTGTAGAGGTCTGGAACACTCTCATCTTGCTGTGCCCTATCAAAAATCCCAGTCATGTCCCTGAAGCTAAATTTTCCCTACAAAATCTACTTACGGACCATTCCATGACTGCTGCCTTCATTGGCACTCTGCTTCATGGTGTTTTTCCCCTTTCTCTTTTCCCATTCCATGTGGTATCTCCCCCAATTCCACCTTACTTCTCAACCCCATTTCTCTTCCTTATAGTTAGCTAACTCTTTTGAGGTGCTATGTCCCTTTCAGGACTAAGAGTATGGTCTAGCCTCATGGGATGTTTCCTTTGTCCTGGTGAATGGCAAGTTCTGTCAGGGAACTTGCCCTTTCAAAACCCCTTTCTATACTCTCCCAACTCTATTTCATATTTACCATTCCCCATATCTATTGTATCCCTTCATTTTGTCTGTAACTTCTTCCCCTAAATAAACCTATCTTTTGCCAGAGAGAATGGCCATTGTGAATTGTTCACATGACTAAACCCCAACTTTCCGTGCCTGGCATCATCTGGTCCTCGAACCACATCATTTAGTACCAAAGCCCTTATCATAAACCACATCATCACCCTCTGAGTGTTCTAAGACTACACATGTTGCCACAGAAAGAGAGCCTATTATAACCATATATTCTCAAAGCATCTTTCTCCAACCACAGATATCTTGTCTTCTGAGAGTTTTTCCCCCTTTCTTAGAAGTGAGTGTTACAAATTGCACATTTTCCCAATGCATCAATCATTGGCTTGACACTTTTGATAAGTTTTCCTCCCTCACACCTCACCTCTGCCCCAGACAGACACTTAGGATCCTCACAGATGGGTTCAAGTGAGGGGAGGAGAACAAAATGGGGATGGGGTAGGGAGGAAAAGAATGGTAGGGGAATGAGTTCAAGCATATCTCGAGTTTTCCCCAACCTCCTCTTCTGAAAACAGAAAACTCACAGGTTTTAAAATTTATTTTAAAAGTTTTTAACACTTAAAATGACTTCTGTCTCTCTGATAGACACACAAATTATAGCAGTAACTCAAGAGTAGTTTCCTAACTAGTAATTGTCTATTGTACAGAGAATCACAAGACTTTCTGGGCCTTTCTAGAAGCATTTCTGATATTGTTCACAATTTTCAGTTTTTTGAAAATATGTAGTATTTTTTTTTACAAAATAATAATCCATGAACATGTGTAACATACTACATATGAATTGCCTTAAGTTTGCAATATACTATACCAAAAAGGGGAGTATAAAGAGAAAAAGCAATTTTAAAAGTTCTTTATTCACAGAACTCACATGATACATGACCTATATCATTGTTTTTTTAATTTCTTTTTTTTTCAAAGCTTCTTATTTTCAAAACATATGCACGGATAATTTTTTTTGATATTAACAAATCACTTACTTCCTGAGGCTTCAGTTGTCTCATTTTAATTTTTTTTTAATTAAAGCTTTTTATTTACAAAGCATATGCATGGGTAATTTTTCTAACATTGACCTTTACAAAACCTTTTGTTCCAAATTTTCCCCTCCTCATCCCCTCCTCTAGCTAGCAGGTAGTCCAATACATGTTAAATATGTTGAAATACATGTTAGATCCAATATTTGTATACATATATATACAGTTACCTTGTTGCACAAAAAAATCAGATCAAGAAGGAAGAAAAAGGAAAACTGAGAAAGAAAACATAATGCAAGCAAATAACAACAGAAAGAGTGAAAATGCTATATTGTGATCCACACTCAGTTCCCACATTCTTCTCTCTGGATGTAAATGGCTCTCTTTGTCACTGAACAAGTGGAACTGGTTTGAATCATCTCCTTGTTGAAGAGAACCATGCCCATCAGAATTGATCTAGCCATGTACAATGATCTCCTGGTTCTGCTCATTTCACTTAGCATCAGTTCATGTAAGTCTTTACAAGCCTCTCCGAAATCATCCTGCTGGTCATTTTTTTTTAACAGAACAATAATATTCCATAGTATTCATATACCATAATTTATTCAGCCATTCTCCAATTCATGGGCATCCACTCAGTTTCCAGTCTCTTGCCACTACAAAGAGGGCTGCCACAAACATTTTTGTACATTTGGGTCCCTTTCCCTCCTTTAATATCTCTTTGGGATATAATCCCAGTAGAAACACTGCTGGATCAAAAGGTATGCACAGTTTGATAACTTTTTGAGCATAGTTCCAAATTCCTCTCCAGAATGGTTGGACCCTTTCACAGTTCTACTAACAAAGTATCAATGTCCCAGTTTTCCCACATTCACTCCAACATTCATCATTATCTTTTCCTGTCATCTTAGCCAATCTGACAGGTGTAAAGTGGTATCTCAAAGTTGTCTTAATTTGCATTTCTCTGATCAATAGTGATTTGGAGCACATACCTATTATGTAGCTACAAATAGTTTCAATTTCTTTAACTGAAAATTGTTCATATTCTTTGACCACTTATTAATTGGAGAATGGCTTGAACTATTTTATTTTATTTTTTTATTATGGCTTTTTATTTACAAGTTATATGTATGAGTAATTTTACAGCATTGACAATTGCCAAATCTTTTGTTCCAATTTTTCCCCTCCTTCCCTCCATCCCCTCTCCCCAATGGCAGGTTGACCAATACATGTTAAATAATTTAAAGTATAAATTAAATACAATATAAGTGTACATGTTCTAACAGTTATTTTGCTGTACAAAAAGAATTGGACTTTGAAATAGTATACTATTAGCCTGTGAAGGAAATCAAAAATGCAGGTGGGCAAAAATATAGGGATTGGCTCAGATAATTTTTAACCCCTTGTTTAGCCTTGTGTTTCAGATTTTTCCCTCCTTCTTCCCACCCTCTTCCCTAGATTGCAAGCAATCCAATATATGTTATGTATGTTAAAATATATATTAAATCCAATATGTGTAAACATATTTATACACTTCACTTGATGCACAAGAAAAATCAGATCAAAAAGGAAAGAAAATGAGTAAGAGAACAAAGTGCAAGCGAACAACAACAAAAAGACTGAGAATATTATATTGTGGTCCACATTCAATTCCCACAGTCCTCTCTCTGGATGTAGATGGCTCTCATCATCACAAGATCATTGGAACCAGCATCAATCATCTCATTGTTGGAGAGTCCCCTTCATCAGAATTGATGGTTGTATTAATATTGATGTTGCCATGTATAACGATCTCCAGGTTCTGCTCATTTCATTTAGCATCAGTTCATGTAAGTCTCTCTAGGGCACTCTGAAATTAACCTTCTGATCATTTATTATAGAATAATACTATTATATAATATTTATATGCCATGACTTGTTCAGCCATACTCCTATAGGTGGGCATCTACTCAGTTTCCAGTTTTTTGCTACTACAAAGAGGGTTGCCACAAACATTTTTTCACATACAGGTCCCTTTCCCTTCTTTAAGATCTCTTTGGGATATAAGCCCAGTAGTAACACTGCTGGATCAAAGGGTATGCATAGTTGATACCTTTTGAGCATAGTTCCAGATTGCTCTCCATAATAGTTGGATCTGTTCACAGTTCCACCAACAATATATTAGTGCCCAGTTTTCCCACATCCCCTCCAACATTTGTTGGTCATAGAGGTCTAAATATTACATGAATTTTAGTATCTTCTACTCTTCTTCCCACCACTGCCATTTCACTAAATAAAGTAAAAGGGTTTTTAATAGTCTAATTTTGTTTTTCTTTATTTGGTCATGGATGTCAGCAGTCAAAGAATTAATCACCAAATAAACAGCAGACTACTGATTAGCCTCTCCATGTAGAGTTGACCTGGTCCTCAGAAAGCAGAGTAGTCTTTTGCTGGGATTAGTAGACTAGGAGAACCTGCCAGAGGTTATCATCTACTGTCAGAACTTTGAAAAAAAGAGAGTCACTTCCAGGCCACAATGAAGCATCAGAAGAGCACAGTGTAGAAGAAAAGGGATAAAGCCCTTCAAAATCATGCTCCAATCTACCATACCTATCATTTTTCAAATTATTCCATTACACATTCCAACTACAACTACCTACTGCCCCATCTTTTTATCCCCTGCTTTTATGGTTTTACACAGATTCTCTCCTATGCCTGGGTACACTCTTCTTCCTAACTTCTACCTCTTGGAATCCCTATTCAGATTATTTCTACATACAATCTTTGCTGATTTCCCCAAGTTATTATTGATTTCTGTTACCCCTTATATTTCTTGGCATTTGTTTTTCACTTGCTTATCCAAGTATATATAGTTTCCCTCCAATAGAATGTAAACTCTTCAATGGCAAGCTTAATTTTTAGCTTTGAATCTCCAGCTCCTTCCAAAGTGTCTGACATGCAGTAGGTGCTTGTTGGAATGAATTAGGGCTTGCTCCCTGAGCTTACATTCCAATCCACTATCTTTATTTTGCATGGGCCTAGTGTTTGAATGTCATGTCCCCCATTGGACTGTGATCTCCTTGAAGGCAGGGATTGTGTTTTTGTACATCCCCAATACTTAGCATTATCTTTGGCACATAGTAGGTGTTGAATTAATGCTTATGGACTGACTGAATTGAATTATAAAAATCATTATAAATATTACTTAAAAATCCCTCTGTAATCACTCTGACTTGGTAAACCTCAGTGTTTCTTCCAAATTACACTATATGGAGAAGTGTTATATTGTTTACCCAATCCACAGAAAGTCATGTACTCACAGGAGGAACAGTGAAACATCTTGAGGCTTCTGTGGTCTTTTGCTTCCTTTGTCTTTCCCATGTCCTGAGCTCCTCAAAGTAGCTTCTGAAAACCTCCAAGGAGACTTTTTTTCTCCTCACCACCCCCATCCCTGCCTCTAACTTTTTTGCTAATATTATTCCTAAGATTTCTTCTTCTTCTTCTTCAAGTATTTTCATATCATACTTCCTAACTGTGTTACAGATGGATCTTTGCTTTTTCAATCTAGAGATCATGGTTAGAAAAACCTCAGAGTGGGGTTGGACACTGGCCTAGAGTTCTATGACTAACTTTTACTTTGAAAGTAGAGAAAAATAAGGTTTGAAGCAACAGGAAGGATGTTATGACCGCTACAAGACAACCAACAAAGGTTGAATACATTCAGAAGTGTACTCTGAAAAGAAGGAAGGCAGGCAAATATCTTTTTTTTTATTTAATAGCCTTTTATTTACAGGATATATGCATGGGTAACTTTACAGCATTAACAATTGCCAAACCTCTTGTTCCAATTTTTCACCTCTTACCCCCCACCCCCTCCCCCAGATGGCAGGATGACCAGTAATGTTAAGTACATTAAAATATAAATTAGATACACAATAAGTATACATGACCAAAACGTTATTTTGCTGTACAAAAAGAATCAGACTCTGAAATATTGTACAATTAGCTTGTGAAGGAAATAAAAAATGCAGGTGGGCATAAATATAGGGATTGGGAATTCAATGTAATGGTTTTTAGTCATCTCCCAGAGTTCTTTTTCTGGACATAGCTGGTTCAGTTCATTACTGCTCCATTGGAAATGACTTGGTTGATCTCGTTGCTGAGGATGGCCAGGTCCATCAGAACTGGTCATCATATAGTATTGTTGTCGAAGTATATAATGATCTCCTGGTCGGCAGGCAAATATCTTACAGCTAAAGCCAGAGATAGACCAGTGAGATCTCTGTTGTTTTTAGCCTTTGAAAGAGAAAAGCATATAAGATTTGATCTAGAAAAGACAAAACATCAAAATAAATGAGCAGAAGGTTATATATCTTGGTCTAGCAGGAAGCCCTCTAATAGGAAATAAGAATTCTCTGAGACTTTGATGAAGCTGGATTCTGGAGAATAAAGATAAAAGGTGATGAATATATCTAGAACCTGGAACTCTGAACATATAGGTGCCCAGAAAAGCTAACCAAGATCTGAGGGACTTTGGAAGTTAGAACTCACTCAAAATAAAAACTCACAAGCTCTTACTAATATATTTGTTTTTGCTAGACAATCAAAAAGCATTTATTTTATGCCCACTGTGTACCAAACTCTGTGCTAAGTTCTAGTTACAAAGAAAAGTAAAAGGCAATCTTTGCTCTCAAGGAGCTCATAGTCTCATGGAGTAGACAACACATAAATAAGTAAATACAAACAGGAAAGGACAAATTGGAGATAATCAAAGGGAAAAGGCACTAGATTTAAGGGGAATGGGGAAAAACTTCTTCTGGAATTTTAGCCAGGACTTGAAGGAAGTCAGGGAGACCAGGAGACAGAGAGGAGGAAGAGAATTTCAGGCATTGGGAACATTCAGTGAAAATGTCCAATTAGGAAATAGACTGCCTTGTGTGAAGAACAGTAGAAAGCCAATGCTACAAGACTTCAGAGTGGGGTGAGGAGGGGATGACTTTAGTACTTAGAGTAAGGTATAATAAGACCAGAAAGATAGAAGAGAGTCAGGTCATATATGAAGGTTTTTGAACACCAAACAGAGGATTTTACATTTGATTTTGGAGGTGATAGAGAGTTGACTGAAGTTTATTCAATAGGGGTGGAATGACTTTGTCAGAACTCCTCTTTCGAAAGATCATTTTGATAGATGAGTCTAAGACATACCTAAAATGAGGAAAGACTTGAGGTAGGGAAATTAACCAACAGGCTATTGTTGTATTCCATGCATAATGTGAGGAGAATCTCTACAGCTTGAGAAGACCGAAAGGAATACATATAAGAAATGTTATGGAAGTAGCATCAACAAGACTTGGCAATTTGATTAGATATGAGGTTGAGTGATGAGAAAGAGTAAAGATTGGAGAAGGATCCCTAGATCATGAGCCTTGATAATTGGAAGGATGGTGGTACCCTTAACAGTAATAAGGACATTAAGAAAATGAGAGGATTTGAAGGGGGATATTAGTTTAGTTTTAAACGTGTTGACTTTTAGTTATCTTTGAGATATCCAGTTTGAGATGTCCAATAAGTAGTCAAAGATAAAAGACTGGAGGTAAAGTGAGAAATCAGTGTTCAATAAATATGAGAATCATCTATATAGAGATTTTAATTGAATCCATTTGAGTTAATAAGATCATTAAACAAAACAGCAAGCCCATGATTAATGGGCATATTCTGGAAGAAGCTCCATCACCAGAGATTAAGGAGAGGTCAGATAGGAAGGAAGAGAATTAGGTTAAATAATTCACAGAAACGGGGAGAAAAGAGTTTCAAGGAGAAGAGAGTGATCAATAGTATCAAAAGTTATAGAAGGATCAAGATGGATGAGGGTTGAGAAAAGGCCATTATATTTATTTTTTTTGTTTTCAAAACATATGCATGGATGATTTTTTTCAACATTGACCCTTAGAAAACCTTTTGATACCAATTTCCCCCCTTCTTCCCACCTCTTCCCCTAGATGGCATGTAATCCAATATGTTAAACATGGTAAAAAAAATGTTAAATCCAAAATACATATTTATACAATTATATTGCTGCGCAAGAAAAATCAGATAAAAGATGAAAAAGAAAATAAAATAAAATTCAAGCAAAACACAACAAAAAGTGTGAAATGCTATGTTGTAATCCACCCTTGGCTCTCAATACCACAAAATCACTGGAACAGAAGGCCATTAGATTTAGCAATTAAAAGAATCTTAACTTTGCAAAGAGCAATTTCAGTTAAATGAAGCCAAAAAATAGATTTTACAGAGTTAAGAAAAGAGTAAGAAGAAAGGAAGTTGAGGCAGTTATTGAAGATGATCTTCTTTAATTTATCCACAAAAGGATGAAGAGATTTGGAAAATAGTTAGCAGGGATATATAGACCAAGTAAGAGTTTTTTGAAGATTCAGGAGACATGGGCATTTTTCAGAGTAGTAGGGAAGCAGACAATAGACTAGAAGAGATTGATGATAAGTGAGAGAACAAGGATCATAAATAAGAAAATCTGCTGGAGAAGACGGGATGGAATGGTATCACTTGTGCATACAGTAAAAGTGAATGTGAGAAAGGAGTGAAGGAGAAGGCATCTCAGTAATGTGAGATCAAGGAATGGCCTCGTTTTTTTTCAGTGAAATATGGATTGAATGAACCTCAAAGAATAAGAGATTACTAAGTGATAGTGGTAGAAAAAGGGCTTTTGAGGCTATGCATTGAGAGTACAGAGAACCATGAAGAGAATGAAAAGCTATAGATCTGTTGCAAAGGAGAGGTGTATATCTTGGATTTCCAACATTTAACAATTGGAATCAACCCTGTGTCTACCATAGTCATCTGATAGCTATAGGTCCTGACTATCTTTATCCTCTGCTTTCCTTAGGACTATAGTAGTACAACAGACTACTCTGGCCTACTTCTCTAAATTGCGTATAAATAGATGGATTGAATCTCCAGAGTCAACCTTAAGTTCTAGACTATTCTGTGAATTAGATAGAATCTCCTTCAGCCCTTACAAATGGGCTTCTTAGCCAATAGACATAATTAGTGCAAAGCAAAAGCGTTTACTAAGATGACAAAGAACTATAATTATCTAACATCCATCACTCTATATCCCTGAAAACTTAGGGTGAATTCTCTCACAATTACATATAGCACCTACAGGAAAAGAGGGTGTAAACTTAGAGGCAGTGATAGTAGGACACACATATACGAAATATATATGATCAAGGCTCTTCATGACTCTGAAACTGCAGAACTTCAGTGTCCTTCATTTCCTCTCTAAGAGTTCCTCTGAATACAACTATGGTCTGCAAGCTTTACTCTGGATAGTCAGAACTAACTCTGAGTTACATAAGCAACTATCACCCTTTTGAAAGCAGAGATTGTCTTTCTTGGTATTCTTAGCACAGTGCCTGGCACATAGTAGGCATTTAATAAATGTTATTGGCTAACTGGAACCCCCCCCACGCAAAAAAATAAAAAATTAAGTAAAGGTGCCACATGCTTTTATTGCTTTTCACATTGTATTAGAAATAATTTTTATAGCAGTAAGAAAAGGAAATTGTGATTAAAGGAATAAGGCAAAATTATGTATGAAGCTAATATTATCGTTTGCCTTTAAAAAACAGCCTGGAAAACCAATAAACAATTACCAACAGTCATATGAAAAAAAAATCCAAATCACTAATAGTTTGATAAGTATAAATTAAAACAACTTTACGGTTCCACTTCACACCCATCAAATTGAAAAAAAAAAGACAAAAAGAAAATAGCAATTCTTCAAGGGGCAGTAGAAAGGCAAGCATACTGTCAGTAAAGCTGTGAATTGGTCTGACCATTCTGGAAAGTAATTTGAAACTATACCCAAAGGTCACCAAACTATATATCCACTTTGATCAAAATAATGAGGAAACAAATGCCCCTGATCCATTAGCATTTCTCTATACTAACAACAACAGCCAGGAGAAAAAGACAGAAAGAGAAATTACATCTAAAACAATTATAAAACACAGCAACTATCTAGGAATTAATTTGTTAAAAAGACAAAAATAAATTAAAAAAAAATAAATAAAAAGACCAAAAAACGAAGAGGTCATTTAGATTTGTAATGCTAGTGGAAATGGTACGTGTGCTTGTGTAGGTATCCTATGAACACTTCTGCTATTATAGTAACTACAATATTCCACATCAATTTAAGGCCCACAGGAAGACAGATGTTGATTTATAATTGATTTACCAAGGGGGTGCAATATTTAATTTACCCACCAGATGGGACTATATTTAACAAAGTAGACAACTCAGAAAATCATGGGAAAAAAAAAATATTTTCCTACTGTTCCACAAAGATAGAACAACATTACTCCATAAAACATACATCTACCATGGGCCATTCAGCCATAATCTAATTGATAGGCACCCATTGTGATTCCATGTCTCTGTTACAACAAACAATACCTTATAAGTATTTTTTAATGTATTAAGATCTTTCCCTCTGTCTTTGATCTCTTTGAGATGTATGCCAGTAAGTGGCATTTCTAAATCAAAGAGGAAAAAAATCATGAGAAAAAATCAATCAAATAAACAATAGCAACTATAACAAAGTGAAAATCCTATGTTTCGTTCTACATTCAGTTTCCATAGTTCTCTCTGGATGAGGTTAGCATTTTCCTATCTCAGGTCTTTTGGAATTGCCTTGAATTACCTCATTGTTGAAAAGAGTCAAGTCCATCACAGTTGATCATCACATAATCTTGTTGTTAATGTATACAATGTTCTCTTGGTTCTACTCACTTTACTTAGCATGAGTTCATGTAAGTCTTTCCAGGCTTTTTTTTTTTTTTTTTTTAAATCAGCCTGCTCATCATTTCTTATAGAACAATAATATTTCATTACATTCATATACTATAATTTATTCAGTCATTCTCCAACTGATAAGCATCCATGCACTTTCCTAAAGTGTCTTTCTAATCTCATGCTATAATATTCTCCTTCCAATATTCAGCCACATTGGCCTCCTGTTTCTCTAAGGTGACATTCCAACTCCAATCTCTTTGTCTTTATTCTGGCCACATCATCTCTACTTCCAAGTCTGGAACGCACTCCATTTCCATCCCAGTTTAAGTACTAACTTCTAACTTACTGATTCTTCTCATTCCTCTCCCCTGCTAAGGATTGTTAAGGGGTTCCATATTTTTAAGAAACACTGGAGCCAGAGCATGCAGGAGACTCTGAAGGTATCAAGGACAACAGCCCTCCCCTGCATCCTGACATAATTTGATATTTGCACCCCAAGTTGGATCCCCTGTGTATTTTTGGAGGCAAGACACATACAAACAATCTGTGCCAGGCCAGAAAAATGTTTGTGCAACTGAGGTCCTTTATAGAAAAGTAGACCTTGCTATCTTCATAGTCTAATGTAGTGGTTCTCAAAACATTATTTCTTGGTATCTTTATACTACTAAAATTTATTGAAGATCTGTCCAAAGAATTTTCCTTATGTGTGTTATGTTTATATATATTTACCATATTATACTAAAAACTAATTTTGAATTTGTAGGCCCTCTGAAAGGTTTCAAAAATCCCCCAGGATTCTCTGCCCCACATTTTGAGAACTACTGGTCTACTGAATCCCAAGGGGAAAGAATGCAGTTTTTGCCATCATCTTGCTTCACCCCTTCAGGAAGAGTTACCACAAATTTCTTGTTTTCTGTTTTCTCCTCTTCTTTTTGTTGTACTTCCATAAATATGAAAACTTCTGTAAAAACTGTGAACTCTTTGGATTCTACATGCATGATGAAGTTGTGATTGCCTGTTGACATCCCCAACTGCTAATGTTTTCCTTTCCAAAATATCTTGCTTAACTACTTGGTATTTACTTTTATAGAGGAGTGTAGTAGTGGAAGAAGCGCTGGCCTTGAAGTCAGGAGGAATTGGGTTCAAGCCCTATTTCTGACTTATGCTGGATATCTGATTGCTGGGGAAATCATCTAACCTGTAGTGCTGCAGATCAGGATACAAAATGCAGTCCATTCTGCATGCTGCCTCCAGCACTTCTGAGTGCTGCTTGAACCAGATTAAAATGTAATTGAAAAGTATTTATCAAAATAAATAAAAATACATTAAAACAGAAAATGAGGAAACTCATTCTACTGATACAGATGGGCACCTTCTTTACACTTTTCAAGATCTTAGAGAGTTGTATCTGAGAGCAATGGTGTCTAACTGAAATAAAATGGGAGGTCATTAAACTGTACCTAAGGACCTCTGCAGGATGCATATTAACTTAGTTATAAAATGTATTATTTTTACTAGAGGATACTAGAGGAACTCTATACCAATGAAAAGTACAGTTCTCTAGGCCTTAGACCTATTTATTTGTATTTATTTTGAATCAAATTTGTTTCAATATCTTCCCCTTTATAATGTAAACTCCTTCTAAATAGGGATGCTTTATTCGTTGTATTTGTATCCCAGTGCCCATCAGAGTGGGCATAGGTGTTGAAAACAAAGTGCTCAATATAAAATTGACCAATTTTATGACTTCTTAAACTTAGGTTATATTTCCTTGAAACTTATTATGGTAAAGGAGGGATGTTTAAGCAGTGAAAATTGTTGGCCTGAAAAAAATCACATGTCCCTGTGTTCAGAAAGGGATTCTCTCCAACTATAGAAAAAGGATCATTTGAGATATTTTTCCAGGAAAATATTACTGGGTTCTCAGTTCAGAATTCACTTCTCTGGTTCTGTTTCAAGGCAGGAAACAAGATCAACATTCTGGAGAAAATGGACAAGTTTCCTTTTGTCCATTTTTTTTAAGAGTACAATTCTTGGAAAGTGATTGGTGTTTTTACACCATTTACAGAATGGTGTTTTTTTTTGTTTTGTTTTGTTTTGTTTTTTTAATGAATTGATGGCTCTTTGAATTCTGACCCTGCAATGGGTGATATGGTTAAATGTACCAAGGAGAGAATTGTTGGTAAATATAGAACACATTATGGTGTGTCCCTCAGAAAAATGGTGAAGAAAACTGAAATTAGCCAGCATGTCCAGTATACCTACTCCTTCTGTGGCAAGACCAAAATGAAGAGATGGGTCATGGGTATCTGGCATCGTGAATCCTGTATGAAAACAGTAGCTGGTGTTGAATGGATCTTTAATACCATCTGTGCAGTCAAATCTGTCAACGGAAGACTGAAGAAATTGAAAAATCAATAAAATCTTATAAAATGTCTGTAGCTCATAGTCAAATAATAAATGGACTAATTTATAGGAAAAAATGAATTGGTGCTTTTTTTTTTCACTGTTGCTTTTCAAAAATCTGCCATGCTATTTAACCTTTTTTTCCCTTCATCTCCTCTCAGCCCTATATCTGATTATCTTCTCTAATATTACACTTACTCCTCTCTGGGCCATTTTCCATCAATGAGTTCCTCTGGGTATCTCCACCTGCTTCCATTTCTTCTTAGTCTTGTTTCTGACTTCAAAGCTATGTCCTACCAGACCAGTATTTTCATTACTAACTCTCATGGAGCTCCATGTGTGTTGCCTTTTCTTTCCTTTTTCCCTTCTTTCTTTTCTTTCCCTTTTCCCCTTTTCTTCTCTTTTCCTCTTCCTTTCCTTTCTTCTTTCCTTCCCCCTTTCTTTCTTTCTTTTTCTTCTTTCTTTCTTTTTCTTTCCCTTTCCACTTTTCTCCTCTTCCCTTTCCCTTTTTCTTTTCCCCTTCTTTTTCCTTTTCTTCTTTCTTCCTTTTCTTTCCCTTTTTTCTTTTCCCTTTTCTTTCTTATCCTTTCCCCTTTCCTTTTCTTCCCTTTCCCCTTCCTTTCTTTTTCCTTCACCTTTTCCTTCTTTCCCTCCCTCTCCTTTTTTCTTTCCGTCTCTCCCTCTTTCCTCCCCTTCCTTCCTTCCTTCCTTCCTTCCTTCCTTCCTTCCTTCCTTCCTTCCTTCCCAGCCATCTGGCAGTAAATGTGTCTCCCTCTTGGTAGGCCTCCACCTCTCTACAGAGACGTCAGAGATGTTTCCTTCTCAATCATCTCCGGCCAAAACTGATCATTCACATTTAATCTGATCTGCCATTTTATAGTGTAGAATATGTGCTTTTTAAAAGACTGTTACGAACTGATATGAGGATGCCAGAGGCAGCTGGCAGGCTCCTGGGACACCAGATGCTTCCGGCCGTGCCAACTCCCCCACAAACACAGAGGGATAAGAAGGGGGTGGGGAAAGGAAACAAACATTTATTAAGCGCCTACTACACGCCAGGCTCTGTGTCGAGCGCTTTATGAATATCTCATTTGATTTAATTTAAATGAATAAAGACAAGGAGACATTTCCTCGCGGGTCCTTCGATGAGGCAGGCGCTGTCACCCCGGGGTCCGGGTGTCCATTGGAAGACCAGCACTGGGCCCTTCTCTTCCCATCATCTCTCACTTCTCCCCCAGCTATCAAACGCCTGTCAAAGCTACCTCTTAACTGCGCATGTCCGTTCTGTATTGGCCCCGCCCGCTTTGTTTGTGCTGCTTTCGAATTGGCTCTTCTTCGATTTCCGGCAACCCCAGGAGGTTTCCGCTGTCATGGCGGCCTGAGGTTTCTACCGTCGCGCTGGTCGCTACGGCCGTCCGTCAGGCGGCGGAGTTGCTAGCCCGGCGGACGGGGATGTGACCGCGGGCCCCGCCGGCCTGTCCTGGGCTCCGCGCCAGCTCTCCTGCCCGTCTCCCGCCTTCCTCTCTGCCCGCCATGGCGGGGTCTGGTTGCGTGTGGGGCGCGGAGCCGCCCCGTTTCCTGGAGGCCTTCGGACGGCTCTGGCAGGTGCAGAGCCGGCTGGGCAGCGGCTCCTCTGCCTCCGTGTACCGGGTGCGTTGCTGCGGGACTCCCGGATCGCCGCCCGGGGCCCTCAAGCAATTCCTGCCGCCCGGCACCACCGGGGCTGCCGCCTCGGCCGCCGAATACGGCTTCCGCAAGGAGAGGGCGGCGCTGGAGCAGTTACAGGGCCACCGAAACATCGGTAACGGTCACCGCGGCCCCCCGCGCCCCGGGTCACTTCCCCCTCCCCCACGGCCAGGGGCCACTCCTTTGCGCCAGGACCTCCTCTTTTAGTCGTCCTTTCCCCATAGAGGCCGCTGTGAGCTCTCCGGAGATTTCCAGTTAGGGGCTGGGTGGAGGACAGAACCCCACCAGAGTCAGCTTCCGAGTGGGCCGTTGTAGCTCCCCAAGTTAACCTCCCCAATAGGCGTTTTCAATTCATTAAACGTTTATTAAGTGTCAGGCATTGTCTTTAAGCTCTGGAAAAGGAAGGGTGCCCATAATGTAAGTACTTTTCAGTTAGGTCCCCCATCTGTGGCTTGGGACTGCCATTAATTGACATAATTGTCAATTGTGGAGAAGAATCTCCCCAGGTATTGTTTTCTGAATCTGACGTGTTTGGTTTGCCCATAAATATGTAGATGCATTTAAAAGAAGTGGAAAAACCACTACCTCTTATGTAGTGGGTGCTTAATAAATGTTTTTGTTGTTTGTTGCTCAATCCTTTGACCCTATTTGTGGTTTGTACTGGCTTGGTTTGCCATTTCCTTCTCCGGCTTATTTTAGTGTTTATTGAATTAATAAATGAATCTGGAATTGGAAGACCTTGAGTAAATAATAGCTGTTATTTATTAGCATAAATGTATGACTATGGACAAGTTATTAATAGCTGTTATTTAATATTATTACAATAACACCTACCATTTATGTAGTTCCTTAAGGTTTGCAAACTGCTATACAAAATTATCTTGTTTTATCTAAACAGTAACCCTGGGAAGCAAGAGTTAGTTTTGGAAATCTGATCTTGCCACATCCTGCTCACTGGCTTCCATGCAGCTTTCAGTTTCTTATTCTAGAAAATGAGTTAGATTTGATGATCCATAAGAATCTTTATAGCTCTAAGTCTGTGATGCTAACGTAGTTATCTGTCTTCTAGATGATCTCTTTGAAATATAGAATCCTTTTCAAGAAAACTAAACTGTCCTATATTATGAAGGTATAGTCATGAAATAGGTCTGAAAATAGGGTCATTTTTATGTTTTTGTCGATATTATAAGATTACAAATATGATTTTTTTTCCTATTATGTGAAATGTAATTATTATTGAAGACTGGCTATGAAAATTGCCTATGGCTCTCGAGGAACATAGGATTATCTATAGCTCTTATAACAAAAGGCAGCACTTTCCCTTTTTGGTTTGCTGGCAGTTTTCAAATTCCTTTTTTTAAAGAAAAAATTCATACTATTAGTGATGTATTTCTATTTTTCTGATGTCTATGACACTAGTAAATATGAAAAGGAATTTAAAATAATGTTAAGGTGGTAAAATTCATTTTTCAGTCCTAAAAAAACTTACTAAAATTCTTTGAAAATTTGAGTTTAAATGTTTTTCAGCGTCCCCAATTTGTTAAGTGACTAAGGGCATAGGAACTGGACCTGAGCTCACTGGCATAAAAAACTCTTAAAGGAATTCCCTCTAATCTACATTTTGTCTGCAGCACTTAGATGTTGTGACATATCCTGGGTCACATATTGAATATATATTAGAAACTAGTCTTCAACTCAGGTCTCCTTGGCCCTATAACTAGCTTTCTATCTGATTCTACCATCCTACCTCTTTAAATGTGACTAATGATTCCAATTAAAGTCACAGATAATAAACTGACATTTAATGTCAAGATACTCTTACTGCTCCCTCCCCAAAGAGATTGATTTGTTTTGTCTTGTGGCATTCATTTTGTTTATTGATCAGTATTTGCTTTCTAAATTCATATTCTATCATTACCTAGTGCTTGTTGAATTTGAAATTACTTGTAATTACAGTACAGAAATTATTTGTAATAGTTTATATATTTTGCATTTTTTTTTTTTTTTTTTTTTTTTGGCTGAGACAATTGGGGTTAAGTTATTTGCCCAGGGTCACACAGCTAGAAAGTGTTAAGTGTCTTGAGATCACATTTGAACTCGGGTCCTCCTGACTTCAGGGCTGGTGCTGTATCCACTGCGCCACCTAGCTGCCCCCTTGCAATTAACTTTTAAAGACTATTATATTCAATTAAATGTGTGTGTTTCAACCTGGCTACCAAAGTACTTGTTATTAGAAGATGTGTTTATCTTTTAGTATTATCCTTGTCAATAAGACACACTATAACTTCTCCTCCATCCGTATTGTTTTAGTGACCCTGTATGGAGTATTTACGATCCAGTTTTCTCCAAATATGCCATCACGCTGTCTACTTCTTGAACTACTGGATGTCAGTGTTTCGGAACTGCTTTTATATTCTAGTCACCAAGGGTGTTCCATGTGGATGATCCAGCACTGTGCCAGAGATGTTTTG
This sequence comes from Sarcophilus harrisii, assembly GCF_902635505.1. Lineage (NCBI taxonomy): Eukaryota > Metazoa > Chordata > Mammalia > Dasyuromorphia > Dasyuridae > Sarcophilus > Sarcophilus harrisii. Next base: position 49,941,807 of record NC_045429.1, read on the forward strand.
GAGGCCCTGGCTTTTCTTCATCATGAGGGTTATGTCCATGCAGACCTAAAGCCACGTAATATACTATGGAGTGCAGAAAATGAGTGCTTTAAACTCATTGACTTTGGTCTTAGCTTCAAAGAAGGCAATCAGGTATGAGACTGTCCTTTTTTCATAGTTAAAGCAACATAATTTAGTAAGCTGGGCCAATCCACAGATATATTTCATAGCAGGAGTGAATTAACTGTAATTTGACAACAATTTTATATGATAGAATGGAATGCCATGGAAGAAGTGAAGAAGATTTCTTTTGTGTCTAGCAAGTTTCCTGAGGGCACTGAAATGAGTCTTTGTATTTCTTTTGTTGCTACTGCCTTAAAAAAAAGAAAAAGAAAAGTTGCAAATGCAGAAGTATCGAAATATTTGTTGGTAGAAGAAAAAAAAATTTAAAGAGTTCTCTATGATAATATTTGAAAGGTGCCTGCAGGATTATCTGCCGGATTGTTGTGATCCTAATGTTTGTTAAGGGTCTTCCTACCAGAATTCAGCTCATAACTTTAACAGGATCCTTTTATCATTTCATTTTATTGGGTTTAATGGGTCTCTGTTAAGTGCCTTCATTTGTTAGTTCTTCATGAAGTGTGAAAATTCTTTCTAAATGTACTTTTCTTCATTTATTACCTTGGAAATCTAAACATAGGTAATGTCCTTAATTGTAGGAACAGGTTAACTACTCTGCCAAAAGTTCATGATGCCAACACCACTACTGATTTGTCATTGGGTTATTAGAAAGGATACATTGTATGTATGATAAAAATATGGGACATGGAAGCTCTTTCTCCTCTGAATTGGTTTGTATTGTTCGTTCTTACTCATCTTTAGGATGTAAAGTATATCCAGACAGACGGGTATCGGGCTCCAGAAGCAGAATTGCAGAATTGTTTGGCCCAGGCTGGGTTACAGAGTGAAACGGAATGTACCTCAGCTGTTGATTTGTGGAGCCTCGGAATCATCTTACTGGAAATGTTCTCAGGAATGAAACTGAAACATACGGTCAGATCTCAGGAATGGAAGGTGAGTTGGCTCATAATGATTTTGAGTTTGTTTATAGCTATTTCCCTCATATTGACCTATGTAAATATACTACTTACATAAGAATAGTCAGTCTGAAAAAACTCTTATGATCTCTCTTCTCCTACTCTCTGCTGTTAACTGTCAGTGCAACTATTAACAAGTCCCTTTCTTTGGGGCTGAGTTTTCTCATCTCTGTAATGGGGATAATGTTTGTAATCCTTGATTACCCTAAAGAGCCATTATGAAAATTGAACGAGATAATATATGTCAAATGCTTGAAGAATGTAAAGTACTTGAAATGTTTTTCTTTGTGATAAGAGATTATCTAGTAAAAGGGTGGGTAGTTAAGGAGAAAAGAGTGCTCTATGGAACAAAAGGCAGCCATAAAAAGTTTTGAATGTAAAATTCAACACAAATGTAAAATGCCTTTTTTAGTAATTTTAGTACCTTTGGGAAGTTAGTCATGATATTATATAATGCCATGCCAAGAAATTCAAATGACTTTTACGATCTGTCAGCAAGTATTTATTGAGTCTCTGAGCCAGTATTTTGTATTACAACAGAACAGAGATCGATCCCAACTCCTGCTCATTATAATCCTGGCATTGCAAGGCATGGAAGGAATACTCACCTAGTATGTGCTGTTAGTATTTACTTTGTGGAATGAAGCCTGACACAGAAGACAATTGTAAATGAAATATATCATAAAGATGAGCAAGAAAAGATGAGATACATCAGGAGAGAGATACAATTGTAAATGAAATATATCAAACAAAAAGATGAGCAAGAAAAGATGAGATACATCAGGAGAGAAATACAATTGTAAATGAAATATATCATACAAAAAGATGAGCAAGAAAAGATGAGATACATCAGGAGAGAGATACAATTGTAAATGAAATATCATACAAAAAGATGAGCAAGAAAAGATGAGATACATCAGGAGAGAGATACAATTGTAAATGAAATATATCATACAAAAAGATGAGCAAGAAAAGATGAGATACATCAGGAGAGAGATACAATTGTAAATGAAATATATCATACAAAAAGATGAGCAAGAAAAGATGAGATACATCAGGAGAGAGATACAATTGTAAATGAAATATACAAAAAGATGAGCAAGAAAAGATGAGATACATCAGGAGAGAGATATAATTGTAAATGAAATATATCATACAAAAAGATGAGCAAGAAAAGATGAGATACATCAGGAGAGAGATACAGTTGTAAATGAAATATATCATACAAAAAGATGAGCAAGAAAAGATGAGATACATCAGGAGAGAGATACAATTGTAAATGAAATATACAGAAAGATGAGCAAGAAAAGATAAGATACATCAGGAGAGAGATACAATTGTAAATGAAATATATCATACAAAAAGATGAGCAAGAAAAGATGAGATACATCAGGAGAGAGATACAGTTGTAAATGAAATATATCATACAAAAAGATGAGCAAGAAAAGATGAGATACATCAGGAGAGAGATACAGTTGTAAATGAAATATACAAAAAGATGAACAAGACTGCTAGAAATCAGAAAGGGTCTTTATTTGTCACAAGATAGATATATGTATATATGGGTATATGTGTGTGTGTGTGTGTGTGTGTGTGTGTGTGTGCATACTCACACATATAAATATATGTCAGAGTTGGAAAAGATACATGTTTTAAATACAAGTGAACATGTAGAAAGTACATCTCAGTTCTTTGAACCTTTAGATGTAGGTAATATATCTGACTAGTTCCATAGATTCTTTTGGCACTAAAAAAATATCTTCTATGAGGTCCAGATTCTTATCACATGCTACAGACATTTCTAGACTATGTTTTTCATTCAATGTAATAAAGAACAGGTATGAATTTTCAAACCAATAATTACAAAGGAGAATGATACCTAAGAGTCTTCAATTAAATAGGCAGGAAAGCTCACAAATCAAATCATTGCCTTCCTCTGTCATCTTATACTAATTCATTATTTAGTAATACAGCTGTTTGGTGTTGTGTAGTTACTGAACAGGATGAAGAGACGGATCTGAAGAAAGTTAGAAATTTAAGAATCACTCCACAAAGTATCTGTTTAATAAGTTTGTTCTTCATGATCACATCCATTTGAATTTTGCTATTACACATCTGAATGTTAGGTGGCGCAGTGGACAGAGTGCCAGACCTAGAGTAAAGGGGATTTATCTTCCCGAGTTTTAATGTAGTTTCAGACACTTGATAGCTACAAGCTAGATCCTGGGCACATCACTTCATTGTTTGCCTCAGTTTACTCAGCTATTAAGTGAACTAGAAAAGGAAATGGTAAATCACTCCTATATCTTCGTCAAGAAAACCCCAAATGAGATCACAAAGAGTCAGACATGACTGAAACGACTGAACAATAATATTATGCAGTTGTTTTTATGCTAGAGTTCATTTATACATCATCTATCTCTAATTATACTTATGTTGTAAGATCACTGAGGCCTGACACTATGACTTATATTTTTTTATCCCCATAATACTTAATATACTGTTATAAGAAATATTCAATGCATAAGGAATACTAATATAATTTAATCACATTATCAGAAGATGGCCTCTTCTTCCTATCTCTTTCTTTCTTTCTCCCTCAGGCAAACAGTTCAGCTATCATTGATCATATATTTGCCAGTAAAGCTGTGGTGACCTCTGCAATCCCAGCCTATCACCTCAGAGACCTTATCAAAAGGTACATTACACACTTCTTAATTTAGCCAGAAACAGCAATGAGGTTGTTCAGACACAAGAGTTTTTGCTCTCTTAAGACTTATTTGTGTATCTTATAGAAGTTACTTTGTATGAAGAGTTAGGGTTTTGAGATGGCTTAACTGCTACATCATGGTATGGTATAGTGCTGGATATGGGGTCAGGGCTTAGACATTTGGTAAGAAAGTGTATGCCTCCTTGAAAATTCCTTAACTCCATATATGTGATGATTTCTTAACTGTGAAATGTTGGAACAATAATAGTACCTGCCTCACAGAGGGGCAGATGAAGTAAAAGTGCTCTGGGAATCTTGAAGTAAGAAGTGATAGTTCAATGTCATCTGTTATTAATGTTGTATTCGGAAGTTAATAGCTTCTTTTTATTGAGAATCAGGTGCTGTGCCCTTTCTAAAACTTTGACCTGATGACTGTTCATTAACTGCTGGAAAAATAAATAAATAAATAAATAAAAAACAAAATTTGGCCCCTTGATGCTTTGGGAAGAGGTATATACTTTAGGGAGAAGGAGAACATCGTAAGGTCTTTTATTAGATGACAAAGTGAAATACAGTGTTAGCTATGAAGTTTAAAACAAAAAGTCTTTTTATAACATCAAGACTTTACAAAATTTTTTGTTTTTAAGAGCCTTTGGGTGGGGGCAGGAATGTTTCTGATATCTTTCAAATAAATCCAAGTACATTGTGTATTTTAAGTAAATAATAATGTGGCATATTAAGATGGCATTTTTTGTTTCTGGACATATGGAGTGTAAGTGAGCATGATAAAGAGGGAAGTAATGAAAGAATAAATGTCTTGATTAATTATGGTTTCACATTTTTTTTTTTACACATAGATTTACAGAATTTCAAATTAACTTTAAATTATTTGGGATTGGTTTAAATCATTTGCTGTTTCATTTAAAATAACTGTAAACAATATGATTTAGGAGTCTTAACTGCCAGTACAAACCCAGAAACTGTATGAACACAGTTATAAAACACTTTTCACATAAATAATATCAGATCTAAACAATTAGAAAAATATCAATTGCTTATGGGTAGGCTGTCAATATAAAAATAATAAATTTGCCTAAATTAATTTACTTATTTAATACCACACAAATCAAACTTCCAAAAAACTACTGTATGGAGCTATATAAAGTAATAGTAGAATTCATTTGCCAGAACAAAAGGTCAGGAACATCTAGGGAATTAATGAAAAAAGTATTAGAGGAAGATAGCCTAGCCATATCGTATCTCAAAATTATAAAGTAACAGTCGTCAAAATTCTATGGCACTGTCTAAAAAAGAGAGTGGTGGATCAGTGGAATAATTAGGTACACAGGGCTCAGTGTTAAATGACCATAATAATCTAGTATTTGATAAATCATTTGCTATTGTAGCAACCTATATTCATTCTTGACTGAACTGAATAACTGATACATATTTTTTGAAAGACAGAACAACCTAATAGAAAGAGACTAGAATAAAAAATTAGGAGATTTAAGTCTGATTGTTGACTTTATTATTTGAGAAAATTTATCTTGGGCAAATTATGCATTGAATTGATATATATCTCTCTCCTACTCAGAAATTTTCTGTAGTTTGAGGTAAACTATTGAGTAAAGTTGGTGGTGTGTGTTCAAGGCCCTGCACAATTCATTTTAATTCAGCAAGTATTTATGTAGTTCTTTCAGATATTGTGTGCTTAGTTCTAGAAACACGAAGGGGAAAGACAAGACCTGCTGTCATAGAGTTTACTTGTTAGTTGGGAGAACAGGCAGGGAGTATGAAGGAGAGCTTATAAAAAAAAAAAAATTCATGGGAAGAATGAAGATATGCTCAAAGGGAGAGCTTCAGATAGGCTATATCTGAGGAGGAACTAATCACACTCTTGGTACTGCCTGCCACTCTCTCTTTTTAGACTTCACTCTTAGTACTCAGGGCTGGTCTTTGTTCCAAGAGCATACCCTTTGTGTGAACTGATCCACTGCTGTCTCTGTGCTTTATAGCTCCCTAAGACTGCAGAATCCCCTGCCCCCTTTCTTTCATAATTTTACTCAGCCAGAAGGTATTTCCCAGTCCTTCATATCAGAGGATTGTTTTGTACCTCTGCCACATATTTGACAAAAGGCATTGTAGATCAGAGTTGTTTATGTTTGTGTCTTTTCTTTCTCCTGTCCTCCCTCACCCCCCAAATTGTAGACTCTTTGAGGTTCTTGCCTAATCTTGAAATTTTCCTGATGGCCAGTAGGACAATTGCACCAAGTTGATGCTTAATTTAGTGTTTAATTTTGAATCAGTTGCTTAATCTCTTTATGCCTTGGTTTTGCCATCCATCAAGTGAAATAAACATATTCATTACTTGCTCCTATTTTCCCTCCCCCTCACCAGCATTTTTTTAAGGGTAAAATATAATACTTGTGAAAATGCCTATGAAGAAATGCAGTAATTCAAATTGCTGAATTTTACTTTTTCTCTCCCAAATTTCGCTGAACTTATTAATCAGAAGTCGATAATCAGTGAACTTATGGGTGCAAATGGAAAGAAGATTCTAGTGAAAATTGTGACTCTTTAATATTATTGTAGATTATATTTATCATTTCAGATGAATATAGAGCAGCTTAAGTTAACTTTAAATTCAGTTTCTCTTTTTTCTCTCACTGTTAAAGTTGCAATGATGTCAGGAACTTTTAAAAATATTATTTTGTATTTTAGAGACATTAAATTAAAGAAGAAAAATTCTTTCCTATTTTAGCATGCTTCATGATGATCCAGGCAGAAGAATTCCAGCTGACATGGCCTTGTGCAGTCCTTTTTTTAGCATTCCTTTTGGTAAGTGATACTTGTAAAGCATAAATTCTCTTTTGATCAGTTGAAAATTACCTGTATTATTGGAGCTAATGAATGTTCTCAGTCAATTCACTTTTCCTTTTGTCTTTTTACTGCTATCTACCAAATTGTTTTTCCAGAGTGTTCTCATTTAACAATGTAATCTGTTTTAATAGCCCCTCATATTGAAGATTTGGTAATGCTTCCTACTCCTGTGCTAAGATTGTTGAATGTGTTGGATGATGACTATCTTGAGAATGAGGAAGAATATGAAGGTAAATCTGTAATAACTTCTCTGTGATCTTAAGAGAAAATGAGGGAGGGCTGCTGGTTTGAGTTTTTAGATAGGTATTATTAACATTAAGATTAGCTTCAGGACATTTATTTTGTTTTGTCTTCAGATCTTTCAGAATTGCTCATGAGATACCTTTTCCTGTCTTATCAGTTCCTTTTTTCTTTTCTTTTTCACTATACTCTACATACCTGCTCCTAGGTTTGGGTTTCATCCTTCCCATTTTTAATACTGTCCCTTTCAACTCTCACTTAAAATTTTGCTTCAAACTTCTCTTTCTATGAAACTTCTCCCAGTTATTGCCTTGAACACCTCCTTCCAGCCTTCCTCATATTTAGCCAAGTGAACAATTCTAACAGCTATTATTAATTTTAGACCATGCTTTTTCTATGTTTATTTTACATTTGTGGGCATTTTATATCTTCCTTTATATGTTCCTTAGAGACAGGATCACATGTAACATTTTCTATGCCAGCTATATAGGGCTGAAATTAAAGATTTTCATACTATTAAAATTTTGTAAGTTTTATGCTTCCAATGTCTCTGATATAGTAATAAGATAATCTTTACTGAAATACTTAAATTTGCATTATTTTATATGGGCAACATCTTATGATTATATTTGCAGTGTTCAAGTAGTTTGTTCCATGAGGAGCTGAACATTACACTGAACATTAAAGTACTAGAGAAAGTACCTTGGTTTCTTATTTCACAACTAGTTCATATTCTAAATCAAATGAGTTTACATTTGTGCTAAGTATTTGACAGACTTCAGAGTGCTATATAAATGGTATTGAACATTAAAATGTTATAATAAAGTTTGTGAATTAAGCAAGGCAGTTACTCTCATTTTGCTCTAATAATCAGATGTGGTAGAAGATGTGAGAGAGGAGTGTCAGAAGTATGGGCCAGTGGTGTCTCTGCTTGTTCCAAAGGAGAATCCTGGCAGAGGTCAGGTAAGGAGATGGTGTGGGAGCAAGAGAGGTATAATCCACAGGACTTCAATGAGTATTTAAAAATATATTTCTTATTTTGACATTTTCTAAGCACTTGCCTGTAAAGTACCCCACATTTAATGCTGAAGATTCAGAGCCAAAGATGGAGCAATTTTTTTTTTTTTTTTTTAAGGAACTTATACTTTGCTGAAGGATGGAACATATGGTAAAGTGGGAAAAACACTGGCTTTGGAATCAAAGGATCCAGGTTCAGAATTTCTCCCTTACTTACTACCAGATAAACTTGGGCAAATCACTGAGCATCTTAGCCTTAGTTTCCTTATCTGTAAAATAAGAAGATTGGGTTAAATGGCCTCTTGGTCCCTTCCAGCTCCACACATATACAGAGATAAACAGAGTTTAATAATAATATATGCAAGACAGTTCGAGGAAAGTGAGACAACACCAAACTCGAGGAGTCAGAAAAAGTATTACAGAAATGACACCTGATTCTGAAATACAAAAATGAGGTGATGATGCCTTCCGGCCATGTAGGGACAGGTTGTAGGGACTTGTGTTATAGAATTGTAGGTATAGAAATTGCAGAATCTGGAGGTTTAAAGGGACTTCAGTGGCAAAAGGAATCTTTCCTAGAACAATTTTGAACAACTAGCTATCCAGTCTCTGCTTAAATAGCATACATTAAGCACCAGTTATATGCCAAGAGCTGGCACAAGCAATCCAGTTTGGCTGGAACATAAACTGTATGAAGAGGAATAATGTTAAGACTGGAGAGGCAGGTTGAAAACAAATTGTGGAAAGGCTTCAAAGCTAGGTTGTGACAAGCTTGTATTTTATCCTGGATTATGCTGTAGACCAGAGGTATCAGGACTGGTAACCTGCAAAACTCCTGAAGAATGCATGAACCAGATTAATTGGGAATGTCTAACAAAATAAATAAAAAATAATGTATGTAAATCATACAAGTGTTAATTTGTGGTTTTTTAAATCATCATACACCCTGAGAGATCTTTTCTTGTTTGAATTTGATGTCACTGTTGTGGGCAGCAGAAGATGTTTGAATAAAGCAGCAGGTTAGAGCTGTTTCTAAAGATTATTTTCATATCAGTGCAGAGGTTGAATTGGAGAAAGTTAAGTGTAAAGGCAGAGAAATCATTTGGGCTATTGTAATAATCTTAAGTGTGAGACTACAAAGTGCTCTATTAACTCTATTAAACTCTATTAATAGCATCGTGAGTAGAAGAACTGACATGAATTATTGTGTGAATTGAAAAGACTTATCTACTGATTAGATATAGAATGAGGAAAGAGTCAAGATATCTTTTGTCATGATGTCATGAATAAAAATCTGAGTGACTGGTAGAATAGTACTTTCCAAAGAAATAGCTTGGAAAGAAATGTGAACTTAAAGTGGGGAGAAGGGATTGATGATTCCCATTTTTTGCCATCATCATTTTGTGATACAAGATAACAAAATAGAAACAGTCAGTTGATCATACAAGATAAGGAGAAAGATTAGGGATAGAATTATATCCTTGAAATTGAGAATTTGTATTTATTGATGATTTATTATTTTAGATATATTCACAAAAAATAGTTTGTATATTTGCATTAAATTCAAACAGGATTTAAGTGAATTTTACATTTCTATTTTTGTCTGGTGCATGGTTTTTATAATGAAATTTTTTAGTAGCAACACTTAAATAAAATAGAGTAATCATTAGAGAGGTCAGGTAGTATAGTAGGCAAGTAAAGTGAAAATAGGGTCAGAAAGCCCAGGTTTTAGCACAGACTGCCAGTAACCAGTTGTGACTTTGGAGGCCTCTATTTTCACATCTCTAATGTGAATGAGACTGTTGTCCTACGTGATGCTACAGGTTCTTTGCACTTCTATACAATATGATCTTGTAGTTCTAAGTGAAATTCAACGATAGTGAATTGGGGGGGGGAGGGGGAACTTATGTCTTGAAAATTTTTATTGTTGCCAAAACTGAAGATTCTCATTCTTCTTTTTATAGAGGGAGTTTATTACTGTAAATTTCACTGACCGTGGATTATTTTAATCCAGACTTAGTTTATATGTGGGGCATTCCTAGTGTTGAAAGGCCTCTTCACTGATGTGTTTCAGCACTCTTTCCATAATTTGTGGCCTTAGAGAGATGCTGAAACAAGGAGAAATGATTTGGCCACGGTTTCATAGCCTATCTGTATTAGATAAGACTGGAACCTAGATTTTTGTGACTCCAAAAGTTGCCCTTCTGGCTACTAAGCTAAGCTGCTTCTCAGTTGATTGAATTAACAGAAGAAAAAAGCCAATTTCCTCCATTATGAATAAAACATTACTGCACTGAACTCTGTGATTGTCCCCAACATACTAAATTTCATTCTTCTTTTCTGCATCATTATCTGTACCCCATCCTCTCCATCCTGGGCCCTTTTTTCTTCTCTCTTTATTTCATCTTTCTCAGAAATCTCATCGGCTTCCACAGATTCAATTATCATCCATATGCAGATGAGTCACAAATCTATATATCCATTCCTAATCGCTCTTGAGCTCATCTGTGCTCACTAATTACCTTTTTAACATTTGATACTGAATGTTCCACAGATAATCTTTAACACAATATGTCCCAAGCTGAACTCATCATCTTTTATCCCCAAACCTTCTTCTCTTTCGTATTTGCTGTTAAGCATACTGTGGTCTTTCCAGATCAGTTTTAACCTAGGAGTCATCCTCAACTACTCATTCCATCACCTATATCTAATTAATTTAGTGTTGTGTCAGTTCCACTTTTGCAACATCCCTTTGTCTTCACCATCCTAGATTAGGTCTTCATCACTTTTTTGATGAGATGTCATGGTGGCCTTATTGTTGGAACATTCCCTCTATATATAAGTGCCAGAGTGATGCTCATAAAGCTTGAATCTGACCTAGTCATACCCTTGCTTAAAAAAGGCAATGACTATATGTTTCTTCTCTCTGTTTACCATTTAAAAACCTTGGTGTTTGCTCCAGTCAACCTTTGCAGATTTATTATGTTAACTCTATCTTATAACCATACCAAATGTTTGCTGTCCTTATATTAGGTTCCCTTTCCTTTTCTCTACTGCTAGTTAGCTTGGTCCCTGTTCAGAGAGGCCCTCCCTCCTCCCCTCTGCCTCATAGAACTATTTGAAGTTCACTTTAGTGCCACCCTTTATATTGATCACCAGGCTTTCATGGAATGCCTGCCCTGTGTCCAGAATGGTCCTAGGTACTGGAGACACCAATGCCAAAGATGAAGCAATTTCTCCTTTCAAGGAGCTTATGTCTTAACCTGAAAGAAAAGTATATGTAAAAAATGCTATGTATTTACTTATATTGTGTTTATGATAATTAATGTGGATATAATAAATTAAGGTTTGCAAAGTGTTTTACAAATTTCATCTCATTTTATTCTCAACAAACCTGTTAGAGGTAGGGGTTATTCTTGTGTCCATTTTACAGATGAAAATAATGAGGCATAGAAAATTTATGTGACCTGCCCAGGGTCACATAGCTACTAAGTACCTGAGGCTAGAGATGAACTTAAGTCTTCCTGAAGTCCATCCTTGGATCTGTCTTGTTATCCCTCCATGTGATTTCCCTTTGATAGAATGGGAGCTCCTTAAATCTAGAGATTGTTTTGTTTTGCCTTTGTATCCTCAGGGTGTAGCATGTAGTAGTTTTTTGTTGTTTGATTGGAAGGTGGGTAAGATTTTTTTTTTAATTTTCTATCATAAGTTTAAATCATTCAGAGAGCTCTTTATCACATTTTGTCTTATTTGATATTGTTGGAAATGGCATGTGGTATAGTAGAATGAGAACTTGGAGACATTCAAAAATTTGGATTATAGTTGCAGTTTTGCCACCATCTCCAGCTAGGTGACCTTGGATTTATTGATTGAAATGAATGTTGACATGCTGAAAGCCAAATACAAGGAATAAATGCTGGAACAAAAACGTTAGTTGAAGACAAGAAACATCTATGCTTCTAACATATTCTTCGAGGAATAAAGGGCAATTGTCAAATGTATTTTATATATTTTTTTGACCTTTAAGGCAGAGTGAATCTATGAGACTGTCATGATAAATTATCACAAATGCCTCAAGACAGTCTTGAGAATGTTACGTCCAAGTGTAATTAGGATCAGATTTTGAAATGATAATAACGTGAGTTTATAATTACATAAAATATAGTATTTCCAGAATGCTTTCATGTCTATTATTTGCTTCTCAGATCAACACTTTGAGGTAAAATAATAACTTACATATAAACTCACATATACATGTATACATATATACGTACTTACATATTCATACACATATCCAAAACAGTGCTTTCCCTATTTTATAGATCAAGATATGGAAATCTTAATAAGTTAAATGATTTGCCCAAGGACGGGAGGTAATAAGTAGCAGAAGTGAGCATTAAACCTTGATTTCCTGATTCATAAACCCGTGGGGTTTTTTTCCCCTCTCTATTACATCATAATGCTCACTAATAGCTATTTAAGTAATGCCTGTTTAAATGGACTCGTTTTGATATGGGAGGAGTTTTTTGGTTTGAATCTGTAGTTTGATATAGAAAACTATCAGAGAAGATTATCTCTATTAATGTTGATTGCCAACCGTTCTACAATTTAGAGGCTATTCTACATTTTTGAAGTTGTGTGTGGGCCTTATCAAGTGAGATTTAAGCCTCAAAAATGTTTCTTGAGAGGAAAAAAATGCCTTTTGGGGATGAAAACCACTAATGTGTTAAAACCTCAAATGTTTTGATAAAACACAAATTTTTCCCCCCCAAAAAAGACCTAATGAATCACTTTGAGCCAGAACCAAAGAAGCAATTAAATCTTGAGATTACAGATAAAAGTGCTGTAAATGTTCTGAACCCAGAACGTGAACTATGTTTAATTTAGAATAAGAAGAATACACAGCAATGGAAATCTAGTTAAAAACCTGATTTAATTGCATAAAGACTAGACTTATTTTATATTGGCAGAATCTTTAATCACCAGGAATGTCATAAACTTAGCTTTCTTGTGCTCAGAGACTACCTGGGTGAGAGATGTTGGAATTGTGATTAAGCAGTTCCTTAAAAATAAAGTCCTTCTTCAAACCATAATCTAATTTTTATTCATCTCTTGCCAATTGGAATTTGTGACAGAGGAGCTGTGGAATAATTCTTATATTAATTTACATGTTCTACTCAGCATTTATTATTGAAGTTTATAAAACCTCTACCAAAGTAGGCTTTATTTAATAGGAGGAAATGCAGGGATAATTGTGAACCAAACATGATACTAAGTATTATAGTTTAAAAGGTGGCCAACAATATTTGAAGTGAACAGGTTATTCATCTAGAGAATAATGCCATTACTATAACTTTGGTGTTAAATTGTAAATGATTATCTGAAGAAATGTTTCTCACCCTTTTATGTACTGAAGCACAGTATTGATGTTATTGGGTCAGACATCACAAAGTGAAGATTGTTTTACTTTCTACTTCAGATGAGAATAGAAACACTGTGCATCAGACAGTGACAGAGAAGTAGGGTGTCAATGTATAGGTTGTATATAATACTCCTATAACTGCCCTTTGAATGGATGATCTCAACATATCAGATATATAAAGACCAGTCACTAGGCTAAAATTTAAAGACTATTTGGCCATTTCTTCTCTTTTTAAAAAATTGAGGTTACTGCTAGGAAAATGTACATTGCTTTCTGGAATCATCTAAACTTGTCTTTGGCTAACAATGTCTAACTGTATACTGTTTATATGGTAACATTGTAATCGTTTTCATTTAAATTTTTAAGTAAAATTGTATTTTAAGAACGTGTTCCAGTGGGTTTTTGATGCAAACAAACTTAACATCACTTTCTCTGTCCTTCTTAGGTCTTTGTTGAATATGCAAATGCCGGCGATTCCAAAGCTGCCCAAAAATTACTGACTGGAAGGATGTTTGATGGGAAGTTTGTTGTGGCCACATTCTACCCACTGAGTGCCTATAAGAGGGGATATCTGTACCAAACCTTGCTTTAATCACTGACCTGCTGTCAGGATACTTGTTAGCTCCTCTTCTTCCATTTTCTAGGTTATTGTGTTTCCCATCTGAATGCAAAAGAAGCTTACCATCCTAACAGGAGTAATTTGTATATTTAATCCTATTGGCCTACCGCGTTTTCCAAACCGTGATTGCAAACTAAATCATATTTCATCCTGAGTAGGACAGGACCAGAATTCTGCCTAAACACTGAGGTAATAGGATCCATGTGGCATCCCTTATCTCTGCAATAGGGCAGGTACTGACATTCAATGTAGAATCCAGAAAAGAGTAATTCAGTTATATGGTCATGGAACAAGAGTTCTTGATAACATGTTTCAATGAGTGTTTCACCAAAAATATTAGGATGTTAACACCAGTTAGAGATTCTTTTTGTCTTGTCAGGTAATTTTTCATATAATTGATATCCATAACTGGCATTGGAAGTTCTCAGTACTATTAAGTAATTAATGCTTAGGCAGTAATTTACTAGTTGGTTTTTAACATGGAGTTGTGATTTATTTTTTAAAGGACTACTATAGCCCTGAATGTTCCTTTAAAGAAATTCTGGTGAGGCTACCTAAACATTTTTATTTTAATTGAAACATTTACATTGGAAAGTTAATGATTAATCTTGCACAATTCTTAAGCCTGGGGTGTGTGTGTGTGTGCGCGCGCACGCTCGCACATGCGCGCGTGTACATGTACATATACATATATGTTTGTGTGTGTGTTTGTATGATTGACAGTCAGATGTGTATCTTCTGTTGGTTAATACAGTTTAGGCTTATTATTTTCCCCTATATATCTCAAACCTATAAGATATGAGAAGTGAATTTGGTAACGCAGGTGCTCAGTTGTAATTTCCATATATTTCAAAATAGGCCATTAATTCCCAAGCAGTTTATGGCAAGCTTTGGGATTGGAAGAAAAATGGAAAGGGGAAAAGCAAAATCTAAACTGTACTTACTTTTTTTTTTAAATATATATTGAAATCCTCTTAAAAGTGAATCTAAGGAATTGAGGAATTTATTTACTTTAGGAGTTTTGCTACACAAATATTTTCATATCATCCAGTCTTTTGTAGGACTCATAAAGTCCAGCAGTAAGACTTCTTGAGCTATGCTTTTCTCTGCTGTAAGGAAATTGAACTGGGATCAAAAGGATGGAATTAGATAATAGATTTAAGAAGGCGAAGAAAAGTCAGCAAAAGAAGTAGAAGGTCAAATTTTCCTTTTTTTAATATTCTCTTCTTTTTGGTGGAAACAGTAATTGAAGGATCTAAGTGGACTTTGGCTTTAGACTGCAAATGGTTTAGGAAGCAATAGAGACACGCTGTTAATGGAGAGGTGAAGAACAAAGAGACAGAGAAAAGTACCTCTGTACTTGGCTCTAAGGGATTCAGAATCTAAGCTGCTAAATCAAATGTGATACGAGGATTTCAATATTAATGAGTTAATTAGATGTATATTCTGTTTATGCAGTTATGTTCCTCATAGTGGTGCTTGAGACTATTTTCCCTAATATGTTTCCTTTAAAGGATTTCACTGTTTTAAAATTAGGAAGTGTGAATATCAATAGATAGCACTGATGCTCTCAACTTCTAATGAGTGTAAAAAAAATTGTATAATAATATGAATTGTCTGTTCCCTTATATGAACCAAGTGTTTTTGTAAAAAGGAAAATGTCTTGTTCTTTCCAGATTGGAAACTGATAGCATTGACCCTCTTCATAGTCTTGCCTTGTGTATGACTTGTGCAGGCCACTAATTGTAATTAGATTAATTAGAATTTTCATTTTAGAGTGGGCTTTTTTAGCATTTTAAATGAGTCTATTTGCCATCTGGATTGTTAAGTGTTATTTAGTCATATTGGAATTTCTCCACAAAAATAATATTTGTTGTAGATGACCTTATTTATTGACGTACTGAAAGGACTTTGTTATGAGTTAGTCTCATCTATAAGATGATCCCATGGCATGTGCCCCAGAGATACCAATATAGTGAGGCTGCACTGTGTTTTTTTAAATGAAGACCCATTGCTATTATTTTAATCTCCTTCCTAGGACTTCTTTTTCTAGATTTAAGATTCACCCTTAGCTCCAGCGATGCAGAGAACCTAAGCTTACCTGAAACATGAACTCATCTTCCTTTTATACTAATGGTAGCTTCTGTAATGATTTTAATACCAGGTCTTTACTTTGAAGGCACGAAGGTTGATGGGCACAGAGCACAAGTAAATTCTTCCTAATGAAATATGTTCTATGCCAGTAGATATAGCTTTTTCATCTCTCCAAAAATATCCTCAGAAGTAAACTGCAGGTAGACTATTAAGCTTATTAGCTCAATGTGCTACTAGCATTCTGATGCTAAACTCGGCATTTTTTACTTGATGTTCCTGCTGACGACATCTTTGTATACATACCATACACTATTATATGGTTAATACAGAGATTTTGGATTTTATTACACAACATTTTGAGGTAAATTTGGGGGCTCAAGAAGATAGATTATGGTGAGTTTAAGTGATAGCATTTTGAAATGCCAAGGTGATTTTAAAAAATATTGTCAAAACTAAGGAAAGACCTATAGTCTCTTACAATGTGCTTGAAATTGTAAGGCCTTTCATGGCTCTTGGTTTAGCATTTCTGCCAAAGATGATATTGGCGGGTCTTTTTCCCATCCTAACTTTAACATAGTTTAATCTTTTGAAGTCAGACCATATAATATTGAAAGGCAATTTTCACAATTCATTTTTAGGATAAAATGTGGGGCAAAATTTTGATGATTTGAAATCAGCAAGGATCTTTTGATCATTTTTCAGTGGAGCAGGATAAAGGGGTCTTAATCACTTAATCACTTAACCCCTAGCCTCCTGGCCAAATTGTAACTCAGGTAATTATTTTTGTGATTTTATACCTATACTTCCTTTTCTTGGCTATTCTCTCATACTTAATACTGATTGAGTTGAATTTTTTTTTTTAAATTTCTCTTACTATTCTGTAGTATTGACACATAACTATCAGATTGCTATTATATGCTCCCACAAAAGTAGTGAATACATAAAATCTTTTCTAAACAACCTATAGTCCCTTGGATTCCTTCAGTGAAAGGTGCTGTGAGTAGACACTTTCAAAACTCATGTGTATATAAAGGAAATAGAAGTCACTTTGATTAATTGAATTATACTTTGACACCTCACATTCTACAAGAATAGTACTACCTAATGGTTGGTGTCAATTATATTTCAATGAAACAAAAGAATATGAAATCTTCTGCATTAAGGAAACTATAAATTATTACTATCGGATGTCTTCCTTGCCTTGAAATCATCAAGATACTGATCTTTTGAGGAGTTCCTTTTTCTGCTATGACTTGAGCTGAAAGTAAGACTGCCTTCATTTGGGTCATATTCTTCCCCCAAGTTTCACCAAGGTAAAGATTTGCCTTCTTTTTAGGATTCCTGCTGCTAAACAATCCTGAGATTACCTTTCTATTAAATGAATATTTAATATCCTTTTAAATATCCTGAAATCTTTGTTTAATGTGTTCTCTTTTACATTAATTACATTATTTTTATTGATGTTATCACTCACATTCATTGACTAATTCTAGAATTGCCTTCTAGAATACATTGCATTTATGTGCAAAAAAGGCCAAGACAAAAATATGATATATTTTGTATAGCAGAGTGTCCAACATAATATTTCTTGAGGGATTTAGTAGTGTGGCATTAAAACCTGCTGAAAAAGAGGATGCCATCCTGCTGTTAATTTGGCATTATTTATCAAATATAATTGATATTAGAGTTATAATTTAAGTCTTTATTTATAAGTTGGGCTCATTCTGAGTTTGTTCATTAGTTGTTATTGCAACATAACATGTCTTTAAATTGAATTTTTAAAAACAATATTTTGTGGAAATGAATTTGTCAGTGTAGTTGCACATGAGAACTCATCACTAAGTTATCATGTACTTTACATGTAACGCTTACCTAGGATGTGCAGACCACCTAGGTGTGGCATTATATAGATTCAAGTGTACATGCACTTAGATAACTAATTTTAGCTTAATGGATGTGGATACGCAAAGATTTAAGCAAGTGCCTTGTATTTACTGGAAAATATTAATAACCATTTAGGTTGTGAATCTTCTAAATGGAGAAATAATATTTGACTTTTCCCTTGGCAGAACTTTCAAAATGAGTTATGAACTTAAGGGTTCAGTATTTACTTAATCTGCTTTTTTTTTTTTTTTTTTTTTTTTTTTTTTTTTTTTTTTTTTTTTTTTTTTTTTTTTGGTAGAAAATTGATTGTATTTGCTTTTCTGATGCCATAATGGTGGAAAAGTAGAGTTGTCTGGCAGAATTTTTTATCTCCTCCCCTCCAGTTTGATTTTATTTTTCGATGATTGAGTCATTGTAACTTCACCAATGCCCTAATTTCCTTTTTAAAATTACCACAGTATTTATTGGCAAGCATAGATGGATGGTCTTTGATCTGTATTGTTGTATTCACGAAAGAGGTATCACAGATGTGTGGGATCATCTTTAACATTCAGAATGTGGTTGTTTTTTCTTGAGGTGATCAATCTATCATTTTTATTTGAAGAATTGTGTAATTTTTAAGCAAAAATTAGTACTTGTAATCTTCTCAATAAATACAAAATGATTCAGCCTCTATAAAAAAAAGATGCCACACCTCTTGTGATACTTTTAGTTTAGATAAACCTTAGTTAAAGAGCAATGTAGTTATTTTAAGCTTTGGGAGTATTGTGAATTTAAATGTGGCAATGTTTATCTGAGTGTACTTTCTTGACTCACTGCCACAGGACAATATCACATTTATCATCTTCCCTCTCCATGAGTTTTTTTCTGTTACCTAATGACTTAAATAGAGATGCTTAGTGGCATGTTCGTGGCAGGTTTTGTGGATATGTTAAGCAGCTTCACAATTTAAAATATTTCCGGTGTAATAAGAGCAGTGGCCAATAGTACAGTATCTACAAACAGCACCTTGGATCAAGTGGTCTTCGGAAGGCAGAACAATAAACACAGCTCCTTTTTGTCTCTTAATGCAGACTTTTCCATTCCTTTTCCTAGAAAGCCTATCCTCTTCAGTTTTCTTTGTACTGAAGGAAGCTTGATAGGATCTTAAGATCATAGAAGATTTAGAGCTGGAAAGGGACCTTAGAAACCATTGAGTCCAACCCTCTTATTTTATAGGTAAAGAGCTATAGAGATCAAGTGCATTGACTATGGTCAGTGGACAGTTAGGAAGTGTCAGACAGGATTTGAGGCCAGGTTTCCAGGCTTCCAGGTCCAGTGCTCTATTTACTAATATTCTGCTGCCCCTTACCAGCTTTCTGGGGAATTAAAGTTTCACACCTGTTTCATTTGTTGTATTTCAGAATTATATTTCATGTCTGTTTTTTTTGTGGCAGCATAACTATTGGATAACATATTATCTTAACAATTGCTTGAAAGGAATATGATTTCCCACAAAGTAGAGGAATTTTTACCATAATTTGGAAAAAACAGAGACCTTTTTTTTACATTTTTTTCTAGTCTTGTTTCTCATTAATGTTAATATAAATTCAGAAGGAAACTCACTCAATTTCCATGTGTGATGACTGACCCTGATTTTTTTTTCCCTATAGCATGTACATTTTTAATACAAAATATAGCTAGATTACAAATCTAGAGTAAGAAGGAACCCCAGAGGCCATCTAGACCATCCCCCTCATTTTACAAATGACAAAACTGAGACCCAGCGAGATTAAGTGATTTGTCCAAGATTACCTCTGGAGTGTCCAGGGTAGCGTTTTTTGGGTGGTGGTTGTTTTTTTGCTTTTTTTTTTTTTTTTTTTTTTTTTAGCATTTTTGATTACTTTTCAGTCTCTTAATTTTACAGGGCCAGCTTTTATTATAGAAATAAATCATACATCTAATCCAAACTGGATGGTGAACCCTAAAGATTTAGGGTTACTTGTTGAAATCAACTTTTAGTGGTCAGCATGTGAATTATCCATGGTAAATATATCTCTTAATTGGAATTGCTTTCCCCTTTGTTTCAATCAGCCAACTATCCTTCACTTCCCAGCATTCAGATAGTGCAAATTATTATTAATATTAATTTAATTAATATGTAAATCTCTAGAATAAAATCTTATAAAATAGTCCAAAACCACATGTAAATGACTTTTGGCTTGTTTTGTTTTCTTGGGTAGAATTTCTTATGTTTAAAAGTAGAAAAAAAAGTAGGAAGAAAAGTGTCTTACCCCACACTGGCCACAGTAATGTTATACATACTTATTGACAAATTTGAGTTCATTAAATACACACACACACACACACACACACAACTTCTGATTAATAGAAGTATACATCACCTTTCCTTCGGGTCCCAGAAAATCCTTATTAGACCATATGAAGCCAGGCTTTTAAAAAAACCAAAAAAAAAAAAAAAAAAACTAGTCCTATTTTGTTTTTGTTTTGTATTTTAAACTCAGTGATCTCTGATTTTAGTGGGAACTGGTAATTGGTATCGCCCATGTGAGTAAACTCATCATAAACTGGGAAATAGCCATCTCCGTATTTCCATTTGCACATTGGATATATAGTAGGTGGCATTAGTATGCACTAGCTGCAAAGTAATAGCACCTTATTATTGGAGTAAATAGTGTTTATTTATAAAGATATGTAGGGTTTTTTATGTGTGCATCTGTGTAGATTATTCACTTTTAAGAAATGTGAAACTAGATATAATTTCATATCTTTTTGTTAATTTTGCTTTTATACAACCTGAAATCATTCAACATTCCTTTAGATTCTTTTGTTTCAAAGCTTAGGTAGCAGGGATTGTGCTCCCAGAAAGAGTTCTCTATCTTTGCTACCTTTTGTTCACTCTCAGAAATCCATTTATTATGATCAAGAAAGTTTAACCTTACTTGCCTCCACTATTAGCAGTAAAATGGTAGTGGATGTTCAGACTTACTGCATTGATTCCAGAAACACAAAACTATTGTGTTTTTTAAAAAGAGTAAGTTATGATTGAAAAAGAGAAAGAATATTTAAACCAAAGCCAGTTATAGAGAGTATTCTCTTCCTGACATCCATCTTCACCTCAGTACTACAAGGAAACTGCAGTGCATAGTGAACAATCCAATGCATTGTCTCTAACATTTCTACAGAAGGTCTCAGTGCTTAGTCTATTTGTCTTGGCTTTTCTTGGCTCTATGGATGGGGTCTGGTCTGGGTGAGTTTCATACTACTTCTGTAAGATTTTTGCTTTTAAATAATTGAATGGAACAGTAAATGTAGACTTGTGTCAACACCAAGAAATAAAACTGCTTTATTCTAATTGTATGCAAGGACACTAATTGTTTCTCAACTTTCCATTCAAGCCTTTTTGGGTATTATGGCTTTTTGCTATTGAATAGCAAAGAACTTCCATTTGTTTTCTACTTTTCCTTTACCCTAAAAGTATAAACACTGTATTTCAGTTTGACTGTGTTGCATATAGTTGGTTTGCTGTAAATTTTTCTGTAAACACGATTGCCTT
Organism: Sarcophilus harrisii; assembly: GCF_902635505.1. Taxonomy (NCBI): domain Eukaryota; kingdom Metazoa; phylum Chordata; class Mammalia; order Dasyuromorphia; family Dasyuridae; genus Sarcophilus; species Sarcophilus harrisii. Next base: position 49,963,305 of record NC_045429.1, read on the forward strand.
GTTCAGTTTTGCTGTAAACTGACTTACCATATGATGCACTGTTGATATGTTTTCTGATGTGTGCTTGATAAGAGTGATGAAATAAAGCTTAAAATATGTATTGTATGTTTATTTAAACTATTTCAGTACTTAGTATAAAGCTTCTTATACTCAGAGAATGTTTCCTTTTTAAATTAGGAAAATTTTGATTTCCACATCTTCTTTTTCCTTGAGAAAGCAAACAATATGATATTAATTATACATGTAAGGTCATGCAAAACATGTTTCCATATTAGCCACCTTGCACAAAGAAACACACATAAACAAGAAAAATGAAGTTTAAAAAAAAAAGTATGCTTCAATCTGTACTCGAGTAAGATTGGAGAACTGACCTTTCTAATAAGATGATCCTTAAAATAGACAAAGTATTCCCACCCAAGCAACTTAGAAGAAATTTCATTCTGTGCTAAACACATTGTTTAATGCATCATTGGTCTACAGGGCCTGACCTAAAACATTTTGGTCTGGTTATCAGTATAATAATAGAACAGAGAGCTGAAATTATGCATTTCTGCCCTGGCACTCTTAGTAACATAATACTAAAAAATCATTTAACTTCTCTGCCATTCATCTGTAGAATGGAGTTGGTTAGTGGCTGTCCTGTTAATTGCACAAGGTATTATGAAGACAAAATGTAAGATAAATATGAAAAGACCTTGAAAAACTTAAAAGGCATTGCTGTGTAACACTAAAGCATTGTTATTTAGTAAACTATTGAATATCTAGATGGAAAATGAGATAGTATATGTATATATATGTATATATATATATATATATATATATATAAATGAATATCTAGTTCAAAATGAGATAAACATATGTATATATATATATATATATATATATATATATATATACACTTAACATACATACATATATATATAAAATTCTTGTTGAAGATAGTTAATAGTTAATAGTGGTAAGATTCTCACTTGTCATTGATGAGGTTCAGGAATAATTCCTGTCCTATTCATATACCTTTATAGAATCAACATGATGACTACAGGCATAATAGATTGAAACATGGCCCCTAAACCAGAAAGATCTGGGATCAAGTCTTTGACGTACTGGTTATGTGGTCTGAGCAAATCTCTTCATCTTTCAGTGCTAAGACCAAAGTTTCTTAAACTAGGGGTCATGTCATTGAATATAGGGGTTGCAAAATTATGATTTATTATCAGTAAATGTTTATACCTATTTTATATACCTAGATACTTGGGGTTGAATAAAAATTTCTCAGGTGAAAGGGGGTCACAAGTAGAAAAAGGTTAAGTCCTGATTTAGGACTAAAGAAGATCCCCAGCCAGCATCAATCAAGAATGTGTCTCACCAGGAGCTCCTTATTGCTCTAATATCATCAGTTTAGCCCCTATCCCATTAATAGTGTTACTCCTGGTGATAAGTTTTTAGAAAGTGATACAATTTTTAAAAAATTTTAGTATTTGATAATTCAACTTCTATGGCAATTTGTGGAAGCAGAAGAAAGATGAGAGCCAAAAAAAGAAGTAGAAAAATGTAGCTGAATTGGAGGGGTTTCATCTAGTGAAAATCGGAAGTTGAATTCCAAGAAGAGAAGTTGGAGAAAACTGCTTAGATGTGTTTCCCCACACTTTCTCCCTACCTCCATTTCTTACATTCTATTATTTTTTGTTCATCATAGGTATGTGTTTCAGATTCTTGGTTCTGCCCATGTTTTCACTTTCTCTTAGAATGCATTGTGTGCCAGAGTTTTTCTCATGACCATAACCATCAGCTACATTCCAAGTCTACTCCTTCCTCCTCTCTTTTACAGCTGTAAGAAACAAAATATATAGAACTCCACTGACTTTGATGCAATCATCAGGATCATTCCTTCCTTTCTTCTGTTTTCCTTCTCTTCCCCCTTCTCTTCCTTCCCTTCCTTTCTTCTTTTCCCCCCTTCCTTCCTTTCCTTTCTTTCCCTCCTTTCTTCTCTTCCTCCTTTCCCTCCCTCCCTTCCTTCTTTCCTTCCTTCCTTTCCCTCCTTCACTTCCCTTTCCTTCCTTTCTTCCTTCCTTTCCCTCCTTCACTTCCCTTTCCTTCCTTCCTTTCCCTGCTTCACTTCTCTTTCCTTCCTTCCTTCCTTCCTTCCTTCCTTCTTTCCTTCCTTCCTTCTTTCCTTCCCTCCTTCCTTCCTTCTTTCCTTTCCCTCCCTCCCTCCCTCTCTTCCTTCCTTCCTTCCTTCCTTCCTTCCTTCCTTCACTTCCCTTTCCTTCCTTCCTTCCTTCCTTCCTGCCTGCCTGCCTGCCTTCCTGCCTTCCTTCCTGCCTGCCTGCCTGCCTTCCTTCCTTCCTGCCTGCCTGCCTTCCTTTCTTTCTTCCTGCCTGCCTTCCTTTTTTCCTTCCTTCCTCCCTCCCTCTCTTCTTTTTCTTTGATAAATGGAGTCAATGCTATAGACATAGTTGATATAGTTTACCTAGTTTTTTAGCAAAGATTTGCATAAAGCATTTGCTTTTTGTGGAGAAGATGGCTAGAAATGGATGAGACTATAATTAAATGGATTCAGGACTTGATGAATGGACAAATTTAGAAAATTATAACGTGGCAGGTCTTCAGTGAAGTTCTTTAGGGATTAGTGCTTGGTACTGTACAGTTTTACCATTTTTTTTTTCAATGACTTGGACAAATTTGTAGGTGACACATTCAAGTAGGTTTTTGGATGATAGGAAAGTAGGATAGAAGGCTAAAACAAGAGTCGGGAGCTGAAAAGGTCTTCTCAAGCTAGATCACTTGGCTAAATGTAATAAGTAGGCATTAACATAAAGTTTTGTATTTATTTGGCTATAGAAAACCCAACTTTGCTAGTAGAAATTATGGGGACATTCTGGAGAGGAACTTGGAACTATGCTCAAAGGGCTATCAAAGTGTACATACCCTTTGATCCAGCAATGGTTCTTCTGGGCCTGAATCCCAAAGAGATCATAAAGGAGGGAAAGGGACCTTTATATGCAAAAATGTTTGTGGCAGCCCTTTTTGTAGTGGCAAGAAACTGGAAACTGAGTAGATGTCCATCAGTTGGGGAATGGTGAATAAGTTATGGTCTATGAGTGTTATGACATATTATTGTTCTGTAAGAAAAGACCAGCAGGATGAATGCAGAGAGGCCTGGAGAGACGTACATGAATTGATGCTGGATGAAGTGAGTAGAACCAAGAGAACCTCATACACAGCAACAAAATTATGTGATGATCATTTCTGATGGATGTGGCTCTTTTCAACAATGAGATGATTCAGGCCAATTCCAATAGACTTGTAATAGAGCCGTCTGCATCCAGAAAAAGGACTATAGGGACAGAATATGGATCCCAAAATATTTTCATTTTTTTTCTTAGTTTCCTTGCTTTTTGCTTTCTCATTTTTTTTCCTTTTTGATCTGATTTTTCTTGTGCAGCATGATAACTGTGTAAAGATATATAGAAGAATGGCACATGTTTAACACACTGTATTACTGTCTAGGGAAGAGGATGGAGGGAAGGGAGGGAGAAAAAAAATTGGAACACAAGGTTTTGTAAGGGTGAATGCTGAAAACTATTTTTGCATATATTTTGAAAATAAGCTATTAAAATTAAAATTGGTATGAAGATTTTTTTTTAAAAATGTGGCAAACAAGTTTAATAGCAGTTGTTCTGAAAAAGATCTGAATGTTTTAATGGACTGCAAGTTCAATATTAATGAGCAATGTGTGACAGCCAAAAAATGTAGTGCATAGCTACCAGGAATAAAGAAATTATTCTCTGCAGACCTCATTCGAAGTATTTGATTAAATTCTTGATGCCATTGTTTAAAAAAGAAATGCGTAGGTTAGAAAATGTCTAGAGATAAGCTACCAATATGGTAAAAGGTCTTGCTTCTTGTTCATATAAGAATCATTTGTTAAATGGGATATTTTAGCCTGGAAAAGAAAACTTGGTAGGGTTAAGGGTTTAGGTAAAAGGAAGAAGAGGACTGATGGACATTTTCAGAGCATATGATAAACATCTAGAAGTTCATACAGAAACATTTGGAACATGCAGACATCTCCAAGAAATAGTAAGTGCTGATGTCATACAATTGGATTTGTCAGATGTAACTGAAAGTGTCTTTCTTTGGAATAGAACTAAAATCCAAGAATAGGCTCAAAAAGGTCTTCATGGGTGACATCCATATCGACATGATTTTATATTGACAAATTGCAACAAATGACTGACTTGTGGATTTGTTTATACATGAAAGGAATTTAAGATGGCAATGTCAGATGAAAACATTACCATCAGAAAGTATGGAAGGGTTATCCTTAATCAACTTGGACTTAGTGAAGATTATTTAAAGAAATCAAAATCATCTAGGAATATCATGGGGTATGTATAATCTCCATCATCCCATATAGTCCTGGAGAGGCACTGAGGATACTTCAGTGATTGTACAAAAGGCTTTTAATCATATTTTTATTTGTAAAAAGGATTTTTCCCATCTACCTGTTGAATAGACTACAAAATATTAAATATAAAACAATAATAGTAGAATAATAACTTATCCCTGGACCATTTTTGTCTGAACCCAATGAATGAGATGGAAAATATTTTTTTCCATAAAAAAAGTTTCCATTAAAAAATACCTACAGTCCTACTGTAGGTATAATAATAATGTAGTACCTCTTCCAGGATATCTCCCCAACTTAGGTTCCCTGGAGGAATGACTACCTCAGGTTCAAGGCATTTGTTGGACTTCTGAAACTGTAGTTCATGAGCCTCGATTTATGCCTTTAACAGTTAGCTAATACAATTAGCTAAAAAGAGCATCTTTCCCAAGAGATGAATAATTCTCTCAGGAGAGAGAAGGTTCTTCTCATAGCTGGTTCTCCTCTTGACTGTCAGTGTTCCCATTTTGAGCTACATCCTACCTCAGAACACTGCGTAGAGTGTATTTTGCTTTTTAAGGGTCACCACAGGTGTGGTTGAGCCTTTGTATTATCAATTTAGAGCTAGAAGGGACCTTAAAGACCATTGACTCAAATTCCTTCATTTTCCAGATAAGAAAATTGAGATGAAAAAAATTCAGTGATTTTCCCTGGGCCACACAGCTGATAAGTATGAGGCAAGATAAAACCCAGATTTTTTTCCTGCCTCCAGGATCAGTCCTCTGGTCCTTTAGTCACTATACCAACCTTACTTAGCTTGTTCCATTTTATATCTCATTCCTTATGTATTTTTTAGAGAACTTGAATAATACTTATTTTTGCAAGGAAAAACACAGAATGGTTCATGTACTTTAACTCTTATTGTTCCCAGAAATACTGGAATAGTGAACTGTGGATATTCCTAGTATGGAAGCTTTTCAAAATAGGCCCCAAAGCTACCTGAATTTCAGGTACAATTCCATTTACAAATGTGCTAGTTTCAAGAGAATATATTTTTAAATTCAACCCTAATCATATTTATATAGCAATATTTATACTACTGGTTTAGAGAAGACTTTCCTTACTTTTCTGCAGTAGGATAAATGTGATAAGTATCATTTCTATTTTGCTGATGAGGAAACTCACTCAGAGAAGTTAACTTTTCAAGCTCTCGAAGCTAATAGGTTCTAGAACCAAGCTTCCTAACTCCTTATGTGATTTTCATCATCACAAAATCACAAAATCTTGTTTGAGGGATTAACCTGACAAGAAGGGGGAAAAAAGCATAAAAATCTGGGTCCAGATATTTAAAACCATTAAGCCACAGACTTTAAGAGAGAGATGAAAGATGCACTGGAACTCTTAAGAAATCTCTGATCTCACAGTCTAGCCATACAAATGCCAGAGTGCTCACTTGATGAAAACAAAACTTTTAAAAAATTATATCAAGTTCCATGGCCAATAATACATAGCATAATTTTGGAAGTAAGCCTTGGCAGAGTCCTGGGATGTAACTGATTTAGGAAGTGGAATAAATTTTAGACTCAGTAAGTAAAAAGCTCTTGATCTCCACCAAGAGATAAATTATTATACATTTAAAAATTATAACCCTCAGTTTCCTTTAAAAGTAGAACCAGTCATAAAATATTATTTTTAAAAGTATACTGTATATAATAGAGATCTATATTTTCATGAAAAACATCTTCTGTTATACTAGGTTTATTGAAATATCCATTTTATGTCATGTGTGTTAACTTCTGAGTAATAATAAAGAAAAATGTTTTTTTTAAATAGCCAGTTGCTACTTACATTTTAGTATTGTATAATACTAAATAATACTAAAATAAAATACATTTAATATTGTATAAAATAGTCAGAGATTAGGAGTAGGTGCATCTAAATTACCTCACTGACTAATAACATTCTGACTGGAAGGGGTGGGAGATGATGAGATATACTGTATGAGATGACTTCGGCTTGTTCTTGTCTGGAAAATCATCACTGTGTGTTTAATATAGAGGTTTTCTGCTGTCTAATGTTCTTGTTCTTCATGACTCATTACATCTCTAGATAATTACAGCTACTCATAGATCCTAATCATATTGGGGAGGAGTAGAAGGGGAATAGGAAAGTCCCCCACAGCTGGAGGAAATACATTTAGCTATGATCAAAGATCCCTTTGTAATAAGGCATTTGGATGATGCCATGAATAGAGCACTGAGCCTAATCTTTAAAAAATCTGAATTTAAATTCATCCTTAGACATTTACTAGCTGTCACCTCTGCCTGCCTCAGTTTCTTAAACTGTAAAATGAGTATGATAATAGCAGCTACCTCCCAGAGTTATTGTGAGAATAAAATGAATTTGTAAAGGGTTTGACAGTGCCTGGCATGTAGTAAGTGCTATATAAAAATTATGGCTTATTATTGTCATCCTCACTAATAAAATTGCATATTTGTTTTCTAGGGGTACATCTTAACCTATTAAAATCCCTCCCTGCCTTACAGGCTGAACATCCTACTTTTTGTGAGATTGTTACATGGAGGAGAAAGTGTTTTGCTTCAACCTAGAAGATAAAGATAGGAGTTTTTGGATGAAAGTCTCAAAGGAGCATATTTTGGCATAATGTCAGGACAATTTCCTATGGAGCTGTACCAGAGAGGGATGGGTGGTGGGATCAGTTTTCCTAAGACTGAAAAGTGAAATGTATACCAGAACTGGGCAGTTGAGCCTCACTGTTGGATCACCCTGTTTACATAAGTGGAATGAAAACAGAAGGTCCTGTCCAAGTCTGAAAACGTCTAAGTCATTTCAGAGGATTTGTCATCATTTCTTAAGTTGTTTTTCCCAGAATAAGGAAAAAGGGAGGAGTAATGCATCTTGCCTCTGATTTTGCTGCTGCAGATTAAATACCATTCCCAGTCCCCAGTTGAATTCATTACTCATCCAGATGTTTTTAAAAAGGACACCCTGAGGTGTGATTCCAAGCTTTGTAAGGACTTTGGCATTTCTTTGGAATAACTATGGGCTGCCTGATTTGCCTTAGCTGAAATGCAGCTTTAAAAAGGGTCAGATTTCTTTTGCTGAGGCGAAAAGACCACTCACTCGTTTCAAATTTGAATATAGCATAGGCATTCCGTAACTAACATGATTACGTGATTCTATGTGAACAAGTTAATTCTGAAACAGTGGACAATTAGTCCAATGGGGTTATAGTAGAATTCTAGAGCTTTTTGACTGTATTTGATTATATGATACATTTTTTTTTTTAAATTCAACAAACTCTGATTAAATGGCTGCAATGTCCAAGTCACTATGCAATGCACTAGAGATAGCAAACACAAAACCAAAACATTCTCTGCCTCAGGGAGCTTATTTTCTACTGGATGAAACAACATATTCTCAAAGAAGCAATACAAAATAAATATGGAATTATTTAAGAGGGAAGAGAGAGTCCTAACACCAGATGGTCAGGGAAAGGCTCATGTAGAAGGTATTATCTGGACTGGAGCTTAAACAGAAGCATTCATTCCAAGCAATTGAATGAGCAAAGAATGAATTCCAAATTGAATTCAGAATAGCCTGTGGAAAGACATAGATACTTGATACTAGCTCTGTGATTCTGGGCAAATCACTTAACCCTGACTGCCTCAAAAAAAAAAAAAAAAAAAGGAAGGAAGGAAGGACAAGAAAGAAAAAAAAAAGACCTGGAAGTAAGAGATCAGATGATGTTATTATCAAATCACATGGGTGAGATCAACTTTTCATGAACTTTGAATTACTTTAGATTTGGATGGACAACCAAGTATTTGCAAATAGTTTGAGACTACACTAAGCAAAGTGGTCCTAATTCATCTTATTCATGTTGAAGGCAAACAGGATCGAAGAAGGACAAAGGACCCCTCTTTAGGCAAATAAGGTGATGATAATGAATGATGGTGAGAAGGCTCAACAACTCAACTTGTATTGTTTATTTTTCTTTCTAAAAAGAAGAATTTTTGGTTTGAGGATAGAACAAAGTTTCACGATAGATGAAATTACTTTCTACAGTATTGAGAAAATCAAGGTTACTTCAGACTTGAGAACCCTTCCTTCCTTCCTCTTTCTTTTCTTTTTTTGAGTCATGGTGAGCACCAATACAACAAATGGGAGATGGATCTTGTATGTGAAGAACAACAAGAAAAAGATGAATATTCACTTGGGTTCAGAAATTTTATTTTGTAATTTGTTTTATAAGTGTAAGCTTGTTTAAATAACAATTCATGTGAAAGAGATTTTTAGTGGATAATTTTAGTGTACAATAAATTCAATATGAGTCAATTGTATAACCCAATAATTAAGAAAGCTATCCTAGGCTTCATTAAAACAGTAATAGTGTCTAACAAGGGGGAGGTTATTTTTCTGCTTTGGTCATGCCACATCTGGAATACTGTATTCAGCCTAAGCAAATCATTTTGGGAAAGATGTTGACAAGCTTCTGGAATTTATTAATAAGAGGGTGACCAACATGATGAGAAGAACATGGTCTATACTTTATGCAGACCATTTGGAAGATGTCTGGAGATGTTATAGAGTAGATTGATTGATTGTCCCCTTTGTGCTGAATTAGATGGTCTCCTAAATATAATAATCTGGATTGGAAGATAGAGGAACTTTGTTTGATTCAAGGGAATACCACCCGGCTAACCTTGGGCAGATAGTATAAATTACCAAAGCTTCAGTTTTCTTATCTGTAAAGTTAGAAGGATGGATCAAATGAACTCCAAGATCCCTTCCACCTCCAGATCTATGGTCTTATGAGTCTATTGGGTGATGTTCTTTTTGTTCCTTTCAGCTCCAAAATTTTGTAATTGAAACAAATGTATTTTTCATCTTTGTTTCTTTTACCAAACCCTTTATCAAGAACCAGTGTAATGACACTAACTGTGTTATTCATGCAAATTGGATAGCCATATATTCTTACCTGTGTTCAAATCCCAGTCCTACCACTTGTTTCCAGTGTGACTATGGACAAGCTACTTAACCTTGGATTTTGGTTTCCTAGCTGTAAAATGGGTGAGTTAGATTAAATGGCTTCTAACATTCCTTCCAGTTCTAAATCTATGGTGCTATGGATATTAAGAAGTCTTAACCTCAATCTCTAGAATATTTTGTTATAAGTAGAATTCTGGCTTCCCTCATCTCTCTATTTTTTAAAGACTTTTTTCCCTTTTCTGGTACAGAAACTTGTTACTATGGACAGATTTCATTTTACTCGGTTAGCAGTGGTGTGCTGGAAAATGTTTAACAAGCAGTCCTCTGAGAAATATTCATGACACACTTTCCAATTTAATATACATTATTTTCTCTTAACATTTTTTCCTTAACCATATAATGTGTCACTGAATTAATTATCCAAGCAAGAGGTTTTATTTGGCCAAATCTAATATCTGAATTAGTCATTCGATGCTTTTTTACCCAAGTATGTAAAGACTTCCACCAATGGAAAGAGAAGATGAGAATAGTTTGCTCCAGAAGCCATGAAGGTGGCTGAAATAGGCATTGTGAAGCAATTAGAGCTTAGCCAGACAACAAGATCATCCACTGCATCCTGGGCCATCACCAGTCATCTTGGCTTTTCAATGACTCTGGAAGAAAGACTGAGGCTGATGACTTAGTGCAATTTTGTCTCACTTAAATCAAATTCATGTGCAAGTCAAGACATCCTCTTATGATGTCATTGGTCCTCTTTGGAAAACAACACTGATATGCTAGGACTCTTTAATCACTCTTGGTCAGATGTACATAACCCCTAAGCTGAAGTATCCCATGAACCTCCAGAGGATGATCAAGTTTGCAAATGCATAGCCAGCTCCCCCAACCAATATTCCCACTGCCACTTTACTGCTTGACTTGGAAGTGGATTTTATATTAAACTCTTGGTATCTGAGTTCCAATTAAGGAATGAGATATTGGTTAAATATTAAAATATCAAATATACTACCTATTTAACTCATTTCCCATCCCCATCAGGGATCTTTCTCTTGCTCACTTCTTGGTCTCTTCTAATGGCATTTATATACTGGAGAACTAGGATTTAGACATTTAGTATGCTGTTATTATATGTGCTAGACCAAACACTCCAGTGAGGAAATAATCACTAATTATATATCTTTTCTTGATCTCTTCACCTGAAGAAGTATGGACAGGGAGAATTCTACTCACAAATAACACTGTAGCTAAAGGAAAAAAAAATAGGGGAAGATTCTCAGATGCATAGAATAAAAAGTAAAAGCGACTTCTCCATACTTATTTCCTAAATAGAACTTAAGGTAATTAGTAGCTTTTAGTGACTTTGGATCTTTTTTTCCTCCTCAAACTCCCAGCCATAAAATTTAGCCTGGGCTTCCCATTCTCATGCCATTGCTGCCTGTTTGTTGAATTTCTGTTGTTTACTCTGGAAGTTTCCCTGATAAGATCATGAAAAGAGAAGAGGTGAAAGAGAGAGAGGGGAAAAAGTGTAGAGCTCTTTTTTATTCTGTTGTACGGGCTTCTGCTCCAGTCAAACAAAAGAGGATCATTACAATCAATCAGCAAGATTTTATTAAGCACTTGGGCCCTTAAAAATGCAAGAATAAAAAATAAAACAATTTTTACTCAGTATGAACTTACATTTTCAGGACATAGCATTGTACTGTTCTTCCATGATACTTTAAAAGAAACAGGTTTACATATGAAATAATACTTAATACCTTCCATGTGGGGTTGCTATAAGGTTCAAATGAGATAAAGTATAAAGTACTTTGCAAACCTTTTTAACATATTAATGGAATTTTTAAAAAGACGTTAAAGATCTAGTGTTGAAGAAAATTAGACTACAAACATCCTAGATCAGGAATTTGGCAATACACAGGTTTTCTATTACATTCCCCTCCTGGGCGGGGAGGGGAAAGGAGGGAGAGGAGAAGAAGGAGAAAAGAGAAGCAAAATACATAACAAATAAGCTTAGTTAAATAAAATAAATTCCCACATTGGCTATGAACAAAAATGTGTATATTATTCTGTTTATTAATCTAATACTCCTCTGCCATGAAGTAAGTAACATTATTAGTTCTCTGGAATCATTGATCATAGTTCTTAAAACTTTCTAAATTGTTCATTTCCTCCCCAATAATTTGTTAGAAAATTAAAATAAATAATGTGAAACAAGTAGGTGGGAAGGCTGTGGCCTGTGGGCCATTTCAGTACCAACTTAGGAAGGGAGAAGGGCCAGGGACAAGATTGTAGGTGAATTGGCTGTGTAAGAAATGGATGAGCATTTATTTAATTTCCACAGTTAGGAAAATTAGATTAGAAAACTGAAACCCATAAGAACATCAAACCATAACCAGGAGTGTAAGTTTTGTTTTGAAGAGAAGCCTCCTGGATTTTGCCCTTCCCCTCCTGTAGTAATCTTCCTCTAAAAGAATGATGAATGTGAGCTCCTTGGAGGCAGGGGATGGCTATGTGATAAGGAGTGGGAATTTCCCTCTTGGACTAGGAAGGATTGGGAAAGTGGAGATCAGGAGCTTGAAGTGCCAAGGGAAGAACTGTCTTCCAGTCACATTTTGCTTAAAATTGAGTATGTTACCTGCCTTATAAGGGGGAAGGATCCTGACCAACTGGGATCCTAAAGGGAAGAAACCCCATAAAAGGCTTGACCTAGCTTCTGTGGGTGTGTTCCTATTCTACGAAATTGGGATTCACCCGTTCTTGCAATAATGTAAAATAAAACTTTCCTGTAGTCATTAGAGTCAGTGGACTTCTTGATAAGATTTTGTTTCTTACAGCTGTAAAACATAGAGCGGTAAAGGAGTTAGACTTGGAATGCAGCATATGGTTAAGGTCATGAGAAAAACTCAAACACAATCAAAATCAAAATCAAAATCAAAACACAATCTTAGAATGCTAAGAGGAAGTGAAAACATGGGTAGAGCCAAAAATCTGAAACACGTACCTATGATGGACATAAAGATAGTGGAATGTAAGAAATGGAGGTAGGGAGAAAACATGGGAGAACATATCTAAGCCCACTCTCCAGACCCCAGTCCTAGCTGTAATCTCTGATCTGGTCTTTAGACCCCTCTCCTGAATTGTTCATTTTACGTCAAATTGTTATAGTAGGTCTTTTGCTTTGGAAGAGGACTGGTGACTTCATAGGGATGGTGAGCCTAGAATAGTGAGAATTCCCAACCATGTGGGATCTGTCCCATGGATTTTTCTAGACAATAATATAATACCAAAGCAGAGCACACACTTGAAGGAATGTCAGAAATTATATGCTTTTGGCTGGTATTAGGAGAGGTGGATATAGTATCTCTATCTGGACTTCAGCTTTTCTAAATGATGACAATTAGTTTAAAGAAAAGGACGGACATTAACTCAGTCTTATGACCTAAAAGTTGGCAGTAGCTTTTATGCAGAGACCAGAAAAATTGTTGTGACAGGGGAGGTAGCTGCAGGAGCACTTACTTGCTTTGCCCTTCCTCATACCTTTCTTCTTCTGATTCAGGACTTTGTTCTGTACATCTGGACCTCTCAATCACTGCCGAGGTTATTTTTTCATTAACTCTTTTTTTTTTTGGAAACAGCAGTTCATATATATATGTATATATATACATATATATGTTATTTAGGATTTACAAAGCACTTTGTTTATTTGGTAATAGTCAATTCAGTGGGTAAAATATGACAATGTCATCATTTTCATTGTGCTGAGAAGGAAACAGGCCCAGAGAGAGAGCAATGAGTCTCCTATAGATACACAGCTAGTGAGAGTCAGTTCCAGATCTTGTATATACAAGACCAATAGTCTTCCTGTAACAGCCAATATTCTTCCTACAACTAAGTTTCCCAGTAGAATCAGACCTGGGAGCCTTGAAACCATTCATTCCAATTCCTTCTGAGGCCCAGTAAGGTTCAGTAAATTGCCCAGAGTTATATAGTTAGTTAATGGCTAAAAACAACTCTAGTCATTTTTTCCCTTATTGACATGACCCAACCCTTTTGTTTTATAGATTAATAATCTGAGTATGAGAGAGGATAATTGTCTTAACCAAAATCTCACCACTAATTAGTGGAAAATTAGACCTAGCAGAAACCAACTTTTCTGAACTTGTATTCTTTCCACAAACCCACACTAAATGTAATCTCCTAGGCAGAATAATAACTCCTTGCCACTCTTTTGTGTAGCTTCATGCACAGCCTCATGGGAAAATATTTAGTTAAATTATAATTAATGAGTCATTTTTTTAGTTTGGTAAGAAGACTAAATGATATTGAATCTGTGGAATTGAATAGATATTATCTATAAAAATATATTAAAATGTTAACTATTTCACCCAACTAACCTGCATATATCATATGAACATTTGATCCATACTAGTGTGAAACTAGAGCAGCTAAGTGGTTCAGTGAATAAAACATCAGGTTTGGAGTCAAGAAGATCTGAATTCAAATCTGAATTCAGACTCTTACTATTTTTGTAACAAGTCACAACCCCATTTACCTCAGTGTCCTCATCTATGGAGAAGGAAATGGAAAACCACTCCAGTATCTCTGCCAAGGAAACCCCAAATGTGTTCACGAAGAGGCAGACATGACTGAAATGATTAAACAACAACAACAAAATTTAAAACTGATGGAAGAAAAATCTAGACACTACCCAGTGTCTATGATCTAATACTATGATCTAATACTAGTTGGCAGTAAGTCTACTAAATACAGGCTGTAGAGTTGTTGTTAGGTCAATAACTCTATTCAGAAGTCAAACATGGTTTATAATTTTAAGTGAAGATTTTTTTCTGTTGGTTTTAGTTTATCTATTTTTCTTTTCTTCAATGTTAATTCAAAAAAATGCTATTAGAGTATTCATTGTCTAAGGCTGCATTGCCTCTGGAGACAGAATCTGGATCTAAATCCCATTTTTACACTCACTATGTGTAACCTTCAGCAAAATCACTTCCCCTCCCCTCATCAGTAAAAAGAAGGGATTAGACTAGATGTCTCTGATCCAGTTCTTGATCTATGATTCTATAAGGTAACATTAATAGAAAGACAAGACACTCTCTCAGTGTCCTATATACTTCACAGCCACAATGAAAGTCTCCCTTTCTGCCAGTCAAAGAGAGTTGCAAAGGAGCTTCTGGAAGCTAGATATATTTAGGGTACCAAAATTTTATTCAGAGATAAAAAATAGTGACATTGGAACTTGGAAAAGAATTATGATACATATATATATATATATATATATATATATATATATATAATGAATCCATCTTTTCTAAATGTTGGGAATTGGAAACTACTCAGAGAAGAGGAGAAGCATTAACTCAGTCCTATGATCTATACCATTTCCCCTTCACATCAAGATTTTTTTGGTTGCAATTCTGGGCAATGGCAGAATGGGGATACAAATACCTGGGCTAGTAGGGATGCTTCCATGAAGTGAGCTGCTGAGCCTCTTAAACTCAACATCTCTAAAACCTCTTAAGTCTTAGGTCCAAGAGAATAATGTTAGGAATTGGAGAGATGATGATAATGATTATCATAATAACTATTATTCGTGCTAATAATAATAGTCTCCAAAAGATAAGAAAAGATAAGAAGTAGAACAACTCACCAGCCGAAGAAAATCTGCAGTCTCGCCAAAAAAGGTTGGTTCCGGGGCCAGGGGAGATCAGCAGACGGGAGAGAAATTAGGTTCCGAGGAGAGTCTCAAACGAGGGTGAAGGCACAGATCTCAGCATCAAGCGCGCAGCCCCAACCCGCAGTAAGGGCTTTTCCTTGGGTAGTTGTGATCCTGCATTTAGCAGGAGGACGAGCCCGGGTTAGCCTCCAATCTGCAGTGGGGAGCTCTGCTGGGGCTCGGAGAGCTTTTCCAGGGCCTGATTTGCATCAGGCAGAGACACTGGGCAGAGTTTGTGCGGTCTGCGTCAGCGCTATACTACAGTCCCACAAGAGGCTCCAGCCTGGGGCGTGACACTTTCACCACTTAGTTCTCAGCCGAGGGCAATCGATAATCTACTCAGCCCTACTAAGCAGTTTGATAGCTCGGCCAGTGCTGAATCCACTTCCTGTTGGGGGAAGGGAAAACTCTCACCCAGAGCACTCCCATACCTCAGAGCCGGAAATCGGTTTACATCTTTCCCTGCTCTGCAGAGGAAGCTGGTAACCCCCTTGCCCAGGAGACCTACCCTAAAGGCTTTAAAATATGAATAAAAAGATGAAAAGAACAATCACAGCTTCTATGCAGAAAAGAGCAGGTCAGCAAACCTGAAGAGACCTCAAACAGCAAAATGCATCAGACTGTCCTCCTTTACATAATGCTCTCATAGAAGAGACTCATTAAAAGTCTCAAAAGAGAGTTAGAAGATAAATGGGAAAGGAAAGAGAAGCCTTACAAGAGAGCAACAACTTCCTGAAATACTGAATTGAAAAATAAAGAATTCACTAGAAAGTAGGATTTGTGAATTGGAAAAGACAAAGAACTCAGTAAGAAAGTAGGATCCGTGGAATTGAAAAGACAAAGAACACGCAAGAAAGTAGGATCCGTGAATTGAAAAAGAAAATAATTCACTAAAAAAAAATTAGTGAAATGGAAAAAATTCCACAGACCAAAACAATACATTCAAAAACTCAATTGGACATATACAGAAAGAAGTAAAAAAGCTATTGAAGAAAATAATTTTATAAATTAGAACTGAACAAATTGAAACTAATGATTCATTGAGACAGCAAGAATCAGTCAACAAAACAAAAAAATGACAAACTGAAAAACCACTAATTATCTACTTGCAAAAATGACAGACTTGGAAAATAGATCTAGGAGAGATAATCTGAGGATTATTGGATCTTCTGAAAACTATGATGAAAAAAGAGCCTAGATACTATTTTACAAGAAATCATCAAAGAGAACTGCCCAGATGTAAGAATCAGAAGGTAAAATAGGCATTGAAAGAATTCATCGAACACCTTCTGAAAGAAACCCTAAAATAAAAACCCCAAGGAATATTGTGGCAAAATTTCAGAACTATCAGATTAAGGAAAAAATTTTACAAGCAGCCAAAAACAACCATTTAAATACCGAGGTGCCACAATAAGGATCACCCAAGATCTGGCTGCCTCTACATTAAAGGAAAGAAGGGCCTGGAATATGATATTCCAAAGGCACAAGAACTTGAGATGCAGCCAAGAATAAACTACCCAGCTAAGCTGAGCATTTTCTTCCAGGGAAGAAGATGGACATTTAATGAAACAAATGAATTCCATTTGTTTCTGAAGAAAAACCAGAACTAAACAAAAATTTGATCTCCAAGAATAGAACTCAAGAGATGCAGAAAAGGTAAAAATAACTCTTGAGAATTGTATTTCTGTTGTGGATATACAAAAAGAATACATGTATAATTTGATTGTACTGATATAAATGAAAAGGGAAGTAGATATGGAAAAGGATGATGGCAGAATAAGGTGGGAAGGAGGGATAAAAAGAGGGAAACCACATCCCACAAAGAGGCCAAGGAAACTTATCATATCTGAGGGAATTTAGAGAGGGGGAGGAACATTGTGTGAATCTTACTCTCATCAGAGTTGGCTCAAAGAAAAAATAATTGACATTTGTTTTAGAGAAAATTTCCTCCCTCATTAAAAACGGGAGAGGAAAAGGAAAAGAAAAGAATAATAAGGGAAGGAAGGGGAAAGACTCAAAGGGGGGAGGGAGGGATTATAAAGAGGATAAGTATCGTGATACAAGAGGGGTACATAAGTTTAAAAGGGGGAAAGAGGGTTGGGGAGGCAAGAATCAAGTAAAGCACAATCTGGGGTTATTAGGATGGCAGGAAATACAGATTTAGTACTTCTAACGTAAATGTGAATGGGATGAACTCCCCATAAAGAGGAGGCAGATAGCAGACTGGATCAAAAGTCAGAACCCTACAATATGTTGTTTACAAGAAACACATTTAAAGCAGGGGATGCATATAGAGTAAAAGTAAAAAGGCATGGAGCAAAATCTGTTATGCTTCAGGTGAAGTCAAAAAGTAGGTAGCCATCCTTATCTCAGATCAAGCAAAAGTAAAAATTGATCTAATTAAAAGAGATAAGGAAGGTAACTACATCCTGCTAAAGGGTAGCATAAAACAACGAAGCAATATCAATATTAAACATATATGCACCAAGTGGTATGGCACTCAACTTCCTAAAGGAGAAGTTAATAGAGTTGCAAGAAGAAATAGACAACAAAACTGTAATAGTAGGAGATCTCAACCTTGCACTCTCAGAATTAGACAAATCAAACCACAAAACAAATAAGAAAGAAATTAAAGAAGTAAATAGAATATTAGAAAAATTAGGTATGTTGGATCTTTGGAGAAAAATTGAATGGAGATAGAAGGGAATATACTTTCTTCTCAGCAGTTCATGGAACCTATTCAAAATTGACTATATATTAGGACATAAAGACCTCAAATTAAATGCAAGAAAGCAGAAATAGTAAATGCTTTCTTCAGATCATGATGCAATAAAAACTACATTCAACAAAAAGTTAGGGGAAATAGACCAAAAGTAATTGAAACTAAACAATCTCATCTTAAAATGATTGGGTGAAGCAGCAAATTATAGATACAATTAATAATTTCACTCAAGATAATGACAATGATGAGACATCATACCAAAATTGTAGGGATGCAGCCAAAGCGGTAATAAGAGGGAATTTTATATCCTTAGAGGCTTACTTGAATAAAACAGAGAAAGAAAAGATTAATGAATTGGGCTTGCAACTAAAAAACTAAAAAGACCAAATTAAAAACCCCCAATCAAATACTAAATTGGAAATTTAAAATTAAAAGGAGAAATTAAAAATATTGAAAGTAAAAAACTATTGAACTAATTAATAAAACTAAGAGTTGGTTCTATGAAAACCAATAAAATAGATAAGCCTTTGGTAAATCTGATTAGAAAAGGAGGGAGGAAAATGAAATTAGTAGTCTTAAAAATGAAAGGGGAGAACTTTCCACCAATGAAGAGGAAATTAGAGAAATAATAAGGAGTTATTTTGCCCAACGTTATGCCAATAAATTTGATAACCTAAGTGAAATGGATGACTACCTCCAAAAATACAGACTTCCCAGACTAACAGAGGAAGAAGTAAATTGCTTGAATAGTCCCATTTCAGAAAAAGAAATAGAACAGGCAATTAAACAACTCCCTAAGAAAAATCCCAGGACCAGATGGATTTACATGTGAATTTTACCAAACATTTAAAGAACAATTGGCCCCAATGCTATATAAATTATTTGATAAAATAGGGAATGAAGGAGTCCTACCAAATTCCTTCTATGACACAGACATGGTACTGATACCTAAACCAGGTAGGCTGAAAACAGAGAAAGAAAATTATAGACCAATCTCCCTAATGAATATTGATACTAAAATCTTAAATAAGATATTAGCAAAAAGACTACAGAAAATCATCTCCAAGATAATACACTATGATCAAGTAGGATTTATACCAGGAATGCAGGGCTGGTTCAATATTAGGAAAACTATCAATATAATTGGCCATGTTAATAACCAAATTAACAAAACCATATGATCATCTCAATAGATGCAGAAAAGCATTTGATAAAATCCAACATCCATTCCTATTAAAAACACTTGAGAGTATAGGAATAAATGGACTTTTCCTTAAAATAATTCAGCAGCATCTATTTAAAACCATCAGTAAGCATCATATGTAATGGAGACAAACTGCAACCATTCCCAATAAGATCTGGAGGAAACAAGGTTGCCAACATCACGCTTACTATTTAATATTGTATTAGAAACGCTAGCTATAGCAATAAGAGCTGAGAAAGAGATTAAAGGAATAAGAATAGGCAATGAGGAAACCAAATTATCACTCTTTGCCGATGACATGATGGTATACTTAGAGAACCCCAGAGATTCTCTAAAAAGTTATTAGAAATAATCCACAACTTTAGCAAAGTTGCTGGTTATAAAATAAACCCACATAAGTCATCAGCATTCTTATATATCACTAACAAAATCCAACAGTCAGTTACAAAGAGAAATTCCATTTAAAGTAACTACTGATAATATAAAATATTTAGGAATCTATCTGCCAAGGGAAAATCAGAAACTTTATGAGCAAAATTACAGACCACTTTTCACACAAATTAAGTCTGATCTAACCAATTGAAAAATATTAAATGCTCTTGGATAGGGCGAGCAAATATAATAAAGATGACAATATTACCTAAACTAATCTATTTATTTAGCGCTTATACCAATCAGACTCCAAAAACTATTTTAATGACCTAGAAAAATAACAACAAAGTTCATATGGAAAACAAAAGGTCAAGAATTTCAAGGAATTAATGAAAAAAATCAAATGATGGTGCTTAGCTGTACCAGATCTAAAATTATATTATAGAGCAGCAGTTACCAAAACTATTTGGTATTGGCTAAGGAATAGAGTAGTTGATCAGTGGAATAGATTAGGTTCAAGGGATAAAACAGTCAACAAATATAGCAACCTAGTCTTTGACAAACCCAAAGATCCCAGCTTTTGGGATAAGAACTTACTGTTTGATAAAAATTGCTGGGAAAATTGGAAACTAATATGGCAGAAACTAGGCATTGATCCATACTTAACGCCGATCACCAAGATAAGGTCAAAATGGGTTCATGACCTAGGCATAAAGAATGAAATTATTAATAAATTAGAGGAACATAGGATAGTTTACCTCTCAGACCTGTGGAAGGGAAGGTCTTATGACCAAAGCAGAACTAGAGATCATTACTGATCACAAAATAGAAAAATTTCGATTATACTCAAACTGAAAAGTTTTTGTACAAACAAAACTAATGCAGACCAGATTAGAAGGGAAGCAATAAACTGGGAAAATATTTTTACAGTCAAAGGTTGTGATAAAGGCCTCATTTCCAAAATATATAGAGAATTAAATCTAATTTAAAAAAAATCAAGCCATTCTCCAATTGAAAAATGGTCAAAGGATATGAACAGACATTCTCAGATGAAGAAATTGAAACTATTTCTAGTCATATGAAAAGATGCTCCAAGTCATTATTAATCAGAGAATGCAAATTAAGACAACCTAAGATCACTACACACCGTCAGATTGGCAAGATGACAGGAAAAATAATGATTGATTGTTGAGGATGGGAAAACTGGGACATTGATTCATTGTTGGTGGAGTTGTGAATGAATCCAACCATTTTGGAGAGTAGTTTGATCTATGCTCAAAAGTTATCAAACGTGCATACCCTTTGATCCAGCAGTGTTACTACTGGGATTATATCCCAAAGAGATTATAAAGAAGGGAAAGGGACCTGTATGTGCACGAATGTTTGTGGCAGCCCTTTTGTAGTGGCTAGAAACTGAAACTGAATGGATGTCCATCAGTTGGAGAATGGCTGAATAAATCTGTGGTATATGAAAATTATGGAATATTACTGTTCTGTAAGAAATGACCAACAGGATGATTTCAGAAAGGCCTGAGAGACTTACATGAACTGATGCTGAGTGAAATGAGCAGGACCAGGAGATCATTATATACTTCAAAACAGTACTTCAGATGATGACCAGTTCTGATGGATCAGGCCATCCTCAGCAACTAGATCAACTCAAATCCATTTCTAATGGAGCAGTAATGAACTGAACTAGTATACCCTAGAAAAAGAACTCTGGGAGATGACTAAAACCATTACATTGAATTCCAATCCTATATTTATGCACACATGCATTTTTGATTTCCTTCACTAAGCTAATTGTACAATAATTCAGAGTCTGATTCTTTTGTACAGCAAAATAATGTTTTGGTCATGTATACTTATTGTGTATCTAAGTTATATTTTGATATATTTAACATCTACTGGTCATCCTGCCATCTAGGGGAGAGGGGGGGGGGGGGGGTAAGAGGTGAAAAATTGGAACAAGAGGTTTGGCAATTGTTAATGCTGTAAAGTTACCCATGTATATATCCTGTAAATAAAAGGCTATTAAATAAAAATAAAAAAAAAAAAGAAAAAAAAAAAGATTAAGAAATGATTTAATTAAGGTCCAACAGGCATTTTTAGAGCTAGGATTCAGATCAAAACTCTCTATCTCCAAATTCAACAGTCTGTATTCCAGCTCACTGTGCAGAGGCTTTTTTTTTTTGATTAAGAAAATTGGGGTTAAGTGACTTGCCCAGGGTCACACACTAGGAAGTATTAAATGTCTGAGGTCAATTATGAACTCAGGTCCTCCTGACTTTAAATATTGAGTTGTTGCAGTGGCTATATTTGAAAGAGAATGATTCCTGGAATTATTGTGAATTACTTATTCTTTCTATAAGGAAACTCCTAGAAAAGTTAAGTTTCTATTTGAACTTACACAGATAGTTTTCGTTAATATAAGATATTTAGGAGCAGCTAACTGGCACAATGTATAGAGTGCATGGCCTGGAGTCAGGAATTCTCATATTTGTGAGTTCAAATCTGGCCTCAGATACTTACTAGCTGTGTGACCCTGGCCAACAGAAGGACCACCTCTTCATATGAAAGAAGGGTGAGGGAGAGAGTAATGATAATAGCTATTATTTTAATAGTACTTACTATGTGCTGGGCACTGTGATAAATGCTTTACAATTATTATCTCAATTGATTCCTTCAAAAACCCTAGGACGGAGGTGCTATTATTATTCCCATTTTACAAACTGAGGAAACTGAGGCAAACATGTTAAGTGACTTGCTCAGGGTTACATACTTGAATTCAAATCTTCCTTATTTCAGGTTCCAACTTGGTACATTGTGATACCACCTAGTACAGTAATAGCAGAGAGCATCTTAAAGACCATTTGTAATCTTATTATCTGCAGTGGAGAAAGGACTTTCCATGTTAACAAAATTATAGATCCTGACCTTGCTGATCATGTCTGTGAAATATGACCCCAAGAATTTCATCAGGAAAAAAATCCCAAATTGTAACTTGATTCCCAAAGGCCATGTGTCCCAATGGTGAAAGCATTGGATTTAATGGATAATAAGTGACTTCACATAGACATCCAATGCAGTGACTGCCTCTGGTCACATATGCAGGATCAAATGAGATAATGAATGCAAAGCGCTTTGTAAACCACAGGTGAATATGAACAATAAATTATTTAATATTCCAATGGTAAAATGCAGCTCACTCTATAGTGATGAATTTATGAACACTTTTTTTTTTTTTTTTTTTTTTTTTACAAATACTATATTACAAATGTTGGGGGTTGATTAATTACTGGCTCAGTGCATAGAGCTCTGGGCATGGACTCAGAAAGATATGAATTCAAATTTGACCTCAGTCCCTTACTAACTATGTTACTTTAGGCAAGTAACTTAAGCTTTGTTACTTTCTTTAATTTCTTTGTCTATAAAATGGAGACAATAATAGCACCTATCTTGGAAGGTGGTTGTGAACATCAATTAAGATAATATTTGTAAAGTGCTTAGCGTGGTGCTTAGACTATAGGAGGCATTATTAAAGTGATAGCTGATAATAATAATACACATTTGTTTTCTGGAAAAACTGCTATTGTTTTTGAACCTATTCTTTCTCAAACCTAAAAGCTGTTTCCAAGCCTGAACTATTATGAATTTAAAGATTAAATGTATGTTGATATTATATAATATTATGCATATGCATTTCTAGGTTTATAAACTTTTTCTGTGTCATCGGCCAGCTTTTGCATGTCATTTACAGCTTCTGCAAAATTCTCCCAAATTTCTCATTTAATTTCTTATGCATACCCATGATATATCAAAACTGCGATGGGGAAAGCCATGATGTGAAAGGGATAACTATATATGTTTATATACATATATATGTATATGTATGTGTGTATATATATTATCTGCATGTATATAATATGTGTGTAAACACACACACATATATATGAAAAGAACCTGGGTAACTAGGGGTTGCCAAAAGCCTGACAGGGATCAGCCTTATAGTTCCATTCCTGTGGAGGTCTTGAATAAGACCTTACTTATCCCATCAGAAAGTCAAGTTATGAAGTAAAACCCCTGAGGTTAAATTTCCCCTAAAATCTGCCTACAACATATTTGCTGAATCCCTTTTGGATTAGCCTGCCATGGCGTCTTCCTATCCTATCCCTCCCTCATGCCTTCTGGTGGTGTCTTTCTCCTTCATATAGCTAACCTCTTTTAGGGTATTAAATTCCGCTATGAATTTATCCTGCCAGTCAATGGTGTATTCCCATCTCATGATATATTCCATTAGGGGACTTGTCTTTTCCACTGTTAATTGTTAAAACCCCATCTCCTTGCTAACTATATGCTTTCCCACATCTGTTTCATATATACCACTCCTACTGTCTCTTTTATCTCTTCATTTTGTCTATAAGCTTTCCTTATAAATAAAAAACATCTTTTGATAATGAGAAAGCCATCATTTGATGCCAGACACCAAAACATAATAAGCAATTAATAAAGGGTTTATTGATTGATACATACCCTTTCATTACCCTTTAAGTGAGCTTTAACTATGATTATTTCATCATTGTGATGTTTTTCTGACCAGTAATCAAATAGCATGGTTAAGAGACCTTTAGAAAAGCTGGGATTTAAAAAACAATGAGCAATTTGGGGCACTGAAAAGGATATGCAATTTTTCAAATGTAATCTAGTCTGATCTCATCCCTTTACTAAATTCTGAGCCCAGCTCAATGTCTAGTTGTAGCATCAAGAGATACAGATTTAAGACCTTTAGCTTACTAGATAGGTCATTTCTGAAGAATTTAATGAAAAAACAGGGGAAAGAATTGCACAATATGAGATGAGATAAATTAAAGATTCATTCATTGAATCCTCAATATAAGTATGGTCCAAGCCACAAAATAAAGGTCACACCTGTTGGAATCTTTACAAAGTGTTAAGACATTTCTTTACAAAGTGTTAAGACATTGGAGTTGATTTGATCTTAGAAGAAGATATTTTGGGCCAGAACTTGAAACTAGGTACTAAGTGGAACTGATTGAACAATGCTTGTGTTCACACCTTTAGAGAGCTCATAAGTATCTAAGTACTTAATGGAGTTCACAGTTTGGGAGATTCAGGGTCTAGAAAGAGATATCTGAAAATTCACACCTTCCTTAGGGCCAGAGAGTATGCTGGGCTGTGCTGGAACTCTCCAACCTCTGGTCAAGAAACTCAGATGGAAAAGAGACTGTCGTTTCATGCCTTTTAGATGAAGGATAGAGAGGTTCTGCCAAGGAGCTCTGTTTAACTGTATTCAGACTGTGTGCTCTTATGCGGGACCAGGTTGTAGAACAGAGACTTTCAGCCTCTAACCAGAATTTCACTAAATGTTCACTAAAAGCCTCAAATTTCCTTCTAGCATACCCTATCCATGTTTTAATACATACTACATTAGTAATAATTACATATAGTAATAAGACTGGGAATCAGAGAAATAGCTTCTTGTAATCTGGAATCAGAGGACCAGAGTTCAAATTCTATCTCTGATGTTATTACTTGTGTAATCTTTGGGGAGTCACTTCATCTCTATAGGCCTATTTCCTCATCTATAAAATAAAAAGGTTATCTAGATAGCCTTTGAGATCCCTTTCAGCCTTAAGTCTATGATTCTGTGGAATATTTCATTTCTAATGTCACTTCAAAGAACAGAAAACAGACTACAGTTTTGGCAACTTGGTCATAAGGCATATGATAGACAAACAAGAACATAACAGAGACAAACAAGACAAAGAAGAACATGTGTTCTTCTGCATCTTTGCCTTTCCTTTCCACACTAGTTTAGTAACATTCTTTGATTGAGACCAACATCTCTTTTCGCCAGATGAGAGCATGGCAAAGTTCTGTCTAAGATTATTAAAAGCCTATAGTTAGAAGTATCTTGAAAGACAGATATAATTTTTTATTGAGAAATAAGCATAGTTGCTCTGCAGCCAAGATGGGGCCAGAATTTCACCATCTCCTAAAGGTGCCCCTCTGTACTCAAGTAAAGGAGGCCTTTGGGAATTTGGAGATGTCTAAATTTAGCCTTCACCTTAAAAAATTTCTGTACTAGAATTCCAGCATTTTACTTTTCCTTTTTTCTTCTGAGGAAGGCCACACAGTGTGAGGGCAATATTATATAAACCCTAATTTTGAAGTCAGAAGGCTTAGATTTGAGTCTCAACTTTGCCACTTACTGTCTATCTCTCTTTGGGCAATTAATCAGTTGATCAATAAGAATAAGCACCTACTGCATGCCAGACATTGTGCAAAATGCTAGAAATACAGAGGCAAAAATGAAATAATACCTTCCCTCAAGGAGCAACTTCCTTAACTTCTCTGGGATTCCAAAGTAAAAGATGTATCTAAAGAATTTGATGAGATAACTTTGTAGGAATTATGTTTCCCTTTCTGCCATTCCCCTCTGATTAAATACCAGATAAATCTTCTTTTCTTTCTTTCTTTTTTTCTTTTTTTTTTCTTTTTCTTTTTTTTTATTTAATAGCCTTTTATTTACAGGTTATATGCATGGGTAACTTTACAGCATTAAAAATTGCCAAACCTCTTGTTCCAATTTTTCACCTCTTACCCCCCCCCACCCCCTCCCCTAAATGGCAGGATGACCAGTAGATGTTAAATATATTAAAATATAACTTAGATACACAATAAGTATACATGACCAAAACATTATTTTGCTGTACAAAAAGAATCAGACTCTGAATTATTGTACAATTAGTGTGAAGGAAATCAAAAATGCAGGTGTGCATAAATATAGGGATTGGGAATTCAATGTAATGGTTTTTAGTCATCTCCCAGAGTTCTTTTTCTGGGTATAGCTAGTTCAGTTCATTACTGCTCCATTAGAAATGATTTGGTTGATCTCGTTGCTGAGGATGGCCTGATCCATCAGAACTGGTCATCATCTAGTATTGTTGTTGAAGTATATAATGATCTCCTGGTCCTGCTCATTTCACTCAGCATCAGTTCGTGTAAGTCTCTCCAGGCCTTTCTGAAATCATCCTGTTGGTCATTTCTTACAGAACAGTAATATTCCATAATTTTCATAATACCACAATTTATTCAGCCATTCTCCAACTGATGGACATCCATTCAGTTTCCAGTTTCTAGCCACTACAAAAAGGGCTGCCACAAACATTCATGCACATACAGGTCCCTTTCCCTTCTTTATAATCTCTTTGGGATATAATCCCAGTAGTAACACTGCTGGATCAAAGGGTATGCACAGTTTGATAACTTTTTGAGCATAGTTCCAAACTACTCTCCAAAATGGTTGGATTCGTTCACAACTCCACCAACAATGAATCAATGTCCCAGTTTTCCCACATCCCCTCCAACAATCATCATTATTTTTTCCTGTCATCTTAGCCAATCTGACAGGTGTGTAGTGGTATCTTAGAGTTGTCTTAATTTGCATTTCTTTCTTTTTTTCTCTTTCTTTCTTTTTTCTCTCTCTCTCTTTCTTTTTTGCTGAGGCAATTGGGGTTAAGTGACTTGGCCCAGGGTCACACAGCTGGGAAGTGTTAAGTGTCTGAGGCCAAATTTGAACTCAGGTTCTCCTGACTTCAGGGCTGATGCTTTATCCACTGTACCACCTAGCTGCCCGGAATCATCCTAATTCTTCATAGTACTGCTCATGTTGTCTATTTTCTAGTAAGATGGCACTCCTTTGGCCAGTAAAATTAAAATATATAGCTTGGAATTTGAGGCACTTCATAATCTGAAGCCAGCCAACCTTAGCATCCTCTCTCCCTTTTGCTTTTTATGCTAAAATAGATCTAAAGGACTCATTTTCTCCACATATGTCTTTACTTGTGGGGTTCGGACTTCCTGGGATGCTTTCCCCACCTTGACAACTTCTTCCCTCTTCTTTCTGTCCATTTAAATTTCTACTGATCCTTTTAAGTCCATCTCAAATGCTACCATCTTCTCCAAGAAGCTTTCCTTGATAGGAATTCATTCTTTTCCCCTTATCCCTCCCTAGAAAGCCTCTTTTTCTCCCATAGGAGAGGGTAGAGGGTGAACATTAACTTATTTCAGATCCTCCTAGAAGTCATTTACCCAGGGCAGATCCCTCATAATTTCTCATTTGCTCTGATTTGATCTGATTTTTGATCTGAGTGTAGATTACAACATAGTATTTTCACCTTTTTGTTGTAGTTCACTTGCATTTTTTTTTTCCTTTTTGATCTGATTTTTCTTGAGCAGCATGAGATTTGTGGAAATATGTATGGAAGAATTGTATGTGTGTAACATATATCAGATTATTGCTGTCTAGGGAAAGGGGGTGAAGTGAAGGGAGGAAAAAAAATTTGGAACACAAGGTTTTGCAAGGGTGAATGCTGAAAATTATCCATGCATATATTTCGAAACTAAAAAGCTTTAATTAAAAAAATAAAATACAGCCAAGCATGGACGACACTGGCCCAAGACCACATCACACATGTGGTGTGCCCACATCAAAGAAGGCACTGTACCCTATAAGCAAAGCAGAATTGCAGTAGCTCAAAAGAAATACAAGATACATAAATTTATAGATATTTTCACTCCAAATGTTCATATGGTTTATTTTCCTCCTGTGGTGGAGCCTTCCAAGTTCATATTGGTCTGATCACCCATGGTTGGACACACTGTACCTTGACCCTACATCCAGATGCTATTTTGGCCTTGAGAATGCAGGACAATGACCAATCAACCAATCAACCAATCAACCAACCATCTGTCTGAACATATCTATATCTTGGGGTGACAGAGAGGAGAGTATATCCTTGAGGGATCAGGGCATTGAATATAGTTCTAGTCTTGATATATCTTTGAAGTAAATATTCTTTTGTAAAAGTTAATTAATGTTCATATTAAATGGAACCAGGGCACTAGTCACTGGTGACTAATAAGAACACATCAGGAATGGAGGCTTAAGCTGATGGTATCAGAAAAGAGATATCCCTAACCCCACTGGGGTGTCCTAGATCCTGGGGGAGAGATAAGGTCAATTACTCATAAGATTTTTTTGAAAAACAGAAACGCAAGAGAAAGAGGCAGAGAAAGAGAGAGGGAGATGCATGCAGAGGGACAAAGACACAGGGAGAAAGAGAAATAGGAGGAGGAGGACAAAGAAGGAAAATAAAAAGGAGAAGATGGAGGAGAAGAAGGAGGACGAAGAGAAGGAAAATAAAAAGGAGAAGACGGAGGAGAAGGAAGAGAAGAAAAAGGAGGAGGGAAGAAGGAGGAGGGGAGGAGGAGGAGAAAGAGAAAGAGAAGAAAAAGAAAGAGAAGAGGAGGAGGAGGAGAACAAAGAGGAGGAGGTAAAGGAAGAAGAGGAGGATAGACAGAGGTTGAGCTCGTTTTGCAGCTCATTTCTCTAGATCACAAAAGGAGATCTTATGACAGAGTCCGACCCCCGAGTTGCAATCAGTTCACCATCTTCCTGACACAGGAATGATCTGTGTGCTCTAATCAGGACTGGGGCAAGCCGTCTATGCAAGCTCCTGGGGCTCTCCCAGGGGCTCCCAGAGATCATTTCCATGGCTCTAGGACGATTTGTGGTTAATTGGGAAGCTCATTTGAAGCTGGAATGTCTAGGTTGGAATTCCACTCCGTCCCTTTCTGCTTGAGCCCTCACTTAGGCTTTCTGGGCCTCAGTTTCCAAATCTGTACAATGACTGTTGAATCACTGGGGTTCCTCCAGCTCTAAATCCAAAGGTTTCCATGAAGAAATTGTCCATAGGAAACCTGTGACCTCAGTTTCCACGCTCTAAAATGGGAGCGCTTGGAGATCTCTAAGGGCAGACTCGGGTCGGGTTTAATTCCGAGGAGCCTGTTTTAGGGGTTGGGGATGGATGCTCCTCGGCAGGCAGAACGGAGAAGGGGACTGCAGAACTCAGCCGGGAAGGAGGGGGGAGTTTGGGCAGGCTCGGCGAGGAAGGGTCCGGAGGCCATCGGGAGGCGGGGAGTTCTGGCCCAGGTTCTAAGGGCCTGGAGTGCCGGCGTGCTTCCGAGTGCATCCCGTTCTGTGAGGGGCGGAGAAGGGCGGGAGCGCGGCCCCAGGAGGGAGGGCAAGGACGGAGCCAATCCGCGACGGCTCCTTCGGCAGGAGAGCATCCAGGGAGCCTCCCCGCCCGCGGCTGACGCAATTGCCACCTGGTCCAGGACCCAGAGGGGTGGGGCTCTCCTCTTTCCGGGACGTCCAACTCCATTGGGCCACCCCGAGGGAGTGACGTGTCGGTCCCGCCCCCTTTCGCCCAGCGGCCCCTCTCAGTGCGGGCCCCGTCGCCGTGGCGCTCCGGCCGCTGACGTGTCTAGCTGGGGCGGGGCTTCCGAGCCCCGCCCCGCCCCGCCCCGCCCTGCCCCCGCCGGGTCGAACCACTGCGCGCGGGCAGACGGGGGCGGGCTTGCCGGAGGCTCGCCCGGGTTATAAAGGAGGGGGCGGCTCTGGGCCAGCAGAGCTGTCCGGCGGAGGGACGGAGAGGTCGACGCTTCCCCGGAGGAGGTGAGGCTCTGCCCGGCCGCCCTCGCGGGGGCTCCGTCACGCACGCGCACGGCTCTCCTCCTCCCAGCCCGTGCCCGGACCTCGGGGCACAGACACGCGGGCTCCGTCCACGCAGAGCGCGCGCGCCCGCCCGCCCGGATGCCTGCCAGCTTCCCTTCCCCTTTCCAGTTAAGCGGGTCGGGCTGCGGGGCACGGGGTGGGCACGGCTCTCTGAGAGACGTGTGCCAAAGAACGAGGGCCAGGGAGGGAGCGCTGATTAGGCGCCTGCTGTATGCCCGGCCAGCGCTGCTCCAAGCCCCGCTCCATCCTGGGCTCGGGGAAGGTCAGGGTGGCTGACCAGCGGCATACAGGGGTCGGGGGCACGGAAGAAGCGGGTAGCGGTTGGGGGGAGAGGGGTGGTGCGGGTGATGGGTGTGGGGTCAGCTGGCCTTGCCCGCGTTAGTGGTCGGGGAGCCCAGCCAGGGGCGGGGCGAGCCCTGACCACCTTCTCTGAGTGTCTTTCCCTAACTTTGAAGCTTTATTCGGAGGGAGGCAGGCAAGGGTTGATGCTGATGTTCTGGGCTTTCATGTTAGGGAAGGGTCCCGCATCCCGGACCCCGGGTCTGCCGATCTTGCGTGAGGTCTGCGCCAAAGCCGAGGCAAGCCCGTCAGTGGGAACCTCGGGGATGATACGCTAATGAAACCTGGCTGGTTTTATAGGGATACGAGTATAGAGTACCTTTGGATTAAGGAAGTCCCAGGGAGATTCATTGTGTGTTTTAGGGGTGGGGTGGGGTGAAGTCTGTCGAGTTGGAAGAAACTGAATGTAATTGTCCAAGTTTTCTCTATTAGTCATTTGGCTCAATTAGTATCACCGAAAAAATGCTTCCTAGAGTATGTTGCCGAGCATTTATAGAATCCAATATCCTTGACAGTTTCCCAGCAATCGTTTTCAAAGTAATAAAGGCGAATTGCTGGCCAGGAGAACTTTGACTCGTGTTCACATTTAATGTTATTTCTCATCCCCCTTTGTCTTTTTGACAAATTTTAAAAGTTTAAATACATATAGTATATTGGGGGTATTGGTGATTAATTATAACCATATTACTTCTAAAGGGAAGTGACTTTATAATACTTTCTAAAGGAAATCAACTACAGGAATCCTCTATGAGAGAGAAATAGGGAGCAAAAGATGTCATAACAAGTTTTGTTTTAATGTTTGTGGAAGTTGGCTTAGAAACAAATGTGATATTAATGAGAGACGTACTAGAGCTTACCATATGCCGGCTGAGCATTATTTTTCTAAGCCTTTGCTTGAGGAAGGGGTTATTCTTCTTTCCCTTAATTGTTTGCATCTGACATTGACACTTGGCCATTTGGTGATGAATCTTTTGGCTGTCCTAATGGAAGGTAAAAATCTCACAGATTTAAAATAGGCATTAGAAAAAAAAAATAGACATTAGGCTTCTTCATTGTATCAGATCGTGTCATGATTTTCAGAAAGTGTCATGTTTGTTTTTAATCTGAAAAAAATCAGAGTTGCTAAAGGTTTCTTCTGATGAAGGCTCATCACAAACTTTTTGTTTTGAAGTCAGAAGAGTTTGTTATTATTTTAGCACTGGGCACATATTATCTGTATGACCTTGCTGAAAGTTACTTTTCTGTGACCAGACTGTAACCAGACATCCAGTCTCATCTGCATTTTGAAGCTAAGCAGACTTTAGGAACCTGATTAGTACTTCAATAGAAAAATAGTACCTGGCCCTCTTAGGTCTTTTTAGTTTAGTTTAGTTTATCTTTAGAAGATGGTTTTAGATACAATTCATTAATCCCTTCTAGGCCCTACTTTGATCTAGATCATCTGCATCATCCTCAAAGTAATTATCCAGAATCTGCTTTTAGAAAAGCACTTTATGCAGGCCAGATTTCTCAGAGTCACTCTAACAATTATTGTTTGCTGACAAATGCCCCTATCTCAGTGGAATAGAAAGGGATTCCTGAATGGAAGGGGAAAGAGAATAAGGATTTATATAGATTTAATGGGATTCCAGGCATTGTGCTAAGCCCTTGATGGAAATGGAAAGACTAGTGATATAAGATCACTAATATCATAGTTATCTCTTAAGAATAAATTTAAATCTGTGATTCCAACAGTATGGGCATATCTTTATTCATGGAGCTTGCAAATCCTCTGTATTTTTCATAGAATTTCAGAGTTAGAGGGGATCTCAACAATCATGTAATCAAACAATACCCAAACAAGAATTCTTTCTGACAGACCTTTGTTTGAAGATCTCCAATGAGGGGAAACGTGCTACTTTGAAAACCAACTGATTGTATTTTCGTTCCAGTTTTTAATTTTTTCCTCATATCATCTGAAATTTCCCTTTTTGTAACTTGTATTTAATGTCTTTTGTTCTGCCTCCTGAATCAGAAGAACAAATTCAGTCCTGGTATTACTGTGTGGAATGTGAGCCTGTTGCCTTTCTCCCCAACTCTACGTTGTCTCTTCTTCAAGCTGAACCTTCAGTGTTCTTTGAATTATGTTTCTTATGACAGGAACTCAGCGTCCTTAACTATTCTCCATTTTTTCTCCTGAACATGCCCAGCTTGTCTTGTCTTTTCTGAAATGTACTTGGGACTAATAGCCACATTCTTTATCCATGACAGAACACGAGGACTTCCTTTTCTTGTTCCTTGATTCTGGGCTCCCTTTTATGTTTGAGTTTTCCCCTATCACCTTTTTTTTTCATCTTCTTGATCATATACAAATCAGACTTACAAGGAAAGATATTGTCTTCTTGGCAATTGTCTCCATTACTTGGAGGCTCTTGTCTCATGCTCTCTTCAAACTCCTCCCAAAACATTAGTTCAGGAAGAGAAGTAGTTATCCTTGCTCCCCTTATATCGAGAGGAGCAACTCTGCTCTCTTTGACTCACAAGCATCTTCCCCTTTGAGGATTCATTCCATTTAGATGCTGATTATAGCTTTCTGTGGGACTGTGGGTTCTTAAGGAATTTAGTACCTGGAACTCCATCTTGCTCTTTCCCCTCTACCCTGGAGCTCTTGCTTAGACACTTCAGTATATGTTCATGGCCCTTCAGATGCCTCTAACTTCTCAATTTGTCAGCTTCCTCAAAGCCTGGGACTTATACTTTTTAAAAAAAAATAAAAAAAAATGCTATATACCTATAGCAGTGGTCACTATGTTGATTTAAAATCAGCCATAATGTTCCTACTCCAAGCCATCATTCTATGTTTCTTCCTTTTCATGAAATTCCTCAAAAAAGCCACAAGGGATGATAAAAACATGTATCTAGTGCTTCAAGGTCTGAAAAGTGCTTAGCATATGTTATCTTATAATTTCTAGTTCTTCTACTTAGTCCTGGATTCCTGGCAGTCTGGCTTCTGACCCTGTCACCCAACTGAAGCTTCCCTTTCTGCATTTTCCATTAGTCTCTTAGTCTTGTGTTCTTTTGTCATGTCACATTCTTAGTTCCTTAGGATTTAGCATTACTGACTGCTCTCTTTGGGATACAGACCTAGTAGGGGTATTGGACTTTTTGTAATCAATACCTTTCCTAGGTGTTCTCTAAATGTACTTTAATCATGTTTGAAAAATTTGCCAGATGTTTTAGTGTATGTTTTCTGTCCTCCATTTTTTTTTTTTTTTGAAGCTCATGGCATTTGCCTATCTCCAGTTCTGTGGTATTTTTCTTATCTACCTTCCTTCACAGATTGCTCATAGTGACTTGGTAATCCATTCTGCTTGTTCTTTTAGTAATTTCTAATCTAACTAATCACTGAATTCTGAGCTGAAAGAGGCTATTAGAGGTTATTGAGTTTTAGAGTAAGTACGATGAGGTGAGGCTCATGAAAAGTCAGTAGTTTTCCTAAAGTTTTATGTATTAAATGGCAGAGAAAGAATTTAAACTCAGGTTATTTTGGTTTCAAAGTGTGTACAGTTTTCATTGTAGCACCTCGTCTTTTCTGAGCTGGATGACTTAAATTCATAACTAAGTCCTTTTACTGTCTCTTTACTTATCTTGGGTGTCAAATATTATTTTTCTTCTGTTCTTTCCAGTTCAGAGATCATCTTGGCAGAGAAAACAGAAATAAAATACAAATTGATCAATTTTGCCTTCTCTTTCTCATCATTCTGTTCTCTTTTTTTTTTTTTTTTTATCTCTCTGCCTTGTTAAACACCTTCCTCACCAGTCTTATTTTATTTTCAACTTTAGCATTCCTGACACTTTCTCATGTGACTGAGCTATGCTTTGTATCCATTATAACTTCTTGTTTCCCTCTTCTTCACATGTCTTCTTAAAAATTTAAATTGACTGATGGGTACTTTTTGCATCTGTCAAGGTCTTTAAGAAACTCCCATTTTCCTTCCCGAAAGGAATTGTTTTTGTTTTGTTTTTTTTATGTCTTCAGATTTTTCATTCTTGAGACCTCATCTCTTTTGATCTGACTTTTCCTTTGGAATTCTAGAATAGAAACACCTATTCTTTTTTGGAATCCTTTGAAATTTTTAAAATCCAAGTTGCACGTCAAAGTATGACTGGTTTTCCTATCTTCTGTCACAAATTATAAGATGTAAGAAGGACCATATTCATCAAAGTTTCCATTATTTATATGCAAATAACCTAGTCCTCTTTGCTAAGAAAAATAAAGTCCAAAAATATTTTCCTTTTGAATCTTCTTCCATCTTTTGAAAGAGGAAATTATCTTTAGGTCAAGTAAACAATTTTCTGCTTTTGGCAGAGAAAGAGCTGCGGTAGACATGCACATGATTGGCATCTCATATATATGTACAGAAATGTTGAGAGCAGTTCAAGTTGTATAAGAGAACTAGAAAGTAAGGGGGTGCCTTTCTAATTGAGATAGACCAAATATGATATATCATTAGAATGATGTACTATTAGGTCATAAAAATAACAAAAGGGCCAATTTCAGAGAAACCTGGAAAGATGTATATGAAGGGATGTAAGGTGGACATAACCATTAACAATGCACTCACAAGCCACAATTCCAGATTAGTACTGCAACAGGCTGTCTGCCTCTTCACTAGGAGTGAGGGGTACAGCATGTAGGATGAGACAACTTTTTGGATATGGCTAATGTGAGAATTTGTTTTTCTTGATTTGCATTTATTTTTTTCTTTTTTCCAATCAGGGTAAAGGTGGAAGGAAAAAGGAAGATTATTTTTTGTTAATTGTAAAAATAAAAGAAAAGAAAACTTTAAAAAAATAATTGGAGTCTCTCCTTACTACTGTATGATATCTCTGTGTCAGACTTGTGAATTATTTACCATCTCCTTATCCATTTCCTTCTTCTGTCTTAGTGATCTTTTTAAGTATTCGCTGATGATAAACCTGCTTCCTTTTTTCCTAACGCTGATCTCCAAGTTACACTGCCTGCTTAAAAAAAAAAAATCTATCCAGTTTGCTTTGAATAAGGTCTATTCTTCCAGAGACATATTCCAGTCACAGATCTCATCCCATCCTCCGAGGGTAACAGAAATGAGCAGAGAACAGGGAAAGAAGCATGTTTCCACATAGACAGAGCTGCTTCACTCCAGCTCCCTTCAGCAGGGATCCTGTCATCTTGTCTTTTCTTGGGTGATCGATTTCCTGTTAGCAGCTGGCAGTCACAACATTCCTCTTGGCAGAATAAACAGCTGTTTTATTTGCTCTTAGGTGACTGGAGCTCCCTTCTTGGAAAAAGGCAGCCTTACGTTTGTTTCTTAGTTCCGGGTTTTCAAGTCTCTTTCTTCTTCCTTTCTTCCTCTTTCATGTTTTCCTGAGCTCCATCCAGGTCAGAGTAGGGCTTCAGGGGAGGCTTAAACCCCATCCTCCACCCTAACTAGAATATTTGTGTCAAAAATGAAAGCATACAAAGGGGCAGCCTACAGTATCTGGTGGCCTTTCATGGACCAACGTGTTCTCTGATAGTTTTTATGATGGAAATATTATTATTCTTATTATCATTATTTGTTTTTTTTTTTTTCAATCAGGGTTAAGTGACTTGCCCAGGATCACGCAGCTAGGATGTGTTAAGTATCTGAGGCTTTATTTGAATTCAGGTTCTCCTGATTTCAGGGCTGGTGCTCTATCCACCACACCAACTAGCTGCCCCTAATATTTTTCTTTGTGATTTGCATGTAATCTAATACATCTTCTTTATACTGAAAATGTTTATTTAAAGTGCCTTTTTTGAGGGAGATTTTGTTTTTTGTTTATTCATCTATTGTAGATATAGAAACATAAACGACCTCAAGAAAAGATCTACTTCTCTGGAAAATTGCTTAAGGCTTCATTCTTTATCAGGAAATGAGAGTCCCTTGCAAAGTTTTGTTGATTCTCCCTCTATACTTCTTGAGGAGACATAGCATTGGGTAGTGGAAAGCACTCTGGTTTTGACATCAGGAATCCCAAGGATTTAGGGATGTGCTCACTGTGTCACTTAACCTTTCTGGACGTTGATTTTCTCATCTTGGTAAATTGGGTGAGTTGGAGTCACTGGTTTCTTCTACCCCTTCCTGAGTTAGATCTATGACTCTAAGATTGCTTCTCTCCATTCACATAAACCTGACTGTCAGGTCCTCCTTGCCTTTTGCCTTGTCCCCCTTCTTTTATTACTGATTTCTATTTTTTTTTTTCTCATCTGCCCTTCACAGCCAGTAAAAGAATCTCTTAAGACACAGATATGGAACACAATCCAGACTCCACAGCCTGATACCAAAAGCCTTCCACATTTCCGTTCCTCCCCACTTTTCTAGACCCAATTGTAAATTCTAACCTTAGTAGACTACTCCATTTTCTCAGAAGCCCACAGGGCATTCCCTGTGCTCTCCAGGAATCTCTCCCCAAGATCTGTTGGACAGCCCCTTCTCACCACTATATATCTCTCCACTATCTATCTCTCTGAAGGCTTGTTTTCCCTCCAGGCACAGCTCTGGGGTCAGCTCTCCCATTCAGCCTTTCCTGGGCCTTTCAGATGTCTGAGTTAGAGTTTATTGCAGGTCATTTTCATTTTTATGTAGGTATCAAGGATCTTAATTTATAATTAATAAGTTTATTATCCACTACTGATACTGGCAAGAATGCTTCCTTGTATTAGGCTTCTTGTCATTGATAATCAGAGTCATTTTGTTTTGTGATTCTATTTTTTGCTGATTGATTCCCCACAGAATATAAAAAAAATGTTTTATTGGTAGCTTTTGTTTTTATATATCACTGTCATTTTATGGAATAAGGGAATCTCCACCTTTCCCACTGAATCCTTTCTTGTGACAAAAGCAGTTAAGCATAGACATCCAATTCAGTGATTTCATTTGGCCACATTATGTAGGATTCTGACATAGTAGCTTCCTGCTTCTCTCAAAGGAAGTATGTTTCATTATGTGTCTTCTGGGAACTTTGGTGGTTTTTCATTTATTACATTCATACCTGAAGAAAATTGGTGAGGTTAATGAAAAACAAAAGTTGTAATTTTTTCCTGTCAGGTTCACAGTCCTCTCCTTTGAAATCTATCCATGAAATTTTGATTTAGTTCACCCTGCTAATTCCATAGATAAGTATACTGAAGCATAGCAAATGCTTATTCAGGATCACACAAGTATTACGTAAAAGAGAAATTTCTAGGGGCTTCTACTTCATTTCCAATTCTTTTGGAAGCTGTAAGATATTTTGGTGCAAAAGGAGACTTTGTTCCTCCATGGTTTGTAGGCCTTATAATGGAATCTCTGGGCCAGAAGATAAAGACATTTCAGTTACTTGCGTAACTCCAAACTGCTTTTCAAGATTTTACTAATTTACAGTTCTCCCAGTAATGAATAAGTATGCCTGTCTTCCAAGTATTCTTCCAGAATTGAGTGATTCTCATCATTTGTCATCTTTACCAGTTTGCAGAGTATTCAGTGAACCTCAAGTTTTAGATTTGCATTTATAAAAATTACTTGTGATTTGGACATTCTTAAATATAGTTGTCAATAGTGTATATTTCTTTTGAAAACTGTTCATATTCTTTTACCATTTGTCCATTGGGTAATGCAACATTGTTTCATTATTTTTCTTTCATCTTACAGGTTTTTAGTTTATAGTTATGACCTTTATACAAAATATATAGTATCTGAAAGGCAAAGTTAATTGCTTTAATGTGTTTTTTTTAAACAGAAGTTATTTACATTATAATAGAAAAAATACTAAATCTTGCAGATGAAACTTGTAATTATTATTAATGATTTTTCTGCTTTATCCTTACAGGTCTAGCTATCACAGCATTTTTGTTACAAGATTTGGAAGCTGAAACATTATGAATGTCAATGACCTCAAGTGTAGGTTGTCCATGGCAGGACAGGATCACCTGCTACAGTTCTGGGATGAATTGGAAGAAGCCCAACAGGAGGAACTTTTTGAAGAACTACAAGCTATTAATTTTGAGGAGCTGAACTGCTTTTTCCAAAAGGCCATTGAAGGATTTAATCAGGCCTCCTCTCAGGAGAA
Organism: Sarcophilus harrisii; assembly: GCF_902635505.1. Lineage (NCBI taxonomy): Eukaryota > Metazoa > Chordata > Mammalia > Dasyuromorphia > Dasyuridae > Sarcophilus > Sarcophilus harrisii. The sequence goes on from NC_045429.1 coordinate 50,001,773, forward strand.
GATAGATGCACGGATGGAGCCTGTACCTCGAGAAGTGCTGGGCAGTGCCACGAGGGACCAAGAGCAGATCCAGCACTGGGAAAGGGAAGGTAGTTCACATATTGTAAACTCTTCCAGGACTGGCATTTATGATTTATAAAGTTACTGAAAACATTCTAAACAGAATATATGAAGCAGATTTAGTTTGATTTGGATACTGGCTTAAGCCTTATATTTCTGAGAGATAAATTGTCTTATTTGTTTTTCTGTTGTAAAATCTATCACTGTAACTAACCCTAGCAGCAGCCTGGTTTAATAGAGAGAATGCTGGACTTGAAGTTGGGAAAAGCTGGGTACCTCTTCTGACATTTAGTAGCTGTGTAATCCCAGAAAAGCTTCTTAACTTGTGTTTTTCTGAGATAATGCTCTAGAACTTCTCTTCCATGATTTCCCACACTGGGAGTTCTCATGCTGACAAATTCATAATTATGTATATAAAATCCTGATGCTTTTTAGAAAAGGCAAAATGTGACCCCAAATGACAAGAGAAGTCTGTTGAGTGAGCCCTGTGCTACTACACACTGAAGTGATTCCTAGAAGATTGTCTGGTCTCTTGGTTGGCATGGGAAGATTTAATTTTGGTGCTGGTGCTATTTATTATCTGCTCCTTTTTTCTGTTACTCATTCTGCCTGATTGGCTTTCCTCTATTGGGGAGCATTAGCTTAATGTAGAGATGAGCAGAAACTCTACCTTACAGCAGTGATGTGTTACACTCAGATAGAGACGGGCTAGCAATTATTTATATTGCAATAGAAAAAATACTAAGTCTTGCAGCTGGAACTTGTAATTATAGTTAATTCTTCTCTTTCATCCTTAGACTTGGAATATATCCATCTATATATAATATGTATCTCATATATAATATAGAAAAGTTTTATATATTTATATATCCTCATATAATTTATGTGGAGATTTCTTCTGGGTTTTTTTTTTTTTGACTTAGAAAATAAATAATGTTGTTATTCAGTTTTCTATCATATTTTATTTGCATTGTTAAATATTTCCCAATTACATGTTTTTGGAAGAAGCAATCATGGTTAAGTAACTTGTCCAGGGTCACACAGCTAATAAGTGTCACATGTCTGAAACCAGTTTGAATTCAAGTCCTTCTGCCTCTAGGGCCAGTGCTGCCCTTTCCCAGTTGCCTAGGTGACTGGTTTATGCTGTACTCAGAAGGGTTGTGAAGGACCTTCCAGCAGGATGTTTGACACCTCTGCCTTAGAGCCCTTGAGTTTCTGGGAGTTGCCTTTGAAGGCATTTGGGACTCTCTCACTGAGGTGTGAAACAGGGGTTTTCCAACAGGTGCTTCAGATCTCATCAAATAGTCCCATGATTCCAGTCTCAGAATCCTTGTTGATTTTAAAAGGACCATTACCCAAAGGCAAGAGCTATACAGCATGCTCCCTGCCCCTGTTGAAAATGTCTTGTGGTAGTAAAAAACTTGATAGTTTTTGAATTATTCATTTTCTCATCTTATCCTCACAGTAGCTTGTGGTCCTCATTTTACAGATGTGAGGAAAGTGAAACTTAGAGACTTTGGGCCTTACTTTCTAGCTACAAAATGCCAGGAGTGGGATTCCAGTCCAGATTTTCTAACTAGAAATCATTGTTTTTACATCATACTGCCTCAGCTCCTCAATAGTGGCTGTTTCTATTTTTCCTTGATTCTTCTGCCAGTGATTTAAAGGGATCACTTGCCTCAAAGCTTAATTATCAATTTATCAAGAATTTATCAGTATCAATATGTGTGGTGGAAGGTTATCTATCTGTTCTAGCCAGTCTTTCTGGGGGGAAAATGACATTGTTCTTTATGGGAACTACAAGCAGCCCTTGCTTTGGGTCTTATCATTGAAAACTGAAGTAGAAAACAAATGGACTACCTGAATGTCAGGTTGTACTGGTGGTAGAACCAATGTTTATTGTAATGTTCTTTTCATATCCTCATGTTAGAAATCCGAGAATGAAATACAGCTTTGTTTTTCAACAGAAAAATTTAACAGGTGCAATTCAAGCCTGCTTTTGGCAGAGGACCAGGTGGGATGGTCAATTTTGAAATTACTCATATATTTCTGGGTTGACTTAAGTTTGAAAGTTGGCTTTAACAAATGAAGTGTCAGGTAGTAAATTTTCAAAGGGATAGAAAGTTACTTATGTGAGCACTGAATGAGGATTTCATAGGTACATTAAAAATATTTTAGAGAATACATTTTTAACAAACAGCTTATCTATAGCGATGTCAGTTTTAAAAGTATCATAGAAGTGTATACAGTCTCTTTGGTTTAGGCTTCAGAGTTTTCTTTCTTTTATAAATATGATTAAGAAATACACAAGGACTTTTTATTTTTTTGTATTTAAATTTTTTAAATTTTTTTTTTTTTTAACATTTTTGTTTTAAAAATTCTGAGTTCCAGATTGCATGTCTTTCTCCCAGTATATCAGTTAAACATGTGAAATCATTGAAGAAATCTTTTCATATTAGCCATATTGCTAAGCAAAAAAAAGAAAGCAAGAAAATTATATTTCATTTTATAGTCAGAGTTCATCAATTCTTTCTCTGCAAGTGGATAGCATTGTTTTTCATCCTAAATCCTGTGGAATTATCTTAGATCATTATTTAGTTGATTATCATTGTAACATTTGTGTTACAGTGCACAATGATTTCCTGGTTTTTCTCATTTCACTTTGTATCAGTTCAAATCCTCCTTGCCATGTTTTTCTGAAACCACACCTTCATCATTTCTTTTATAGCACAGTAGTACTTAATCACAATAAAGCACAATCACATTTCAACTTGTTCATCCATTCCCTAATTGATGGGCCTCCCTTCATTTTCCAATTCTTTGCTGTTATAAATATTTTTGTACATATGGGTCCTTTTCTTTTGATCTTTTTAGCATACAGTCCTAGAGGAGATGTTGCTGCATCAAAGGATATGCACAGTTTTATAGCCTTTTGGGGTATAATTCCATATCGTTCTCCAGAATGGTTGGACCAGTTCACTATTCCACCAATAGTTCAGTAATATAGTTATTTCCTCACAACCCCTCCACATTAGTCATTTCTGAATGGTATGATGAGTTGGTGCCTCAGAAATTTAATTTACCTTTCTCTAGTCAATAGTCCTTTGTCACTGTTTCAGTCATGTCTAACTCTGTGATGTCATTTTGAGTTTTCTCTTTTTTAAGTAATAGTTTTTTATTTTCAAAATATATGCAAAGACAGTTTCCAACATCATTTGGGGTTTTCTTGGCAAAAATATTGGAGGGCTCCTTCTCCTGCTCACTTTACAGATGAGAAACTGAGGCAAATGGGGTAAGTGACTTGATCATGGTCACACAGCTAGTAAGTGTCTAAGGCCAGATTTGTACTCATAAAGATAAGTTTTCCTCATCCCAGGCCTGGCATTCTATCTACTGTGCCACTTAACTGCCCAATAAACAATGATTTAGAGGATGTTTTTCATAATCCTCTACATTGATTTAATTTCTTTTTCAGAAAAGTGACTTCTTATATCTCTTGACCATTTTTCGATTAGAGAATGGCTTTTATTTTATGTTAATCTTGGTTCTGTTTTTCTTGGTTCTTTTTTGAATGAATGAATCTTAGTTCATTTGAGAAATGACGTTTTGATTATCAAAAAAACTTAATGTAAATTTTTTGTCATATTTATTGTCTATTTTAGCAATTATCTCTTTCAGTTGGGTCTGTTTTTGTTTTTGTATTGTCTAAGATCATGAATGCTACCCCTGCCTTTTTTTCTTCAGCTGAAGCACAATAAACTTTGCTCCAGCCCCATATTTTAACTCTGCTTATATTTTTCTGATTTAGATATTTCTCTTGTAAATAACATGGTGGGATTCTGGTTTCTAATCCATTCTGCTGTCTACTTTTGTTTTATGGGTGAACCGATCCCATTCACATTCAGTTATGATTATCCTATTTTGTTCTGATTATTCTTCTGCTCTTCTATCTACCCCAAACCCTCCTCAAAAGTCTGTTTCACTTCTGACCACTGCTTCCCTTAATCTGCCCTCCCTTTTATTAACAATCCTTTTGCCGCATCTTTTATCCTTTTTTTCCTATTTCCACACACACATACACGTATGTACCTACATGTATCTATATGTGTACATGCATACATATATGTGTATCTGTATGTTCAAACACACACAAAATATGAATCATTTCTGATGAGAGGAAGGTTCAAGCATTGTCTACCACCTACCTTCTCATTTTTCATGCCACTACAAAAGCATTTTTGGTGCTTTTTTTATGTGAGACAATTTACCCAATTCCACCTCTTCCCTTCCCCCTTTTCTCAGTGCCTCCTTCTTTCTCATCCCTTCTTTTTTTTTTTTTTTTTTTTTTTTTGAAAGCATCTTAATATAATCAAGTTTTATACCTGTGCCCTTTGTCTATGTAGATTTTTTTTAATTGCCCTACTAATGATAACATTCTTAGGAATTATATGTGTTATCTTCCTATGTGGGACTATAAATAATTTAACTTTATTGAATCTTATGATTACTTTTTCATGTTTATCTTATGCTTCTCTTGAGTCTTTGGATTGAATATCAGATTTTCTGTTCAGCTCTGGTCTTTTCAACAGAGATACTTGAAAATCTTTTATTTCATTAAATGCCCATTTCCCCCTCTACAGGATTATACTCACAAGTAAGTAATTCTTAACAGTATCATAATGTTCCTTCTGGATGATTATCCTCAGAGGTACATTCCTAACCAATATATGGTGCCAGGCAGATGTATTAAGAGCATTCTTTTTTTTTTTTTCTTTGAAGCTTTTTATTTTCAAAACATAAGCACAGATAATTTTTCAACATTGATCCTTACATAGCCTTATGTTTCAGATTTTCCCCTCCTTCCCCTCATCCCCTCCCCTAGATGGCAAGCAATCTAATATATATTATATATGTTAAATCCAATATGTGTAAATATATTTATACAATTCTCTTGTTGCACAAGAAAGATCAGATCAAAAAGGAAAGAAAATGAGTAAGAAAACAAAATGCAAGTGAACAACATCAAAAAGAGTGAGAATGTTATGTTGTGATCCACATTCAGTTTCCACAGTCCTCTCTCTGGGTGTAGATGACTCTCATCCTCACAAGATCATTGGAACTGGCATAAATCATCTCATTGTTGGAAAGAATCACATTTTTCAGTATTGATCATTGTATAATATTGATGTTGCTGTGTACAATGATCTAGAGGTTCTAAGAGCATTCTTTTTTTCAAGAAAGATCAAAGTGCAACTAAACAATTGTATGATTTATTAATCCTCAAGTTGGAAAATTATTCAGTACTAAATAATGTTTTCTCTATATTTGAGGTTTTTTTTAAATGTTCATTTACTTAAATTATTAAGCTTGATATATAAAATGTTATTCAGAAAAGCAGCCTGAAACTCCCCTTACAAGACTGAAAACTTAAGATGTAATTAGCAGACTAGGAAGAATGAACATTTCACATGAGTGAAAGAGACTTACTTATTGAGAACATTTATATAGAAAATACTCTCAATAATAAAATGCAAAAAAAATGCAAAAATTTCTGGTAAGGAAAATTAAAAGTCTGCAGCTATCTCAGTTTGCCACTAATACTGGTTTTCAAACAGATGTCTGAGTTTGTGTGTATGTTTGAGGTAATGTAACCCAAGCAGGAAATCATTCAGGAAGCATTTGACCTTGGGAGCACTGAGTAGTTGGCCATGGAAGTTTTCAGGAAAGACACCCAGACTGTGCATTGTCTGTGATGGCTGCACATAAGTGGAGAGATAATGTATATACTCATACTGGGAGTGTCCTTTTCCAATGTGGTATTTTCTACAAGATTGAGAGCACAGTATTTGACCTTGTCTTGATGAGTGGGGAAAATTGATAGAAGCAAAAGAGAAAGAAATCTCTTTATTTTTTTTTTAATTCTAAGAAATTGTAGCAGTTTTATACTTAGAGCACTTTCATGTTTATAAAATGATTTCTTGCCAGAGGATACAAGTTGATCTAGAGATTGGTCCTGGCTTAGGCTATACCTAGATAGAAAGAATAAGCGGTGGTAGCTCGTTACTGTGTTGCAGCAGCATAGAAAACCAAGACAGAATTTAGAGAATTTTGTGATACGTGAGTTTTAATAAGTATTCATTGTAAAAAAATGGACTTTTAAGGAGGAAATGAGGAATCATAATGGACTGAAAGTAGAAACAGCTTGGGAGAGTTGACCATGGCCCTGAGGAAAAAGGCTAACTGACAGGTTCCGTGTCTCTTCCTCCTTGTTGTTTGTATCACACAGGAACAGCTTGACTTAATAAAGTACAGGGTAGCATTGCACTAGAAATAAAAGTTTTCCATATATATATATATATATATATATATATATATATATATATGCCAGGATCTTGCTTTTTTTTTTTCTTCAGCAAGTATGCTCCTTAGAGTAAGGAAACATTTTAAATCTTTAATTTCCTGTTTTATTTTATAGGTTGGTTTTGTAATTTTTTTCAAAATCTTTTTTTAGTTACTAAGTTAACTGGGGATCTTGAAGCTTAAACCTCAGCTAGCTTTCAAATAAATTGAAAATCCAATGATTGACTTTTATTTTAAGGTTTGGAAGTGTTTCTTTTTGTGAGGAAAGAATAGCAAGGTTCAAAGGAACATTTCTTCTGTGACTGAGGAACTTAGGTTTTGTGAGATTGAATCTTTAAAGGATTTCTTGCCTCACTTGAGAAAGATAGGGAGGGCCATTCTGGAGAGAGACAGGATTGTTCTCTGAAAGACAAAGCTGGAAGTGCCAGTCTCTTCCTGATCCTGAGCCTGAGGCAAAAGGAAGCTTTTAACAATCCTTAAATTGTTACAATTAAGCTATAGGAGAGTAACTCTTTCAGGAATTTAGTAGAGATTTTAAAGGAAACAAGATTAGGAACAGTTAGCAAATAGGTAAAAGAGGTATAGGAAAGCCATCTGTCAAAAATTAGGTGTAGACCAGCCTCTTATACGGTATGCAAAGATAGATTTTCAGTGGATATATGACTATGTCTAAAAGGTCACATAATAAATATGAGGAGCAAACTTTTCCAACCTCTAGATAAGGAAAAAATTCATGATTAAATGAAGGATAGGGAGGACTGGACAATTTTAGTTATTTGAAATTTAAAATCAAATAGTTATAATTAGAAGGGAAACAGTTAACTGGGAAAAAAAAATCTTTGCATCAGATTTCTCAGAAATAGCACTCATTTCCAAGAAGGTAAGATGCTACTTCAAATTTATAAGAATAAGAACCATTCCCATCCCTGCTCTTGCCCTCTTAATCCTCAACTCTGAAGTATTTCCAGCATCCACTTCCTACCATCTATTCTGTTGTCAAACAAAACTGGAGAAAAATCATAGAATCATGTGAATAATATCCACTGCAGATGCATGGTATAATCTGAATTAGGCCCTTACTACAACAAAGTTATTCTTTTAACATTTCTTTAATTGATTTATTATCCCATTTACCACCATTTGAAGCTTTTTATCCCTTCACAAACCTTGTATGACTCCCCTCCCCCTAGTCTCTCAGCTGAAAACCTTGCCTCATTATTTCACTACGAAATTGGAGACCATTCGCTGAAAGGTTCTATTTCCTACATGACTTTTTACCGCTCCATCTTTATCTGTCTCCCATTATAATGGTGTCCCTATACCTCTCAGATTGCTGCATCTGTTATCCCATCTCACTTATTTTTCCTCTCTCCCTGTCAACTGGTTGCTCCCCTATCTCTGATTGTTCCCAATGCCTGAAATATTTTCTCTCCTCTTCTCTACCTCCTGGCTTCGGCAACTTCCTTTAGGTCTCAGCTCTAATCTCACTTTCTACAGGAAAGCTTTCTAGAATTCCCCTTAGTTTTAATGATTTTCTTCTCGTGATTATCTCCCATATTTTATTCTGTTTGTAGCTTCGTGGTACATTGTCTCTGCTGTTAAACTGTGAGCACTTTGAGATCAGGGACTGTCTTTTGCCTTTTGTTGTATCCCTAGCACTCAAACAGTATCTGAAACATAGTAGGTGCTTAATGAATTTTTATTGACTGACTGATTCCCTACTTGTTAAAATGTCAAAGGTCTGGATAGACAGTCTTCAGGGGAAGACAATAGTTTGGCACAGTTGACCAAAAAAAGGAAAATGACAAATGTTGGAAGGGCTACAGGAAACCATACATATTAATGCACTGTTAGTTAAGTTATTAATTGGAGCAGTTTGAGTGCTATATCACCATTTGGAGTGATATGACCATTCTATGTCTACCCCAAAGACTAAAGAAAGAGCAAAAGGCCAAATATACAAACAGTTATTTACAGCCTCTTTTTTAAAATGCCAAAGAACTGAAAAGTAAGGAGATGCCCAAGAATTGGGGATTGGCAAACAAAATATGGCATAGGAATATTCCTAGCCTCCCTTCCCTATAGGATTATATCCAATTTGCCCTGTGCATATCTTGTTGGTGCTTTGTGATTTTCATATTGTGTCTCCTATTAGGTTGTGAGCTTCTTGAGAAGTTTTATCTTTTTCTATATCTCTGGTATTTAGCATAATGCCTAACACATAATTGTTCATTGACTTGGCTTGACTATTGTGTTTTAAGAAATGATGAAAGAGATGGTGGTAGTTTCAGAGAAATCCCTTGAATGGATGAATTCATAGTGATCAGAACTATAACAGTATACATATTTGTAACAATATTGTCAAAACAAATGATTTTTGAAACATTTAAGAATTCTGTTCAATGTATTAATTGTGATTCCAAAGGAACAGTGATGAAGAATGCTACCCACTTCCTGACAGAAGTGATAACTCAAGACAGAGCGAAACATTCATTTTTGGAGAAGACCAATGTGGCAGTTTGTTTTACTTGATTATGCATTTTTGTTAAAATGATTTTTCCCCCTTTTCCAATGGACTTAGGGAGGTGGGAAGGAGAGAAAATGGATGAAAATGGGAAGTATGTCATGCTTTAAGCAGGGCTTCTCTTTTAGTTTAATGGTTTTGGATAAGAAAAGCTTATAAATGTACTTCTATGCTAATTCTTAGTCAGTCTTGCCTTAAAGGTAGATAGACATCTTGCAACTGAGACTGGATCCTATTGTCAACTGCATATGTGTATTGGATATGGGAACAGTTGCCTTAAAAGAAAGAAAGAAAGAAAAAAAAGTTAGATCCTTAAGGACAGAAACAACTATGCAGCGAGATAATTTTATGACCAGTCAATATCCATTTTTTCCCCTTCTAGGACTTCTCCAGATTTCCCAAAACAAAGTGGCAGTTCTTCTCCTGGCTGGTGGTCAGGGCACAAGACTTGGCGTAGCATATCCCAAAGGAATGTATGATGTGGGTTTGCCATCACGTAAAACTCTCTTCCAGATCCAAGCCGAGCGCATTTTGAAACTACAGCAACTAGTTGAAAAACATCATGGAAGCCAGTGCATCATTCCTTGGTAAAAAGGACTTTGGCTAGCATTTCCTAATATAGGTTAATTTGTGATATTCAAAATGCATATTGACTGTGTAGTAACCAGACATTTTGCCTGATGTTGCTGGAAGAAAGGAGCATTGTGGTAATTTAATTAATTATTTACATTAATATCTAAATGCAAATAATTCACCATCTGTATTTCACTAGTCATTGTGGCTTCAAAAAGCGATATACTTATGTTTTTCAGTTACATCATAAGAGTAATAGATGATGAATAAATGTGACTACTTAATTTGAACATTTATATTGTTCTCTGAACAATATAGATTTATAAATATTTAAATATATTGTGATATAGTTTTAAAAATTTAAATATAAATCTTTAAAAATAAATAAATTTGAATAATTATAAATTATATAATAAAAAATTAAAAAATATAAAATTAAGATTATCTTTAGGTTAGCTAATGTAAAAAGATTCTTGACCTTAAGAATTTAACATAGGTGCTCTTCTAATGCATGCCCATCACATTCATCATTGTTTGCGCGCACACACACACACACACACGCATACACACACACAGAAAACACACACACACACACACTTATTTATTTATTTATATTTGTACATATGTAAAACAAACAAGTGGGCCTGTCCATAGATAATCCTTGTGCCAATCAAGATAGAGTGTTATTTATCATTTTATGTTCGCAAAGTCAGTGGAAATGTTAAGATAATATTTCTAAAACCATTTCAGAATTTTTATAAAAATATCTGCAGTTGAACATTCAATTTGATGTTGCTTCTGCTCTTTCATTCCTGTAGAATGTTATATACTGAGATTAGTTGGAAAAATTCATGTGCTCTAAGAGTTTTAGAAATGTACCTTGATTTCATTTCATAGCAGTGTCTTGATACTGAGTTAATTAAGGAATGCTCTGAGGATACTCTCTGCTTGGGAGGCAGTTAATAGGAACTGTCTAGAGAAAAAGATAAGGAGACCGGAATGGTCTAGTACTGCCCAAAGTCTGCTGTAGGTCAATGCAAGGACAGTCTTCCTGTTGTCTAGTTCATAGAGAATCATGATTTTTGGACATTTTTTTTCCTCTTACCAGGTACATTATGACCAGTGGCAGGACAATGGAATCTACAAAGGAGTTCTTCTCAAAGCACAAGTACTTTGGTTTAAAAAAGGAGAATATAATCTTTTTTCAACAAGGAATGCTACCTGCAATGCAGTTTGATGGGAAAATTATTCTGGAAGAGAAGAGTAAAGTTTCCATGGCTCCAGGTCTGTGTTGATCACTGTTGAATACATTTAGAGAGGCTAATGATTTGAATAATCAAACTTCAATTAATTAAGTCATCCTTAATTGTTCTGTAAGGTAAAAATGAGTTGGGCTCTGGTGATACTTTCTTAAAATAAAGATGACCATTAGTAATGATCTTCAAAGGACTGATTTCTTTAAAAATCCAGAAATATAAATTGCCTAATAAAATAAGCATATTTGCCTAGTCACCCAGTAGTTTTGAGAATTGTTTTAGAGTTTCATTCTCAAAAACCCACAATTAGCTCATCTTCCTATCAAATTCTTTTTCACCATTGGAGTCATTATTATTGAAATCTCTTTCAAAATATCTTTTGTAATTTTGGCAGATATTAAGAAGTGGTTTATAGATGTGAAAAATCAAATACAAAGTTATGGTTGTTATAAAACTAGGAAAGGAATAATGACATTCTCTTATGACATTTCTGTTCTTACTTGGGAGAGATTATTTTTAGCCCTATAGTGCCCTCCTCCTCCTCCCCTCTTTCCCCAGTCCTGGAACCATTTGGACATGATCTGGACAGACCGATGACCTCAAATCTGTTTCTCTTAGGAAAAGTTCAGACTAAAAAGTGTGTAAATGGTTATGAAGGACCTTTTCTAGAGTCAGGCCAGGCCCTGGGTTTGGAAGGTGTCTCAGAGTTTTACAGAGTTCTGAGGAATATAACAAGGAATAGATTTCAGCATTGTACGAGGAAAAAAACAACTTTAAAAATGGCCTTGTTTTTATTGCCTTGTAAGATAAGTACCTATTTTTTTGAGGTATTCAAGCAGAAACTGGATCATTACTTCTCGGGGATGCTCTAGAGGAAATTTATATTAAATTGGCTTAGATTGTCTCCTGTGGTTTTCTAAATAATGTAAGGCTGTAGGTATATTGTAATAGCTCTCTCACACAAAAGTAGTGATGGTACACAATAATTCTTAGGGAGAAATAATAGAGAAGAGGATCATGAAGAATACTTGGATTCATCATTCATGATGAATCATCATTCCAAGATGAATCAGGTGAATCCATGATGAATCAGAATACAAGTAATGAAGCAAAGCTAACTTGAATTTTTAACAGATGAAGCTACAAAAGATCTCTTGAGTACCATCAAGATTTGGTGGGATGGAACTCATGACTAGAAAATGGAAATATGAAATATGCCTTGTTTAAAATAATATAATATTTACATAATAAAAAAGTGAATCAGTATAGATTGTTAAGCAAGTGTATTATATTTGTGTGGGGACTGAACCAGAGTTTGCAAGCCTGTTAGAGATCATTTAAGAGATGCAAAAAGGAGAAAAAGTGATATTAGTGTGGGAGGATCAGTTAAAGATATGCATAATGTTTTGGTGAGACATAATAATACTGCTACAGAGGAAGGAGAGAGGTACAGGCTTTGGCTCTATCTGATAGAAGTCTTATTCTACATAAAGCTTTGATTTAATTCTTCACATGCCATACTGATTATTATCTTTGAGGGTTGGAAAAAACAACCCAGCCTGCTTTCTTGGGCTTAATGCTGACCAATAAAGAAGAGTACAATAGACATCAGAGTCAAAATAAGCACATTGTCTTAGAGCAGGGGCAGAAGAGAATCCTGGGCCTCAGTTTAGGTGCTTGACTTTTAGAAAAGAGATTTCGTAAAAATGAGAAAAAAGTTAGGTATGATGACATAGTCTGAGATTCTAAAAGGGAAGGAGGCTAACGGAGTCTAAAAAGCTGACTGATGAAATTTTGATGAGTTAGATAGAAATTGTATTAATGAAACCTTCTAAGGAGAGCACTCTGTCTAATAGAAACAGGGTCTCTGTGAGTTCAGATTGCAAAAGGAAACATGTAAAGTGTGGAAAGCAGTTCCTGGGCCTACTAAGGTACCATAAGGTTAACATAGATGGAATGGAATGGTATTATCCATTGGATAATTCCCAATGAAATGGGTTATCTTTCAATTCCCCAAAAGTGTTCAAATGAGGCCCATTGAGTTATCATTAGACATGTTGCAAAGGGGATGATTTTATCAGGGAATACCTAAGACTCCTTTTAACTTTCAGATTCTGTGATTCTAGTTTTGTTCTAAGATTTCCTCTAGGTTGTAGAAGGTTCTATTTGGTGCTTGTTGTCTTAGGGGATTCTCCCAAACAATCTCATTAGAGTTTTTAATAAAATACTCTAGTCAGAACATCTCAATGCTCCAAGAAGCTCTCCAAGACTAGAAGGGACAGAAAGATACCAGCTTGTATTACAAGGGGGAGTTTCCTTATCTGGGAGTTCCCTATATCACAGATTAGCCTCTTTCCCTCCAGTGCTTACAGAATATTTCCATTTAGCCAAACTTATCCTGAAGTTTACAGCCTGTGTGTGGGTAACTAGCACCTTCGTGATTGTCCCAGTATCTTCATCTTTCTTGGCTGTGTTGTTCAGTTGGTACATTTGGTACCATTTTTGCTTCATTTAGCCCGAAAGTATTGCATGCCTCAGGCTTTGAGCTCTAAACTGTTAGCTTCCTAGGAACGACTTTCCAGTTTAATGTCTGGTATAGCAAACTTAGGAAACCCAGACTTCAGTTCTGGCACCATGCATGGGTGGCAGAGGAGTATTCTGGGTATCAGACCTCCCCCATGGACATCAGGAGTACAGACCATAGGAGGGTAAAACCCCTATTAGACACCGCCTAGTCTAAACCCTTTACTTGAGGAAACTGAGACCCAGAGAGACTGAGTGCTTTGGCCAGAATCCACAACTAGTAAGTGACAGAGGCAGAATTTGGTGGCATATCTTCTTGACTCCAAGGCTTCCCTTCCCTTCCCTCTGCCTGACTGCCTTTCCCATGGAAAGCTGCTCCTCGGATGCTGCTTGCTGAGAAAACTCCAGCTGATCAGCCGGCATATATCAGGGACCATGTTAAGTACTCCTCTGCACCTGTATGTCTGCATGCTTACATAGAGCAGATGTGTGTATATGCACCCCTGCCCTTTTTTGGTAAAAAGTTGTGTTTTGATACCCCTTGTATTTGATATGTTTGGCCTCAAGCTTTATAACATGGAGTAATTGAGAAATAAAGATTTTAGAGATAAGGAATAGTAGGTAGTTCTTAGAGACCTGCTTGCCACCTACCTTGCCTTTCCCTTGCTGCTTATTGTCACTTTTTTCCATTAGATGTATGCTTGTCTAGTTGCTACTTTTTTTGGTTCCTAAATTCAAGTTGGTTTTCAGGGAAGAACACATTATTTTTTCCACTTTTTAAAAAAACTAAAATGCTAATATACTTTTAGATATTTCAGAGGGGTTTAATTGCCATGCATGGCAAAGAAATAATTGGTGGATGAAACCCTGACTTCAAATCCTGCGTTGGACTGAGCTGTGAGCTTGCCTCAGTTTTCTATATACATGGTATTATTATTACTTTTATTAGTAGCAATAGTAATCTGTGACAGTAGAGGAAGTTTACAGAGGTGCAGATATTTTAAAATAAAATCCAATCTTTCATGAATGTCCTTCATAAAGGTATACTGTCCAATATCATTTTACAATAAACTTTAACTTTTTACATTGCAACATGCACATAAAAGTTGCTTCTATGCAACTTATTTTCCCCATAATGTTCATTTGTTTAATTTTGTGTTTTCATGGAGCCATGTGATGATATTAGGCAGAGTAAATAATTATAACTGGAATTTATTCCCAGCATTCTTTTTATTTGAATTAGAGAGCAGTAGATATAGCACTGGAAAAAAATCTCAGAGGCCGTCTGAATTATCCCCTCATCAGGGGAACTGAGGTCCTTGGGAACTTGCCCATAGTCATATGGGCAGCCAACAGCAGGAGGAAGATTCACATCCAGATCTCTGACCACAGAGCCATTATTCTTTCCATTGGAATATGCTGTATTTGCCCATTATTTATCTGCTTTTATTCCACACATGAATATATCCCAAACCAATAAATTCAGCTTGGTAAATTTTTTGGTTTCAAAAATGGTATAACTTTATATTTAATAGTTTTCTTAGAATCTCTTTTCCTATTCTCTACATCCAATTCCTCTCTTCTTTCAGCTTCCCCAACAAGCTCGTGGTCTTAGGCTCAGACCTTTTACCTGAAGGCTGTTCCTCTTTCCTCTCAGACTCCCCGACCTGGGCAGATAATAATCTTACCCCTTGTCTCTCTAAAGGAGTGAGGTGATGAGCTCATGCTCTCTTTACAGAGGAGGAAATGGACTAGGAAGTGTCCTCCCCAGGATTAGAGGTATTCCCATGGGCCCAGGGCCTTCTTTTTCCAAGGCTGGCGCTCTGTCCATATGCCCCTTTCATAGAGCCTGAACTTCTTGAGATTGTCCCCTTTTTAGGGAATTATCTTTATGTCACCTAGTTCATCTTCCATGACTGGAGAATACCTTTGGTGAGCATCTGCCGCCCAGTTTTTTGCTTTGCTTGACAAGGTTTCAGACTTGGAATCAGGAGTATCAGACTTCAAGTTCCATTTTAGAATCTGTCTAGCTATGTGACCATGTGCAACCCACAAAAATGTAATGTGTATGTGTGATATCCCTTATTGGAAGTCTTCAGGGCTTACATTTTTGCTCTTCTGAATCAGGATAAAAAAACATTAATAAATTATGTATACTTTACCATTCTTAGTTCCTTAACTGTGAAGATGTGGTCTGTGAAAGAAAATAATTTATAAAACCCTGCTTCTTCCCTTCTCCTGTTTACATTAAAGAAACTCTCTATACATGCATATTAAGCATCCTCATAAGATTTTATAGTAGTTCTGAACCTAATAATTCTCAACAATCTCCAATTTGTATGGAGAGGCAGTTCATGATGTGGTAGGAAAAAATGTTGGGCTTTGAGTCAGGAGATCTGTGTTCTCATTCTGCCTCCCACATTTAACTAATTGTGTTTCCATGGCTGAGTCACTTAACCACTAAGAGCCTTAGCTTCCTCATGCATAAAAGTGAGAAAATATAATTTGAATCACTTTCATTGTGAGGAAAGTATTTTGTATACCTTTAAGTTATATATAAATGTGAGTTCTTGCTGTTAGAACAAAATATTTTTCTCTATTTTCTTCAGAACTTAACTTTTGACCCTTTTCCCCTTTATATCAAATAATGAGGAAATCTCATGTACTTTTTCCTTTTCCCTTTCCCCCCAAAAAAGAGATGAAAATGAGCCACTGGAAAAGGCAGATAGGCCTAGATATCTTTTCTTTGAGGGGTGGCTAGATTTTGAAGATCCTCGATAGTGTGATCCTTATTTTGTGAAAAGGTATGATGGGTACTGCTTACTGAAAGTCCCTTGCAGCTTTGTAGGGAGAAAAAAATACATGAAAACTATATCAGAAGTAGTCTGAATAGGGAGAATCTTTAAGAAATGCTAATTTATTTCCATTTCCATTCTTCTAGGGTAAAGTACAGTTAACTTGAATTTTTTGGCAAGTGACTTTGAATGACACCTTAAATATTTCTTTTTTTGAGACTGGAGAATGTGTTTTTGGGGATGTAATATCATAATTGGCTTATTTTAGGGAGGTATTACCTGAACCATATGAAATAACATTTATTTTTTAAAAGAATGAGGTATTTTATAAATTTATTAAATAAGATACACCTTGAGGGAACTAAGTAAAGGAGTAGAAAATTAAAGTTAATTAAACAATCATAGGTAATTTGTTCAAACATTGTTTAAAAGTATATTGACACCTAGCATTTGACTCCTTTCTTTTTGGATCAGTTGGTCCTTTGAAAACTTTGGTTTTCAAAAGTTCTTATGCCAGCTTGGAAACATATGCAAATTTTTGAATAACATTTTGCAGGGTTCTGGGTTCATTATTGAACTGTTTTGCTTTTCAGATGGGAATGGTGGTCTTTATCGAGCTCTTGCAGCCCATGGCATTGTGGAAGATATGGAGAAAAGGGGCATTTGGGGAATCCATGTCTACTGTGTAGATAACATCTTGGTGAAAGTAGCAGACCCACGTTTCATTGGATTCTGCATTCAGAAAGGAGCAGATTGTGGAGCAAAGGTAATGCCCTACCTGGATTAACTACAGAAAGTCTTGGTTTTTGTTCCACAGGAGTCAGTAGAATAATGCTGGTTTTTGTTCCACAGGAGTCAGTAGAATAATGCTAACAATTGTTTTAGATTTTAAACTTGTCAAGTCAAAATGGCTTCATGAAGGTCCTTGGTCATTATCTCTAGGGATTCCAGCACTTAGAGTGCCTCCCCTCATTTTACAGCTGAGGAACCAGGTTGAGAGAGGAGGGAAATCGTCTGGTAGGGTCACACCAGACGACAAGGTCAACCTTGGAGTCTTGAGGGTGTACTTTCCACTGGGATTTTTAGATGACTTAGCACTTCTATTTTTCAAGAGGTAGCATTTCATTTTAGAATGAGTATTACACAGATGGGCCGGCCGGCTTAGGTGTCTGCTTCAAACATTTTTTAGGAAGACATTCAAGGTGTTTTTGTGAGCCTTTTCGATGGAAGAAAAGGCAATCTAAATGTAGCTATGAAAAAAGATTGGTGTAATCTTCCCACTTGAGAACTTTACTTGAACTACCTTCCCTCCATTTATATATTTAAATTTTAAATATATATATAATTTGCTGAGGCAATTGGGGTTCGGTGGCTTGTCCAGGTCACACAGCTAGGAAGTCTAGCCAGATTTGAACTCTGATCCTCCTGACTTCAGAGCCAGTTCTCTATCTACCATGCCATTTAGCTACCCCCTCCATTTATCCTAAATAGTCTTCCCTTGCTTTTGAAGCAGTTTGAATTAATGAGATAGCTGCCATTCACAGAATGGTTGAAGAATCACAAAGCCTAATTGGAAAACTACAGGGCTCCAGAAGTTGTGAGATGTTTCTCTCTGGGAACTAAAGTAGCTGGTTGTATAACGAGAAAATGGAATGATTGAATCTGGAAAAGTAGCAAGGGATGTGAGTTGAATGGGTATCTAATCCAACCTTCTCCAAAAGGCCTGACAAGTGGCTGCTCAAAGACTTCCAAGGAGAAGAAATACATTTCTTTTCCAAAAAAATCTTTCCAGTTTTAGGTAGTATTTTAGTTTTTTTTTTATTATTATTAATTTTACATCGAGTTTAAATTGACTTTTCACAATTTCCACTCATTGCTTTTAAGTTCTGTTTTGTGGATCCAAGCAGAACAAGTCTAATCTTGTGACAAACATTTGAATACTTGAAGACAATGATTACATACTCCCTAAATGTTCCCTTTCCTAAGTTAAAGATGCACAGTGTTTTCATCAGATCCTCATACAGCATGAACTCGAAACCTTCATCTTTCTGGCTAACATTTTCTAAAGTTCTCCAGTGTGATTCTTCCTGAAATGTGGTGTCCAGAAATGTATACAATGCTCTAGAGATTGCTCTGATGCTGGTACAATACAGTAAAACCACCTCCTCTTCCCTTCTGCACCCTTTCTAGGATTCTCTTAACATATCTTAAGATGACATCAGTTTTTTTGGCTGCCATAACAAATTGTTGTCTTATTTTAAACTAGCATAACAGTCCCTTAAAGCTGCCATATCTTTTCTCAGAACCTCTCTCTAGCTTGACTTTCCTTATCTTGAGAAGGTGATTATTTTTTCCTCTAAACATATTTCCACATTTATCGTGTTGAACAAGAAAAATCAAATCAAAAAAGAAAAAAAAACCTAAAAAGAAACCAAAAACAAAATCAAGCAAGCAAACATCAAGAACAAAAAAGTGTAAATACTAGGTGGTGGTCCACATTCAATCCTGTAGTCCTCTCTCTGGATGCAGATGGCCCTCTCTATCACAAATCTATTGGAACTGGCCTCAATCACCTCGCTGTTCAAAAGAGCCACAGCTTTCAAAATTTCATTGTATAATTTTATTGGCGTGTACTATGTTCTCTTGGTTCTACTCAATGCACTTAGCATCAGTTCATATAAGTTTCTCTAGGGAAGGCAATTATTTTTTAACCTGTATCACCCAGTCAATCTTCTAATTCCCAATTGTTTTCCAGATTAGTTAGACTGATTCACAGTGACATCGACAATGCATTGATAAGTCTTTTCCCCCTACAGCTTTACCTGCCAGCTCTGACTTTCTAACTTTTATCATCTTTGCCAGTTGAATGGATCTCAGGTCAAACCTTATCATTTTAATTCTTGTTTCACTTATTGGTGATCTGGGGAACTTTTTCATATGGTTAGTAATGTTTTGCAATACTTTTGAAAACTATGGTCTTTGAGCACTTGTCTATTGGCTAGGTGGCAATCATTGAAAAAATCTGAGATGAGTGATAAATTCCTTGTGCAGCCACATTCATCTTTTCAAAAACTTGTATTTCTATAGAATTCCTTAGGAGAATCCCAGATTTTTTCAATTTACTGCTACCTATGTTATACATGATTGCACATTGTATAACCCACTTTGAATTACTTACCATCTTGGGGTGGAGAAGGAAGAAAAGAATATAGAACTTAAAAAAATATTTTCAGCTAATCCAGGTTACCTACACTATCTAGTATTGTTTCCTCTGCTCTATTATATCACTAGTCTGGTATTCCATCATGGTGTGGAGCTGACCCTGGGTTCTTAAAAATTGTTCTAACAGTATAATCTCTCTTAGCTTCTAAACTAGACAGCTTTATTTCTAGCATTGATAAAGGAGCTGAATGCCTGAAGATCAGCCTGACATTTTTCTAAATCAGGAATTTTTTGCTTTTTTGTATCATGGACCCTAGAGTCGGTCGTCTGATAAAACCTTTTAGCCCCTTCTAAGAAACATGTTTTTAAAAGCAAAAATTAAAATACATAACAATGCAAAGGAAACTCAAATGGAATTATGAAAATAACTGTTAAATTTTTTCTGAACCCAGGGTTAAGAGTCTCTTACTCTAAAGTTCTACTTTTGGTTTGTTTTTACTAGCTGAGAAAGACTAATTAAATAAAATCATAGTAAAAAGTGCAAGCATTTGAATATGTTTTCTTTTCTTTCTTGTGGGCAGGTTGTGGAGAAGACAAATCCTACAGAGCCTGTTGGGGTAGTATGTAGAGTGGATGGCGTCTACCAGGTGGTAGAATATAGTGAGATCTCACTGGCCACAGCCCAGAGGCGAAGCCCCGATGGACGGCTGCTGTTCAATGCAGGGAACATTGCCAATCATTTCTTCACCGTGCCTTTCCTGAGAGATGTGGTCAAGTATGAACCTTCCAGAGCCCTTTTTCTTCCCATTTATTTCACTCTGGATCCCTTAATATTTAGCCTTGGTTTCTGGCAGCTTGCAGTAGTAGACCCCCAAATCAGGAACCAGCAGACTCAGACTGGCCTGCAGTCAGTGTCACCCGACATGTTGTTACTGATACTGACATGTAACATTTTTACATATCTATGTCCATAATCTCTCTCTCTCTCTCTCTCTCTCTCTCTCCCTCTCTCTCTCTCTCTCTCTCTCTTTTTGGCAAGGCAGTTGGGGTTTAATGACTGGTCCAGGGTCACACTAGGAAATATTAAGTGCCTGAGGTTAGATTTGAACTCGGGTCCTGTTGACTCCAGGAGTAGTGCTCTATCCAATATACTGTCTAGCTTCCCTGTGTCTTATCCATAATCTCACTGACATGTGCAGTATCCCTCTGAGGGCCAAAGGGAGGTTTGCCAGCTGTATGACTAGAGGTAAATTATTTACACATGCCAAAATCATCTGTAAAATGGGACTAGTTATCCTGCCCTGTTCCTCTGATAGTTCTGTGAAGATTAAATGAGTTAATGAATATGCCAAATGCTTTGCAAAGTTCCATACAAATGGAAAGGATTTTTATTATAACTTAATTATATTATTATTTTGTGTAAAAACTATCTTAATTACATTTGGAAAAGCTGAATAGTAGGAGGTTAATAATCAGTGATGAATTTGGCCACAGCAACTCTTAAAGACCATCTATTGGTGGGAGGAGGTTGTAATCTACCTTGGTAAAGGAAAGACCCACAGCAGTGAGATTAGAGATCTTTTAAAACATTGAGGTATTATCTATCTATTGTCAATTAGTCTGTCAGTAAATGTCTGAATGGCTACTGTATGTCAAGTACTGTAGTAAGCCCTGGGGATATAAAGAAAAGTAGAACCCAATCGCTGTTCTCAGGGAGCTCAGAGTCTGAATGGGGGAGGCAACAAGCAAACAGCTCTGTCCAGAAAAGACATGTAGGAGATAAAATCCGGGAGAGAATCAGCAGAAGGAGGGCACTAGAATTAAAGGAGAATTTGGAAAGGCTTCCTGTAGAACAGGGGATTTCGAAGAAGTCAGGGAAGTTGGGAGGTGGGGAGAAGGCAGGAGAGAATTTCTGGTGTGAGAGCAGCCAGTGAAAATGGCAGATGCCATTTCTTCTGTCATTGATCACGGGGTGTGAAGGGATTATAAAGTGGAAGAGAAGGGAAGAGTAGGGAGGAGGAGGAGAGGGACAGGTAGGAAGGGTTTTGAGTCCATTTTATATTTGATCCTGGAGGGGATAGGGAGTGCCTGGAACCTGTTGAATAGGCGGTTCAGTGTTTTAGGAACATGGACTGGATGAATGAATGGAGAATGGACTAGGGAGGGAGGAGATCTGAGGGAGGAGACCTGAGGCTAGTTCAGCCATGAGCTGATGAAGGTCCATAGGGGCGGCTGCCTCAGGCAGCTAGGGGATGAGAGATGTCACAAGGAGATGGAATCCAGAGTACCTGGTAGGATGGTGGTATCCTCTTCAGGATATTAGGAAGAGGAGAGGCTTGGAGGGAAAGAGAATGAACTCCAGTGTGGCCATGCTGGGTTTAAGTTATTTGTGCAATGTCTAGTTTGAGATGTCCAGTAGGCAGTTGGGGATGTGAGACCTAAGGTCTGCAGGAGGTTTGAGTGGGATAAGCAGACCTGAGAATCCTTAACTTAGAAAGGATCATGAGGGGGCCAGGTCAGAGACCCCCAGGTGCCCAGTCAGTGGGCACAATCAGGGTGCAGATATCATAAAAAAGGCTATGGAGGACCAGGGGAGGGAGAGGAGAGGGTCAGGAATGGTTGGGAAGGTGGGATTGGAAGTGGTCATTTGGTCTGAGAGCCCTTTCAGGTAAGTGATAGAAGAGATGTAAGAAAGAAGAAAGGAAATGGAGGAAGGAGCACCAGCCCTGACCAGGAGGACTTGTTCCTTGGCTCTTCCCAGCTGTGTGACCCTGGGCATGTCACTTAACCCTGATTGCCTCCCCAAAACAAAGGAAGTGGAGGCACTCAGTGTAGAGATGACAGATGGAATGGTCAGTGCTGGGGATGGATGGATCAAATGAAAAAATATATTTTTCTTTTGAGGATAAGGAAGAAACAGTCATGTTTATGAGCAGACAAGGAGACACTGAGGATTAGTGAGAGAGTGGAGGATAGTAGAAGGGAAGATGAAATGAACAGGCTCATTTGTTCCTGGGAAAGAGAAGGACCACTTCACGATCTGAGGGTGAAGGTGGAGATAATGGCAGCAAGCATCTAGGAAATGTGAATTGAGGGGCTGAGACATCTTGTTCAGAAGGGCTTTTGCATCACAGCATATTTCTTTGTAGATATGCCAAGAAAATGAGAGCAGCTGTCCTGTAATCTTGCAGAACTAGTGGAAAGAGGAACAGGGTATTTTAAATCAGAAACTTTTAACGTTTTGTAGTAATAATGAGTATTAATGTTCACCCAATTGTTGGAAAGAATGTAGCATCAGACACCAACAATATGGAATTGTCTCTTTGCCATCCTGGGTATCTTCTTGACAAACACAAGTGGGAATAAAAGAAAAACATAGGAAGAACCTAAAAATGAGGTCAGATTCATAAATTTGTCCTGCAGTTTTGGTCTCTTTAGTGATTATTGTGAATTATTTAAACCTATGAAGAGGCAAGTCTGTTCGTTTTACAATTTAGAAGTGGGTTGAAACTTACCAGTACATACCAGATACTTTTAGTATTTCATTCCTGGGAACTTTGGTGTTGAATGGCACAAATTTGGATTTGGAAATTTAGGTGACAGAATACAAATAGATTACCCACCATTCTAATTCTGGAAGCTGATGACTTCATTCTTTTCTCCACCTAGCATTTATGAACCACAGTTGCAGCACCACGTGGCTCAGAAGAAGATTCCATATGTGGATATCCACGGACAGCTAGTTAAGCCAGACAAACCAAATGGGATAAAGATGGAAAAATTTGTCTTTGACATCTTTCAGTTTGCTAAGTATGTTTTCTGTTGTGCCCAAGTAAAATTAAATAAATATATTGTAATTCTGTCTCTTACTCTGAACTGCCCCAAAGAAACGTTTGATTAGTATGTTATGTCTGTGGTACCAGACATGGTTATTTTATTACAAGTATTTAATCTAGACTTTCTCTGCCTATGTGAAGTCTCTGTCCTAGCAGTTTTGATTAGATCTGTCCAGGGGGATAAATTCCTGATTTCATCATTTACTTTATCTGGTTGGCTGCCTTACTAACCCTACTTGTTCCTTTTGGCTTCAAGCCTGTGGTGGCTAAGATGAAGGATTAACTGTTTTGTATTTAGAAGATATTTCTGATCTGTGAATAAATATTTGTCTCAATGCATGTTTTTGAAACTGCAGATAATCTTTGTCTTTTGAAATGAGCTTCTTAGAATTTGATTAACTTAAGAGAATAAGAGTTAACATTTCCCTTGCTCTGAATAGCTTCTCCATCAACTTGTATGAGAGATTTTTTGACCCTTTTCTGTGAAGCTTTCGGCTCCAAATAAATTTTATCATAGTCTTTGCTCAGTTTTCTGAAGTAGACTTTTCATTTGAGACATGAACATACCTCAGTTGCACATTGGAGAGAAAAATCTCATTTCCAGTGTGAAGGAATGAAACTGATCTGTAAACATTAATTAATGTAGTATTGCTTTGGCATTAGACTGAGAGAGGGTAGTATTGAAGACGAAGACCATAGTGATGTCCAGAGATAGCTAGGCTCATGTTATTCACAATTGTCTCTTATGGTTCTACCCCAGGAAGTTTGTGGTGTATGAAGTATTGCGGGAAGATGAATTCTCCCCTTTGAAGAATGCAGACAGTCAGAACGGGAAGGACAATCCCACCACTGCACGGCATGCACTCATGTCTCTGCATCACTGCTGGGTCCTCAATGCTGGGGGCCACTTCATTGATGAAAATGGGTCTCGCCTTCCTGCCATTCCTCGGTAAGTCCCGTGCCTGCTAACTCTGCTCCCCCTGTTGGCCTTTCCTTTGGGACTTTGCATCTTCCTGCTGTCTCTTTCACATAGTCCATTATTCTCCATTCTTTTAGAAAGGGGAAATATAACTATGTATGGGGAGAGGAGGAGGACTTTCCCAGGAGTGCCCTTTATCCAAAGAAATCAGAAGTTCAGCTCCTCTTCTTGTCTCTGCTCTGTGGTGTTCATCACAGTTTAAGTTCTCTCTCCCATTGCTGTACCTCCTGATTTCTTGGAAGCAGCTTCTCTGCTGCTATAGAACTGTGGCTGTTCAAGGCCCCAACAGAGGTCCACCCAGAAGAGTGGTAAATTGGGTCATTATGCTTCCAAGCGTGACTTTGGTACCTTGGAGGGAAGGGCAGTCCATCATTATGTCCTGACCCTCTTGGATAAAGAACCCATAGTCCTTTGGATTTTTAGAGTTAGCAGGATTCAAGCTCCAGGTAAAATAAAGTGAAACTTCATGGTTCTCCTATTGTATGTTTAAAACACTTAGCTGTTGCTAGAGTCCTGATTCTGTTAACTCACAGTAGTTTGACTGCTTTGATGTGCTGGTGGATGGCAAGCCCCCTATCATTGGAGATATTCAGTTAGAGCTGGAGAGCTCTCCTAGTGAGGATTTTGTAGATGGGATTCACGAACCAGATGAGAGTGAAAATAGATGATAGATAAGATCTTCGGTGTGATATGCATTTCATACTGCTGGCACCCCTCCCTTTCCGTGGGAAGAGGAAATGGGATCTTTTTCAGTTCATGGAAAAAGATCAGCAGGTCTGCACAAGGATCAATAAGGTGAATCTCAGTATGCTCAAGTATTTGTTCATTGGTTTTTTCTTTTTTCTCCTTTGGTTTCCTTTGTCTTCTAATTTCAACATTCAATTTTCATCTTACTTCTAATTTCAACATTCAAAATTCACCAAAGTACTTTGAGGTCATTCTAGTATTTTGTTTATTCATTATCTTTCATTATTATTGTTTTATTTGTCTTCATTCCCATTAATGCTTGTTTATTCCCACATAGCCATACTACAAATGGAAAGCCAGAGGCCCACACTGCTGATGTCAATCACAAGTAATTATACCTGGCTGCCTGCAGTGCATGGTGATGGGGCTGTGCTTCCCCGGGTACTAACGGGCCTTGCAGCTCCGAGTACTGAACAGCTACAAGCCACACTTGGGGGAGGAGAATGACTGAGCTTTTGGTGGGGTGCACTGCTTGTTTGGTGGCAGGCCTCTGAAGACACACTAACGCAGAGAATTGCTGTGCATGATGGAGCTGGGGCATGCTTTACTAAAGAATACGATAGGGGGTGGTTAGGTCTGCAAGGAATAGGTTTGTGGCAGAGCAAGAGCAGGTTATAGACTAGCAGTATGGGATCACAGTGCCCTCCAAGGCATCCCTAGAGATCAAAATTCTGTTCTCTACAACCAGCTTTGAGAATTGTGCTTGTATGGGAAAGTATTACCTGGAGAAGGATGACTTCTCCTCTAAAACATAGATATTCATCTCAGTTACCCGGATTTGTAGTGAGATTCCTCAAGGCTCTTCTTTTCAGTCATCGTGTGCCATATTTGCTTTATGGGTAAATAGAGTGACATAGTGATGATTTTACTCCTTTATGCTGACAAAGAGTTTTCAGTTAGAACCAGGATACAGCTTCTTCAGCCTTGTATCTAGTATAGGGTGTGAAGAAATCACCATCTTTGCATCTGAAGGGTCAGTTTGATCTTTTTAATGTACTCTGAAGATGTTTAGGTTTGAGTTAGAATTGAAAGCTTTTATGTAAATGTAAAATGAATTGGGAAATGGAAAAACAACTAGAAAAAGGGCCTCTGGGAAAGGAAACTTTAAAAAAAAAAAAAAATATATATATATGGCAGCTATGAAATCAACTTCACTCATGGACTTTCTCCCACCACTGTGGAGTAGTAAACGTGAATTCCATCCAGAGTCCTTTGCCAGTAGTGAATGTTGATGAAGGGCTATCCATCCCTAAGCAAGACTGTTCTCCTGTAAGATGGCAACTATAAGTGAGGAAAAGAGCTCATTGTGTTGGTTTATTTTAGTGAATGATCAGAATGGCTCATTTTGATCTCCTAAAAACATGTTGGCTGGTATACCATCTTCTTGGTTTCTCACTTCAAATTTCTTGTCATTAGGTTTCAGCAGCTATACAAAGAAGAAATGGTTCTTTATGTCTGCTTTGTAGTTTCAAATAATCTCAATTATAATGAGAGTTTGAATATCATTTGATGGCATTAATTTTTTTTAGTACTTAAACCTTTTTAATATCATTTGGGCCAATTAAATGTCATTTAAAATTCCAGAACAGTCATGAGCAGCTGAAACTGTTTTTTCTGTAGTTCATAGGGCCAGAGGACAAGATTGATCAGAAGTGGGGATTAGTGGAGAGAGAAGAGGCAAAATAGGGATAGAGGAAGAAGAGATATTTTTGATAAAAAGAATAATGACATTTCCATTATTCTTTTCATCAAAAATATCTCTTCTTCCTCTACCCCTATTTTGCCTCTTCTGGAAATGTCATTGATGTGAAAAGCATGGATACTAGCAAGTAGAGGGAGCTTCCAATCTGTCAGATGCCAAAGGCTGGGGAATTGTAGCTGCTCTGGTGCCTGTTTCTACCTTGAGATTTTAGGCTCAGTGGTAGTAGCTTCCATCTCCTACTTCTTCACTATATTAGGTAAGTTTATATTTTAAAGTCTGTCCAGTCATTGATCCTGTGTGGTATTTTTTGGCTTCTTAAATCTTTGAACACTTTCAAAGAACATTTTTATGCCTTCTATTTTGTGTACAGCAGTATACTAATCAGTGAGTAAAAACAAAGGGAGCAGAAGAATAGGTTTCTTTGCCTATCAGGAGTTTGCATTTTAGTGGAAAATGAAAAAGTTAAATAATATTACAGAGCTAGATATCATTAAATGTCAACATGAGTAATAAAAATATATGAGCTGGGGTAGTTCAGAGAATAGGAGCTCAGTGTGGTCTAGGTGGTTGGGTAAGACCCCATAGAAAAGATTATCTTTAAAGTTGTGGTGGTATTTGGGAAGACAGAAGGAAAGGGAGTGGACCACTGAATTGGGACAAAAGCACAGTCAATGTTTGGAGAAGGAACATGGCACATTGAGGAGATAAAGACCAAGAAGATAGGTCTGACTTGAGTGGAGAGTTTGCACTGGGCAGTAATAGGAGAGGGAAGGTTGGAAAGGAGTGAGATCATGGAGAGCCTTGCCTGCCAGGCTGTGCAGTCCTGGATGGAGGATGATCAGAAATGAAAGTAAGAACTCTGGCTAGGTTGGCTTATTCCACCAGTGCCTAAGGGCCTTATTTGGATCCAGTCTCATGTCATTGCTGGAGGCACCCTTTGTGCCAGAGTGCCTTAGCATGTGGGCTGCAGCCTTGAGCCTTTGGCACCTCTGGGGCAGTGAGGAGTCCCAGCCTGGGCTTGAGCACAGACCTTCCTAGCTCAGAGGTCAGCTCCAGTCCCTTTTCAGTGTTATCTCTCACCTCAGGTCTTCTGAAACAGTTATGATTCAGTGCCATGAGGTCAGCAGGACATTAAATTCCAGTATTGGGGGTCATTGTCCCCTTGACTTGGCATACCTGCCAGAAGCCAAGAAACCAGAAAGCACTGGCAACATTGTTAGCTTTGATAGCACTTTGATATTTTAGAAACTTGGGGTCTCAAATTGGACTAAACATTAAGTGAATTTATCTAAAAGAAAATGGTGAGTTTGACTTTGTCATTGCAGTGATACTGATAGAGTCAGCCCAAGAACTGCATGAAGGCCTCTGTTAGCCTGAAATACCCAGGCTGTGCTGCTTCTTGGGAAGTAGCCACCGAGAACTGCTTTGGAAGCAAACACGACCAGTTCTTTCCTGTTAGTCAGCCTGGTTTATTTGGGAAACTTGCCATTTGCCCTTTCATTCCCTTCTCTCCAGGAAAGCAGGTACTGAGAAATAGAATAAGGCGTTGGTGACATTTTTTGGCATTCAGAAGAATATTTCTAAACTGTAGGAGAGGATTTAAATATCTCAAGCGTTATCCCAAGCAAGGGGCAACTGAGTGGGACAACGGATAGAGTATCAGGCCTGCAGTCAGGGAAAACTCATTTCCCTGCATTCGAATATGGCCTCCAACACTTTCTAGCTGTGTGACCCTGGGCACATCACTTTACCCAGTTTGCCTCAGTTTCCTCATCAGTAAAATGAGCTTGAGAAAGAAATGGCCAACCACCATAGGATCTCTGCCAAGAAAAAAAGTCATGAAGAGCTGGACACGACTGAAATGACATGTGCCCTGACAGATTTTATGACCAAGATGACAACATATGAAGGCAACTTCTCATGAATTTAGCATTTTTCTATCTAGGATCTATTACTCATGTAAAATGCATTCATTGAATGCATTGTGAATGCAGGTGCTGATGTGACATACATCAGTGAGTTACCTGTGTTGCCTCCCAGACTTCGTGGAGGTTGCAAGTTCTGTCTAGTAAATAAATAGAGTGGTGGAGTTTTTATGTCGATGTTGTTCTCTTTTTTAGATTGAAGGATGCCAATGACCTACCCATTCAGTGTGAAATCTCGCCCCTCGTCTCCTATGCCGGAGAAGTAAGTTCACTAACTACACACTCCCCCCCCCCCCCCCCCCCATTCCTTAGTTTACTTTAGTTTGTGTCCACTCCCAAAAATATCGTAACAACATAGAATCTCAGAGTAAAGAGAATTATACCTTGACAGAAAAGAACTTTGTTATAGGAACAAATTTAAGAAATTACATTTGTCTTAGTTATCCCCCAATACCCCCTCCCTAAAGGACTCTTTACTTTCTGTGTGAAATGGACCCCTTCGGCAGTCTAATAAAACTGATGAATCTCTTCTCGATAATGTCTCTAAATGCATAAAATAAAATCCATAGAGTTATAAAAGAAATCAATTCTAATAAAATACATTATCCCCAGTTTTTTTTTTGTTTAAAACCCCAGGTTATAGATCCCTGCAGCTGCATTCTTTGGCCATTAAAATTCTATGTCAAAATCACAAGCATAGTTTGGTTCTAGTTATCTCTCTAAACTTCTGATCTCCTTTCCTTAATCCCACAATTGAGTTTAGTGCTAGGCATTGTACACATGATATATTGGTGACAAAATTGCTGTGGGATTGGATTGGTCACTGGGGCCAAATTTATTCCAACAATACTTTGTCCTGTTCCCCCCACCCCACCCCCCTATAGTGTTGTTTTAAAATAGCTTATCTTTGGATCTATTGAAGCCTCATATCTTTATCCTTAATAACCCATCTTGTTTAGATGCAGTTCAGTTTTTTAGATCTTGTAAATGGAAAGTTTCTAAAATGCATCAGGTGCTTTGTTCTTACTATGTTCCTTGGCAGCATCCTTCAGGCAGTGTTGTAAGTCTTTGGTCTATTGCTTTCCGAGACCATCTCCTGCTAGAAACAGCCTTGTTGGGTAATGGAGATGGATGGAAAGAATGATTATTGTTCTCTTGAATTTGGAGGCTGACTACAATATAATTATATGCTGATTGCTTCTTTTTTAGTTTTTAAGCTTGTCATATTGAGTGTGTAAATCTGTTTCTGAAACCTGTATTTTTTAGCTTCTCACTGACTTTTCAAGTTTCTGTCCATATGTTAGCCCAGCCTAGGATACCCTGAGTTTAGTTCATTGTTATTGAGATTTGGCTCAGTAAGTTTCCAACTTTGTGTTTCTTTTCCTCCACCCCTAGGGCCTTGAAAGTTACGTGGCAGATCGAGAATTCCATGCCCCTCTAATCATTGATGAGAATGGTGTCCATGAGCTGGTGAAGAATGGCATCTGAACTACTTGGCGGTGCCCTATGTCCATTCGTAATGGGCCAACTGGGAGTGAGTGTAAAGGACAATCACAGAAAGCTGAAGTTTGAGAATTCATCGGGTTAACTGTTTTGCTTGCTGTGTCTACTGCCAATTCCCTGGTGAACTCAGTGGCCAGACTGAAAACAGCAATGTCCTTTTGGATTTTGGCTCATTGAGGTTCTTATTTATATTTTTTTTATTGTACATTTTCTTCCCAGACATGGAAAACATTGGCTCTACAATGAAATTTCTTCTACCTTAAACACCCATCAAAGGTGTTTCTTGATGTCTTACTCAGAATTGAGGAACATTTATTTTTGAAGCTGTATATAGTAATAAACCATTGTACATGAATTGTTTATGTAGTACTAAGTTTGAATTTTATTTTCTCAAACATTACTTTTTATTAAAAAAAACAAACTAGACCATAAAATAAACTCTTCTTATTACTATTGGGTTTTGGATCTTGCAGAAATTATAGTCTTGGAAAAGCACATTAAATCTCAAACCTCATTACTACCTGGCTCATATAAAAAGAGAATATGAAACCTAGAACTTTTATGAACTACCATGGGATAATGTGTGGAGAGAAAAAAGATTCTTCTAGGAAAAGTCATTGAGCAGCAGACTCAGGATTTATTCCTTTTATTTCTTGTGTTACGTTTTTTTTGAGGGGGGATTTATTTTTTTTTAATAATAGCTTTTTATTTTCATAATATATACAAAAAGATAGTTTTCAACATCTATTCTTGCAAAAACCTTGTGTTCCAAGTTTTTAATCCCTTCTCCCATGCCCCTCCATTAGACAGTAATCAACCCAATATGTTTAAAAAAATACATCTTTCCACATTTATCATGTTGCACAAGATAAATCGGATCAAAAAGAAAAAAAATGAAAAAGAAAAAAGCAAGCAAACCAATAAAAAATATAAAAATATTATGTTGTGATCCATTTTCAGTCCCCACAGCATTCTCTCTGCATCATAAGTCTATGAATTGAAAAGAGCCACGTCCATCAAAGTTGATCATCATATAATCTTGTTTTTGCTGTGTACAATTTTCTCTTGGTTCTATTCACTTCACTTAGCATCAGTTCATGTAAGTCTCTCTCCAGGCCTTTCTGAAATCATCTTTCTGATCATTTCCATAACATTCATACACCATAACTTATTTAGCCATTTGCCAACTGATGGGCAGCCACTCAGTTTCCAGTTCCTTGTCACTACAAAAGAGGCTACTACCAACATTTTTGCACAAGTGGGTGCGTTTCCCTTTTTATCATTGGATAAAATTTTTTACATTAAATTTCATTTTATTTTCAGATCTACATTCTCTCCCTCTGACTTCCCCCTGCTCATACTCCAATTGAGAAAGCATGAAAAAAAAATCTTTTACAAACTTGCAAAATCAAGTAACACAAATTCTTGCACTGACCATAATTCACGCCAACGTTTGTCACACCAAATTTATCACTTCTAGTACAAGTTAAGTAACATATTTCACCTTGAGTCCTCTGGACTCATCGTTGGTCGCTCATTGTGTTGATCAGAATACATAAGTCTTTCAAAGTCAGTTTTTAAAAAAATAATATTGCTGTAATTATATAGATTGTCTGCTTACCTCACTTGCATAATTTTCTATAAGGCTTCCCATGTTTCTCTGAAATCATTCCTTTTATCATTTCCTGCAGCATAGTACTATTCTCTGATGTATATATATATATATATATATGTGTGTGTGTGTGTGTGTGTGTGTGTATTTCTACATATCTCAATCTATATCCCAATTTGTTCAGCCATTCCC
Source organism: Sarcophilus harrisii (assembly GCF_902635505.1). Classification (NCBI taxonomy): domain Eukaryota; kingdom Metazoa; phylum Chordata; class Mammalia; order Dasyuromorphia; family Dasyuridae; genus Sarcophilus; species Sarcophilus harrisii. The sequence goes on from NC_045429.1 coordinate 50,033,522, forward strand.
CACTTGATGAGCACTCCACTGGTTTCCAATTCTTTACTACTACAAAGAAAAATACACAAATATTCTTGTACATATGGGTCCTTCTCTTTATCTGTTTGGGTGATTGGACTAGTAATAATACATTGCTAGGTCAAAAGGTATATGTAGCTTTGGAGGCATAATTTTAAGTTGCTTTTCAGAATTTTACAACTCTACCAACGGTGAATTAATGTACCTGTTTGCCCACAGCCCCTCCAACATTTGTTATTTTCTCTTGTTTGTCATCTGTGTCAATCTGATGTTTTCCCATTCTGAATATTGGTAGATTTACAGAATGTTGATGCTGGAAGGGACCTTAAGGGATTATTTAAATCAGGCCTCATTTTTACAACTAATGAACCAGACTTGGAGATGAAGTGACTTCATCATAAAGAGTTGGTGTAGGAGTAGGATTCAGCTTAAGGAATTAATTGAGCTCCGATGGTTCTTTGGACTTTTGTGACACTGTCTTGCCAAATTTTATCCTAGTTGTCTCCAGTGAATTAAAAAGTTTAACCAGTAATTCTCTATATGCTCCAAGAGGATTTTCTAGATTGTCCATTGACTAGTCTGAAATACAACTTGCATATATTTTTTCTTTTTGGAGACAAGGATTAAGTGGCTTGCCCAGAGTGCTACTAAGTGTCTAAGACTGGATTTGAATTCATGTTCTCTTGACTCCAGGGCCAGTGCTTTATTCACTGCACTCCCCAGCTGCCCCAACTTGTCTGGGTTTTTTAGTCTTTTTTTTTTCCCACATAAAATTTGAATTTAAAAAAATTCCACAAAAAATGCTATATGACTTATATGTATGTGAAAGTTAAAAATTTATTTTTGTGCATACATTAAAGGCTAACCATGTGCCAGTTGCTGGGCTAGGAGCTAGAGAAACAAAGTCAGAACTGAAGTGTGGCTGTCCATCATGAGAAATGGCAACTTCTTTGTGTGGGGTGGTTGAGTGAATATTGAACTTAGATACTTCAGTTCAAATCTGGATTGCCAGATCCTTATGAGATCATGAGAATGTCTCTTAGCCAATTTATTTCTATTAATAAGAGGTTAATTATACTACTTCAATCCTTGCAATAGTTGCATTAGATAATGCATGTAAAACTCTCAACCTGAAGGTGCTGAATAAATATAAACTGATTTTATTGAAGTGTTTTAGGGCCTTTTCAGGCTCAGCACCGGAGATTTTATTTCCATCCTTTGGCCCTGTGGGATCTAATAGGTTTTAACAGATTACTAAATTAGGGTCAGGTGATTTATAGCCATTGATTTCATTTCCATTAGGGATAATGATCTTTTTTGGGGGGATCTCTCATACACATTTTTTTTTATCTTCTTCTTCATTACTACTTAGAGATTTCATGAGATTCTTTCAAAAGAAGAATTAAGTTTCTCATATGAAGGCATCACATTTGTATCTATATGGGTGGGGAGTTGTGGGGGAAGATCAAATGCTTCTGAAGACCTGGAGAGCAAGTCAGATTGAATGTGAGGTAATGTAATGGAATGAATCAATTTTTATTGAGGAACCTCATACATCTGAGAGGTCCCTCAGAGCAGAGGTGTCAGACTCACAGGCCTGGCAAGCAGCCATGCAAAAACAGATTAAAAAGCAATTGGGGGATGTTTAACAAAATAAAAATACAACACAGCTAAGGTTAATTTGTGGTTTTAAAAGTCAATGTGCAGCCTTTGTGGGTCCATTCCTATTTGAATTTGATGCTATTGGCTCAGAGGAATTCTAGTTCATTCCTCTCACTTTACCAGTGAGAACTGAGGTCACCTCAATAATAAATAGCAGGGTGAGAATTTGAACCTGTGGTTTCTGGGTCCTAATTCAGTCCTCTCCACTATCCCACTGCCTTCCAAGACCTGTACTCTATACTTAACTCTTTCCCAATTTTTTACAAAGTCCCTACTGAGAGAATGATAATTATATCCATGTAAGATCATCTTATTGGAAGCAAGCAGAAAAAAATGAGAGTCTTATTTAAAAGGGGTGTGACCTTCAGAAAGGCAATAACCTTCCTGTCACAGAATCTGAGTTGGAAGGGACTTTTTGTTGTTGAGTCACTTCAGTCCTGTCCAATTCTTTCTAACTTAAGGCAACATATATTTATGCAATATAACTTTTAAAAATAATTCAATAGTATTTTATTGATACATGTAAAGAGAGTTTTTAATATTCATTTTTGTAAGACTTTGAATTCCAAATTTTTCTCCCTCTTTCCTTTATTTCCTCTGTCCCCAAGACAGCAAGCAATCTGATATATGTTAAATATGGGAAATTATTTTAAACATGTTTCTATATTTGTTATGTGCAAGAAAAATCAGATTGAAAGGGAAAAAACATGAGAAAGAAAAAAAAACAAGCAAACAATAAAAGGTGAAAATAGTAGGTTTCTATCCACACTTAGTCTTCATAGTTCTGTCTCTGGATGCAGAGGTCATTTTGGGATGCCAAATCTCTTGGGATACAATATAGCTTTAAAGGTTTAAGGTACAGAATCTGAGAGTAAAACTGAAATCTTTTGCATGACTTTCTCAGATATTCTCTTCTCTCCCTTCACTCCCATTATGCTAATCTTTTTCCAGTTGGTAGATTATATTTGTGTTGTATACAGTATATCCTTTTCATTCATTGTGGATTTACTCTGTGTTGTAAACTACTGGACCCCAAATATTCTTCTGGAACAGGAAGTCGAAAAACTTCAGGGTCTGGGACATGTGTTTCACTCTGTGCCACAATCTAATACGAGGAATGAACAAGGCAGTTTGCTCGATCTCCAACTTTCTTAGCTATAAAATGGAACTAATGAAATTTGTACTACCCATCTCCTGGGGTTGTTGCAAATCTTTACATATTGTATTATTGTGAGCTGTTCTTCCTGCACTAAGAACTGTATATGGTAGCTCACACAAATACAATTATAAGGTTTGCAAAGCACTTTACTCATAACCCTGAAAAGTCTGGTCACAGGAGAGGAAGCAATGGCATGAAGATGGTTGAACAGGAGGAGGCAATGGGGGAGATCTGGTTTGGACCAGTGATGGGGAGTTCCCAGGGAAGGAGCTAAACTGGTGGAGGAGAAAAAAAACTGCAAGAAGATGGTGGGAGATCAGAACTCATGATTATCACCCCAAATATAGCTTGATTCTCCCTATTCCTTTCTGTATCTCTGTTGAGTAAAATGTATTTCTATATCCAACTCTGTTTGTGTGTGTATATATATTTTATCCTTTTGTGTCTAGTTCAGATGAAAGTGAAATTTAAGTGTCAGCCACTCCTCCCCTCCTTCTCATTGCTATAAAGATTTCTACTTGGACACCCTTGTTAGGAGAGATCATTTTACCTAACCTTTCTTGCTCTTTCCTCTCCAAATGTTTTTTCTCTTCTCCTGTTCCTTTCTTTTGTTAAGATTATCAAGTCATAACAGAACCACTCTTAGACCTTCTAATTTGATTCCTATGAATCCTGATGATAATATGGTTCAGAGAGGACACATGCATCTTTCCCCCATATTAGAATAGTAATTGAACTTGCTTTTAGGGAATACCCTTCTTGGGACACTAATCCATCATTAGTGAAATGATCCAACCATTCTGGAGAGCAATTTAGAACAATGTCCAAAGGATTATTACTGGGTCTGGATCCTTAAAGAGATCAAAAAAGAGGGCAAAGGAGCCACAAAAATATTTGTTGCAGCTCTTTTGTAGTGGAAAGGAATTTTTTTAAAAATTTATTTAATAGCCTTTTATTTACAGGTTATATGCATGGGTAACTTTACAGCATTAACAATTGCCAAACCTCTTGTTCCAATTTTTCACCTCTTACCCCTCACCCCTCCCCCAGATGGCAGGATGACCAGTAGATGTTATATATATTAAAATATAAATTAGATACACAATAAGTATACATGACCAAACCGTTATTTTGCTGTATAAAAAGAATCGGACTCTGAAATATTGTACAATTAGCTTGTGAAGGAAATCAAAAATGCAGGTGGGCATAAATATAGGGATTGGGAATTCAATGTAATGGTTTTTAGTCAGCACCCAGAGTTCTTTCTCTGGGCGTAGCTGGTTCAGTTCATTACTGCTCCATTGGAAATGATTTGGTTGATCTCGTTGCTGAGGATGGCCTGGTCCATCAGAACTGGTCATCATACAGTATTGTTGTTGAAGTATATAATGATCTCCTGGTCCTGCTCATTTCACTCAGCATCAGTTCGTGTAAGTCTCTCCAGGCCTTTCTGAAATCATCCTGTTGGTCCATTTCTTACAGAACAGTAATATTCCATAATATTCATATACCACAATTTATTCAGCCATTCTCCAACTGATGGGCATCCATTCAGTTTCCAGTTTCTAGCCACTACAAAGAGGGCTGAGTGGAAAGGAATTAGAAATCTCATAGATACCCATCAATTGGGGAAAGGCTGGATAAGCTGTAGTATTCGAATATAATGGAATATTATTGTTCTGTAAGAAATGATGAGCAAGCAGATTTCAGAAAAGTCTGGAAAGACTTACATGAACTGATGTTGAGGGAAATGAGCAAAACCAGGAGAACATTATATACAGTAATAGGAAGATTGTGTGATAATCAACTATAATGGACTTGGCTCTTTTAAAAAATACAATGAACTAAGACACAATTCCAAGAGACTTGGGATGTAAAATGTTATCTATTTCCAGAAAAATAACTCGGGAGACTGAATATGGAGTGAAACATCCTATTTTCTCTTTTTGTTGTTTTTCTTTCTTTCTCTTGGTTTTTCCTTTTTGTTCTGATTTTTCTTCCACAACATGGCTAATATAGAAATATGTTTAAAATGATTGTACATATATAACTTATATCAGATTATTTGCTGTTTTGGGAAGAGAGAGGTAAAGGAGAGGAAAAGTATGAAACTCAAAATCTTATAAAAATGAATGTTGAAAAGTATCTTTACATGTAATTGGGGAAAAAATTATTATGTGAAAAAAAAGAATGCCCATTCCTTGTCTGGGCACAAGTGTATTCCCTAAGATGGAGTTACTCAACATCATGGATGGAGGTAGTCTCCTTTGATTGAGTAATTGAAGGGTTGTATCTTTAAAATCATAAGCCTGAAACAGTCTCTTTCTAACTTGTGTCCTTTCCCATGAGCTGCTTTCTTTTGTATCCAGAAGGTGAAAATAACAGTTACCCAACATTGTGGGGAGGGATGATTTGAAATGGTAAGAGAGATAGGACTTCTATCTCCTATATCTTCTTTTATTTTGGCTCCAAGAAATGGGTCTGGAGGTATTTGTTTTTTGTTCTGTTTCATTTGTTTGCAGTTTCAAGTGCCAACAGAGCTATGGGTACCTTAAAGCTAGGGATGGTGTACTTAGCCAATTCAGCAGGGAGTTCCAAGAAGCCAGAGTGCTTGGGACTCAAGTCTGGGTGGGGAAGTTAATTTGGAACTGGGACTGGGTTTTATAGGAACTGACCTAAGTTGTGAATCTTACCTCTTGTCCTCTATAGGGTATTATAAAAGAGGAGGAAGAATTATAATTCCCATATTGTGGGGGAATAAATTTATTATTTGTGATTATATCTTGAGTAAATATTTCCTTGAGAAATTCAATCTGTTAGTGACTAAATGGAACTGAGGTTGCAGAGGACTCCCCCGTCTCTTGCACCTCCCACTTTTGAGAAAACAAGGTCCGTTCTAGTGGAACTACTTGCTGAAAGACTATACAAATCCCAAACCCTTTAAGGGTACCTAGGGAAGGGGTAAAATATAACTTATGGGACTCAGGCAGTGGGTGCCAAGGTTGACAGTGTTACATTAATAAATGCTTGTTGACTGACTAACTGGCATGAGATCCCAAATTATCTGTGCATAAATTATATATGGCTGCCCTGGAAATCTCAGCTTGTATCTTTGTTCTTTTTGCTCCTCTCAGTACATTAGAATTCAGTTTTCTGAAGCTATTGCCAACATCCTTGTTGTCAGTTCACCCCTAACCTTTGGGCTCCTAGACTGGCCAGAGAGTTACTTTGGATCACTGACATTAGAGGAAGGCAGGAAGCAAAAAAAGAAAAAGAAAAAGAAAAAAGAGGGAGAAAAAGAAAGAAAAAAAGAGAAGGAAAAGGAAAAAAAAAGCGGTTTGAGATGGAATTTGTGGGCACCTCTGAGTGAAAGTGAATGTGTTCTGGAGTAATGAGTATAAAATGTGTAACTCAAGCAGATCTTATTACTTGATTTAAAAATTTTTATTTTATTAACACATGCAGTATAAGTTAGTTCCTGTGAGTCAGACACATGTCATTAGTTTGAGGCTTGTCTTAGGTTGGCTTACTGAGGAGTAATCATTTCTGCCCCAGATAGGTTTGGTGCTGTTCAGCAGAGGGCAGCAGATCCACATTGATTGGGAAAAACTCTTCAGATACAATCCAAAAGTAATGTATCAAATTGCTATGGAGCTGGAAAAAGACCTTATGGATATCTAGTCCAAACTGAGTTCTCTCTAACTCCCATTTTCTGGAACTGGTCTTGTGTTTTTATTGATACAGGAAACCCCCTCTTTCAAAGTGATTTGTCCCAGTTTGGAGAAGTCCCAAGACAGTGGGAGGCTGCTACCTTGCTCTCCCTTTCTCACAACTTTCCTTTGAAAGATAAAGAATCTTGAGGACCATAAAAGGGAACAGATTTGGCCTAAGGTAAATAGGTAATTAGTATAGGACCTGGTGCAGTACTCAGATTTTTTTGTTTTCTAGTCCAGCTAAGTTTCCATCTTAACTTTTTCTGGTTTAGGGGCTTAGGAAAGAAGCAAGAACTCAACATATCTTTTTCTTTAGTGGGAAGGGAAGGATCTCAATATAGGAAAGCTTCCTGCTTTAGTTTCTGCTGAAGTTTGTAAACCAGGCTAGGCAAACTCCTAAGATATCAAGCAGCATCTTGGTCAGAGCATCCTGGAGCCATTGTTCCTTTCAGCCCTCCTGAAGAGTGTCTCGTGTGGGGGAAGATTTGTAACCCCATAGATTTTCAAGCATATGCCCAATTGCTCTCTAGGGCAATCCTAATAAGTCTCCTTAAATCTGTGATTTTGTCATATTCTAATGGGATCAGAGAATGTTAGAGCTAGAAAATACCTTAAAACTCTTTTAGTGTGGTTCTTTCATTCGACAGCTTAAGGAAACATCTCCTCAGAGAAAACGAAAGACAAAGTTATAATTTGAACCCAGATTCTCTTACTCAAAAATCCAATGTTTTTCTCCTATGACACATATTTGGAGAAAAAGAGTCCAAACCAATTTTTCCCCCCACTCTTAAATATGTTTTGCTATATTTGCTATAGAAATGAAAATAAATTAAAAATGAAAGTGTGGAAAATTAGCAATTTTGAAGTAATTTATTTTGAATTTCCTTAGTAATCACAAGAAGGAACTTTTAAAAAATTTGTTTAATATTTTATGATGGTTCCTAATGGAATAGCAGGGCAAAATATGTAATTCAACCTAACTTCAAGGTTGCAATATGCTGCCACATGAATAAAATCAAGCTGACCGCTGATTTTTTCCTGTTGACTTGGAAAAAAATAATGGTGAGGAGAAGGAAGGTGTCTGAGACTATGAGCCTGGCTGAGTTAGCAGGGGCAATTACGGCAGAACTTGTCTAGTTTAGATTCTGGGAAACCATTCTTCCATGGTCCTGGTGTCTGTCCTAGTCATCAGTATGTGTCAGTTTTCCCTGACAGTGGAAGCCTTCACATGTGGATGGTTACAAAAGAGATCAAGGCAAAGAAAACGTCCCTCTGAAATGACTGAAGTAGTTCTTCTTCCTCATTTCAATCTAGCATTTGAACTTAAACCTCAAAAGATTTAAAGTCTCAACATATATTTGCCTTTTGACAACTCTATGGTCAACAGTTATTTGGGGACAGTCTTAGCTGCTGGAGGCTGAAACTAATTGTTGATCCAACTCTACCTGGAACAGAACTTCTTTACCTGAAGCTCCTGGATGGATTCAGGGGACCTTTGAACTTGGATGGGAAAAAAAATCCATCTTTATTGCTATTTATATTTAAATTAAATTTAGCAATGTCCTTTTATTTAAGTTTTTTTTTTGCCCTGAGGCAAAAAAGTTTAAGTGACTTGCCCAGGGTCATACAGCTAGGAAGTGTCAAGTGTCTGAGGCCAGATTTGAACTCAGGTCTTCCTGACTTCAGGGTTGGTGCTCTATCCACAAGCCTATTTGTGGTTTTCTTGGCAAAGATACTGGAATGGTTTGTTATTTCTTTCTCCAGGTTATTTTGCAGATGAGGAAACTGAGGCAAACAAGGTTAAAAGTGACATGCCCAGGGTCACACTGATAATAAGTGTCTGAGGTTGGATTTGAATTTATGAGAATGAATCTTCCTCACTCTAAACCCAGTGCTTTATCCACTGTACCACCTAGCAGCCCATTGTTTTTAGACAACGGCCCAATATGATAGAATAGCCGCTGAAGCCAACATAATGTTGGATACCTCCAGGAAGGATATGAAAACAAAACAGTAAATGTTTGACATCCTTCTGCAAAACTTTGTCTTGGGTAATTCAGTTTTTTTTTTTGTCTAAAAACCTAAATTGGCAAGATATGACAGTTGAAGATGGGGCAGAGAGAGGTGACTTGGGAGACAGAGTGGTGTAATAACAAGAACCCTGAGTCAGTTGGATGTTCAGGATTCAAATCTCAGGTCTGATTCTTAATATCAACAACATCATTTAACCTAGAAGTATATCTCAGTTTTCTTCTCTGTAAAATGAATGGCTCAGACCAGAGAACCTCTAAGATCACTTTCAACTCAAAATGTTTATGATTCAATCACTATAAAAATAGAATAATGTATAGAATAAGACAGGCAATAAGCATTTACTAAAGGCATTGTGCTAAGCATTGTGGTACTGGGCTAATAAAATGTATTACTTTCCTGAAAATGGTTACAAACATTTGGACTTATTATGATGGATGGTTAATGTAGATTAAAAAAAAAAAGTTAGTCCCTAGCAAACTGGTTCAGTGGATAGAATGCTAGACCTATAGTCTTTCCTGATTAAATTCAAATTCTGTTTCAAACACTTACTAGCCATATGATCCTGGACAAGTCACAACCTCTATTTAGTTTCCTTACATGTAAAACAGGGGTAATAATAACATCTGCCTCCCAGGGTTGTTATGAGGATAAATGACATAATGTTTATCACTAGTTTAGCAAATGTTAGCTATTATTATTATTGTCAGGATTTTGATGAAAATGAGATAGTATCTATAAAGCACATAATGAATATTAAAGTATGATATGGATACCAGCTGTTGTTATTATTAGTGAAAGAGAGACCTTTTAGTATATAATGCATTATATGCTATACTATATATATACATATACATATATATACATATATATATATATATATATATATATATATACTATATATACTATAGCATTATATAGCTCTGAGTCAAATGAGCCCTTTGCACTTAAACTTCCAATACTGGCACGGAAGGAGACAATCCTATTTTTGCACCAAATGTTCCTTGAATCTGAAGTACGATAAAATTCTGATCTAGTTGGAATATAGATCTAATCCCATTGCATCAACTCTTTTATTTTTTGAATGGGGCTGATATGAATCAATTAACAGCCTGCTTAGAACATGGAAGAATTAAGAACATAGAAGGAAATATTAGGAGAAATTAAGATGTCTTTTTATACCCATCCTTAATTTATTTAGAGCTTGACATGACAACTGCTTTATCTCCTTCTAATCCAACCTCCTACTTTTACAGAGAAGGAAACTGAGGACCAAGAAAGCTGAGTAATTTGTAAAAAAGTTACATGGTGTGTTATATGAATGAATTACACTTTGTATGATTAAGTATCTTTGGTTAATCAGCCTTTGGTCTGCCTAGCATAGAAAAATCTCCCTCCATGTCCTAGACAGATAAATTTGTCAATCTTAGAAACGTGCAATGAGGATATATAGTATGGTAGTTCAAAGGCGGTAAGTTGACAGTTGTATGGGTAAAGCTAAAACTTTCATTTCCTGGATCAGAGATTTGAAGATCTGGTCTACTACTAATGGAGGGAGTATGGTCTAATGGCCACACTTTGGATCTGGATTTGAGTCTCAGCTCTGGTATTATCTCTGCTTCTAAGTTTCCCCATCTGTAGAATAAGTGTAATAATACATTTTCTACTGACTTCATTGGATCAGTTTGAGAGCCAAACAAGTTAATGTTCATAAAACACTTTGTAAATAAAAAAAATGCTATAGAAAATTTTCCATAGCATGCTAGAATTAATAACCTTGTTCTACAGCTTCCTGTCTTTCTTGGACCATCTATGGGAGATCTTGCCTACTCCTAAGTCAGAAAATTTCTCCTTGGGCAGTTAAAATGATACCACTAGCTCTAAGACTCTTCCCCACCCTTGCTTCAGAAGTCTATCTGTGCCTTTAGGGCTGGAGGAGCTGCTATAAAATCTTTGGCACATTATAGAAACAACTGTCTGGACCAGGAGCAGTAATTGCTTTCTTTTATCTCAGGACTAGTTTCTTCATTGTCCCTTTAATCTTATGGAAATTAACCGAGTAAAGGCAGGAGCTCCCTCCTCTTGCGATAGCATAGAACATCATAGCTGGAAATACGTGTGAGAGATGAATCGGTCGATAAATATTTATTAGACTCCCACTGCATGTTGGGCACTGTGCTAAGGGCTGGACATGCAAAGAAAGGGAGAAATCATTTCATATAATCATAACTGGGAGGGACCTTAGAGGTTATTTGATCCATCTACCACATTTTGCAGACAAGGAAACAAACCCAAAGAGGTGAAATTATTTCTCCCAAGTTACAAGACCACTTAGTGGCAGAGTTGAATAACTATTTCCCCCCCAACCCTATAATTATCCAGTGTAGACAACTTTAAATGGCTCCACTGTCCTACACACTCTTGAAGCTGCTTATCTAAATAAACCTCCCCAAGTGTTTGCCAGATGAATGGAGAGGCCCCAATTCTGGCCTTACTTTCCTGCTGGGATGGATGGGATTCAGTCTGGCAGCCCTGGCACGGAGCCTGAAGCTGCTGGGCAAAAGACAGTCGAATGACCAATCTCTCTCCCTCTCAATATTGGACTGAAGTTGTTGCTATGCTGAGTCAAAACAAAAAGGAGGGAGCGGAAGGAGGTGACTTAGAGGAGGAAATAGAATGAACTGTTGGTCCGGCTCCTGCCCTCTGAGTAAGATGCCGGCTGGGCCCACTGACTCATTGGTGCTATGGCTCCTGGCAGCAGCCTGTGCTGCCACTGATGTTCTGAGTGCAGGTGATCATTTTAAAAGGATTGAAGGCTGATTGATGTGGATGGGGGCATTACTAAGCCACGCCAGCAAGACCACGGATTGAGGCTCCTGCTGAAGCTTTTCTTGGTTAGCTCTGCTGAGCTTTGACATCTGGGATAGGGAAGGACTGCAGGGACTGATTAGTTCCATCTTTGTCTCAAAAGGAATCTCATCTACTATAAATCTAAGCTTTATGTGAAGATCTCCAATAATGGGAGAGGGAGAAAAAGAAGGGAGAGGCTGGAAGAAAGAGAAGAGGGAGAAGGGAAAGGGAGAGAAAGGAGAAAAGAGAGAAAGATAGGAGAATGAGGAAAAAAGGAGAGAGAAAAAGAAGAGAGGACAGGAGAAAAGGAGGAGATAAAGCAGACAAGAGGGAGATGAAGAGGGAAAAGGAGAAAGGAATGGGATGAGAGGGAAGAGAGAAGAGAAGAAAGAGGAGAAAGTGAGAGAGGAGAGACAGAAGGAGAGTAAGAGAAGAAAAGAGGATGGAGAGAAGAAGAGGGGAGAGGGAAAAGGGAGAGAAAAGAAGGAAGAGAAAGAAGAATAAAGGGATGGAAAGAGAAAGAAGGAAAGGCAGAAGACTAGCAGGAGGCAGAGGGGAAGAGGGAGAAAAATAGGGGGAAAGAGAGAGAAAAGGGGGAGAGGGAATGACTAATTGAATAAAAGATCAACCTAAGCATTATCAAGGTCAAATACAAATCGACTAATGTCATTCTACCCCTTAATACAATACATAAAACTTAGAAAGTGGAGTGGATTCATTTCCAATGTGAATTTAACTTTGTCTGAATATCATTAGAGGCACCCTTACAATCTGTGATTTGTCTGATAGGGTTAAAGGCACGCAGATACTCTAATACTTTATTGTTGGATTGCTACAAGTATTTTGGAGAATATGGTAATTTGCAAAATTTCTTGTATTCTCAGTATTGGTGCTTCTATCTACCACTGCTCTCTACCCACTCTGATTGGAGAATAGAGCTATGAACTCCCAAACTTCCAATTATGGAGGGGGTTGAGGACAGCCATTGACTAATTTCCTACCCATTGACTTTCTTTTGCCCTTCTTTGATTTCTCCAGCGTGCCCTTCCTCAAGGTGCCTTCTTTATTCCCCTATTTTTTCACTTTCTTTTGTGTGTTGTCTTTCCCCATTCGATTGTAAGCTCTTTCTTATCTATATTTCCCAAAGCTTGAAAGAGTACCTGGCATAGAGCAGGTGCTTAATAAATGCTTATTGGCTGGTTTTTGTACCATAAATTCTTTCTATTAGAACTCTATCTCCAAAAAAAATTTTTTTTAAAGGGGGAAAAAAACCCCAGTGATCTGCACAAAAATATTATGAGCTTTGCCTGATTTCAACTCTAAAGAACAAGCTGCCCCTCCCTGGATAAGCTCATTATTTCTAATCTCATCTTTTGTTGCTGACTCACTTCATCCTGACCCACTCTGACTCTTTGTGACCCCATCTGGGGTTTTCATGGCAAAGATACTAGAATAGTTTGCCATTTCCTTCTCCAGCTTTAATCTCATCACCTTGCTGCTAACTCCAATTTTGGCTTCCACCTCCCTCAGGCTCCTCTCTCTTTCTATATAAAAGGCAGAAATTGTACTTTCAACTCCCCCCACTTTGTATCTACAACTCTTCGTGGTTTTAATCCATGGAACCAGATACTTTCTGGGGTCTCTCCCCTCCCCTCCCTTTCTCCAGCTTCATTTTGTATGTCATCTTCCTCCATTAGGTTACAGGTTCCTTGAGGGCAGAGTTCACTATGTAGTGTACCTGCCTATGTCTAAATATTGGAAAATAATTGAATACTTTCATTCTATAAGTTATATTTATTACAATATAATTTCATTCTTATAATTCTATAAGAAACTGGGAATTTCAAGAAGTAAAAAGGAAGAGGGGGAGCTTTATAGGCATAAGGGACAATCTTTGAGAGCAGGGACTATCTTTAGCTTTTCTTTGACTACAATGCCTGGCACTTAGTATGCATTTAATAAAAATTTATTGACTCACTGAGAGAGAGGGTACAGTGTGAGGAATAGCAAGAAAGCCAAGTCTGGCTGGATTGTGGTATGTATGAAAAGGAGTAATGTGTAATAAGATTGCAGAGTTAAATTGGAACCAATTTATGGAAGGTTTTAAATGCAAAACAGAAGAGTTTAAATTTATCTAGAATAATAAGGAAACCACTGGATTTTATTAAGTAGGACTGTGATATCATCAGATTTGAACCTTAGGAAAATTACCTTGGTGATTGTGTAGAGGGGAAATTGGAATGGGGAGAGGATGGAGGCAAGAGAGATCAACTGGGAAGTTATTGCAATAGATGAGTCAAGGGGCAGCTAGGTAATGCAGTGGATAGAAAATCAGTCCTGAAGTCAGGAGGACCCGAGTTCAAATTTGACCTCAGACACTTAACATTTCCTAGATGTGTGACCCTGGGCAAGTACTTAACCCCGATTGCCTCAGGAAAAAAAAATCAAAAGTCAAAAAGGTGATTAGGGAGGATGATGACTCTGACTAGACAGATGAGGAGGTATGTGAAAGATCCTGTGGAGATAGAAAGTTTGACTACCAATTGAATATGTGTGACGAGTCAAAAGATGAGTAGTAATGAAGTTTCTAACTTAGAATAGTGGTACCTTGAACAGTTATGGGAAATAATGGAAATGGATTTTGGGTAAACACAACAGATCTCCAGTGGCTAAAAACAAACCCTTCTTTCTAACCTTTATTGCTTCCTTTCTCATCCTCAGACGCCTTGTCTCTCTTCCTGATCCCTACATCAATGTCCTATTCCATATCTGCCCACTTTTTCCACTGTGTCCCTGGGAACTAACGATAATGAACACACTTTATTTTAGATCACGTCATTGCAAAGTCTTTCCATCTTTTGTTTTTCACTGAGACCCACTTCCTTTCAATGATAACAAATCCTTGGGTTCCCTTTCCAATTATAATTGTACTTCTTTCATACCTTTGATCTCATTAGTCCTGATGGGGAATGTAACACATTGCTACTTCCAAACTCTCCTTTTCTCTTTTGAATTTTACTCTATCTAAATTTAATATTGTTATGATTATTTCCTGATGACCCTTCAAAAACCTTCTTCTTCCCTTTTCAATGAGTTCAGAGGTTGGTTCAGTAGCTCTGACCACCCTTATACTAATGAAATTCAATATACATGTTAATGTTCCCTTACATACCCTAACCTCCCAGTTCCACAATCTGCTCACCTCCCATGACCTATCACTCTTATTCCATTCTGCTTTAGTTACACTTCAGTAGGTTACACCCTTGAACTTGTTACCGCTCACAAACCCACAAATATTCCCCTTTCATGATCAAGAACTCTGAAATTCCTTTTTCTGATCACAACTTTCTATCATTCTCTCTCTTTATTCTACTCCTAAAATTATTGTTAGTTCTTATTGTGACTCCAATTCTTTCATCTTTCAGCATTTTATCAAGGCATTTGTTTTGTTCTGTTTATGTTATACTCCTTTTCCAATCTAGACCTAGGGGGAAGGTAATAAGATTCATTTGGATGTATTGTATTTGAGATTCCATGAGAAAAATGGGTGGAGATGCCTGCTAAATAGTTGGTGACGCAAGAAAAGAGTAGGTATATAGACCTGGAAGTCATCTGCATAGAGATGAATTCATTGGAGTTGAGAAGAAAAGAGGGAGACAGAAAGACAGGCAGATAAGAAAGGATAGGAGCCAGGTCAGAGAATTGGGAAATGTGGTAATAATAGCTAGGATTTATTACTGTGCTTTAAGGTTTGCAGAGTGTTTCATGTATATTATCTAACTGGTTCCTCATAGCAACCATGGGATAAAGGTACTATTATCTTCTCCAAAGTAAAATGAGGAAATTGAGATTTAGAGGTTAAGTGATTTTCCCAGTGTCCCACAACTAGTGAGTGCTTGCTATATGATTCACACTCAGTCTCCTGACTCCCAATTCAGCAAGCTAATCCTTCTGCTATTATTCAAGTTGCCTAATCTATGCTTGATCCATCAATGATTATTTATTAATTACTTTTATGTGTCCTATAAGCATTGGTAATACAGAGGGAAAAGGGTAATAGCCCTACCTTCAGAGAGCTATATATAGAATATGTTCATATATAATATATTATTATGTATGATATCATACACATTGCATATTATGTTATTATATATAGGTACATAAATCAATAAAATTTCTGTTTGCCTTAGCTTCTTCAACTATAACTTGAGGATAATAATAGTATTTACTTCACAGGGTTGTTGTGAAAATCAAATGAGATATTTGTAAATAAACACTTGGTGTAATGACTGGCACATAGTTACTGTTAGAAAATGCTTCTTTCTTTCCCCTTAATATTTGGTGGCAACTAGCTGCCTCAGTGGATAGAGCACTGAGCCTGGAGTCAGGAAAATCTGAGTTTAAATGCAATCTCAAATACTTACTAATTGGGTAAATTACCTAAACTCTGTTTGCTTTAATCTGATGGAAAAGGAAGTGGCAAACAAGACCAGGATCTTTGCCAAGAAAACCCCAAGAACAGTATTGGTCTGCTAGGGAGACCAATGGGATCACAAAGAATTGAACATAACTGAATTACTGAAAAAAAAATATCAAATTAAGTATATGCAGATAGAGATAAGAACAGGGGATATATGATGTGACGGAGCCTATAATTTCACGGTGTATGGGAATGGAAGATTGGAATCTCTGGGTGAGGAATCTCTGTCCAAGACTGCCATCAATTTCTTTTTAATCTTAGCTTCCTAAAGCATTTGGAGCTGAAGTGATTGCTCAGGGTCCCACAGTCAACATATGTCAAGGGGAAACCAGATCATGTTTACTTCAAAACCTCCACTTCCTCCCCATCTCATGCTGCCTCTATAAGGATAGATAAAACATATACAAAATAAATACAGGGCAATTTTAAGATTATGGGTATTTGGAAGCTGGGATTGTATATGGATATTGAAAGAATAAAACACCTGCTCATGGTCACCCAATTGTTATGTTTAAGAGAATATTTGAATCTAGCCCATGATTCTCTAGCTCAAACTGGTTCTTGGGGTAAGAAATGTAGAAGTTATTTGGAAGTGGGAGCTATGTGGAAGCCTGCATAATCTTGTTAAAAATTTGATCTGTTTGGTTTGGTGATTTTAATGTATTAAAAAAAAATCTGGCCCTTTGATAAAGGCAGATTGTAAAAAAAAAAAATGGGGGAAGGGAATGGGAAAAGACATTAATTAGCTGGGAAATGTTCTGAATAGATAAATGAGGATACCATTATAGAGACTCTGTCATTAATGATAATATACTGCTCCTTTGGAGAGGGGCGCCAAAATGGAAGTCATACCACATCCAACATAGGTTTAAAGATCATAAATTTTAAGGTAGAAGAGACAGCATTGGTTTTCTTTGACAAGGAATGACCACCATAACCAACATGTCATCTAGTCCAGTCTCATCATTTTACAAATGAGGAAACTGAGGTCAAAAGAGAGGTAGATACTGTACAAGTAGTCATATTTCACAAATAGTGAGCGTCCTTACTAGAATGTGACCTCATGGTTTCTGATTCCCAATCTAGTGCTCTTTACTTACATTTACTGCTTATGTGAAACACAGTCCCAGCCTAGCCTTGGAGATGCTCACCTCTGGTGGTAAATTTAATAAGCTCAATTTAACAATTTCATTCTATTCAATTCAGATCCATTCCATTCATTCATTGCTAAGTGAAAAATTCCCTCTTATTATATGATCTATACAGTCAGGGAGAAAAATTTCCAGATAATGCCAGTTTCACACTTTGAAGTAAAAACCTCCCTGGTTCTCATAAACTTTAAAAAAAATTTTTATTTTTTTTTCTCATAAGTTTTTAAAAGCCTTTCTCCCTCTCTATTTTGCAACAGGAAAGAGGCTTGCTTTTGGTTGGTAGGAACAATAAAAAGATTGCAATTGTAGTCATTTTCTCTCTGTTATTTTTTCAAGCATATTTTAAAAATTATGGCCCTCATTGCTGCATATTTCCATAATCTGTTGGGTTTATTTTTTAAATTGGAATAGTTTAGCCATATGAACCCACCCTCAACCCAGATTACCAATTTCATTGTTATTTGATTCTCCTTTTCTTCCTAAAATAGCAAGTCAGATTCCCCATATTCTAACAAAACAGGTCCCTTTTCCTTTCTCTGGTTCCCTCGAGTAATTGGCCCCCTATGAAAAACAGTAGCAAACCATTGGTAACATATGGGACTGAAACCCCCATGAAAATATTTAACTACCAAATTGTCTAAGCAAAAGTGAAACACACAGCCTACCTCCGCCCCCCTTTTTTTTTCCTTTTTTCTCATATTCCTGGGGAGCTTCTGATTTTGAAAACTTCACCCCTAACCTCTTACCTCTTGAGAAAAGCCAGGGGGAACAGAGAGAGGAAAGCTCTCTGAGGTGAGTCTGGGAGGATCATCATTAAATTTGTGAGTTCCTCTATTTCCCTCCTAGGTTTGTGCTCTTAAATGAAAGCTAAACCTTAGCTTCCTCTGTGATATGAGGGTAATCATCCTTAAGCTACTTAGAAAGGTGACTGTGAAGATCAAAGGAGAGAATGTCTGTGAAACTTTGTAACTGTAAATCACTGCAAAATATAAGCTACTGTCATTATTGTCAGATAGAATGTAAACTTTTTGAGGTCAGGGACTATTTTTCATTTTTGTCTTTTATTGCCATCATCTGGTACAATGTTTTGCACTGGAAATGGCAGAAGAGTTGGATCTGTGATTTTTATCAGTATCTCTATTGAAACTTTGAACCACTTGAGAGCAAGGGCTGTGTGTGTGCGTGTGTGTGTGTGTGTGTGTGTGTGTGTATGTGTGCCTTTGTTTCTTTGTTATCCCCAATACTTAGCTCAGTGCCTAATACTTAATAAATATTTAATGACTGACTTCCAGAGTGGAGATTCCCTTTATCATTAGAGATATATCACTAAAGCTTACTTGGGACTCAAGGAAATCATGGGACTTATTAAAGGCTTCCATAGTTAGTATATTTCAGAGGTAGTGCTTGTTTGAACCCAGGTGATACAATAAGTAGCACACTGAACCCGACTTAGGAAAACCTTACAGCCTTAAACACTAGGAAAAAATACAACCTTAAACACTAGTTGTGTGACCCTGAGTGAGTCATGAATTGTTTGTCTTAGTTTTGTCAATTGTAAAATGGGGATAATTTTAGCATGATTATAATAATAGTAACTACCTCCTGAGACAGCACCAAAGGAAAAGATACTTATAAAATTCTCAGAACAGTCAGTGGCTCGTGGTAACTGTTATATAAATGTTAGCTATTATTATCACCATTATTATCATTATTATTTTTATTATTATCATTACTTGTTTGACCTTGGGCAAATCTATGTGTCTCAGTTTTTTCTGTAAAATAAAAGAGTTGAACTAGAGGATGTCCAAGATTCTTTCTGTTTAGGGGATTTTGGTCTTAGAGGTTGTGCCATTTATTATTTCTTTAATTATTCTTAAAAATCATAGTTCCTGTTTTGTTTTGTTTTGTTTTTTTTTCTTCTACATCCCCTCTCCTTTTATAGAACATTTTGTGTGTGGTCACCTCTCCTGGTTTGGCATTCTCTCTGAGACACCAAAGAATTCTCCATTACTCCAATTGCACATTTTGGGATATGGTTATGATTGTGTAATAATATTCTGTTTCAGATCTTGAATACTTTGTGGGTTGTTTCTAGAGACACTGTCTTTTAAAGTAATGCCAGAAAAAAAAAAAGCTAAGAAATGGAGGTTGGAAGAAAAAAAAAAGGAGCCTGGTGAAAGACATACTGTCCTAAGATAGCTTCTCCTGGTTTTAGCTGGTTCTTCTTCCTTTTATAATAGGCAGACCTGTTAGATCTATGCACTTGCTTACAAGGCAGAAGACATGGGTTCAAATCTTGGTTCTGTTGCTTACAGCCTGTGTGCCAGGGAGAGTTAATTAACATCTACAAAATAGAGGGCAGAGAGAGGATTGGTTTAGATGACATCTGAGCTCTCTTCTAGCTCTAAATATATGTTTCTATAGTATAAGACATTTAAACAATCTTACTATGTTTTGTGGATTTGTTTTAAGAATAATAATACCTAGCATTTAACACTTTAAAATTTGATCCTCTCTGCTCTTCTTTTCTTTCAGTAGCCAAATTAGGGAGTTGGCTTAGGTGGTCTCTATTGAATATTTTCAATTTTTTTTGTTTTGTTTTCAAGACCTTTATACACTCTTTCAGATTACTGAGGTCTTTCCCCTTCTTTGTGTGGATTATATCTATCAATATTTACTGTGTTAGAATATTTACTGTACTAGAAATTAAAATGTCTCCAGCCTCACTGGAATGCTCTTGGGATCCTTAGAACATACTTTGAAAACTGCTCAATAAGGTGCAGTACTAATGGATTGGTAAATGTTTAATAACCAACTGTTTGAAAAAAAAAGTATAGGACAGATGTTTAAATTTAATTAATTTTTCTAACATTTCTCCATTGCTTTCTTAAGTCTAAATGATCAACAAACCAACAAATTAAACCTTGAATTGTATCATATTTTGGTTATTTATGTAAATGCTCAGACTGATAATTTAAAAATCAGCTCTCGTGGTTCCAGCACATATCCCTGTCTATAAATTAACTTTCAGGTTGCGAGCCTATAAAAAGGTATTACAGCACTGGAAAGTAGCTTCAAGATTACCTTGTTCCACTGTTCATGTTACAGATGAGGCAATGGGGTACAAAAAGGCTTGTGTTAGGGGTTAGGAAACTAAGGTCTGAGACAATTCTAGACCAGTGGTATCAAGGATCACTAATCTATATATAAGAATCCCTGAAGTTTCCATATTGATCTAGTTTTTAAATGCAATATTACCTATATTTTCCCTAAATGTTATCCTTTTTTTGGTTAAAATATCTCCCAATTACACTTTAATCTGGTTTAGGCTGTCCTTGAGAATGTTACATTCCTGGATTATGTGGTTGAGGTACTTCTGTGGAGACTCTAATGGAGCTGGATGGTACAGTGAAAAGCATACTGTACATGGAATCAAAACCTGAGTTCACATGGGAGCTTAGACACTTTCTAGCTGGGTGATTTGGGTAAGTTATTTAACCTTTGTCTGCCTGAATTTCCTTTGTTAAATGGAGATTAAAAATAGCTCTACCTCTTAGAGTTATTGTGAGTTTAGAAGAATATCTATATAAAACATGTTGTAATCCTTGAAGTGTTATATACATGCTATTATTAGTGTTATGGTTTTAGTTATGACAGTTGTTTTCATACTAACCTGTGATTGAGATCTCCCCTAAAAGAGGAGAGAACAGGTCATTTATTACTAGGGTACTGACATCCTTTTAATTCAAAGAAAGGGCAAGGTCTAGGTTTAACCTTTTATATTATTTTGTTGTCTAGTGATTTTTCAGTTATGTCTGACTCTTTGTGACCCCATGTGAAGTTTCCTTGGCCAAGATACTGGAGTGGTTTGCAGTTCATTTTACAGATGAGGAAATAGAGTGAATAGGATCATAGAGCTAGTAAGTGTTTGAGGTCAAATTTGAACTCAGGAAAATGAGTCTTTCTATCTCCAGGCTTGATGCTCTGCCCACTATGGCACCACCTCGCTGCCACTTCATATTATAGTTCAATCATGACTACTCTGTGACTCTAGGTCTTGCTTGGTCTTCTCCATCTCTCTTCAGTCAACCTTATTCAGGCACTCCTCGAGGTCCAGGAGGCTTATTTCCAATATTTTCCTGCTTGTTCAAGAATTGCCTCCAACTGCTGTCATTTCTTGGCCTTGGGGTTCCATTCCTCAGGGAACATGTGGTTTTCTGGAAGGAACTGGCAGATGTGTAGACTTCCCTTTAAGGAATTGAGTCTGAATCTCTATAGGCTTTCTTTTCCCTTAATTTCTAAGTATTTGGCCAGGGTCACCCTGGGTGTGCCTCCCATGGTTAGCAAGGATAGCTTAGTGGATAGAGTGTTGGATCTGGAGTAAGGAACAGCTGAATTCAAATCTTACTTCAGATACTTACTAGCTGTATGATCCTAGGAAACCTTAGATTCCCCAATTGTCAAATGAGGATAATAGTAGCACCTATCTTCCAGGATTGTTGAAAGGATAAAATTGTTGTCACTGATGGTATTCACCCTTTGTTTTTGAAGAGAACCAAGAAGATCATAGATGATGTCTTTACTTGTGTATAAATTGGATTTAAATGAGGCAGACAATGTTGTCAGCCTCACTCTCTCTTCTAGAGTCAATGAAATCAATACTGGTGATGGCTCAGAATTTAAAGCAGAAAATAAATGCATTTTGATATCATTGTTGAAATAATTATAGGGTTATAGGCTCCTTTTGAAACTTGGGACTCCAAAATTCTGTGATTCAAGGTATTCTCTGTTCACATTTGACTGTTGTTGGAAGTCATATATATTGAAACATGCTGCATAATAAACTCAGGTGAGTTTTTTATAATAATAACCATGTAAAGGTAAAATTAGGTACGATTTGTAAAGCTCTTTCCAAACCTTAAAGTGCTACACAAATATTAGCTATGTCATTGTGTTAAATGAGATGATTAGAAGTGATAAAGCTTCTAAATGCCTTCAAACCAACTAGGACTATATTTAGATCCCCAATTCCCAAGTTCATTTCCTTCCCTGGGAATACTGCAAGAATATAGGGATGGGATTTTGAGGAGCTATATACTTGATTGTGAAAGATACCTGGGGTCTTAATGATTAACTGAAAGGAGTGCAATGAGCCCCTTATTCCTGGGCATCCTTTGGGGAGGTGAGAAGTCAGAAGAACTATTCAAGGGAGAAACCCAGAATAGGGTTCTTTGTTTGCCATGGCATCCAAATGGACAGAGACCTTGACTCTATGACCAAGATTAAACTGAGGTCTGGGAGTATTCCACAACTCTGAGGAAACCACCTAAAAGAGACACTGCTGAGTCTCTCTCTCTCTCTCTCTCTCTCTCTCTCTCTCTCTCTCTCTCTCTCTCTCTTTCTGTGTGTGTGTGACTAAAATCTGGCCAGAAATTCAGCAGAGAGAGTTATAAAAGAAAGGATTATGGGGCCATTTCCTGGAAGTTGGATGAAATGCAAGTAAAGAGATAAATAGACTATTCATGAAAGCCTCTGTAAGAAACACATTAAGGAACTACAGCATAAAGTTGAATTTGAAAGTCTTGGACAATTGATTTCAAGAGATAAGAGGAAAAATTTCAGGTTAGTCAAGCTATCACCCCCCCCCCAATATCTTGACCACTAACTATCCCCTTTACCACCCTGATGGAGATAGCTTAAGACTCTGAACCCAAGAGCCTTGGAAAGAACAATGCTTCTAACCTGAAACCATTATCTTGGGAAGCAAAACCCGTGGAGAGGAAGCCTAGGAGCTATTCATCCAGATGCCATAGCTATGACTTTGAGGAAAGGTATAGAAAGAGAAAATCATATCATATGTTGCAAAATTGATATGGTTTTATCAGTGGAAATAACATGAAAGAAAATATTTAATTCTTGCTTTGCTGTTGCTCCCTAAAGACCACGACATCTTTTTGTCATCCTTGCAGCTAAAATTTTCCATTTGTGTTGTCTACCCCATAGAAAATATGAACTCCTTGAGAATAGCAACTAACTTATCATTCTATTTGAAACCCTTCCGCTTAGTAGGATGCTTTCTTTGCCCATAGTAAAAGATGTAATAATAAATACTCTTGAAATTTATCTATTCAAGTAATTGGAATAATTTAGGGTTAGAGGGGGCTCCCAAAGGACTTGGGAGATATAATGTAAAAGAATAGAAGGAATAAAACTCTAATGCTGAAACTAAAATTACACTTAATCTCACTATATTTCATCTGTTCCATGAACTGAGGAGAGGGAACAATTTCTGGAGAGCCATTTATGAAGGAATATCCAAGGAATGGGGAAAAAGTATGGAGGACAGCAGCAAGAGTGGGAGTAGGATCTCTGTAGACAGAATTGAACATCAGGAAACAGCAGGACAGGAATAAGGAGAGCAGTAACAGTGAGAAGACCAGGATTCTGGCAGAA
Source organism: Sarcophilus harrisii (assembly GCF_902635505.1). Taxonomy (NCBI): domain Eukaryota; kingdom Metazoa; phylum Chordata; class Mammalia; order Dasyuromorphia; family Dasyuridae; genus Sarcophilus; species Sarcophilus harrisii. The sequence goes on from NC_045429.1 coordinate 50,057,030, forward strand.
AGTAGAGAGGTAGTTACTTTATGGGCTTGGCCTCTACCAATGGAACTTTTTCCACCTTCTCCTGCTCCTCCCTCACTTCAACTGCCCTTTATGGGTTATTCCCTTCATGTAAGTTCCATGAAGGCAGGAACCATATTTCATTTTATTTGTATCCTCATTTAGTGCAGTTCCTGGAACATAGTAAGTGATTAATAAATGTTTATTGACTGACAAGACATCCAACTCCAAATCTAATACTCCATGAAGATTTGGATTCTAGTTTTTTTCCCTGAAACTAATTTACTATGAGATTTTGGGAAAACAATTTCATTTCTTTGGGTTACAGTTTCCTTATCTGTCATACAAAGGGTTTAGATAGAATGTTCTTCTCTAAATAAGGTTAAACAGGTACTATTATTATCCCTATTATATAGATAAGGAAACTGAGGCTCACTTTCCAAAATTATATAGCTAATAAATGTCTGAGTATTCAATCTACTATAGTAACTCTATACTATAGAAGACACTAATAGAGATAACAGAGATTGCTGTAGAAATAGGAAACAGACAGATCTCCTAGAATGTAAATTCTTGGCTGCATCCCTGGGCTGGATTAGACTAGGGAGATGATGTCTTTTCTGATCTGCTTAGTCCTGGATTAGTGGTCCAACTGAAGGCTTTATGTGTTTCTTGGCATGATGCCAAGAAATCTGGGATACTTTTTAGCAATGACTTTCATCCTGGGCCCAAAGGATGGGTATGAGGATGCAGTGCAATCTTATGGAAAATGGAAAGAACATAGACTACACTTGGAATTGGGGATACTAGAGTCAGGAAAGGGAAGTTCATCATCTATTAAAATGGATGTTCCATATATCTTTTTTCTATTGTACACATCTAAGCATCCCATGCAGGGGTCAGGGTCCTAGGTGATGGTCTGAGAGTGGCAGCAGGATGCATCTGGTAAAAGAGAAAGGACATACATGTTTCTGGTGTCTATGAGGATGAGGAGACTCTCTTTTATAAAAATTTTCTCTTTTTTTCTATATTTTCTATCTTTTTAAAAAATTGTGCAGGAAATTTAAATAGATGCCCACTGGTTATAGTATTGCCATGGAAATGGCATTGGATTTTGCCATATATTGAATATTGATACAGAACTTTATGGTTTACAAAACTTTTTAAGTAGAGTATTTCATTATAACAACTCAAAGTGGAGTGCCAGTCAACTGTTTTTCTCCCCATCTTACAGATGAGTAATCTGGGTTCTCGAGAGTTAAGTATTATGCGCATAACCACAGAGTTAAATAAATATCAGTGTATAGATTTGAAATGAGATCTTGTGGCTTTTTGACTATTTCCTTGGAGTGATGTTAAGCTGTTTCACTGTTAAGTACATGGTAAAGTCCAAAAGAGTCTTGTTGTGAACAGGGTGGACACTTTGTGGTCTGTAGGGCCATGGAATTACCTCTTATAGGAAATCATCTTTGAGAACATCAGTGGAATCTTCCCAGGAAGAGATGAGAGACAGAGAGAGAGGAACATAGAAAGAGGAGCAGAAAAAGAGGAAGAGAGAGAGAGAGAGAGAGAGAGAGAGAGAGAGAGACAGGTAGAGACAAAGAAAGACAAAGAGACAGAGACAGAGACAGAGAATGACAGAGTCAGGGAGAGAGAGAGAGAGAAAGAGAGAGGAGAGGGGCAGAGAGTGAGAGATAGATATAGACACACACAAACATAAGAGACACACAGAGACATACATACATACAAATACACACACACAGACATATACATACAGAGACAAAGTCACAGAGACACACAGAGACATACAGACACACACACACAGAAACACAGAGAGAAATATATGAGAGAGAAATACAGAAAGATAGAGACAGAGAGAGAGAGAGAGAGAGAGAGAGAGAGAGAGAGAGAGAGAAGGAAGGTCTGCCTGTCTCTTGCAAGGTCTTTTGACTGTTGCTGGATATTACATACAGGAACAGCATGTGGAAAATAACAGAGGTGCTAGGAATTCCTCCCTGCTCTAAAATAGGGTGTGTATGAAGAGCCAAGAAGTTGTGTTTATGATATGATTGGGGGTGATGGCAGGGAATTATGTATTGAGAAGTGTGGGCTAAACATTAAGGAATTTTAAAAAATGATCTTTAATGTGAGATGTTTTGGATGATGGAATAATATATAATATTTACATAACTCCTGTCAGAAACACTCACCAACATGAACCCCATAGTTTTGAGGGTTTTTTTAAGGCAAGCACAAAGCAAGCAGAAGGCCCCTAGAGTAAAACTACATGAAAGATACTAATTTATGCAATATCTTGGAACTTCTAGGCTTCTCCCAAAGATTCTAAAAATACCAACAATAGTAATAAGCTATTACTCCCATGGACTTGTGATCTTGTCTATGTTAAGTCAAATCAGGTCAAGTCAACAAGCATTTATTAAGCACTGACTATGTGCCAGGCATTTTGGTAAGTACTGGGAATACAAAGAAAGGCAAAAACAGCCCCTGCTCATAAGGGAGTCATAGTATTTATCCTAATGATTCATTACTCATAAAGGCCTGCCCAGTTTATGGGCAACTGTTATCTATGTTGTTGTTTTTGAGTTACTAAATTCTTATTCTTAAATTAACTTAATTAGCCACTTGGCTAAAGTTGTGGATTATTTCTAATAGTTTTTTAGTTGATTTTCTAGGGTTCTCTAAGTACACCATCATATCATTTGCAAAGAGTGATAATTTGGTTTCCTCATTACCTACTCTAATTCCTTTAATCTCTTTTTCTTCTCTCATTACCGAAGCTAGCATTTTTAATACAATATTGAATAGTAATGATAATAGTGGGCAACCTTGTTTCACCCCTGATCTTATTGGGAATAGTTCTAGTTTATCCCCATTACATATGATGCTTGCTGATGGTTTTAAATAGATGCTACTATTTTAAGGAAAAGTCCATTTTTTTCTTATACTTTCTAGTGTTTTTAATAGAAGGGTGTTGGATTTTATCAAATGCTTTTTTCTGCATCTATTGAGATAATCATGTTTTTTGTTACTTTGGTTATTTATAAAGTCAATTATGCTAATAGTTTTCCTAATATTGAACCAGCCCTGCATTCCTGGTATAAATCCTACTTGGTCATGGTGTATCCTGGAGATGATTATCTGTAATCTCTTTGCTAATATTTTATTTAAGATTTTTGCATCAATATTCATTAGGGTGATGAGTCTATAAGTTTCTTTCTCTGTTTTTGTTCTACCTGATTTAGATGTCAGTATTATGTCTGTATCATAAAAGGAATTAGATAGGACTCTGTCATTCCCTATTTTTTCAATAGTTTATAAGGTAGTGTGTAATGTTCTCTTCTCTAAAATATAATGGTTCTCTGGGAGCAGGTTTCCTGGGGGGCTTCTGGAGGCAGCCTTAGTTTCAGTTCAAAGTAATAATCACCTCAAGTGCAACCAGGAGTTAAAAGTTCAATCCTTTATTGTCTCCTTCAAAATAGCCTGGATAGTTTTCCTTGGTTCCAAGAGCTCTTGTTGCTAGTTCTTTGCCTCTGCCAGCTTTAGCCTTCAGCTTTCTCTGAATCCTTTGTTCTGCTCAACTAAATCCTGGCTTCTCAGTCTTCCAGAGTGCTCCCAGTGGGCTTGTCCTTTTATATGCTCTTTTAGAGGTATGAACTCAAAGGTTGACCCCTCCTCCGAGAGTGGGATTGTGGGCTTCTGACTTGTGAATCTTCTCCACTCCTCTCTGACTTGTGAATCTCCTGGACTCCTCTCTGACTTGTGAATCTTGTAGAACTCCAACAAGTACTAAGTACATTAGTGAACCAGAGAATTGCTAAGCACAGTGCTAAAATTAGACAACCCGCTTAGTACCTTGTAAGAATCCTAACAGTATTGGAGTTAATTAATTTAATTAGTGTGTGTGTGTGTTGTTGTTGTTGTTGTTTGTTTACTTTTTTTTTGCAGAGATACCAGATTACTTTAGTATTTTCTCCAGTTCATTTTGCATTGGGCAACTGAGGCAAACAGGATTAAGTAACTTGGCCACAATCATTCAGGTAGTAAATATCTAAGATTAGATTTGAACTTGTAAACAAGAGTCTTTCTGATTCCAAGGAATTACTTCTACAACCGAGCAGTACTTTATCTCTTATCTATATTCTCCCATAAATTCATGTCAAAGGATCCACCAAAGGTCTTGATAGCTTTTACTGCATTCTCATGAAATTGTGTTCATATCAATGAAGCATAGTTGTCCCTTGCTTTCACCATATTACTAGTCCATCTTTTCTTTCCTATTTTACATTTCTCAAATGACATCTTTCATACAAATAAGTCAAGTTGTTAGAAAGATTTTATTAAACCCCTATTATATGCTAGCTACTGTGCTAAGTGCTAAGGATACAAAAGAAGGTCCAAACAACCCTCCCCCCTCTGAGAGCTTACAATCCAATGGAGAAGACAACACACGAACAGCTATATCCAAACAAGATAAATAATAATAGTTGACATTTATATCGCATTTGAAAATTTATAAAATATTTTATGTAAATTATTTCATTTAAACCTTCTAAAAAGGTTTGTGAGAAAGCTTCTGCACATATTATGATCCCCATTTTATTAGATAATAATAATAATGGCTAGCATTTGTATAGTGTTGTAAAGTTATTTACATAGAATATCTCACTTGACCCTCACAACTAAGCAAATGAGACCCAGGAAGTTAAGGATCACAGAGAGAGCAAGGAAGGATTCAGATCTAGATTTTACTGATTCCAGTACACTCTCCACTATACCACCCAGTCTCTGACAGTTGAGGACTTCCAAGTGATATAAAGAAGTTCATCAATAGATAACAAAGTTAGATTAGTTATCTTCTTTTTTTCACTGATAACAGGAAATAAGGAACTGGGCTCATATGGAAGCACAGAGAATGACATTAGTCATTAGGCAGAACTTTTTGTCAGTGCCAGTACATGCTGTTAGGTATTAGACCTACATAAAGAAGGGCATTATGTATGCTCAACTAGTTAATCCTAAGTGCCCATTATGTGTAAAGAATTGAAATTCAAAAATAAAGGACAGCATATACCCTGCCCTCCAGGACTTGAAGTCTAAAGGGGAGTTAAACAAGTCAATCTGATACAGAAAGTGATAAGAGAAAAAGAGCAGTCTTTAGAATGCCTCTGATGTTGAAACCCTATAATTTTATGATTTTCATTTCTGGAGACCAGAGGAAGGTTCAGGGAGGAGGTAAATTTTGAATTGGGCTTTGGATGAATAAAAGAATTTTAACATGAAACTATGAAGATCAAGAGACAGCTAGGTGGTGCAGTGGATAGAACACTAGATCTGGAGTCAGGAAGACTCATCTTCTGATTTCAAATACAGCCTCAGTGGGGTGACACGAGGCAAGTCACTTAAACCTATATGACTCAGTTTCCTTATCTGAAAAATGGCTGAAGAAGGAAAGGGCAAATCAATCCAGTATATTGGCCAAGAAAATCCCAAATGAGGTTACATAATGTATCAAGGAAACAAGAATGAAATAAGGCTGGAAAGATGAGCTACAACTAGAATTTGAAGCACATTGAATGCCAAGATAAGGAGTTTATATTTTATTCTTCAGGCAGAAGAAAATCTGTGATATCTTTTTGAAATGGAGAATGAAACAGACAGGTAAGTCTGTGAGTGAGAAGAGTTATGTGACAGATGGATTGGAGAAAGGAGAAATCCTAGACTAGGTTAGAAATAAAACATCTTTCGGGCAGTTGTTATATGTATGAAAAAGACAGGATGAATGTTGGCAAAGAATTCCCAAGTCAGAGCCAGGAGATTTGGCAATTGATTGAGTATAGGGAGATGTTAGTGGAGGAATTCTTTTAAATATTATCTCTTTACATCTGCCTGGAATGATTTAAGTTTTTTGATTCTCTTTCTCAAATGTGATTGTACAACTTGAGGAGCCATATATGTCTGGCATATATGGAAAATGGAAAGTGGACTTTAAAATGAGCATAGGCTTTTTTCTATTTTTGTGACACTCCTCCCTTTAACTGCTACTACCTCCCTCCTTTCAAAAAGTGGCTAATATTATATAGGTGAGTATATATACATATATGTATATATATATATGTATACATATATACATACATTATATATTTCCATACACATATCTCTGTACATATAACAACATTATTCATATAGGTATGCCCATGTATATATATATATATGTACACATAGACAGGTGTGTGTATATATATATATATATATATATATACACATGGAGTCACATTTGGCTACACACATATGTATGGGTACACATGTATACATGCACATATATTATATTACCTCTCTCTTAGCTCCCCCCACCACATATCTACTGCCTTCTCTGTATATATGTTGTATCTCCCTGGTAGAATATATTTTCTCTTAGATCAAGCTTTATTTTCTTTATAAAATAAGAGCCATTCCCCAATTGATAAATGATTGAAAATAGAACAGCTTTCAGAGGAAATTAAAACAATTCTGAAGTACTATTATTAGTACTTCATAACCATTAGACTGACTAATAAGACAGAAAGGGAAAATGACAAATGTTGGAGGGGATGTGGAGAAAATGAGATATTAATGCATTGCTGGTGAAGTTGTGAATTGATTGAACCATTCGATAGGACAATTTGGAACTATGCTCAAATGGCTATAAAACCATGCATATTCTTTTGCACTAGAAATAGCCCTACCAGGTCTATATCTCAAAAGAAAGAGAGAAAAAAGGAAAAGTACCAATATATAAAACAAAATATTGATAACTTCTTTTTTTTGGGGGGCAAAGAATTGGAAATTGAGAGGAAGCCCATTTAGGAAATGACTAAACAAATTGTGGGATGAGATTATGATGGAATGTTATTGTGCTATAAGAAAGGATAAGGAGGATTCTCTCAGAAAAACCTGAAAAGACTTACATGAGCTGATGTAAAATGAAATGTACAGTATACAAAGTAATAATAATATTGTAAGATGACCAGTTATGAATGACAGAACAGTTCTCAGCAATACAATGCTCCAAGTTAACTCTGAAGGAGCTATGTTAAAAAATTCTATCCATATCCAGAGAAAGAAATGATGTCTTAATGTGGATTGACACAACTTTTTTTTTTACTTTCTTTATTTTTCTTGAGTTTTTTTGTCTATATTTCCTTTAACATGTAACTATAATGGAAATATTTGCATAACCACATATGTATAACTTACATTGCTTGCACTCTTATTGAGGTGGAATGGGGAGGGAGGAAGGGAAAGAATCTGGAACTCAAGATTTTAAAAATGTAAAAATTGTTTTTACATATAACTGGGGTAAATGAAATACTAAATAAATAAAAGTTATTTTTTAAAATTTGTTTTCTTTTTGTCTTTGAATTTTTTGGGTGGGTGGGAAAGGCAATTGGGATTGTTTTTTGTCCAGGTCACACAGCTAATAAGTGTTAAATGTCTGAGGTCAGATTTGAACTCAGATCCTGCTGACTTGAGGATTTATGCTCTATTCACTGTGCTGTCTAGCTGCCCCTTTTTGTGTCTTCACTGACAAGTGTAATACCTGGTATGCAATAAGTATTTACTAAATGCATATTGATTGATTGATTGGTAATAAACTCTCATTTAACAAGCACACTCTATACTAGCAGAGAAAAGTGAAGAATAAGGAGACATTACTTTTTCCCTTTTGAGGGTTACAGTTTTATCCAGAAAACATAGTGTGCATATGTGTTCACACACATGCCCACACAGACATAGAGGACTACTGTGTTTGCTTGGGTAAGTCAAGTCATTGCTTAAAATGAGTGGGTTGACTTAGATGATCTCTAAGGTGCATTTTAGTTCCAACTTAAAAAAAAAAATCCTCCCCTAAATCACTGAAGAATGGACTCTTGCACGTGAGTGAATTTTCCAGATTCTACTAATTCAGCTACAGAAACTTATCTTGGTTTGGATTTGGGGCCATGTTAGACAGAATATCAAAATAGGAAGGTGGGAAGATCAAGAGTAAGAGATTTATATATGGAAGCAACCTTAGGGATCTTCTAGCCCTTCTTCCTTCATTTTGTAAATGAAGGAAGTGAAACCCAAAGATCTGGAGGGACTTGTCCAAAGTTGTATGTAAAGTATGAAGGAAGAGAAGAATTCAAATACAAGTCTTCAATTTCAAATCCAGTATCCTTTCCAATGTGCCAGGTTGAGATAGGTCATAAGTAAGGTCAAGGATTTTGGATTTGATTATGACACATATTTTACAAGTTACCATGATTATCACTCTTTAGAAGATGAAGTGAGTGCCTAAAATGAAGGAAATAGTTGGTAAGAACTTCTTGAGTGAATGAATGTTGAATTCATCTTTATTGAATTTGAGTTCTATCTAAAAGGGATATGCTGCCAGATCCAAATATTAATATTGTATTACTTTTCCAGGGCCTCTTTAACCATGAAGCTTTTCCTGATGCCCTCCTCAGCTAGGAATATCTTTCTCAACTTCATATCATTTGTGAATTTGTGATATATTTACCATATTCCTTTCTTCTTTATTGTTACTAGAATGTAGAGCTCTTTGATGTATGTAAAAGAATATCAGGACATAGTAGAAAGATCATTGTTGCCTTTTAAGTTAGTGGTATCCATCTCTTTGTGACCCTATTTGGGATTTTCTTGGCAAAGATCCTGGAATGGTTTGTTATATCTTTCTCCAGCTCACTTCCCAGAGGAGGAAACTGAGGCATATTTATATGATTTGCCAGAGTCACAGAGATAGTAAGTGCTTGAGATCATATTTGAAATCAGGTCCTCCTCACTCCAGGTCATATTCAGCCTTTGGTGTAGTTTTCTCCACATCATGAACATGTAGTAAATTCTGATGTCAGACTTACTGATCTTAATTTTGATCCAAAACTAATGTTAAATATGGAACAAGCCACTGCCTATTCACTATGTGACCTTCAGAAAGTGACTTAACTTCTCTGTAGTTTAATTTCTACATCTCTATATGATTAATAATATTCAGCATTCATTCGCCCCAGACATTTATTAAGCTCTAACAATATGTAATGCATTGGAGGAGATGCAAAGATACAATAATAGCATTGACAAACACAAAAGTGTCCAGAGGTAGAAGACCAGGACCACAGAGGAGACTAGGAAACGCTGTCACACATTGACATGATACAGGGAATATTAATCTAGAGAAGATGGGGTCAGGGATACACAAAGCATTTTCAGACATTTGAAGGGCCATTATGTGGAAACTTTAGATTTGTCTTTCATGTCCCCAGAGAAAAGAAATAAAACTAATGGGTAGTCTATGAAAACAGGGAATTTTATTTGGTGTGAAGTGAATAATTCTGATAATTAAATCTGACCCAGATTGGAATGAGCAGCTTGGGAAGGTCTTCAAATGAAGCCTGGATGATTGATTCTTCATCAGGAATCTTGTGAAAGAAATCTCTGTTGAGGTCAAAATTGGACTAAATGATCTCTGAGACCCCTTCTAATTTTGACATTTTAAAATTCCATGAATCCATAATGAAAATGCAAAGGTGCCTACTCCTGTGGTTTGGCGTCCTAGAATACGATCTAGGTATATGCTGGTAAAAGTTTAATAGCCTGTCTGAAAAAATATAGATACATGCCATTTAAGCTTATTCTGAATTGTTAATTTGCTTCATTACTTTCTTCTGTTTAGACAATCAATAAAACAATAAACCAAGCCCTGATTTGTAGCATTTATCAATTTTTGAAGTGTAAAAACTCACTCTAAAAATTTAATAACCAGCTTTCAAAAGCTGTTTTGAACTGGCTCCAGCATATCTCAGAATATTGCACACTCTTCAGTGGTGGGTATCTATTATGATTCTTGTATTTTCTGATTTTAAGGTTATGGGATTGAAAGTGCTTCAGAAGTCTTCCAAATTTTCCCCCTCCCCTTTGATAGGATTATATGGAAAGTTTCAGATAAATCAGTGTCCCATATCTTCTTGCTGTTAACCAGACTCTCAGGATTAAACTTTATAATTTCCTCACAAAATTAATTTATATTATTTGATGATTTTTGCTGCTACAAGTCCTTCATATCTAATCTAAATAATTTATGATGCATTTTAAAAACCTATTTATGTTAATTCTAATTTTCCTATTTTTCACTCCCCCCTCCCCCAATTTCTATTAGGAGTCACAAACTTGATTTTTTTTTAAAGGGACATCCTTTATGAATATGGTGTTGGAAGACTAGGACTGTCATTTCTCTTAGAAGCTTTATTATCAGAATCTGGCTAAACTCAACTATTATACTCTTATCTGTTTCAGGGAAAATGATTTGTTGGGAAACATAGCCAAATTGGCATCATTTTAAATCATGTTGTCAGAGCCTACCTTACACTATGATGGATCAGGATAATTGCCTTGGGATTTTGGATTTCATTTCTATGAGTCAGGATAAAGGGGGCACTCGGGAAAGCAGTGCTCAGTGAGGAGTAGAAGAATGCTTCTTCCCAACTTCTGCTTTAAAAAGACCTGAGGGACATATGCATTCTATTAGAACACAAAAGGAGAGAGGGTGAGTTAAGGATTGGGTTCCTGAAAATAACTTTCCTTTTCTCCCTCTCTGTTTCTCTGTCCCTGTCACTCTGTCTCTGTCTGTCTCTGTATCTCCCTCTCTGTGTCTTTCCATCTCTCCTTCTTTTTGTTTCTCACTCTCTACCCACTTCTCTCTCTTTCTCCTTCCCTTCTTCTCCCACTCTGTTTTCCTCCTTCTCTCCCCCTTCCCTTTCTTTCTCTCTCCTTCTTCCCTCTCTTTCTTTTTCTCTTCCTCCTTCCCTTTCTCTCTCTCTTCCTTCCTTCTCTTTCCCTCTTTCTCCCTCCTTCCCTTTCCCTGTGTCTCTTCTTTTCTTTCTCTTTGTGTCTTTCTCTTCCTGTCTCTTTCTATTTCTCTCTGTTTCTCTTTATCATATATATATATATATATATATATATATGTAAACAGAGATATATACATAACATGTTGTCTTTTTGCCTTTAAGGCTGAAGTTGACACTAACATTAGCTTCATAGTTGTGGGTTGTGGGGGGACATAATGTAATTTGTGTCTTTTCTACCTCTTAGGAATTGGCTCCGTTTGTTGATAAGATTCTCAGGAAGTTAAAAATTTCTTCTTATTTATTATCTTGGTCACTCCCCAACCTTCTCTTCTTCTTGCTAAATAAATGCAGTTCCTCACATTTTTTCATTTGGGTTTTTATTTTCCAACCCTTTAATCATCCCTGTGGCTGCTCTCTGAACTGTCTCCAAGTTCTCTCTACCATTCTCATGAAGTAGAACACAGAACTTTGGAGCAGTGCTGGGGATTTTAAAGGGAGGGCTTTCCAACTCTGCAGTATCTGTCCAGATGCTTCCCAGACTATAGGCTGTGACAACTTTGCTTTGGATTTCTTGCCCTCTATGTTGTGGCCACCCTAATCTCCTGGTTTCCTAATCTTCCCATCAAACACTTGCTGTACTAGACTCCCCGCTCCTGATGATGACCAATTACGCCTTCCCATTTCCCTTTTTGTTGTCTCCCCATATTTCTTGTTCTTTGGATCTTGCATCTGAGCTGGTTTGCCTAAGTATCAGTCGCAGAGAGGAGGTTCAATCATTCAGGGGCCCTGCTGGTAGAGGAACTACTTTTTTCACAAGAAAATGAAGCTGACCTAAAAAAACTAGTCTTCCATCCTCCCTCGAAGAGTTCCTGTCCTGAGAGCCCAACTCTCCTTAAGCAGCATTTCATGTCAGACTTTAAGCAGCAAATGACAATGACTGAATAATCCAGACACTTAAGAGTTAAGGCTCTCTCAACTCTTTGGGATGGAGTGGATTATTAGTTATGATCTTGGAAAGCTGAGCTAAGGCTCCTCCCCTGTCGCCCACACGCCCCTTTCACATGATGTTTGGCCCTGGCCCCAGGAAAAGAAAAAGAAAAAAAAAAACCAATTAAAAGGAATTAAAAAGTTCTTACCAAAACTTATGTTTTTATTTAGTAGTACAAATATACAGGGCAGGACCCTCAAAAGGTTCTGAGTGGAGGGATTTGATGGTGTGAAGTAACCTTACTCCTATAGTTAGTCTGTTTTGTGGCGCTCTGTGTATGTTCTTTGGGTGGGGGGCGAGCAAGGAGAGAAGCAATGGGCGCTGAGAATTCACGGCCGTGGCACCTTCGCGGGCACATTGCTGCGAATCCTCTCCATGTGCTCTTGCAAAGTATTTGGGAAGCTCCAAGTTGTTAAAATGGAAAAGAAGCCAACCCTTCAGTTTTGTTTGTAATCTAAGCCCAAGTAAGGAAAATGAGGTACGAGCTGTAGGGTGGGGAGAAAGACTCTGAGGATGGGAGGGGGGGCAGAGAAAGGAGAAGGGAGGTGGGGGAGGCGGAAAGCTACTCTGTCTTTAAGGTTGTCCCCTGGTTATGCATATATTTTTCTACTATGAATGGGTTTTGCTGTAAATTATAGCTTTGCTCGTGGTCCCTTGGGTCAAGAGAAATAGTCTTTAAACAGAAAACAGCTCTGATTGGTGACTTTCCTCCTTCCTTCCCCCAACCCCCTTCCTAATTGAAACCAAATGTGCAATATGTTGGATGCTGGGATCCCTGGCCCGGGCCCAGGAATCCTCAGAATGCGAGGTTTCTCTCAAAGGCATCTTGCATTAGCCTGTGGATGGATGTATGCTAACCCCGGCCTCCTCCATCAGGGAGCAAGGCGACAGCAGGCTTTCCCACCAGACTTTGCCTGTTGGGTTTGGGGGAACGCGTTGGATCAGAACTCTCCACTGGCCCTGGGCTGAAGTGGCTGCTGGCCTGGGAGTCAAGTAAGTTAACTGGGTTTTTTTTTCCCTCCCCTCTCTCTCTCTCTCTTTTTGGGCTGCTTCAAACCGAAAGTTAAACGAGGGGGAGAGAGAGAGAGAGAGAGAGAGAGAGAGAGAGCGAGCGAGCAGAGAGCGAAAGAGAGAGACAGAGACAGAGACAGACAGACAGATATAGAGACATCTTTCCATTGTCTCAAGCTGAAAGTTTTAAGAAAGCAGAGAGAGAGGATTGTTGGGGAGGGGGGCCGTCCTTGGGACTACATTGTTGGAGATTTCTCATCTGATCTGGATCCCCCGATGTGAGCAAAGGAAGGGGACAGGCAGTAACCCAAGAGACCCAGGGAGCAAAAAAAGGAGGTTCCATAGCAGCTGAAGACGGTAATAAACAGAGTGGGGGGGGGGGGGGGGGGGGGGGGGCAGACAGACGGAGGAGATGTGGGCAGGCCGGAAAGGGGCTCACTGCGGAGCCTTTTTGGGAGGGGGCCGGAGCAGGAGATTAGGGTTCCGTGGGGCCGGTTCTTTTCCAGGGCCCAGCTCCCGGTGGGTGGGGCAGCCTGGTGTTCTTTAGAGTGGATTCCACCCCACCCCCACGCCAAGTAGCGGGACAGACAACTTTGCCTGGAGTTGGGAGAGTGGATGGGGAGGAGCGAGTCAGTGCCATCTTTCCAAAGTTTCATGGGTTTTAGAGGCGGAAGGGACCCTAGAAAGCGTCTCAGCCAAGCACACCCGCTCCTCCAGTTTTCCAGAGGAATAAGTGTCTTGTTCTTTCTTTCTTGGCGGTAAGGCTTTGGGGTCTCTCCCTTTGTTACTGGCCGCCGCCTCCCCCCACTGTTTCCACTTGGGATCTCGGAGTTTTGGCCTGGGTTCGGGAGTCCCATCCAGAGGAAAAGAAACTTTTTCCAACTTGCTGGAGTTCTCGGTCGGCTCAGCCATTTGAGAGGAGAGTTCGACAGTTCAAGTCGGCAGGGGGTTCAGCCCCATTTTGCCGACTTTCTTCCTTTTTCCTCTGAATAATATAGACTAATGATACTGGAGGGGCCCATAGAGAGCTTTTAGGCCAAATCCCACCCTTTACAGATGTGGGATGTGAGACCCAGAGGGGTGTAGTCACTTATTCAAGGTCACTCTGTGACACAGGCAGGATTATCACTTGCTCCTTGTAATTCCCAGTCTGTGGTCCAGTGGTACCATGTTGCTTTCATGGAAACATTTGTGGCGATGAAGGCACCAGACTTACAGTCAGGATGACAAGTTCAAATCCTGCCTTCTATATTTACTAGCCGGGAAAGTTGCATATCCTTTTATTTTATTTTTGCCTCAGTTTCCTTATTTGTAAAAAGGAAACTCGGTGCATTCTAAGGGTTAGTTCTTTCAATTGTGAATCTATACTCTTAGGGATTGGGATGAAGCATGCTAGATTTAGATCTAGGATCAAAGCCTGTCTCTGACAATTGGGCAAGATACTTCAATGGTCCTTTGCCTCAGTTTCCTCATATGTCAAAATGGGGATAATAACACATACCTATAGTACCTACCTAATAGGATTGCAGGGAGATGATGTATGTGAAACCCTTGGAAGATTTTAAAACGTTATATAAATGTCCATTATTATTATTTTTGTGTATCATGACCGATCTTAGAATTCAATTCTGGAAGGGGACTTCCTCATCCCATACTTCATACCATAGAGGTAACTTGGTTTGCTGCAGGTCAGTTACCAACTAGAAGAGCTTTGAACATCCACACCAAAGCTTTCCCACCTTCTGGGGCAAAAATTTTGTATCATGAGAGCTTCATAATTACTTCCCCATATCAGCAGGTTGGCATATTGTGCAATATAATTAGTTGCTATCAAGTGAAGTCAATCGACAAGCATGGATTAAGCACTTACTATGTGCCAGATATCATACTGAGTGCTGAGAGAAGAAAGATCATTGGAGCAACAAAGCTGTTCTCCCCTTGTTGTACTTGGTCATGAACTGGTTTTTATTTTCAGATAGTTTTTTTTTATGTTAAATGTGTATAATTCTTCTCTGCATATTTCCACCTTTATCATGCTGCACAATAAGAATCAGATCAAAAAGGGAAAAAATGAGAAAGAAAACAAAAAGCAAACAAACATATAAACAGTGAAAATACATGTTGTGATCCATACTCGGTTCCCACAATCCTCTCTCTGGATGCAGATAGGTCTCCCCATTACAAGACAATTAGGGCTGGTCTGAATCACTTCAGTGTTGAAAAGAGCCACATTCAGGTAGTTTTCAGAGTATTATGAGGTTAAAATAAACCCAACCCCTATTATATTTAGAATCAGACTTTCTTACGGATTTCATGCTGCCACACTTTTCTTATATGACATTGTTGTCTTCCCTCTTTGAGCTTCATCTTTCTCCTTAAAAAATTTGGCTTCAATCAGGACAGGTCTTCACTCTTTTTGTGATATGGACCCTGTTGGCAGTCTGGTGAAGCATATGGATGTTTTCTCAGCATAATTCTTTTTAAAACATTCCCAAGGAAAATAAATGATAGCTTTCAGTTAGAAGTTATTGAAAATACAGATGTATTTTCCCCCCTGTCTAAGTTCACAGAAAAAAAAAAAACAGGTTAAGAATACTCTCTGAAGTTTCTTTCCATTCTAACTACTTTGGAATGGAATAGAGAGCATTTTATTAAATAATTGTCATGTGCCAAGCACTGTGCTAAGTGGTAGGAATACAAATAGAAAAGAGTTTTTGCTCTCTTGGAGCTTATGTTCTAAGTGGGGGAAATAATAATTTAAGAGGGTTCAGATGCAGAGTAGAGGGCAAAGCTCAATGTCCTAGGGATGCAAAGATGGGGCAGATTGCAATGTCTGAGAATCTGGAGGGCAGAGGCAGCCTTCCTCTTTCTTCCTTCTCCTTCTCTTCCCTGCTTTTTTCCCCCTTCCTGACATACAATATGTGCATATGTGTAAAACGCAATAGAAAATAATTTCAAAAGAGCACATTATCAAACTCAGTGGTTCTTACAGCCTAGTGACCCTAACTGGGGCTGCATAGAACGGTAGAACCTCTCGAAGAAGGCAAAACTTAAATCTTTGTTTTGAAGGGAGCTGAGGATGCTATAAGAGAAAATAAGAAAGGTCACCATGGTGTCCAGTGTGTACAGTAGTTCAGAAATGGGACATGGATAATAACATGAGGGCAGGTAATATGTGTTCATCCTGAATGATAAGCAAGAGATAGACTGTGTAGTGCCAATCAGAGGACTTCTGAAGCAGCAATGAAACTTCATGAGCAGGGAAGGCTTGTAGTCCTATATATACTTTATGAATACCAATTGTTGAATACAGGGAGACCATTTGGGAGGTGATTGAAATAGTCTAGATGAGATAATAAAATCCTGAACTAGCACAATGTGTCTTAATGGAGAGATATATTTGAACAACATTAGAAAAGGAAGGTCCTTCCATGAATTTCAGCCAATTAGTCAGGAAGCATTGATTGAGCATCTTCTATGTGCCAGAAGGTTTGGTAATACAAAGAAAGGCAAATTATTCCTGTTCTCAGCATCATACATTCTAACAGAGGAGACTACATGGAAAATAACCATGTACATACAATATCTCTCCTTACTCCGTGTAATATTATATTCAGTTGTCAAAGTGATCCTCTTCAAGTTTAGGTCTGACTATGACCTATATCTAATAAACTTCAATGATTTCTGCAGAATAAAACAGAAAATTGTTCTTTTTGGCTTTTAAAATGCTTTATAAGTTGGCCCCTTCCTCTCTGTCCAGTCTCTATGTTTTACTCCCTTTCTTGTATTTTATGATGCAATGACACTGACCTCTTTGCAGAACAATCTTTTTCTCGATTCCATCCATTAGTACTGGCTCTCCCTGAATCCTGGAATGTTCTTAAATATTAGTGCCTTCTCTCTGAGATCCCTTTCATTTTGGCCTGAATTTGTGTGTGTGTTTATGTATATACACACATATTTTATTACATGTCTATATATGTATCTCTATCTGCCTCTATCTAGTAATCTATTTGCCTCTATTTATCTATCTGCCTCTCTCCCCCTTTTTCTTCCCCTCTGCCTTTCTCCTCCTCCTCCTCCTCCCCTCCTTCTCTCTCTCCCTCCCTCTCTCTCTCTTCCCCCACTCTCTCTCCTCTCCCTCCTCCTCCTCTCTCTCTCTCTCTCTCTCTCTCTCTCTCTCTCTCTCTCTCTCCTCCTTCTCTCTCTCTTTCTGCCTTCTTTCTCTCCCCTCCTTCCCTGTTTCTCTCTCTTTAGTCCTCTTTCTGTCCTTCCTTTTCTTCCACCCTCCTTCTGTTCCTCCCTTCTAATGTCTCTCTTTCTCTGTCTCACCCTTCCTCTTTCCCCTTCCCTCTCTACTTCTATCTCCCTTCCTTCCCCCTCCCTTTAACTTTTCCTTCCCTCTCCATCTATCTATTTACCTGTCTATCTGCTTGCCTTTCTGTGTGTCTGTCTGTCTCTCTCTCTATCTACCTCTCTTTCTTTCTATCTGTCTTTCTATCCATCCATATATCTACCTATCTATATATTATTTTTGCCTAGTTGTTTGCATGCTGTATCTCCCATAAGAATATTATCTTCTTTCTTCGTATCCCTAGAGGTTAGTGCAATTAAAAATACTTGTAAATTGATTGATTACAGTATAGATAATAGTAATCTATATACTCTCATAGACTTGCCTCATAGATGTGTAGGTTTGTGTAGGATCAAAGGAATATAGGCTGAAAGATATTTGTCATGACCTAATCCAATCATTTGGCAGAAAAGGACAATAGAGGTTATTTGTCCAGAGACACACAAGTTGTAAGTGATAGAGGCAAGATTTTAATCTAGATCCTCTGACCCAAATAAGTCATTAGCCAAAAGACTAGCCAGAAAAGCTGTCTATATACACATGAGTTCTATTATACATTTTCATGGAGTTTGGGCCACTGTCAACATCTTTTTTTTGGTTTAAATAATAGCTTTTTATTTTCAAGATACATGCAAAAATAGTTTTCAACATCTACCCTTGCAAAATCCTGTGTTGCAAGTTTTTCTCCCTTCTTTACCCCACATTTCTCTCCCTAGACGGCAAGTGTTCCAATATGTTAAACATGTACAATTCTTCTTTCCACAATTATCATGCTGCACAATAAAAATCAGATCAAAAAGGGGAAAATGAAAAAGAAAACAAAATGCAAGCAAACAACAAAAAAGGTGGAAATACTATGTTGTGATCCACATTCAGTCCTGACTGTTCTCTTTCTGGATGCAGATGGCTCTCACCATCACAAGACCATTGGAACTAGCCTGAATCATCTATTATTGAAAAAAGTCATGTACATCAATGTTGATCATCACATAAGATTATTGTTATGTCAGCATCTTTTCAACTCTTTTAGGTTCTTCTTTATTAAGAAAAATGGCTACTTGAAGTAAGGACATTACTGGGGTTGGGCAATCAGCACTTTGTCTCAGGATGCCAAAATTTAGAAGGTGCTGACAGCACTTAAAACTCAGAAACAACTGCATTTAGTTCCTAGTTAGAGGAATAATACACTCTTCTTTTCCCCATTTGCCACAACTCAGATGTTTTTCTCCCCATATCCTTCTTCCCTCCCATCTCTTTGTCAATTAAATCAGTCAGCATCCCTGCCCTATCGCTCAAATGATCTTGTTTGTGAAAGTTTATTTAAGGTATCATTTTATACTGATTGGAAATGCATAATTCACAGGCAAATGAAAATGAAAGCAAATATATATCCTAAATTGAATTCACCACAAATATATGCTAACACATAATGTCATCTCCTATAAACATTGGTTTCTCTATGCCCTCTTTCCATTTCCTGAAATGCATGTTCAATTAACTTTGGTTCACTGAATAACAGCACTGAACTGGTGCTTGGATAATCCTGAGATCTTGATGAGGATGCTGACCTTAGTGATACACATTGTGGTCCATTCAAGACTGACCAGTCTATATGACTCTCCCTTTTGTCCACCTTTAAATTTTCTGCAACAGTTTGGGAGATTTTCTCTATTTCTTTTGACATTGTGTGTATATCAAAGAATAAAGAACTACTTTTGGGGAGCATATTGCCTCTTGATATATGACTGTCCCACCGCTTTGGTTGTATCTTTCTGAAAACATCTTTTATAGATATCTCTTTTCCAATACAGCTATCATTTGGCAACGTGTTATAGCTATTCCTGCCTATCATGACTTTGAGGTAGTAGATGTATGTTTGGACTTGAAGTCCTGCTTCAGATTCTAACTTGCTGCATCACCCTGGACAAATAATTTATCTTCTTTGCCTTCTTTGCCTATCTCATCTATAAAATAAGGGAATTGGATTCATTGTCCTCAAAGGCTCCTTTTAGCTCATAAGCTATGCTCTTTGGATGACTTTGATCTTTAATTCTTTGGAGACTGGGAAATCTCTAGACCCACAATCATAAAACATCACTAGAAGAATATTGATCTGAAATATCTCCTACTCCTTTAAAAGGAGAAACACAATAATGCCAATTCAGAAAGGTTTTGTTTTCCTGAAATGGTTTTCTAAAAACTTGGAAGACTCTTATGGGAGAAGAAAAGGTCTAGAAATACCCAAAACTTCTAAAGTTCTGTGAGGGCATTCTAGGTCCAATTGGGCAGCTTCTGACCTTCTCACTAGCATCCCTAGAGAGAAAAAAGTGGGAGAGAGCACTTTTGTGCCATTTCTTTTAGGTCTTTAGGGAATCCTAATATTTTACTATGCATATACATTATTGTGTTTAATAATAATAACATCTAATGGGGGAAATTAAAAATTACTTTAATTTTTATTTACTGTTTTTCTATTAGCTTGGTTTTCAAATAGTCCATTCCCTTCCCCCTATTCAATGCATACTTGTAGCAAAGAATAAAAAATAAAAATGAAAAAGAAGCAATTCAGCAAAACTAAAAACATATTCATGTTCTCGAATTCCTTAGAATTTCAAGACCATATTGCCTTCATTCTCTAATCCCATAGTCTAGTTCAATGCAGCCCTCCTCCCCCAAAAGGCAAAAAAACAAAAAACAAAAAACAACTCTAGTATATATGCAAAGTAACTAGCAAGCAATCAACCTGACTTGACCCAAAAAGTGTGTGTGTGTGTGTGTGTGTGTGTGTGTGTGTGCATGTGTGTGTGTGATATTCTGTTATTCAGTGCTGAATTGTGTGGTTTTAAGTTCAACAAAAATTCAGATTGTAGGACTTTAGAAAAGGGGAATATTTATGTAAAACTGATAAGTGAAGTTTGTTGTTTCTAGAACATTGTGGTAACTAAATTGGGGCTGCTTAGACCCACCCTGGAGATGGGGCCGTGGGACCTCGCCATTAGTTGTGTTGTGAATATGGTATCTCAATGTACATTTATAAGGGAGTAGTTGTGAGTATTGTATCTCAATGTATACTTTTATTTTCTCTTTCCTCAGTAATCTTTACTTCCAGGGGGTATGAGAGAGTCAGTTTATACAAGTTTGTTAAAGACTGTTTTGAAATTTTCGGTACAAAACATTTACTAACACACTCCTGCACTACCACATTCTCCAGGACCTGTACCTTCTTTTTCCCTTGGTATCCTTGGGTTTCTTTGCAACATATTTGATTTACAAATATATCACACCTGTGATGTACGCTTTTTTATGGGGCCATTGATTTAGAGATGGGAGACTATAGAGAGTATTTAATCCAACTACCTTGTTTTACATATGGAGAAACAGACTCAGGAAGATGAAGTCACTTTCCCAAGATGACACAAATACTAAGGAATAGAGCTTCATTTCAAACAGAGGCTGTCTGACCCCAAATACAGAATTCTTTCCACGTTGCACCCACTTTCTCTTGTAAACATTTTGCTAGAGTCAATAGCATATCCAGATTCTTCTGCCTGGATGTCTCATTTTTTTCCATCACTGAGCTCTAGAATGACATGATGATCAGTCCTGACAGTCCCCTTTTCTGGATGCAGATGAATCTCTCCATCACAAATCTGTTAGAATTTTGCCTTGCTTTTTTTGCTCATCATGTAGCTCCCAATTTGAGGAAACACTATGCATTGTGAGGGACTAGAGGAAGAGATCGCTTCTTAATCCATTTTATTAGTGATTAGTCTAATTACTGGTTTTTGGTAAAAGATTTCACCAGTGTCACAATGACTTGGGAAATCAGAAAAAAAAATTTTTTTAAAAGGAGCACAGTTGTAAAATGGTGCAGTATAATATAAAATTCTTTGCAAATTTTGTTGGAATTTGAATACTTTGTGAATTGGGAAATAGTTGTTTTTTTTTTTTAAAGTAAATCAGAGTGAACTCTCATTTCTAGAATTAAGGAAGTTTAAAAAATATGCCATTGTATGTATCAGATGGTGTTAATATTGTCAGTGGACAATAGGGCTCACGCCTTTTGTTTATGTTGCATTGTACAGCATATGCATTAGACTCAAGGAGACTAAGCTCCTTGAGGTCAGAAATTGTTCTTTTCATTTGGTTATTACAGCCTCTTGAACTTAATAGATGCTCACTAAATGGCTTTTGAATTGAATGAAATTGAACAAAACCTCTAGGATCAATTGATCTTGACTCTATCATCAGGGCTTGCTTGAGTTGAATGAATGAGAAACACACACACACAATGTCATTCAAACATCCTTTTCCAAAGCTGAAAGCTATACTGCTACTCCTCCCTTAAATATCCTGGAATGATGTATTTACCCATTCTTTTTTTTCTACTTCTATCTCTCTGTCCTTTCCCCCTCATCTTGGACTCACTCCTCTTTTCCTCTCCCTTCCCTCCAATTTACCTCTTGTGCTGAGATCCTTCACCTTTACCTTCCAAAATGATCTTTCCCATCAATGAATTCCCTTAGAACTTATATTGGTTGGAACTGGGGAATAGAAAAGAGAGAACTGGATAAATAGGAAAGGGCATTTTTTTTACCTACTCTCACTTGCTTTTTTCCATTCCAACTTTAGGTGCTAAATATTGTAAACTGGATTATTTTATTATTTAAAACCATACTGAAAAAAATCTATGAGGATTAAGCAACTTATGTGGAGTGAAATCCTGATTATAACCATTCCTTAACTCCACCCACTCATCTACCCCCACAATCCCTTGAGAGAACTGGAGAGATGTTTTCATAGTATTAATAATAGTTATGACATAGACTAGTTGACAGGTGACTTCCGTTCAAAGTCTGATTTTTTTGGACCACCTTCAAGCTTTTCCCTGTAGAATCCTTTCTCCTTGCCCAACTCTGTTCTAGACTGAAATGTTTAAGTTTTTTAATATTTCCAGCTGCCACCATCATAATTATTTATCAAGTGATGGATAGTAGCAGTCTGTTTCTCTGGGATGGTATATGAAGCCTACCAGACAAGTCATTTTTGGAAAAATGACAAATTTTGTAAAAAAGTATTTTACTTCTTCAGATTGGTATTCAATACTAGGCTAGTCTATACTAGCTATCACCCTGGGCAAGTGACTTAATTCTTCTTAAACTAAGTTTCTTCATCATGGAGCAAATAGGTGGCACAGTAAATAATGTTGTGTCTAGAGTCATGAAGATTCATCTTCCTGAGTTCTAATCTAACCTCAGCCACTTACTGTTATGTCACTCTGGGCAAATCAAACTTAGCCCTATTTACCTCAGTTTCATCATCTATAAAATGAGCAGGAGAAAGAAATGGGAAACCATTCTAGTATCTTTGCCAATAAAACCCCAAATGGGGTCATGAAGAGTGGACACAACTAAAATGTCTGAATAATAGTGACAATAATAGCACAGATCCAGTGAGGTGACCTATGTAAAGTACTTTACAAATATAAACTGCTATATAAATAAAAAACTGCTATTATTATTAATAAATGTTAACTATTATTCCTAAGACATAGTTTTTGTCCTTAGAAGGTTTACAGTCTGTCTGGGAAGGCGCTCACAGGAAACAATTAAAGAACAGTAGAATTTAGTTGCCAATTTAGTCATATAGATTCTGGAGTTCAGAAAAGTTTGGATGGATGAGAGAAAAAGGCATCATTCTTCTTGTTATCGTCATTGTTATTACCCCCAAGAAAACGATTTCAGTCTTGGAACCATAAATTTTCAGAGCTGAATGGGAGCTTAGAGATGATTGAATCCAACCCTCTCATTTGACAGATGAGGAAACTTGAGTCCTCCTGGAAAGGGGAAGTGGTTTTTCCAAAGTCCACATGTCTGAGCTGGGATTAGAGCAGAAGGCTCCTAACTCCTAATTAAACATTTTTTTCTACTACATCAGTCTCCAGTGGCTTGATTGGAAATGTATTTGGGATTTTTTTTTTAAAGATCCTTCTAATACTGATTCATGACACTGATATTTTTTCATCTAATTGGGACTCTTTCCCCCCCAGGGATATGTTGTGTGTGTGTGTTTTTTTTTTTAATGATAATATATAGAATTGGTTCTAGGACTGAAATTCAGAATTCTTTCTGATAAATTTTGCCGCCTTTCACAACAACAACAACATGTTGCATAGGAGATTCCATCCTTGAAGGCCTTCTGGAGCCTGCCCTATATCACTACCATGCCTTATTGCCCTGATCATTTCCCCTAAGACTTATAAAATTTGGAACATTAATGGAAGGTACAAGATCAGCTGGCACACAGCCTACGAGTGACTTTGAAAAGTTCTGGACAATTCCCCAGCCTGGGGAGAAGACAGGCTGGAGAGCCATATGAAAGGTCCCTCTGACTCCAGCATCCTTGATAGCTATCTGAGAGTTTGTTAATTAATCAGCAAGCATGTACTACGCATGTTTTATGTGATAGGCTTTGTGGTAGGGACTGGGGATTCAAGGAGAATTCCTTGAAGAGATTGTATTTTAATATTTTAATGGAGGAGACAAATATGTGTTTTATACAGACACATATATACACATATGTATGGTTATGTATATATATATATATATATACACACATACGAAAACATTGTCATATATAACAAATATATATGATTACATATATGTATACATATATAGAAAACACATTGTCATATGTAACATATACAACAAAATATGTATATAAATAACAAATGGATCCTCTTCAATTAAAATATTAAAGTGAAATCTATGTGTATGTGCTTGTATACCAAAAAAAAATGAGGAAGGTATAAAGGAAAGGTTCAAATAGTTGGGGATAGGAAAAGATGAAGACAAGAAAGGACTGTAGAACAAGGTATTTTGAACTGAATTTTGAAGAAAACTGGGAATTCTAGTAGCCAGAGTATAGAAGAAATACATTTGAGGTTTGGGAGACAGTTGTGTAAAGACATGGAGTTGGGAAATAGAAAATCCTATGTGAAAAACAGTAAAAAGTCTATTTTGGCTGGATTATGGAGTGGCTAGAAGTAAGCAATGTATTAATAAGGATGGAAATAATAGAAAGGGGCCAGGTTAGATGCCACTCACAAAAATTATCATTTAATTTTTCAGGTAATAGGAAGACCTTGCAATGTTTTGAATATATAGGGATGTAACAAGGGAAGAAGGATCATAAAGGAAATTTTCACAGTGAAAATTGTGTGGTGGATGGATCGGAGTGGAGAGATATTTGAGGCGGGGAGATTAATTAGGTGGTCCTTGCCATAGTCTAAGTAAAAAGTGGTGAAGAATGAGTTTAGGGTGATGGTTGCCTGAGTAAAAAGAATGGGCCATGTGGGAGAGATATGGTAGAGATAGAAGTGACATGTTTTGGCAGTGGATTGGATGTATGGAGTGATAGAGAAGGAATTGAATATGATGCTAAGGTGGGAAGGCCAGGTTGGGGAAGAGAGTTTTTGTTGATTCCCATGCTTGCCTCTCTGGGCCAGTCACTGCTTATTCCTCAGATCCACTTGCTCACCTCTGCCTCCTTAATTATGCTTATAGCCAAGATTTCACTCTCTTGTACCTCCCCCTCATCTTGAATGAATCCCATTCATCCTACCAAAGCCCAATCCATTCATGAAATCTTGCCTCACTACTCCAGCCCACGATGACTTCTCCCTTCTCTGGACTTAGTGCTACCCTCCCTGCATTAGGGGCTTAAATGTTCTCCAAAGGTTTCAAACTCAGGCCCATTTTTTCTACTGACTTTGGGAAAACCCATTCATCCCTTCTTTCTCTTCAAATGTAAAACTAATGGGTACTAAGATGTTCGAAGTTCCAAGGAGGTAACATTAGGAACTTCAAAGTGCTAAGAATTTTTTTTATTTAAATAAAAACTAATTTTATTTTTAAATAAAAATACATTTTATTTACATCTTTTGTTTTTAATATCACCTAGATTTTTCATCGTATGCTTCTTCACCCCAGCCATCATTTATAAAAAGAATAGAAATGAGGGAAAAATCTATTGAGCAAAACAAAAACAAATTAAGATTTACATTATATGCAACATTCCATACTCATTGTACTCCTTCCCCACTTTTTGAAAATAAGCAGGCATTTCACATCTCAGATTTGAGGCCATGCTTGTTCACTGTAATTTCACAGAATTCACTTTCTTTCATTTAGTTGTTAATTTTTCCATTAACATTGTATATGTTGTTTTTTAAAGTCTGTTTAGTTTTTGCTGTCATTTTCAGTTTTTCGCTATGTTTTGTTTTTATCTGTTACAAATTTTTACAGATCATCTCTACTTTGTGAGAGGAATCTTATAACAAAGTAAAACTGTTATATAAAACTAGTAATACAGTGACCTCATTGGAAAGGTTGGGCACATAACATTTCACATCCATGGTACCCTCACACCTCTTTTCTAAAAAAATGACCAAACTTATTTTTATTTCTCTTATATTTCTACCCCAGTAGAAAAGAAAAATTTTTTGATGATAAATATACATTGGTAAGCAAAACTCTTCCTACAATCACTGTGCTATAATCAAATATTACTGTCTCTATTTTCATCTCTATCTCTATCGATTTTAATTATGATGTTGATCTCTACCTCTCCTCCACCTTTCCCCTCCCCTTTCCCCTAGCTGTCTCCTATCTTGATCCCTACCTCTAACTTTACCTCTACTCCTTCCTCCATCCCTATCCATATCCCCCTTTCCTCGACCCATACTTATTCTGTTCCCCTCCCCCTCCTTATCCTCTTCCCCTTCCCATCACCATATTCCTTCCTTTTCCTCTACCTCTCTACCCTTACCCTTAGCTTTAGCCCTACCCCTATTTCTACCTCACATTCTTCACTTAAGATTCATATCTTTGTAATAGATAAGGTGATAACATAATGGATAGAATGCTGGATCTGAAGTCAGGAAAATCTTATTTTAAATCTGGTCTCAGACATTTACTAGCTATGTGACCCATAGCAAGCCACTTAACATTTTCCTCTTTTCTTTAACAGTAAAAAATAGAGACAGTCACAGTAACTACTTCAGGGGATTGTTGTGAGGATCAGATGGGATGATTTGTATAGTTCTTAGCAAAGTGCATGGCACACAGTAAGAGCAATATAAATGATAATAACAATTATTATTGATGGTAGAAAGAACATTTATCACTGATCCTCTAGAATCATGATTAGTCATTGTATTTATTGATCACAGTTCTTGCAGCTTTCAAAGTCACTTGTTTTTATACTATTGTTGTTGACTCAATGTTCTCTTGATTCTCCTTATTTCCTTCTTTGTCAACTTACAAAAATTCTCAGAATTGTTCATTTTTTGTAATATTGAGGTTATAGTTTAAACTGTTCTTCTGGTTTTGCTCACTTCATTCTGCATCTGTTCATGTAAGTCTTTTCATGTCTTTTTATAATTACCACTTTTCTCATTTTTTATAGCACACTGGTACTCCGTCACATTCATATACTAGAAATTATTTGGCCTTTCTACAATGGATTGGTATTCTCTTATTTTTTTTACCACCACAAAATAATTACTACAAATATTTTTGTACATAATTTTCTTTTTTAGGGTAAGCTTAGCAGTGTAATAGCCAAATCAAAGAGCATATGCCACTTAGTGAATTTTTGTATATAATTCCAAATTGCTTTGCAGAATGTTTGTAGCCATTTACAATACCATAAACAATGCATCAAAGCAGCTGTTTTCCTAGAGTTCCTCCCACACTGATTTTTTCTTTTTCTTTTCTTCTTTTTAATTTTTTTTGGTAATCTTTGTTATTCTACAGAGTGTGAGGTGACAGCTCAAAACTGTAATTTGCATTTCTCTAGTAATGATATAGAACTTTTAAAAAATATCATTATAGATTTTTTTTTCACTTTGAAAACTGCCTGTTCATATCCCTAAATCATTGATCAATCGGGAATGGTTCTTTTTTTTTGATAAATTAGAATCAGTTCTTTATATATCTTGGAAATGAGACCTTTATCAGAGAAACTAAGGGCAAATATTTTTCCTAGTTATTTGTTTCCTTTTAATCATAGCTTTATTAAACTTGTTTGCATAAAACCTTTTTAATTTTATATAATCAAAATTTTACAATTTGTTTTTTTATCCTTAATATTCCTTATTTGATCATGAAATATTCTCCTATTCATATATTTGAAAGGTATTTTTTCTATGTTTCTCTAATTAATGTGATTTTTTTAGATCTAGGACATGTTTCCCATTGGAATTTATCTTTCAATAAGGTGTAAGGTGATGATCTATACTTAATTTCTTCCATATTTCTATCCAATTTTTAAAGTTTTTTTTTTCAGGGAGTTAATTTGTATCCCAGTAGCTGAGGCCTTTGTTTTTATTCAATACTGGTGTATTAGATACATTTGCTTCTGTATATTGTTTGCCTGACCTTCATTTTGCATCAATTTAAATAAATGTTTCCACACTTTTCTGCAGCAATCATTTCCACAAGCAAAATAATATTCCATTTCATTCATGTGACTCAGTACTTTAGCCATTCTTCATTTATTGGCATCAGATAATATAAACTATTGTGATTCTCTCTCCCACTAGAATGAAGTTTCCTAATAGTTAAGAACCAAGATATAGACTTGAAACCTTTCATAAGCCCATTTTCAACTGATGATGCTAGAAGATGATATCCCATAAGGCACAGAGGGCCAAAGATCAAAATATTATATTCCATGGACCTTCTTCTCCAATGCTTATCACTCATTTGAATTACCAGATCTGTTTATTTCTGGATGTTGACTTTTGGTCACTATTCCAAGGTTATAAAGTATATAGTTATAATTTCCCAGGCTGCATCTTGAAACTGGTTAAAGAAATTCTTTCTTACCTTTGATCCAAGAAGACTCTCCTTTTCTATTTCCCCAACTATCTTAATCCCTAGCTAGATATGATAATGTATTATTCCTTGGGCCTTCAAGGTTCTTTGGGTTTCTAGATATATTCCAACCTATCTCATATGATTTATTCTCTTTTGTCCTTTCTTGTTTCTACAGTGATGATATACATTGGTACCTGGTTCTTGCACTCATTCTCTTCCCCTTTCCTTTCTTATTATCATATAATCCAGAACATATTAATAACTTTTCTTGGGTTTATTTAAAAGGAAAAAATAGTAGTATCTAGAAATAGTGAGGCTAGAATTTCAGGGAAGCTAAAGTACATATGAGGGGTTCTAGATGGTCTTTAAAATGGCTAATTTAATCTTCAGTTATAGTTCTTCAAGCCTAGTATGTCTCCATGGCCTTCCCAGGATAGAGTCCACACTACCAACCAGTGCTCCCTTGCCACTCAGCAGAGAAGGACCACTTTTGTTCTAGATATGTCTGTTTGTATGACTTGGCTTTGGTCAACCAGAGTGCACTGGATTGAGTGTGTATTATTCTTACCCCATGTCTTTTTCATACAATATCCTCTTACCATTCTAGATTGCCCTTTTAGATCCTCCCCAGCCTGCTACTCATTCTTAAAGACCTTATTCAAATCTCACTCTCACTCTGACTACTTCAGGCCACATTAATCTCATCTCCTTCTACTACAAGGTATTAGAACATTTTGCTATAGGAATGGGTAAGAAATGGTTAACCAGGATATTAGTAGCCTGGATGTTTTAGGAACCTTGAGTTAGGACCTTAACTTTTGTTGGAATCCACCTTCTTTTCTATCAGTTTCCCAATATGAGGTAATCAGAAGATTTCAGAAGTCTCAAACTTAAAGGTGATCTGTTATTAGGGGTAAACATGATTATGATTAACAGGCAGGAGAAAGCATGAAGGAGTGAAAGTATGATGCCTTGGCTTTCCATTCTATATGTATATCATCTCCTGGCATTATTGATTAAAGAAAAAAATCAACAAGAGAAAAGCAAGCATTTATTGAGCATCTGGGAGGGAGCAATTCTGTTAAATGTCTTTGAAGGGTACAAAAAATAGCACATAAAATCATAGGATCATGAACCTACTCTTGGAAGATACCTTAGAAGTCATTTGATCTAATCTTCATATTTTACAGAAGAGGAAAATGAAGCACAGAGAGGATAAATGGGTTATCCTAAGGCAGACAAGTGATATATAGAAGAGCTAAGATTCAGACCAAGATCCTCTGTCTCCAAATCTGGTGTTCCTTCCCCTGCTTCTAGTTTCTGCCTTAGATATTTTAATTTAGAGAAGACATGAAACAATTAAAAATTAAAGATAAAAATAGAATAGGCATTTATGAAATACCAACTATGTGCCCAGTGCTGGATAGAATATATTAGGATATCTTAACATCAAGGAACTTTTAGTTATAGCCTGGAAGCATTTTAGAAGTAGTAGAGAATAATTAAATTCTGATTTGTTCTGGTTTAGCTACAAGTCCTGTACAATCTGCAGGAGGGAATCCCTCACATTGGTGAGATCATAGAATTTTAGCTATTAAAAAATTCCAAGAAGACTGACTACAGACAAGGATGAGCTGATTGTGACATAAAGTCCTCAGAGCAAGGGTGGGATTTGAACAAGACCTTTAGAGACTAGTAGCAGATGATCAGGCTGAGGAAAATAGGAGCATTCTAGAATTGTAAGAGAGTGAGGTGACACTGTGGGAACAAAGACACAAAGGAGGAAATGTGGATAGTATCAGAGGAAGAGCAGCCTGGCTGGAAAGTGAAACGTGCAATTTAATGGAGTTTTGACACATGGAGTGGTCTTTAAGAAATAAAAACTTGTTTGGAGCCTCCAAAATGTCCTCTTAATTCCCACATCCTTTCATCCTTCTACACACAAAACTTTATATATATATGGCTGTCAGTGGTGGGTCTATGGTGGGTCAGGAGTCATGGGGGCCAGCAGTCATGGTGAGAGCAGAGTAGCTGTTAATATCAGTGATTAGATAAGGGTTCTAATCTGAAAAAAATTCTGGCTTTTATGATCCAGTATTATTTTATATAACAAGTGATCTACTCCTTAACCATGCTCAGATCTTTGTGTTTGGTACCTTTTTATCCAAAGCTCAACATTATCCTGGATTTTCTCCCCATACTATAATCTAAAGACTTTTTGGGGAGATCCTTCGGGATATCTCTTTGCTCTCTGTCCTTGGTTTTAGATAATTGGACTAGTATCCCTCTCCTGCTGGCCTTGTCTCTTATTCCCTTGGTTGTCTACGGTTAAACCACAGGACCTTATCTTTTGTGCCTTCCCTTTAGCACATCAAATGAACACACCTATTTCCTCAGCATTAGTTGGCTCATTCAACTCTTGTATGAAATACTCTTTAGTCCCAGCAAGGGATCTAGTCATAAGTATGACTAGAAGGCAGTATGGTGTAGCAAGACTCATGGGATCTGATTTCAAATTTTGGCTCTGCCAGTGTGACCTTGGATAAGTAAGACCTTAAGAGTGATTCGCTTTTTTTAATTTGTAAAATAGAGAATAGGTGGACTAAAAGTTAATTCCAGTTTTAGCTTTATCATCCAATGATTGATGATTAGAGAGAAATTTTTGAAGGGTTCAATTGAATCCCAGCTTGGAAATAACACTTAGGAGATTCTCAGATTCTGTAATACTTTAGTTAAAAGTGATTGCTCCTTATTTTTATGAAGAATAAGAATCAAGAATCAGCGCTATAGACAGGGGCACAGGAACTTGGACTTCAAGGACCTTGATACTCATTTAAATTCTGTGCAACAAATATTTATTAGGTACCTAAAAGGCTCAGAGTTGTAATCAAACTTGTGGCCTAAGCTAAGGGCTGATTGTATGGATGCTCCATATAAAATCTAGTAGCTTGTCAAAACTCAATATTATTATTGTGGAAAAGAAGAACATGGAGAATAGATAAAACATAAGAGCACACTATGGACTCTCATTGATTTACTGGCTATGGACAAAGAGACTTAAGCTCACTACGTCTCAGTTTCCCTATTTGTGAAATGGAGATAATAGTAGCATCTATATTAAAGGGTGATTTCAGGGGTCCAGTGAGATATGTGTAAAGTGCCATGTAAACCATTACTCATTTTATACATGTGAGCTGTTCATGTTCTTATTGTACCTTGTATAGTTTTGATTAAGTATTTTCACTTGCTCCATTATTTCCTGTGATTTTCCTCTGCCTAATACAAGTACTTTGTATCTACAGGATCCTAGATCTAGGACTGGAATGATTTAATAATAATAATATACAATTAGTTATACCAATTGGTTGATTATTGTAAATTATTATATGTAAACTATTAGGCAATATACAATAACTACATTAATTACAATGAGGTGTAGGAGAAAGAATGCCAGACTTGGAATTAGAGAGCTTGAATTTAAATCCTAGCTCTGCCAATGAATGACTCTGGGCAAATCTGTGTCTCAGTTTCCTTATCTGTAAAATAAAAAAGTTTGGATTAGATTATCCCCAAGATCCTGTCAAAACCTTGAAATTAACAAGCCCTTAAAGGAAGTGTTCTTAGCCATTTTTTGAGTTTCAAAGACTTCTCTAGCAATCTGGTGAAGCTTATGGACTCTCTCAGAATAATGTTTTTAATGAATAAAACACATAGAATTACAAAAGAAAAACAATTATATTGAATCAATAAATCAATTACTTAACCTTTAAGTACCTACTATATTCCAGGCACTGTGTTAAGCACTAGGGATACAAAAAGAGGCAAAAGATAGCCCTTTCCTCAAAAAGTTACAATTTAATGGGAAAAAGTTATAATTCATTAAAACATTTTTTAAGAAAGCAAGTTCATGGACCCCAGGTAAAACACCTCTGTCTTACAGTATCAGCTTCATAGATTTGTAAAAAATTATATGATATGGTATGTGTAAAACATTATAAATCAAAAATCTATATATAAATATAATAAACTGTTCTTTTTTGGAATCTGGGACATTTCTTTCTTATCCTCATAACTACACATTACCGATACACAATGAATATGGTGAATGATCATATCAATTGAAATGACAATAATTAACATCAATAATAAATAATTATAAGGAATAAAAAAGATTCAAACCCATGAAATCTTTTTGGGTCTTAGTTTCCTCACCAATAAAATGAAGGCATTGGTCCAAAAGCCTTTCAAGTCCCTTCACATTCAAAATTCATTATTGTAATCATAATACTGGTTGGTATTTTTTTTTTTTTTTAACAAAACAACACTACTCACTCATTCACTCTCAGTAGGAAATGTGATGTCAGCTGTGGTTACAGTGGGTGGGAAAGAAGATGGATTCTCCATTTGGAGGGACAATTTAGGCAGCTGTGGATAAAATATAAACATTCACATTGCTGCTAATGCTGAAAACTACCCCATAGGGCATTCAAAGCCAGATCTTTTTGGTAACTGAAGAACTACCGAGATAATTTAGGCAAACATGCTTTCCCTTCCAAAATTATTTGAAGGGAAGCAATTATGTTAGCTTTCTTTTTGTGTCTGTATCTAGACTTGTGATTTCAGTAGTATAGGGAAATATTGATAAGCAAACTTCCTTTATTCATGTAAGTCAGCAATTGTTGGGTAATTTTTAGTTTGAGAAAATAACCTGGGGTCACACAATTATTAAGCACTTACTGTGTGCTTAATGCCACCGTGCTAAATGCCAGGGATAGAAGCAAAAAGCAAGGACCTTTCATTCAAGAAGAAGAGACAACGTGCACATAAATCATTTCATAAAAGACAATTGAGTATTGGAAGACAACTTGGAAGAGAAGGTACTATAAACTGAAGAGAATGTGAAAAGCTTCTGCAGGAAATGGTACTATGTAATCCTTTAAGAATTTCACTGTTATAGTTGTTTACAATTTTTTTTCTTATTTTATTGTGTCCAATCAACCAAAATTTCTTTTATTCTCCCCATCAAAAAATAGAAAGAACCTCCCTCCTTCAAAATCCCTCAAACCAACCCAATATTAGAAAATTTTGGAATGAGGAAAAAAAAGGAAAAAAAATTGGAATCCTCCCTTTTTGTGAACAATATGCATAGTCAAGTTTATGGTCTTATAGAGATCATAAAACAGGCAGGCATAGGCAAATAAACAGGGTGTGAGGTAAGACGTGAAAGTGAAATACATGATATAAAAATCATAGTAGAAGGGGAGGAAAAAAACTCTCTTAATTAGGAGAATTCTGAGAAGTTTTCCCAAAGGAGATGCTGTTTGAGCTGGACTTTGATGAAGATATAAGAAATATATAGGCAGAGGTGGAGGAGAGGGGGTGTGAGGTATGACTTATTAGAATCAGTGACTTTATCTTTAAGCTCTAACCAGAGGGTTCAGCTGTCCCATGTCATTGTGATGATCCAGCATACATTCAGCAGGGTCCAAACCAAACCTGGTCATTTTTCCAGGACCTGGAAACTTACATCTTGGGCCTGTTCCAGAAGCAGCAGGCCAAACTGGGTTGCCACAGAAAATCTTGACACTTTTTTAGATAGTGAGGAAGGGTGGCTATAGTCTTCCCAGTGGGCCTTATGGCTTATGCTGCATTGGAGTTACACAAATCCAGTGTAATGAACCATTGGCACGTATATTGTTGAACAATCTGCAAGGGAAGCCCCAAAAACAGCTTCTGGAGATGGCTTTGTCTTCTGGGAACATGTTTGATCTGATATATCAAAAACGATAGTTTACTATATTTTTCCTGGGCATAGTATACAAGTGGTGGTCAGAAGACATGGGTTTGATCTTTGGCTCTGCCATTCACTACTTTTATGATAGGAAATTTTCTTGTCTGAACTTCAGTTTTTTCATCTTCAAAATGAAAGGATCTCTTAGGTTCAATCCACCTCAAAAATAAAAAAAAATACTATTCTATTATTCCTACTACTCTGATTTTAACTGTAGTCAACTTGTCTCTTGTCTTTGTGATAATTTTTGGTGACAGTGATCCTATGTTGGATGACCAAACCAAACTCTTTAGACTGACTAAACAGCTCATTTTAGTTAATTCATCATATAAATACAATGATCATTATTTATATTTTTATAATGAGTTAAATTGGTCGTGATTGTTGGTCTTCAGTTCAGTCTTCATTCACAGTGAATTAATTTAATCCAATAACTCTCCAACTAACCATTTATCTTCTGTCTCTTAGTGTCATGGATCATAGTGAGCTCTGATCTTTGCCTCCTTCCTACAGAAGACCTGTTTATTTGCAAATGCAAATCGCATTGTCTGCTGAAATTTCAGAGCCTTTGACTGGAAAACATTCAAAAGAAGGCAAAAAAAAAAAAAACAAAAAAACAAAAACAGGCATGTGCCTCTCATTTGAATTCAAACAGGATGGCAAACACCTCAGGAAGTTTATTTATTTAAAAAAAAAAAGGAAAAAAAAAGGACCCAGAAATAAACAAACTCCAACCTCCTCATTCCTTTTAATTTACCTAAGCTCTCTGAATTGTCAGAATCCTATAACAATGATGTTGATAGTGACATTTCTGCTTTACAAAACATCATATCATTGTGTAAATTATTTGAGGCTCCCAATTGACCTGGGAAGTAAGTAATCAGATAACTCCATTTTAAAGAGAAGGAAGCTAAGATAGAGAAAATTGACATAAACCTAAGTACCAGAGCTGGAATTCATACTGAAAATTCTCAAATGAAATGGATATTCTCAAGTGCAGTGTTTGGCATATAACAGATGCTTAATAAATATATTTTCATTTATTCATTCATTCCCTCCACCTATGCAGATTCCAGTACATGCATCCTACAGTAGATTCTTGTTTGAATCATCCCACAGATTTCTACACTGGGTCCACTGAATGATATAAAGGTCTTTTTTTATTGTGAAAATATAAGGAGAGCACCTGGATTTTTCTTTTAATGAATATTATTGATTTTCAAATCTTTGGAAATTGTCATGTTCCCTGACTCAAAAACAATAACATCACCAATAAATCCTGGCATTATTGGTATTATTAATGATTTTTAAAAAAAGCTTTGTACAAGTCTTTAAACTTCACAAAGTACTTTGCATGTATCTCATTTGAATTTTATTACAATTCTGTGAGGTAAGTACTATTATTCTTCCCATTTTTCAGATGAGGAAATTGAGGCAATAAAAATTAAGTGATTAACCCAGGTCATACAATTAGTAAATGTATGAAGCAGTATTTGATTTTGGATCTTTCTGATTCTAAATTCAGTGCTCTATTCATTAAGCCTTATATTAGGGAAAAATCTGCAGTCATTAAAGGTCTTGTAACTCAGTTATCTTTTTTTTTTTCTTTTTTTTAATTATAGTAACTTTTTATTGACAGACAGTTATCTTTTTATGTTTAATTCTGAGCCCAATTGGTTGTGATTTTGCTGAAGACATATACCTATTGATAAAATGAATATATGTTGTAATAGATACACACACAATACACACATGCATAAATATATACTGATATTTATATATATGTAGTCATATAAACAGTATATATATATATACACACACACATATTTGTATACATTATATGCACATTCATCCATCTATCTTTCATCTATCTCCCTATCTCTAGCAAACCCAGATCTTAATAGTTGACATCTATTTAGCACTTAAAGTTTGCAAAGAAATTTGCAAGCATTTCATTTGATCCTCATAATAATTCTTTAAGATACATGCTATTATTATAATTATAATGCCTTTATTCAGGTCAGTAAACTGAGCTACATTAAGTGATGCTTACAATCACACAACTAGTAAACACAGGATGTAGAATTTGAACTCAGATCTTTTATTTCCAAATTTAATGCTCTTTCTCTGGAAAGAAGCATTCTTCTAATTCCCATGCTTCCAGAATCATACAGACTCTTCCCCTAGATTCCTGAGCTCTTAATGGTGAGATTTTAGTCTTTCTTGCTCTAAAGGGGTTTTATGCCACTATCTTAACCATTATCAAACCATGTAACCCAGGCAACAGTTTCCTCTACCCAATTTTCTATATCTCTTTGATCTATCAGCTTCCTTCCTTAGATGTGAAGCTTCTAGAAGGCAGAGACTGCTTTGCTTGCTTGAATTTGTTACTCTATCATGTAGCAAAATCTTTGGCGCATAATGAGCACTTTATAAATTCTTTTAGGAAATGATGAGTGGATTCTTTCTATTTCTATTTTTTCCCTTTGGATCTAAGATATGAAGAAATTTTTTCATGATAATTTCTTGATAGTCTCTTTTAAAATCATACTCAGGTACTATTTCTATTTTTTCCCTTTGGATCTAAGATATGAAGAAATTTTTTCATGATAATTTCTTGATAGTCTCTTTTAAAATCATACTCAGGTAATTCAGTAATTCTTAAACTATCACTCCTTGATCTATCTTCAAAGTCAGTTGTTTTTCTTATATTTCACATTCTAATTTTTCATTCTTTTAACTTTATTTTGTTGTTTCTTGATGTCTCATGAAGTCATTAGCTTCTACTTGCCAAAATCAAAATTTCAAGGAATTATTTTCTTCAATAAATTTTTATATCTTTTTTTCCAATTAGACTAATTCTGCTTTTTAAGGAGTTCTTATATTCAGTGAATAGTTATATCTTTTTTCCCATTTGACCTCTATTTTTAAGATGCTATTTTCTGCAGTATTTTTTGTACTTCTTTTTACCAAATTGTTTATTTTTTTTTCATAATTTTCTTGCATCACTCACTTCTTATTCTAATTCTTCCATTTCCATTATTATTTCTTTCTTTAATGCTTCCAGAAATTCTTATTGAGCTTGTGTCCAATTGGCATTTTTCTTTGCGGCTTTGGTTGTAACTATTTTTATAATGATGTTCTCATTTGAGTTTGTCTTGGTTTTCTCTGTTACTGTTTTAGCTTTCTTTATGTTCAAATTCTTTTTTTTTATTTGCACATTTTCCTATATCTTGACTTTGAATTTTATGTTCAAATTGAGCTCTGCTCACCTGAGATTGGAGAAACACTGTCCCAACTTTAGGCTTTTTTTTGTGCTGCTGTTTTTCATGTCTAGTTAGTTTTCAGTGTTTTAAAGGTGGTATGACTCAAGGAAAGGCATGGTCACTGTTCTGCTGATCTATATCATGATCTTTAACCAGGAAGAGCTCCTGCTCCCTTTCAGAAGCAAGTATTAATATTCCTCTTGGCCCTGGAACTGTGAGCAGGTCTTCTAATCTCTGGTAATCACAACTGCTATTGCTCCTCTCAGCCTTGGAAATATGACCAGCATTCCTTCCCCCTTATCAGCAACCCACAAACACTCATCTCTGTTTTATATATGGGCAATAGAGTTGTAAATCAGTTCCACTTTCACCCAATGCCATTAAAGGGTCCCTTGTGATCCATTTATGACCAGCTGTCTCTTTATCTCTTTACTATCTCTATGTTGAGAACTACTGCTGCTGCTTCTGTTGTAGAAATCTTCAAGACTTACTGCTTGTGCTTTTGTATTGACTTTGGGCCAGCCCACACCCCAGAATCACAGACTTCTCCTGATGACTTCCTAAGTTGTTGGAGACTAGAAAATTTTCTCACCCTGACTTTTTGTTGTTTCTGCTACTCCACAGTTCATTTTGTGGCATTATTTTAAAATTCTTTAGAGGCAAATATTTGGAGAGTTTTGCTGGGTTGCTGCCTCTAATCTGTCATTTTGGCTCTCCCTCTTTAAGTTCCTTCTTTTGGCTCATTGCTGTTGCTAACATTTCTAGAACCATATCAAATAATTGTGGGAAGAGTGAATATCCTTACTTATTGTTTTATTCATTGGAAAAGCTTCTAGTACAAGATGCTTATATTTTTGTTTTAAATAGGTATTTTTGCCTATACTTTGTTGATTTTTAGTATAAATAATGTTGTATTTTTGTCAAAGGCTTTTTTTTGGTAACCATTAAGATGTAGTCATATATGATTTTGGATGTTCTTTTTTAATATGATTAATTATATTGATTCATTTTTCCAGTCTTGAATCATTTATCCATTGAAGATATAAATTCTAATTGCTCATAATGAATGATTTCTTGGATAAATCCCCGTGGTGTGTTTAAAAAGACATTGCTGAAAAATTTTGAATCAATATTAATTAATACATTGGTCTACAGTTTTCCTTCTGTGTTTTATCATCTTCTAGTTTAAATATTAGGACTATATTGGAAGTCATGAAAGGATACTAACAGAATGTTTTCTTTTTCAATTTTTGAGAGTAATTTGTGCAATATCGATTAAGTTTGATAGAATTCTCATGTGAATTCATCAGAACTAGGAGTTTTTGGTCCACCCTGCTGACTTCATAAGTCCTTAAATTATCATTAGGTATTTTAGCATTTACTCACCAAAGAAGCCTCGGTAGTAGTGACTTCATATTAGGAGACCAAGATTCATTCGTAGTTGTTAGTAATAGGACTACTTAATTCATAGGGCTGCTATGGAGATCAATCAAGATAATGAATGCAAATTAGCAGGCAGGGCTTATTGAAAAGTTTAGAATCATTCATTTTACAGCTGGAAGGAAACTTAGAAATTCAGTTAAGTCCAGTGATTATACTGATAAGCAAACTGGGGCTCAGTGGGATGGTGACTTGTATCTTATAGGCAGTATCAGAATTTGGATTTACCTTTGTATCTCCTAGTCCAAAGTATTTCAAAGTATAGGCTTTTGATGACTAAAAGTTGAATAATAAAAAAAATAACTAATAGCCCCACATCTATATCCTGAACAACCTCTTTATTCCTTTTTCAGTCCATATCAATCAGAAACTGAACTTCTTTACCCCCAGTCTTAGTTTCCACCAAGGTCAGTAGGATTTCAAAATGTTTTTCAGTTGAGCAACTGATGTTTACCAGTATGAAAATCCATCTATTCTGGGATTAGGATCTTCTGCCTATGGGCAGTGGGCACAAGCCATTCTGTTGAGGGAATTATAGGGGTGAGGTGTTTGGTATTCCGTAATGAGTACTTGGAATGTCACCTAGGCACATTACTTTAGAGAAGGTATTCGGAAATTAAATTGAATAATAAATTGCTCATTGAGGCAAATAAAATCTATAAATTGCTTTGGAGGTTATCTATTTCTTTTCAACCAATCCCTTTTTATATAGATGTAAAAAACATCCCTAGAAGGATAATTACATGCTAAAATACATACTAATGCTATATCCTCAATTACTAGTATACTGTTCTCTTCTTAAGTTTTATTAATGTCTTTTGTTTTTATACTAAAGTAATTTCTGCAATATAAAAACTCTCCCCTTTTATCGGCTTCTTTTGTAAACAAAGAAAAATGATAAAGCAAAACCCACCAGTGTATTGACTGCATCCAACAGAGACTCCAGCCAAACATTCACATTCTATATCATGGTCCCATCCTCTCTAGTGGAAGGAGAGACGTACATTTCCTTCCCTCTTTTGTGAAACCAAAATTGGTCATTGCAGTTAAGCCATTTCCCCTTCATTTAAGTATTCTTTTCATTTGTGTTATTATAACCATTGTGCATATATTCCTTTCCTCATTCTGCTTACTTCATATACCTTCCCATGTTTTTCTGAATTCTTCATATTCATCATTTCTTATTGGCATAATGGTAATCTTTGTGGAATATATCTTTGTTGAGATATAATTGGATAGGATGCCTTAGAAATAGTTTATATCACTTTCCTTGTGAGTGTCTTTGGTCTATTGGGTAGGAAGGCTTGTCGGTACCTTTCACTATTAAATGCTCCCAAACTCTAAAAAAAATCTATAACTGGTAGATCTTTTGGAGGGGGATGTTGAGGAGGGTATAGAGAAGGAAACTTTATTGGAATTTGGTTGATATAGTGCATACATAGATATGTTATCCTTCCCTTGCTCTTTGAAGGGCTTAATTATATTCATTCAGAAAATGAAAGAAGCCATTTTTATCTTCACTTCAAAATAATCCCCTCTAACTCGCATAGCTCCTCTGCCTTTCCACAGGGTTTTGAAATGCAAGGATTTTTGAAAGACTTTCCAGGTTCTTGCCTTTACTCCACCATCTTGTCTCTGCCATGAAACGCAAGGATTCTTGAATGCTAAAAGGTCCTTACTAAAGGGAATAACTATTTAGCCTTTTGATCTTTTCTACACATACTATCTATGTGATGTTGGACTAGTCACTTTA
Organism: Sarcophilus harrisii; assembly: GCF_902635505.1. Lineage (NCBI taxonomy): Eukaryota > Metazoa > Chordata > Mammalia > Dasyuromorphia > Dasyuridae > Sarcophilus > Sarcophilus harrisii. Next base: position 50,097,414 of record NC_045429.1, read on the forward strand.
TTTCTGTGATCCTTATTTTTTCTCTAATAAAGCAGGGAAAAGAATACATATATCATCTATCTCACACTGGTGCTATGAGGAAAATGCTTTGTATATATTGAAATATTCTAGAAGTGAAAGTTATCATCATCATCATCATCATCATCATCATCATCAACTTTTCTCTATGTAATGATCTTCACAAATCAAAGTAGATGGATACCTACAATGCCTTGTTGTTAGGTAGAATTTCAGAGAGTTATGGCTATTACTTTGTCTTCATTATGGTTTCTTAAAAGTACATTTTAACTCCATAGATACAACATCTTCCAGCCTTACCTCTTCTATATTTGGAGAAATATTATCTAACCAAATCATTTTTCTGAAGGTTCTCTCTGTGTTTCTTAAGGTATTTGCATTGTGTCATGATCTACAGAGATATTCCTTATCCACAGCAAATATAGAATATAAAAAGACTTTATAAAAATATTGATTTCCTTTCCTATCTTAAGGGAGACCTACAAAAAGGGCCAGAATTTGTGCCCTAGGAAGTCCCTGAGGTTATTTCTGGAAGTAAGGAAGCCTGTGTCTTCTCCACTGAGAATCAGAGAAAGAAAGAGAGAGTGAAAAAGAAAGCAGCCCATCTGGTCCAGCCAGTCACTTGAAGATCCATCGTGGCCCTCCAGAGAATGTTCTTCATCTCTTAATGTAAGTGTAGCTTATTCTTGTCCCCAGTCTTCTACCTGATCTGAGATCTTTCCAGTTGTGCTTGGGGTGTGTGTCACAGATATGGCCCCTGAGCTTTTCAGGGTTAATAGCATGATCATTTCAAACTAGTTTTCAAGAAAGAATGTAGGCTTTGGAATCAGAGATCCTGAATTCTAATGTCAGCCTTGCTATTTAAGTGACATGAGGAAAATCATTTAAATATTCTGGACCTCAGCATCATGAAATGTGGATGTTGGATCAGATGTCCTTTACAGGTTCCTTTTATCTCCACTCTCGATTTTAAATCCTGTGATTTCCCACCAGCTTTTCCTGGCATATATAATGTGGGAGAGAAGGATAAGAAATATAGATATATAATGAAAAGCTGGTAGTATATCTGTTGGAAATGGAAAAGTGATAATGTGTTTTTGTGGAAACAGTCCTTCGTTCCTTCTCTTCTTTCCTTTGCCTACTTCCCAATTTTTAGGATTCTTCATTGGCTCAAGATAAGCCTTGGTATTGAAAACCTAGATTGGGGATAACTTTTAAAGACTTTAAGGGGCTTTAAGAGACCTATCGGGATGTGACATTTTGTTGGAAGTGAAGATGATTCCTAGAACATTTTGGAGCATTTATGGAATAATATATTTGGAATCATGATCTGAGTTTGAATCCTGCCTCAGAAATAGTCATCTAAATTCTTCCAGGCTCTGTTTCCTCATCTATAAAATAATATAGTAGCACCTACCTCACAGAACTAATGTTGTAAGGAACAAATGAGATAACATATATAAAGTATTTTGCAAACCTTAAATTGCTATATTAATGCTGTTGTTGTTATTCCTTAATAAATCTACAACTTCTCTTGCTTGATCTTGAGAATCCATAATATTTAACCTAGAGTTGATCCAAATCCCATTATTCTAGAGAGGTTTCAACTATTCAGGAGTGTCAAAGTCAGGGTGATCCTAGACCTAGACCTAGACTGGACAACCTTATGCTTCTTTGGTTTATGCTCCCAAATATATAGGACTGATTTCTCTAGAGCACTTCAATTTCAATCTTTTTTGAACTTTCGTAGCTCATAATTGGAAGAGCACATTAAAGGAATTATATGATCCTACAATTTGTACAAATAGTTCTTTTTTTAAAATAGCTTTTTATTTACAAGTTATATGCATAGGCAATTTTACAGCATTGACAATTGACAAACCTTTTGTTCCAATTTTCCCCCCTTTCCCCCTACCCCCCCCCCAAGATGGCAGGATGACCAGTAGATGTTAAATATATTAAAGTATAAATTAAATACAAAATAAGTATACACGACCAAACCGTTATTTTGCTGTACAAAAAGAATCGGACTCTGAAATATTGTGTACAAATGGTTCTTTATGTATGAAGAACTTTCTTGTCCATTCACCTAGGTTGTAAGTTCTTTAAGTGCAGGAACTTTTGGTTCTTTTTGCCTCTCACATTGCCTGGTGCTGGACTGATGGAAATAGTCCTTAATCGATAAATAATTCTAAAATGAATGGATTTGCAGCAGCTTGAACAGATATAAAATATGACAGTTTATAAAAAAATTTGTTCTCCCAACAATCCTAGAAAGCAAGTATTATTAGTCTTGTTTTAGAGATGAGAAAATTGAGGTTCAGTGGTGTGAAAGTACTTGCCTTAGAGTCACACAACTAGTGCTCAGCAGAGTCAGGATTCAAATGCAGGTTTTTAGACTTAATTCTCGGGCCACTCAACCACATGGCCTTCCTTTGGGGTGGGGTATGTGTGGAGTGAGGGGTCACATTCCTCTCCACTTACTATTTTGAAAAACTTCCATTACATCTCCTGGTGATTATTAATAGTCAAATGTTTGGCAGTACCTTACGATTGTGAATGATTTGTAGGGATATTTTGTATGTTTTTGGTTCTCTACTGCTGAGGACCAAGCAGGGCCTTAGTTCTAGCCCTTCATAGTGTACATTTCACATATTAATAATTCATAGCTGTTTAACCACTAACCAAAAGCTACTGCAGGGTTTCTCTATTACAGTTGGATTCTTCAAACATTATTTGTCCATGAATCATTGAGCTTTACCTTTCAAAGACAATCAGCCTTTGCAGTCTTTTTCCCTTCTCCTCCTCCTCCCCAAATATGGACAGTTACAAGAGTGAATCAGTTGTTGTTTTTGTTGTTTTAAAAATAAACATAAATCCTTATTTTTCTTAGAGAAGCAGTGGGGGTTAGTGGATAGAAGATTGAACTTAAGGTCAGGAGGACTCCAATTTGGCTTTGAAACGTATTAGGTTTTTGAAGGTAACCACGTCACTTAAAATCTCTTCAATCCTTAAGTAGCTCTTGAAAACTATGTTACAGAAGGGTGGCTATCATACTGGCAAAGAGATTTCCTAAACCAAGATGTGTACTTTTATTTAAAGAATTAACAAAATTTAAGTTTATGCCTTAGGCCAATGGGTCCTATCATAGATCTCACCCAAGATTCCCCTTTATCTGAGATTGCAAGAAGATCAAACTTTGGCTTTATAGAATAAAAATCCCACTAGATTTTCCTATTTAGTAATTTTGAGGGTGGGGTTTATTTACTTTAGCTTTCTTCATTTTTATCATCAGAGAATCATAGAACTGTAGGACTAGAAAGGACTTTTATTATCATCCAGATTTGTTTGGGATCAGTAAATAATAAGATAGGAAGATATGTGTAACTAAACTGGGATTCAAATCTGTTTACTTGGTGTGGATATTAAAGCTTATATGAGGTGGCAAAAGATGAAGGACTGAAACAGAGAATGGGGTTAACATTTATAAAACTGGGCAAGAAAATGCCAATGAACTTTTCTTTGCTTTTCTTTCTGTAGTCACTCTCAAAATGGTTCTTGTAAAATTACTGGAGGTCTCACAGAAATATCACTGGCAACCCTAATTAGTCCTTTAAGAGGAAAAGATTGTTTTCAACTGGAAATTGGTTATCTTTCATTTATTGGAAACTGTTTTCTTAGAAGCCATCAGTGAGTAGTCTAGCAATGATCTTTTCCCATGAAAGGGCTTTAAGAGTTCTTTTGGATTTGACTTTCTGGCTTTGAAGCTTCAGGCAGACAAGCATTATAAAACAAGCTTGGCCTGGGGTGGTGATAGCACTGTATGTTTTGACAATTGTAGGGGGATGTTGGAATTGTAGCCAGTTACTAGGGACAGAGATATGACTCTCTGCTCATTGCAAAATGGACTATAGTGGAGATGATGAGACATTGAGATTAAATTGCTGAGCAAGCCCCAGCATCAGAGATTTTGGAACTTCTATAGAGCAGACAAAATCAGAATCCAGAACCAGAATTCAGACAAAAGATATTGTTAGTGTATTGTTATACCTAGAAAGAAGGAATAGAACAAAGAGATTGAGGGAAGGAGATATAGATGAAATGCTAATAAATACTGAGAGTAAGAAATAAGTGAAATAATGTGAAATAGTTGTTAAAGATAGATGAAGACAATTGTTAAATGTGACCATCCAGCTCAGATGATTCATGATTCCATGGGTGGTGCAGTGGATAGAACACTGGGCCTAATTAGACTCAGGAAAGCTTATGTTCATGAATTCAAATCTGGCAAAGTCACTTAACTCTATTTGCCTCAGTTTCCTCATCTGTAAAATGAGTTGAAGAAGGAAATAGTAAAACTGTTTCAGTTTCTTTGCCAAGAAAACCAAAATGGGATTATGAAGAATTAGATTGAACTGAAATGACTAAACAAGAAGAAGAAGTGGGATGGAGAATCTTAAGTCTGAACATTGTTTTAGTTAATGATACTGATAAGCTGGATCAAGTGCAAAGGACATCCATCAACATGGTGAAAGGTCCTAAGTCCCTCTTATATAAAGTTTAATTCAGTGAAGAGAGAATGTTTAGCATGGAGATGAAAAGATCTGCAGCATGGTGTGAGGATTTGGGTTGGAACAGGAAGGGGAGGGAAATGATGATCATGGCTCTCCTCAAATATTTGAAAAGCTGTCATGGAGAAATAGGATCAGACTTATTTTGTTTGGCATCAGAGGGCAGAATTCAGCATGATGGGAAATTTTAAAGATGTATATTTAAGCCTATTAGGAAAACAACTTCTTAATATTTAAAAAAGTCTTTCCTGGTCATGATTTCAGTCAAAACTGAGTTTTCATTAATTAGCTCTTCATATAATTATAATATAATTAGAGTAGGAAATTTCATTAATAAAACTATATTCAATAAACTCCAAGTAACAGCAAAGCAGCAAAGGATGTTCACAAGGGATTTCTCATGTAACTCAGGACATCCCAGACAGAAAACTAGAACTGTCTCTATATACTTTTTGTTCAAATCCACTGGGGAGTTAAAATGAACTCAAACTGTCCCAGAAACATCCTGGGACACACCAGCCCTGGTTGTGGTATGGGAGTGTGGGGGCTAACTTAAGTCTCCCCAATTTTTCTAGTGTCCTGATCTACAACACTATCAAAAAGTGAAATGGACAGTTTCGTGATACCTTCCTTAAAGATCTTCAAGGGAGAATGGATGACCACTCATTGGAGATGATCTAGTGGGAGTTTCCCAGGCGGGTTAGGCTATCAAATTCTATGATTCATATAGAAAATTCTGTAATCATGATGAAAAATATGAATGAGAGATGCCAAAAAAGGAACAGAGCAGGACAATTTATCAGGTTCAAATCAGTGTATTTTATAGAGAATCAGTCTACACAGCCTTTGAAGTAGAGAGAATACAAGGAGGTGGGAATGGGGATGGGGGGGGGAGGAAGGTGTAAGGGAAGGGGATGGCTCCATGAGAGTGAGGTGGGAGGGATGGCTCCCTGAGGATGGGGGTGGGATAAGAGGAATGCTTCCATGGGGGTGGGGGGAGGGGATGGCTCCCTGAGGGTGGGGGTGGCATAAGAGGAATGATTCCATGGGGGTGGGAGGGAGGGGATGGCTCCCTGAGGGTTGGGGGTGGGGTAAAAGGAATGGTCCATGGGATTGAGGTGGGAGGATGGCTCCCTGAGGGTGGGGGATGGGGTAAGAGGAATGGCTCCTTGGGGGTAGGGGGACTGGGGATGGCTCCCTGAGGGTGGGGGTGGGGTGGGAGGGATGCTCCATGGGGGGCAGTAGCTTCAGGTTGCACATGTATTTGGGCATGGTATCCAGGCCTGGCAATATAAAAACCTGGCTTGGAATCTTGGATCTACAATCACTAGTGGTGAGACCTTGTGGTCAAGATACTTCACAACTCTCTTGGCCATAATTCCTTCATCTTTAAAATGAGGCATTTGGAACAGAAATCTTTATGGTTCTTTTCAGCTCTAATATTCTGTGACCTCATCTCTGAATCCATCAGAGGCAAAGGGGTGCACACTCTATGACGCTTATTGGGGCAAACGAAGGGGAACTAAACCTCTTCTAATTTTATTTCTCAACTCACAAAGTAGGTGCTCAATAAATGTTTTTTTATTCAATGGTTTATTCATTCATCATCCACTAGGCTTAAATGCATAATAAATGCTTGAAGTATTTTATAAATTGAATTGTGTTATCATTATGATTGTGGAAACTTCTAGTTGGAAAGTGTATGGGTCGAAATTCCTTTCTCATTCCATTCTCCAAAACATCTCAGAGGAAGTGTGTAGCACAAATCTTGGTATGTAATAAGGTCACACACAGCAAGATGTGCTTGTTGATTGCTTGATAATTGGGATCTCTATAACCCCTATGTTTTTCTGCCCATAAATTTGGGCCTGAATTCCTGAAAGCATTGAGTCAACTATAGGTGGTCAGATTTACTTGTTTATGGGTTTGTGAGCGTGACACTAAGAGGGAAAAGGGAATGGAAGGGAGCACACATTTATTGTCTCCTATGTACCAGGCATTGTTCCAAGTGCTTCACAAAAATTATCTCATCTGATCCTCACAACAACCTTGTTAGGTGATTTAATCCTTTTTTTTTCAGTTGAGGAAACTGAGGCAATCAGAGGTTGAGTGACTTATCCATAATCACAAGTAATACATTTCTGAGACAAGGTTTGAATTTGTACCATCCTGATTCCAGGACCAGAACTCTATCTGTTGTACTATCCAGCTAGGATTGTGACCATAGCTCACCTGTTCTATTATTTTCTATCTTCTTGTCAGACAGCTAGGTGGATCAGGGAATAGAGCTCTGGGCCCAGGAGACAGCAAGACCTGAGTTCAAATGTGATCTCAGATACTTGCTTGCTTCCAGGAAGCCTATTTGCCTTGATCTACTAGAGAAGGAAATGGCAAACTAATATCCTTGCAGAGAAATCCCGTGGACAACAATAACAATTGTATTGCCTTTTCTTCTCCCTGTCTTGCTTCTTCTGCCCTGAAGAGCCAGGAAGATAAGAACACATCCTACTGCCATATCCATCCCAGGGTCCTGTGTCGGAAATGATTTGGCTTAGTTCCAGTTTAGATAACATAAAAATCTAGATAATTTGAAGAAATGTGTCTGGACTTTTTCTGCCTTGGAAGGGGCTAGAGAGATGGACATAGCGGGGAGCCACTCTGCTGTATCAAGTCTCAGTGATAATTCCCCAACTGGAGAGTAGAGATGTTTTTGTAAGGGAGAGGAGATAAATTAAACAATCTAGATAAATTAGAAATATGTTTAATTCCAGAGTGGGTTGGAGTAGGATGAAATGAACAGAGCTCTCATATAAGAAGTCAGAGAAGATCAGGGACCTAGAATAATCTGGGGGGAAAGGAGGCACAGAATAATCAATCTACAGTCAGTCAATAGAATTTCTGAATCAAGTCTAACAAGGTCACTTTTTTTCCCCAAAGCTTCAGTGTTTTCCCATTACCTTTAAAATTTTAAATTTATTTTTAATTTATAGAATAAAGCATTTCCATAACAGTATAATAAAAAAGATGATTACACATGAAACTGCACTCTGTTATGTACAACTTGATATTCTTTTAAAATATACAAATAATTATTGTCCTTCATTTCCAAAAAGAATTAAAATGACATTACTATGTTGGACTCAAATTATAATTTGCCTAACTATGGCTGATCAGACCCATACAAGCTCGAAATGCTCTGCCATGGGTCAGGCACAAATAGTCCCTATGAACATTTGGTAGATTCTCTTGACTTTGTGGATCTCATGTTTCTTCTGAGCTATTTGAATTCTGCTTTGCTCGCAGAGCACAGTACCTTATCTGATGAGGGCACACCATGCTGGGCAGTCCTGTTCCAGTGTCTCCCATGTCATACAATGGATTTTGAGAGACCTCGAGAGTGTCCTTGTATCACCTTTTTGACCACTTTGTGAGCACTTGCCCTGTGTGAGTTCTCCATAAAATATTCTTTTTAGCAAGTGCATATTTGGCATTCAAACAACATGCCCAGCCCAATGGAGTTGTGCTCTCTGCAGTGGAGTTGGAATGCTGGGCTGTTTAATTTGAGAAAGGACCTCAGTGTCTGGTATTTTATTCTACCAAGTGACCTTCAGAATCTTCCTAAGACAATTCAAATGGAAGTAATTCAGTTTGCCAGCACGACGCTGGGTACACTGTCCAGATTTCATAGGCATTCAACGATGAGATCAGTCCAGTGACTCTGTAGACCTTCAGTTTGGTGGTCAGGCTAATACTTTTCCTGTCTCACACTTTCCTTTGGGACCTCCCAAACACTGAGCTATATCTGTCAATAAGTGTGTGAACCTCATTATCAGTGTGGATACCTCTGAAAAATAAACTGCCAAAGAAAATGAACTTATCCACAGTATTCAGAACTTTTCCATTTGCTGTACCTGATGGTTCCACCTATAGGTGATGGTGGTAGAACCAAAATTAGCACAAGGAGCAGAGAACTGATTCATATTTTGTGGCATCTAAGCTGCATTGAGTGAACAGTAATCTGTAAACTAAACACTCCCTCTACTTTAGTCTTGGCTTGTAGCCTTTTCAAGTTTTAACATTCTGTACTTTGATAAATATGGGGAAATGGTTCCTGTTGCAGGAGGCCATGAGCTTTGGAAGTTATATACCTCAATTATTTAGTCTTCTCACTCTGGTGGTCTTCATTTATTTTTGTTTTGGTGTCAGTGATAGAAAAGTTCTGAAACTTAAAAGTCCTTGGCAAAAAAATTATTTTATAGAACTTGAAAAAATAATATCAAAATTCAGAAAAGGAGAGAGTGTATTTTATCTCTGATCTGTGAAGATCTATGAGAGAAATTGTGGGAAAGTCAGAAAGAAAGAAAGAAAGAAAGAAAGGGGAACAAAAGTTCAAGACTATCAAGGGAATTAATGAAAAAAAAAAAAACAAAGAATAATGGCTTAGCAGTACCAAACCTAAAACGATATTATAAAGCAGTAGTCATCAAAACCATTTGGTACTAAGAAATAAGAATGGTGGATTAATGGAATACACATCATAGCAATTTAGTATTTGATAAACCCCCAAACTCCAGCTTCTGGAATAAGAACTCACTATTTGACAAAAATTGTGTGAAAACTGGAAAATAATGTTATTTTCTGCTCCTGATCCCTAGCTGCTCATAGCTTCTAATTGTGGAGCTTTGCTGATGCTTACCCTTCTTGGGCAGTGGCCCATATCCTGGTCCTATCATGTAAAAAAGGAGAGTAGTCTATCTAGACCTACAATTCACACCCCATACCAAAATAATGTCAAAATGGGGACATGATTTGGGTATAAAGGATGATACCATAAACAAATTAGGAGAGTAAGAAACACTTTACCTATCAAATCTTTGGAGAAGAGAGGAATTTATGACCAGAGAAGTACTAGAGAACATTATGAAAGGCAAAATGGACAACGGTGATTACATTAAATTAAAAAGGTTTTGCACAGAACAAACCAACAGAAATAGAATTAAAAGGGTAGGACAAATCTGGGGGAAAATCTTTCCTGTTGGTGTTTCTGATAAGGTCTCATTTCTAAAATATACAAAAAACTGTGTCAAATATATGAGATCAACTATATAAAAGGGTTGGTTCTTCTCAGTGGTTCAATGAGACAAAGCAGTCCCAATAGATTTTGGACAGAAAAGATCATCTGAATCCAGAAAAAAACAATGGAGACTGAATATAAATCAAAACATGCTATATTCATTTCTTTTTTTTTCTCTCCCATGATTTTTCCCTTTTGCTCTGCTTTTTCTCTCCCCACATAATTCATAAAGCAATGTGTATTAAAAAGAAATAAATAAAAAAAGAAAGAAAATTGCCAGAGGCAGTATGCTCCAAAAAAAGTGCTTGGCAAACATAAATGCACAGGGAACTTTGGATCTAACAAAGATGTGACTTAGGCCAATTTCTTTATCATGATCTTCCCCTTCTTAGCAGTCCCTGCCTTTTTGTTTTGAATGGATGAGCACTCATTATTTGTTAAGCATTGTGCCATATAAATATAAACGTGAGAAAATCTTTGGCCTCATGGAACTTATATGAGAAGGGGAAATAATATATTATGGCAAGAGAAGGAAATTTTGATATGAGAAAATACATGTATTGTGAATGGAACAATGGGGCAGTCAGTTGACATACCTTTTCCCCAGAAAATGTTAGTATTGGTTTGGTTGGTTCTCAGAGCAAGAGATGACAAAAGAGTAATTGTTGGGCAAAAGACACATATAATGATAGAGAGTAGAAAATGATCAAGATGATCAAGAAAATGACCTGGAATCAACCTGGTTTCAGGAAGTAGAAAGCTGAGTAGCTTAAGTTTTACAGGACATGGTTCCTGCAGATCAATTCTGAATGAAGGAATAACAGTAGTAGAAGAGTGGAAAATGGCCAAGATGAAGAAGAATTTTTTGCTAAAGAGAATTTTTTGCCTTTAATTCTTCTAATAGAATAGTAGAAAAGTACTTAAAAGTTATTTAGTCCAAACTCCTCTTGTAACATGAATCTCATCATGCTGCCGGTCCCTAGCTGCTTGTAGCCTCTCATTGTGGAGCTTTGCTGAAGCTTATCCTTTTTGGCCAGTGGCCCATGGCCTCATCCTATCATGTGAAAAAAGAGAGTAGAATTGCTTTGTTTGGCCCCAGAGTTCCAAACTTAGGACTAGTGTCAGATTTGTCTCCCTATACCATACGCCCTAGAAGGAGGGGATTTCAGAGAAATGCAAGTGTAATTTTATTAAGCTCTCCCACAGATACTACAGATTCTATTACTGTATATTTAAGCTCCAAATGGAATGTTGTGGAAAAAGTTTTGACATTGTCATTTGTGGGAGTCATAGATGCAAGTCATTTTATAAAATGTTTATTTCCATAGGATCAAGGAGAGTGTGAGTTTTATCTGTGATCTGTGAAGATCAATGAGATAAATTGTGGGAAAGTCAGAAAGAAAGGGGAAACTTTTTTCTTGTGAATTGGTTCTTAACTGTTAGTTATAAAGAAATATTATAAAGAGCATTCTATGAGGAGTCTGTAAGCAATTGGCACATTACAGTGGATTTTGGAAAGTCTGCTTCCTGTGAGGGCTAAAGAGAGTACAATAAAAAAAAGAATAATATAACTTATTTCCTGAGAGAATGAATTTAATTTTTGTCTTGAGGAGAAATATGAAGAGGATTCTTGAGAAATTTTATTCAGTATCTGGAGTAAAGTGAATGATGAAATTGTTTTTGGCTTTGAGATTGATAATGGCTTTGCTATTTCTCATAGGCAAAGTAATGTAAATAATTATCACTTTTTGTTTTATTATTGATTTCTTTTATAACTAAATTATATATTTAGTAATTTTACTATTTATTCAATAACAGGAGATTGAGGTATTTTATGTACTTATGTACATAAGTAATACCAAGAAAGAAATATTTTTGGGTCTTATTTAATAAATAATATATTATTAGCTAGGATGGAAGTTTGAAACAACTGATTAATTAATGATAAAGAAGTCATAATTTTATTAATTTTTTAAAAACTGGATTTTGGAGCTCAGGATATGATCAAATGTGAAAAGGAATCAAGTGTGAGATCCGAAGGTGACCTGCAAGTGAGTAGAGCTTAAATCCCTTTAATATGAGGGAGACTGGTCTGGAATTTTTGAATTTTTTCTTGCACTTTTCATAGCTATTTTCTTATAGAATAGAAATGCAAAGGGTCCAGCAGTGTGGACAATTAATAGCATTAATTGTCTATTTTGCTTATTTGATTCACATTAGCTAATACTTCATTGTTACTACATCAACTGAATAGTATTGATTGATTTAGAATAATTAATTTGATCAATATAAATTTTATGTTATTATTTTTAAAAGTGGAAACTAATATGTTTAACTTATAATGTCTTATACTGGAAATTCAGGGAGGTCTCAAATTAAGTACATTTAAAGACATTGTAAGTGAAAATAAAAGTACCAATAAAATACTGGGAAATTGCAAGGTTGCTTATTGTCGCATAAGACTTTAAGACTCAATTCAGTCAGTATTTGTGAATTACTCATAATACTGAATCATTTAAAAAAATGCCAGATACTTTAATAGTAGAAAACAATCTCTGAGAAATTTCTTTCTACTGAGGAGGAAAATGACAAGATGAAATAGAAGTAGTCACTGAGTGTCCGTATCCATAGAACCTATGAGACTGGAAGATTTTTCTAGGATTTGGATGTTTCTATTGTGAATTTATAAGGAATTATGCTTCTCTAGCTAAACCATTGAGTAATCTTACTCACAGATACATGACTAAACAAAACACAACAGAACATTAAGAGAGACTGATGCATTCTAAATGTTTTGAAGTCATTTGGAAATCCTTGAGGAAATACATGTAAACAAGCTTTAAAACATCTGATCTGCATTCTTACCTGAGCTACCAGCTTTGGTCTCCACAAATACATTCAAGCTCTTTGTTTTATATACAAAGACTAGCTTGAAAGATCTAGGAGTTTCACAATATTAAGAAGGAAGATCATGATTGCCTTTGTTAGTAGATGACTTAGGTACAGTGTGACTCACTATCCTGAAATTCTTGGCTTTGAAGTAGGCTGTAGTGAAAAAATTCAAAGGCTATTTCTGTGGAGACAAATTTCAAATGGGTATTAATAACAATCCCCAGACATATTTTGGCTAGTTTAAAAAACATTGGCCAGTAATGAATTTAGAATATACCACTGTCTAGGAAAAATTACAATGGATGCCAATGTTTTTTTCTTGAAGGTACACATACCATAGTAATAGTTGAAGGACCAAAATTTAAGAGTACTCAATTGTCCAATTGATGTGATATGTATTTTTGATCCATAAAGATAGAATGATAAAAATTTTATTTTAAAATATATATATGCATATATTTTTTTGTGTCAATTTTTGCCTGGACTTTCTAGTGGTAATACCCAAAAAAGGAGTGAAAGCTACAAGTGGTATCCAAAGAGCAGAGTTGATATTAAATGTAAATATAGCTAAATTCTAACAGAGAGCATGCTAGCAATAAATGTTAACTAACCTTTATTTATTAAAATGATCCTTTTGTCTCAATTGTGAGTGGATGATTGTTGGAGTGAGAAAGCAAATGTTAACTGAAGGACCACAAGAAGCTAAGTAAAGTATTAATGTTAAAAATGTTATTTTAATTGTTTTTTATTTTAAAATAACCTTTTAATTAATTAATTTAATTAATTAACAATAAAATTGTTAAGCATGTTAAAATAATTAAAAGATAAATAAGTAAAGTAATTAATGTTAAAGGATTCATTATAGTCCCCAGAAAGTATTTTGTCATCTAGACAATGTAAGACATTAGAGTTGTACAATAAAATACTAGATAGGATTTTTATAATTATTACATTATATTGTATACCAATTACCTTATATGTTAATTATAATTATACATAATTATAATAATCACATGTGCTATCAGGAAGTAGTTACATGATATGCATAAATTATGTTCATCAAAGCTCTATATAATAAGTTTGGAAATGCATCAAGATAGGATAGTGGAACTAATAAAGGATGGATTTTATTAACCCACGACAAATGTCAATTAGTCTGCTGATATCACTAAGTGTATGATTTGTGTTTGTGCTCATCCAAAGAAAAATATCAGTAACTAATGTGGAATATTTGGAAAATATAAGCATGAGCAAAACTTTGAAGCTTGACTGTCTTGACTCATCACTGGAAGGGCAAAGTAAAAGCATAAATCATGTTTTAGTATTGATCATTTCACAGATATGCAAATGGTTGAATGATTGTTAAAAGGATTGTGGGTAAGGTACATTTCACTCTATAGTTTCCCTGCCAGGATTCATTCTGACCAAGATTGAGATTTGATTGCTAATTACTTAAAGACATTAGCTCTGGTGGATATTAAGAACTCAAGGTCGATAGCTTCCCTACTTTGCCTCAAGGAGAACCAACACCTGAGAGTTTCAATTGAACATTAATGAACTTTTTGGAAATGCTAGAGACTGAAAAGAAATCTCCATGAAACCAAAATGTGACATTTATAGTTCATGTATAAAAATCCATTTAGCATCACTTAGCAGAAATTATGCCATAGATTTTATACCATGTTTTCTTAATGATGAGGCATGAGCCACACCTACCAACTGGCATGCTTTGGAGTCTGGGATGATGAAAAGGAAGTAGCTACTCACAATCAACTCATTTTTAATTTTTTTAGTTTTAGTTGAGAGAGAATGTGAAGAAAGCATTCCAATTAGCTGCGACTCCAGCTCAGAAAAATTCTAACAGAAATGGACAATTTCCAAGCTGATTATCCAAAACTACATGCAGGTGATGAAGTTTAATGAAAAACTTTGGGATTCAAGGAACCCATAAATTGGCTGACAGAAAGAGATACATAATTTTTCAAATTGTTGAGAGACTGGATAACTTGCCAGCATATAAAATAATATCAGAAAGTAATGCTGGTGAAGTATGTCTATAAAAACAATTTCCAGAAACTTTCTTTTGAGAAATGGAAATGCTCCTTCTGAGGAGCAAATGGAAAGTGATGGGTAATTACTTAAGGGGACATTAAGGAGAAGAGATCATTTAGCTATTATATTTAGACAATTAACCAAACAAGAAAGAACTTCTTGCAATTACAATGCTCAAATGGAATGAATTTTCACAGGAAGCAATTTCCTAATTACTGGTGATCCTAAGGAAGAGACTGGATGATCACTTGTTGCGGATGGTATAGCACAATTCATACTTGAGTTTAGTTTTGGACTAGATGATCTGAATTTTTTCCCATGCTAAAATTTCAATATCTTGTGACTATTGTCATTGTCTCCCTCCCTCGTCCCAGATTCCTTTTTTTTTTTTAAAGTTCCAATCTTGTGTTATCTGAAGACTCTGTATCTATCTTTCAAACTATTAGCAATAGTTTGCTAATCAGATGAATTAATCCATACTAACATGTGTCTTAAATCTATGTCTTTAAGTGCAAAGGACTTTTTTTTTTTTCTCTAGTTTGCTAAAATGTGGCTTTTTGTAGGAGTCTTCCGGAACCAATCCCTTAACCCAAACAAGTGGGTGTGGTGGTAGGAAATATAAGCCATAACATGTGAATGGAGGAGATATGTTGGGCCTTTGGGTATCCCTCAAATGTTATTGCATATGTAGCTGCTTGTCCCATCTCATCTCTTTGCCCACAGGCCTGGCTTGTCATGAAGCATCCAGCATCCAGCATCCTAGGTGGGTGGGAAGTTATGACCAATATAATTCCGCTTGGAAATAAAAGCCAGTTAATGAATCCAAAGAAAGATAATCAGAAACACACGGTTGGGTGGGGGTGGAAGAGAGAGCAGAAAAGCAACAGGAAGAATAACAATTAAGTCCTTTATTGCAAAACTCCTTCACTTTCCAAAGGACTGGGCAAGGGTACAGAAGTCATAACATTACCATAGGCAGGGAGTCTGGCCCCGAGGAAGGAAATTAAAAAAAAAGAGAGAGAAATTACTGTTGGAAAATCACCTAACTAATGATATCCACAAGGTTAGGAAATATAATTTGGAACCCACATGACCAAAAGACATGGCAGAAAGCAGCCATCCTTTCTAAGAGTGCCAGAAGTGAGGGTACTCTTTAAATTAAAGGTGACGATGCTGTTTCAAAGAATCACAGAATTTTAGTGTTAGAAGGAACCTCAAGGACCATCATGTACATCCCAGACCTGAAAAATAATTCTCCCTAGAATTCATCCAAAAAATTGGTCTTCTTGTTTAAAGATTTTCAGTAAGTAGAAACCTCCTCCAAACAGTTGATTTCATTTTGGGGTAGTTCTAAGTGTTAGGATTTTCTTTCCCACTCACTATTTCCAGTCATTATTCTTAGTTCTGTCCACTGGGCCTGAACAAAACAAGCATCCTCCCTCTTCTACATGATAGTACTTCAAATGATTGAAGACAGCAATATCTTGACTTTATAGCATCTTCTCAGGGTTTTATGATGTCTGACACTGCTCAATCCCAGTTAGCCCAAGAGTTTCTATTTCAAAAATAAAAGAGTGCAGTTACATTTTAAGTACCATAGCTACAAGAAGCAAGTATTAAGAGATAGTGGATGTGGGAAAAGTCAGACCATTAAGAGAGAGGGAAATTATAGTGACTTCTGTTCTCTTGAAGTCTGCTCACACCTTTTCAATCTGGGTTTTGTTTATTGTCATTTGTGACCCATGTGACTGTTTTTTCTGCTCTGATGGGAGAAGCTAGTTGGGATGATAACATTGACTCCAAAATTAAGAATTCTATAATGCTTGTAAAATTAATAAAGCATTTCCCCATCATAGCTTGTAGAATAGGGAGTTCCAGTATTATTATCTTCATTTTACAGATAAGGAACCTGAGATTCAATCCATCAGTTCTTATTACATGCATATTATATTCCCAGGCACTGTGCTCTGAGAATACAAAAAGAGACAAAAGACAAAAGGTTCTTGCGATCTAATGAGAAAGACAACATGTAAACAAATATATACAATGCAAGCTAAATACAAGATAAATAGGAAATTATAGAAGGAAGGCACTGGGTTGAGGAAGGCTTCCTGTAGAAAGTGGGATTTTAGTTGATAAGAAGTCAGGGAAGTCAGAAGTTGAAGCAGAAGAGAGAGAACATTCTAGGCATGAGGGACAGGTAGGGAGAATGTCTTGTTAATGGCCAAGAGGCCAGCATCACTGGAACAAAAAATCAGAGAGATGAGAATCATCAACAAAGAGATAGTGAATAAAATCTACAAGAGCTGCCGAGATCACCAAGTGAAGAGATATAGAGAGAGAAGAGAAGGGAGCCCAGGATAGAACTCTGAGGGACACCACGGCAAGAGGGAGTAATCTGGGAAAGGATCCAGCAAAGGAGAAAGAGGAGTTATTGGATAGGTAGAAGGAAAACCAAGAGAGAATGATATCCTGAAAACCTGGAGAGATAAGAGTGTCAAGGAGAAGAAAGTGATCGACAATGTCATAAAATCCATTTACAATGGGTTTTTCTACTTTTTCTCCTACCATTTTCTTCTTAACCTCTTACAATCTGGTTTCTGACTGTGGCGTTCCACCAAAATTCCTCTCTCAAAGCTCCAAATGGTCTCTCAGTTGCCAAATTCAGTGGCCTTTTCTTAATCTTCATGCTCTTTGACCTTTTATAATCTTTGACATTGTTGAATTTGTGACTTTAGCTACCAAAGTACTGATTCTCACAGTGTTATATACCTAGCAATGATTAGAAATCAAAATTTAAATCTAAATAGTCTGACTCTAAATTGAGAATATTTTTACTGTACCATGTTGTTTCCATCCGGAACACAAGGTATATTTTTATTTCAGACCTCTGGTTTCCTTGGTGTAAGTATTCCCTCTACCAATGAAAATCTCAGTTCTTCATATCTCTTAGGTGATCACTCAATAAACATTAATTAAGTACCTACTATGTATTAGTCACTGTACTAGGGGTAAAGAGGAAGGTAAAAGACCAAATTCTCCTCTCAAGGAGCCCATGGTCTATTAGGAGGAGATGACATGTAAATTATGAAGTACAAACAAGCATATATAGCACCATTAGGAAATAATAAACAGAGGGGGATATTTTAATGGGGAAGCTGAAAAATAGAGAGTATGTTAGAGAAATCCAGAGAATCAAGAGCAGAACAAGGAGAGGACTAAAGCATTATGGATGAATCAGGAAAGGCTTCTGGTAGGAAGTGGATCTTTATCTGAAACTTGAAGAAAGTCAGGGAATCCTGGAGGTAGAAATGGTCTGTATCCATCCATCCATTCCTCTGCTGATTTAACAAGTGTTTGTTAAATGCCTACTATATTCCAGGTACTAATGCTAGCTACTGGGAATATGAAGATGGAAATAAAAAAATCATTGCCCTCAAGTAATTTATATTCTTTTGGGAAACTATAAAGTGTGTATGTAAATATGAAGTATTCAAAAAGTAAATACAAAGTAATTTCTAGGGTTAAGGAATGAGAGTAGCTGGGGAAGATGAGGAGAACCTTTTTGTAGGAAGTTGCAATTGAGTTGAACCTTAAAAGAGAGTAGATGTGAGAATAGATTGCATTTTATGTTTATACAAAGGCAGAGAAAGGAGAGATGAAATACTAGACATGTGGAATAGAAAGAAGTCTAGTTTGGCTTAGAGAAGAATTCATGAAGGAGAGTAATATCTAAGAAATCTGGAAAAGTAGGAAGAAAACCCAAGAGGCATTTAATATACAGAAGAGGGTTGTATTTGTAATGGTTGTAAGGTGATACCATGGGAGATGGGATAAAATTGGTATATTGCTTTTCCAGAAAAAATTCATTTTTAGCCAGAAAAATCCTAGATTATTTTAAAAACAAAGTAAAGCTGAAAAATATCTTTCACTAAAAATATTTAATTGGAGGCTGGATGATCATTTGTTAGGAATGTCATAGAGATGAGATATCTGCTGCAGATGGAAATTATACTGTGTGATCTCGAAGGTTACTTTCAACTTCAGACTGATTATATGAAACTTTTTTCCCCCGATAGGAAGTATGTTTTTTGTTTGTGTCTTTTTGAAAGACAATTTAGAAATAACTCTGTCTCAAGCCAAGGAGTTGGTGACCTCTCCATATATCAAAGAATGCTTTGCCCGGAAAGAGCCTTAGTAATCATCCAGGTCAGAGCAGTCAGTTGGATATGAGTGACTTGGGGGTGGCTTGGATTCAGGCTTTCTTGGAACTGATTTAGACTGAAATCCTGGTCTGGGCCTATGCTACACTATTGTCCTAAGGCACTGAATGTCCTCTCATTGCTCCCTCTCATCTGAATACAGTGATGGCAGGATGCTGTATAAAATACAGCTGGGCTTGGCAGTCAAGAGACGTGATTCTAATCCTAACTCCTGTATTACCTCAGACAGCTCTCTTCCTTTATTTGGGCCCCAGTTTCCTCATCTATAAAATTGAGAAGTTGGATTTGTTAATGTATAAAAGCCCTTCTACTTCTAACATTCTAGGATTCTACATTGCTTTTATAACTAACCAAAAAAAACCACTTCCTGATGATAAAGTGAAAAAAGAATTATAGGCCTAGAGGGGACCTGGCAAATCATATAAGTTGTCCATTTTCCTGCCTTCAAACATCCCTAAAGTAACCCAAAGAAGAGTCTTTCTGGTTTTGAAGACCTTTATGGGAGGAGAAGTAAAACATCTGGTTTGGAAAACACTACCAGTAACCAGTAATCATGTTTGCCTTAATGACAGCACATTGTTTTGTCCTTAGATTTCTCCGATTTCTCTGTTTTGAAGAAAGAACAAAGACAAATGATTTTTTAGGACGATATTATTACAATTATAAGGGTAATAATGCATTTCTTTTTTAAGTATTTCATATCTATAAGGTCATAGGCTTAGTTCTGGAAGGGACCTTGAAAGCCACTAAATCCAAATCCTTCATTTTAGAGATAAGAAAATGGATAGATAGATAGGGAAGTAGGTAGGTAGACACAGATAGGCAGATAGAGAGATAAATAGATAGACAGATGGACAGGTAGAAAGATAGCTAGACAGACAGAAAGACAAATATATAACTAGATAAATGTAAATATATAGACAGAAATATAAACAGATAGATGGATAGACAGAAAAATGGACATATAGACAGATAAATAGAAAGATAGATGAATAGATAGAAAGATAGAGATAGGTAAAAAGACAGAAAGATAAATAAAAAGAGGGATATACAGGTAGAATAACAGATGGACAGATAGAAACTTAAACTCCCACATCACTGTGCTACTTAAAGATCATAGGAAATAATGGATGTGAGAACATTCTGATGTGGGAGAAGCAGGATGGTGCAGTGGAAAGAACATAGGAATTAGAATTCAAGGGTTGGAAGCCTGACTATGATATTTACTTCCTGAGTAACTATGGGCAAATTCCTTTACCACTCCCAACCTTACTTTTTTCATCTTTAAATGATATTCTCCAGGATCTTTTTATAGTAACTTATTTCTTTTTCCATTTCCCATCAGCTTTTGGACTCCTTTGAACCTATCTCCTTTTAACTTTCTTTTGTGTGTTATCTTCCCCTATTAGATTATAAGCTCCTTGAGGGCAGGGATTGGCTTTTGTTTTTTAATCTGTATTTATATCCCTGATACTTATTACAGGACCTGGCATAAAGTAGATGCTTAATAAATATTTATTGATGGTTGTTGACTAACCATGTAAAGCAGTCAGAGTGGTTATTATTAATTACTCCCATTTGATAGATGATGAAAAACAGTTACAAGCAAGATTTGAATCTAGATCTCTCTTGCCAAATTTTCCTTTAGCCTTCTTTTTCATTGGACCATGTTGCTTCTCCTGCCTTTCCTTGGGCAGTATTGTGGATGGGTGAGTGGATATGGGAGAGATTTAAAAATAGAAAGAAAAAGAAAAGAATATCAATGAAAACTTTTAAAAAATACACAGAAGAGTGTATAGGAAAGGAAGTAGACAGAACACTATTTTTCATACACACACGTACACACACATATACATACATATAAAAGCAATTGGGGTTAAGTTACTTGGCCAGGATCACAGAACTATTAAAGGTCTGAGGCTGGATTTCCTGTCTCTAGGGCTGGTACTCTATCCACTGTCATCTAGCTGCCCACAGTGTTGGTATTTTTGTATTAAATATTACAGGTACTTTAAAGAAACAATTTGGATATATTTGAAGCAGTTGGGGGTACAATGACAAGAGTGCTGAACTGAAGTTAGGAAAACCTGAGTTCCAGTCCTGCCTCAGACACTAGCTGCGAGTCATTTAAGATTTTTCAGTCTGAGTTTCTTCATCTATGAAATAACTGTGACAGTGACCCTTACTAGTTCCCAGGATTATTGTGAGGATCAAAAGAACACAAGAAATATAATATATAATAGTAATATATAAGAAATATAATGTGCTTTCCAAATCTTAAAACTCCCAATAAATATTTGCTAATGATACAAAAAAAATCTTTACTTTCATACATGATCATCTTTTTTTTTTTTTTTTTTCTGTTCTTGGTATATAGAAATGTGGAAGAGTGTAAGTGTTTGTTAAATGAAAAAAGAATGTAAGGGCTCACATTTTTTGAATACTTTATGGTTTCTTGTTCAGTTGTGTTTGATTCTTTGTGATCCCATTTGGGGTTTTTCTTGGAGGTGATACTGCAGTGATTTGCCGGTTCCTTCTCCAATTGAATTTACAGATGAGGAAACTGAGGCAAACAGGGTTACATGGCTAGTAAATCTCCTCCTCCATTTGAACTTATGAAGATTCATCTTCCTGACTGTAAACTGCTATCCATTTTAGCACCACCTAACTTCCCTGCTTTACAATTAAAAATTACTTTTCTTCTATCATCTCATCAGATCACCACACCAGCCTTTTAAGTAGTATTAGAATCACAAAATCTGGGTTGTGAGCAATGAGTGCAGTTAGCTCAAGGTATGCCTAAAGCAGGAATCTCTCCTGACAAGTAATTACCCATTTTAAAGAAGAAGAACCTGAATCTCTGAGAGATTAAGTGACTAGCTAGTATCAGAGGCAGGATTTGAACTAGGGCTTCTCTTACAGCCCTCTTTTCCACTGTACCATATTGCATCTTGGGCTTTTCTTTGTGTAATATCACTTTTGAATTGAATTCCAAATGGACAGTTTAGTTTGGAAAATATGAATTAAAAGATCATAAGAATTCCAGATTTTGACAAAATTCTATCATGAGGAAGGGTCCAGTGAGGGCCTGTTGGCACTGAGGTTATGTCTGCCTCTCATTAGCATCTTTCTTAATGATCTAGAAAGAAACACATGCAATGTTATTAAAAGATCCAGATGTTATGAATTACAAGAATCATTTGAAACAGAAAATAGTTATCCAGGGATCAGCAGTGATCCTGGCAGGAAGGAGTTTTCAGCTCAGAAATATGCAGATTAATGTGTTCAGGGGAAAAAAAGTCCCCAAAGACAGATGCTGAGTGTCAGTCAATCTTTGACTTTTCCCAGGTTTTTGCTGCCAAGGGGTATGAATGTGAGACACATCAGTGCATTTCAGTGATTTAAGTGAATTAGTCAGACTGGGACAAGGGAAAAGGACTTGAATAGGGGGCTACGTTCAGATAATTCTAAATTTGGAGTGATGGGGAAAAGAATAGATGAAAAAAATCTTGCATAAGCAAAAAACATAATAATCTGACTTGAATTTTGGAAAGCAGCTTCTGCCTCATGTCAAGGTTATCAGAAATTGCTGTTCCATTCTCTGTATCACCTTATTGGGTCCAGAGGAAAACAGGAGATATATAAGGCCAAGTAAAGTATACATCAAGAACTATACTTATGTAAGCATATATTGCAAGTGCATCCAGGATTCTCACATCACATGATTTGTATCTAAAAGGGAACTTTAAAAAATTCATCCCTCATTTTGTATATGGGAAAACTGAGGTTCAGAGATAGGAATTTAAATTGCCAAAGATCACTCAGGTCCTGAGTGGCAGAGCGAAAATATGAATCCACTCCCTCTGCTAAGAAGATTACTCTTCTCCTAGTCTTCTGGATTTATAAACTAGGAGTTATCCTGGTGTCTAAGCTAGTTGGCATAGAGTCCAGGTGTCAGGAAGACCTGCTTTCAGATATGATCTCAGATAGTCATGTGATCTACTGACAAATTGCTTAACTTCTGCCTGCCTCCGTTTCCTTGATTGCAAAATAGAGATAATAAGGTCATCTTCCTCCCTTGACTGTTGTGAAGATAAAATGAGGTATTTGTAAAATGTTTAGCATGGTTTCTGGCATACAGTAAGTGCTTAATAAATGCTTGTTCCCTTTTCCACTCTTTCCTCACTCCTATATTGAATAAGTTGACAAGTATCACTGTTGACAAACCCAGTGTTAGCAATAGAATCAGTTCACAAACACCAGCCTAAATTCACCTCTTAGACAGAATGTTAGGCTCTGGGCTTGTAAAGAGTATATTGAAATAAGCCCTGCTCTTGAGGAATTTGCATTCTAGTTGTCAAGTCCCATACATTCCAATTCTATGAATTCTTTGCATCAATCACTTTTAGTTTACTCCCTTTTCTTCCATCATGCTGTCGAAATGAAAAAAGAAACTTTATAAAAATAATAATGGGATTAACTTATTTCTCTTGTTTTCATTTCCTAGACTTTCTTAAATTATAAAGCTTTCTTACTCCTTTAAAACAGTTTTAAACATGTAAGACATTTAACAATAATTTTCTAATATATTATTATAATGTGCTTATTAGAAAGTTGAACAGATGACTTTACTTTTACACTCTTTTCTAAAAGTCTATGGAAAGACCCTCCATTTTTTTTCTACATTTGGACAAGACTGAAAGGCCCTTGAAAGGCTCTATGAATGAACCACTGGCTGCTCAGATTCGGGTTCTTAAGAATATAGAAAAGAGCTCATGGCCAAATTAAATCCTATTAGTACAGCCTGGAAAGCACTCATCATGAGATAGATGCCTTAACATCCTAACCCTTCTTTGCCCAAAGTTTTAATTTTGGATTTATACTTATAGAAAATAGTTTTATAGGTAATTTTATGTAAGTTGGTACTTCTCCAACATGTAAAACAATACTGATATTTCACTTTACTAATATCCCACTTGAAACTCAAAATAACTTTATGATGTTGACAGTGCCATTATAATTATTATCATTTTACAGATGGTAAAATTGAGACTCAGAAGTTAAGTGACTAGTTCATAAGTGTTGGAGATGGGATCTGAACTCATGTCTTTCTGATTAAATTTTGCACACTACCCATCTGATCTGCTGTAATAGATTCTAATTTCTCTACTAAAGTTTCTTTGAGGGATGTTTTGGGTTCTTGAAATATCCCTTTCCTCTATACACTCATATATATGGAGGTCTGGAGACTTAAATACCTCTTTCAGATTTTTTTTTCTTTCATTTCTACTAATTTGCTTGATCTGAGAAGAATGCATAAAGGCCAGATGTATAGAACAAATGAAAGGGTGAGATTACTAAGAGTGATCAGTTTCATTATTGAGATGTACTTTTCCTTTGTGATGGAGTATCATTCTCTAGCTATGGAATCTTCATCCTCATCAATCCATGGCTCCCTTAAGTCTCCATTATGGGATCATTTCCATCTATGATTAGAGACTGCTAAACAATTTGCCCATGGTTACATAGCTTGTAAAGGTCCTTCCTAGGTATCATGCCTCTGCCTTTATTGTCCAACCTACTGGTGACTGGGACTTTGAAGGGCAGTTGGAGAGATATTTCTTAATAGACAGGTCTTTTGGTATTTCTTAATCACCTTGAATGGACAACTGCCTACTTTTGCAAAGATCACTTTGCATCTGGATTTGATAACATTTGCATTTCAATTTAAGAGGGTAAAGGAACTTTGGGTAGTTTTGTGGGGAGTCCAAAGGCAAATTGCTTTGGCCAAGCCCAAACTCATGAGCTGAGCCAATCTGTATATACCCCAAATTCTAGATTGTGACAATGGAGCCTAAGAAATAAATGGTTCCTAGGGTAGGGGTCTGTGCCAGTTCATCAGAACAGAATGCCAATTATAATTGCTTTAGTTGCCTTGCAAGTGCTGGAGGGGAGGGTGGGCTTGTATGGAATAAAAATACCCAACAACTTTGGTTGAGAACATGTTTTATGACTGAAGTATGGTTTAAATGCTTCATTTATTCTTTAGTTTATATGTCAGGAAGTTCCAAATAATTGAGGGTGTGGTCTGTTGTGGGTATATACCTAATCCCACAAATTTGACTTGCTGTAAAAATGGGAAATTATGCTTTCTGGGTCTTTTGGAGATGCTTCTGGAAGCTATGGGGCAACAGCCTTTGGCTATGGAACAAATATCAAGTGGCCAGGAATACTGAGCTCAAAGTCACGAGACTTGAGTTTTTTGACCTTGCCAATAACCAACTGTGTGGCAACAAGTCTCTCTGGGTCTCACTTTCTTCAGTTCTCAACGGGAAAATGGTAAAATTTGAGATTTTTATAACCTTTATATATATTATCTCATCTGGTCCTCCCAGTACTCCTGTGAGATAAATATTACTTTCCCCATTTCACAGATGAAGATACTAAAATTTAATAACAGTTAAGTGACTTGCTCAGCTCACACAGCTAGTGCCTGAAGCAATATTTGAAGCCAAATGCTCACCTTTACATCACCTAGCTGTATTTGATCCTGATGACCTGTGAGGTAGATGATACTATTATTCCCTTTTATAGTTAAGGAACTTGAGTCAGCAGGTAAAGATTTCACATAGCTATAAATGTCTGAGGTAGAAATCTTACTTCTCCAGATTCAACACTATTCTGTCTAACTGCCTTCTTTGGAATGAGGAAGCTTAACTAAAGGAACTCCATCTAGCCCAATAGTGGTTGATTATCAATCTGGGAAGCCCTTGTATTTTGGTGGGTCTTTCCCTGGATCAAACACCTCAGTCAATGAATGACCTAAGGGAGACTGGGCTTGTCTTCTGCATCCCTGAGAAAACAGGACTTTCTTTGTCTTTGTCAACCTGTGTGTGTCAGAAAGGCACAGTTGGTTTGAATTCCCTGGATCCCAGAGGCAATGAGAAATGGCCCCAGATTAGTTTGAGTTAATATTATTCTGAGATCTGATTCTAAGGTCCCCTTACCTTTCTAATAACAGAGAAAGGATAACCATGGTGCCCATCGGACATGGCAAACATCCCACCATATTGGAAGATTACTGAGTTGCATTTGAATAGAGTTTGGAACTGTTCTTCCCTTATCTATTAAGTGAGATAATATTTGTAAAATGCAATGTAAAAATTAGGTTACAAAAATGTAACCTAAAAGAATTATATGAAAATTGTTACTGTGAACATCAGTTTACCTGGAGAGACAGAACATTCATCTGACTTCACTGGAAGATGAGCTAATGCCAGTGGTTTCAAAGATGAAAATAGCTATATGAAGCAGTGCTGGGGATTTCTGGTTTGCAGAGTATAATTAAGATTTTTCCTGTGTCATCGCACACTATAATTACGTCATTTCATACTACCTTAAGTTCTGTAATTAGATAGAAAGGCATTAATTGTACAGACATAATGATCTATTCAGTTTTGCTTTTGAACCCTCGCTTTAAAACCAAATTAGCACAATAATGAAAAAATATTCCAGAAGTAGCTAGCATATCTGAGGGTAGCCCTAGGGAAACAGTGAACTCTTTTAAGGGAAGAGGATATGGTTTAGGAAGCAACTGGGAATATTCCTTCTAGTCATTATGCCTCAATTAACCACAGAGTTTATTGCTGAGTATGAAAGGAAGGCCCCTACTGAGACCTGGAAAGGTGGAATATATCCCAAATCCTCTGAAAAAGGACTTTTCTTAATTGGAAAATTTTAAGGCAACCTAGGTGTTTAATGAGTCACAGTAATTGGGAAAGTAATAAATTTAGGTGTAATTCCAGAGTTATATTTCTCTGTGGTTTATTCAAAGGAAAAGTCAGTCACTTTGGATTTGGGGGAGAATAATATTTAATTTATATTTGCATCTGGCTAGCTGGGATTTTTGCATTAATTATTATTTCTTAACAGGTGAACTATATCACCTATTACATACCTATTATGTATACACATACATGTATGTACGTATAAATATGTGTGTATATATATTACACATAGATATAGCTACAGATATATTATGATCTAGAGTTGTGATATGATTGATAGAAAATTCTTTGTGAGGAAACTCCCTCTTACCTATGCAGATCAGCAACAATTTTATAATCTGTAGTTTTAGGGGCAATAAGAAGTATGAGTTGTTTAGGATCACATAGATTACATTTGACAATTTATCAAAGGAAGGACTTAAATCCAGTTTTCTTAATTCTGAGGCAGGCTCTCCATTTCCCATCCATAATAACCATAGATTTTTATATAAATGTGTACACATGCCTCCCTACACATACATATTTGCATATATATACACATATCTGGATGTGCATATCCATATCCAAATATGTATCTATACACACATATATTCATAAAGTCCCAGAATTAGAAGGAATCTTAGAAGTCATCTAGTCCAATCTCTATTCAATGCAGGAATTGCTTTTACATCAACCCCAATAAATTATCATCCAAATTTTATTTGAAGATCTCCAGAGTTAGAGCCCTTATTACCTTCCAAGGCTGACCATACTATTTTTAGTCCATTAAACTGTTCTTTATATTAAACTGAAATCTGCTTTCTTCTATTTGCCACCCTTTGATCTTTGTTTTTCCCAACAAACTGTCCTTCATTTTAATCTCTTCTTGTATTCAAATGCTTACATGTTATGTACCCCCAGAAAAAAATAAACCCTTCTATAGAGAAAGAACTGTTCTCAGTTTTGTTTTTTTTTAATATCTATGGGACTTTTCACATAATAGGTCTCTTATTTTAATTTTGCTTAGCAACATTATGGCTGTATTGTTTTCCTTCTTCATCTATCTCTTTGTTCACAGGGCAAAATCTTGCTCTTTAACTCTGCTGTCTGAAGGTCTTGGGGTCCTCATGAAGTTTAGTATCATAATCTAGTAATCTACAGTTTCAGGACCTATACAAATTATTTTATGCCCTACTCTTGACAGCATAGCCCAAAGACATACAAGAAGAGAAGCTCCCATAGTTTACTTCAGTAAACTATGACTGCCCTCCCCTCTGCTTTCACCAAACTATTTTCTGTTGTCCTAGACTGGTTGAACCAACAGACATATACAATTAGACTTGAATTTAGCATGGAGGTGCTACATAAGTAGCTACATAAGGAGATGCTAAATAATGCTTGTTGACTTTTACCTAAAAGTCCCCAGAGAACAGCTTCATTGGTTAAAGCAGTTTGGTTGCCCCACAAAAAATATGGCAGCTAGGTGGATGAGCTTGGAGTTAGGAAGACTTATCTTCCTGAATTTGAATCTAATGTTGGATAACCAGCTGTGTGATCTTGGGCAAGCCATTTTACTCTGTTTGCCTCACTTTCCTCATCTGCAAAATGAGCTGGAGAAGGAAATGATAAACTACTTCAGTATCTTTGTCAAGAAAACCCTAAATGGTTTCGTTAGAGAGTTTGACACAACTGAAAAATGACAAAACAACAAAAGGTTAAAAGGAAAGAGTGTTTTCTTGGTACTCGAAGGTCAGGAGAGGAGAGAGAGTCTTGACAAACCCTGGAAAATGAAGAAAAAACATTACTTTTCCAAAGATGACTCTGCCTGCTCATGCTAAATAATGAGATGGCTCTAACTGTTGGCCACCAAATTGGTTCCCAAGGGGAAAACTACAACAGAGGACAATGACCTAACTGAGATCAAAGTTAACTGTTATTTGGGATCAGAAATGTTCATATTATGTCATTTTTTTTGTTTTCCCAAGGAGAGGAGAAACATACTTTCTTCCTTAGAGGTCCCAAACAGTATCATGTTGCTCGGTGGAAGCTCTGAGACTAAGTGGGTAGGACTATCAATTAACTAATTTTTAAATACTTATTATATACCAAAATTCTATTGCATCTATTGAAGGGTTAAAGGATGACTAATTTTTTCCCCCTCTCTTCAAGAAACTTACAGTATAACTAAGGAGACAGTGACAATAATTTGCTTCATGGAAGGCAAGGCAGCTAAATTGTGAGGGCCTGGAGGAAACAATTGGAGCTAATATTCTTCTCTCCTACTTTGAGCCCTTATAGAAAGTATATAAAAAGTACAGGATGGGTGTTCCATACACCTGGTGCCTACAGAACTTAGTATATTGATCAGAGGGAAAAAAGGAAAATCAGGCGGGGATGCACAGTGCCATTTTGGCAGCAAGATTGGGAGTGGGAGCATGGGTTTGGTAACAAGGTCAAATCATCGAGCTGGGAGGGATCGTTTTCTCTTTGTGTTTGTATTTGAGGTTCTCTTGTGTTGGGTGTGTCCTTCAGAAAAATCTTTTAGGTCAGGCTGCATTGTAAACTGCTGCAGATCTTGGGAACAGAGTTAGTGAAAGAGCTGGTTCATAAGGGCTGCCTCCTAAGGGCAGGGACAGTTATGGTTTCTGACACCTTCTGAGACCTCTCAGGGGGTCCATGCAGGAGATAGATGGATCCTGACAAGGTGCCCCACACCTGGCAAGGTTCTTTAGCAAATCACCTGTAAATGGGAATCCTGAAGTAGCCTCTGGGGTATTGGAAAGGTACTGGGCTTGGAATCAGTCTTGGTTTTCACACTTCATCAATACCCTCAGTTTCCTCTGCCCCTGTGATTGGAGAACTGGAGGGTAAAGCAAAGAACTCTCCAAACTCTTATTAAAGATTCCATTTGTATATCCAGTGCTTAAACACAGAGCCCTGTGTATTGCTCAGTAAATGTTAAATTACTGTTGACTATTGGGTATGAATCCTAACAGTCATCTCCTGGTGGTCGTGTGACGGTAGGCAAAGGACCCCTTTGCCTTTCTTAGCCTTCATTTTCTCGTCTGTAAGATGGAAATAGTAATATGCAAGCTATCTACCTCACAGGATTGTTGTCAGGAACTACACAGTTACATGTGAGTAATTATCATTCTTTAGAATCATAATCATGAGGGAGATAACAACTTGAGGTCATTAAGAAAACATTAAGTTTGAAGTGAGATCTGGTTTAAATCATGGCTTGGGCATTTCTCAGTTATGTTGTTGTTGTTCAGTCACGTCTGACTCTTTATGACCCCATTTGGGGTTTTCTTAGCAAAGAAATTGGAGTGACTTACCATTTTCTTCTTAAACTCATTTTACAGATAAGGAAACTGAGGCAAACAGAGTTAAGTGATGTGCCCAGGATCACACAGAAAGAAAGGAAGATAGTCCCTTCTCTCAAGGAACTTACAGTCTAAGTAGAGAGACAATATATAGCTGTCTACAGTTGTACAAATAAGTTATCTAGGGAATAAACTAGAGATAACAAAGGAAGTAAGGTGATGTCATAGTGCAGAGAATGCTGGGCTAGAGTCAAGAAGATTCATTTTCCTGAGTTCAAATCCAGTCTCAGACATTTAGTGGCTATGTAACCCTGGGTAACTCACTTAACCCTGTTTGCCTCAGTTTCCTTATCTGTAAAATGAGCTGGAGAAAGATATGGCAAACTACTGCAGTATTTTTTGCCAAGAAAACCCCAAATAGGGACACAACAAGTCAGAAATGACTATATAACAACAGAGAAATAATCATCAAATGATAAGGCACTATGATTAAGAAATATTGGAAAGACTGGTGCTTCTTGAGGCTCACTTGTGTTTCTCACAGTAACTTTAAGTTCTTAGAGTAGAAAAACATCACCTAAGAAATGTGGGTGATCAGCCTTTGGACCATGGAGTTAGCATTCCATTCTGTGAGCAATTTCTGTCCTCTGAGTAGCCTTCAACTCTGAGCCTGTGCAAGCATCTCAGAGAGTTCAGAGCAGGGCCATGGAGGAGGTGTGGTGAGTGTGGACATCAGTGTGTGGGTGCGGCGTGAAGGCTGGCAGAGGCTAACGGTAAAGAGGGTCACTTGGGGTTAGAGGCAGGGTGGGAGGGAAGATTCAAGAGCATCTCAGTACAAGCTTGAGACTTCTTTCTGAGGAATCCATCCATCCTCTATTGTGAAAGGAGCCATTGGGAGGTGGTGATTTTGGCTCCTTGAGCACATTTCCCTCCTCTTTTTGGTAGGCAGATTTATTTTATAGTCCATGAGTATTTCATTGTGTTTCTCTTTTTTGAAAATTATATTTCAGATAAAAAACATTTATTTTCCCTCCCTTGCACTTCTCTCCCCCTCCGTTGAACAAAGACAACAAAATAAAAATGAAGCCCTGATAACAAGTATGTATATTCAAGAAAAACAAATTCCCATTTTTGCCACATTCAAAAAATTATATATCTCTTGGATACATTTATTAAATCAGAAGATCATGGAGACTTGATAGGTCATATAATCCAATCTCAACAATGGACAAATGAGAAGAAGACAGCCATCTTTTTTATTAAAGCTTTTAATTTTCAAAACATATGTATGGATAATTTTCAATATTCATCTTTGCAAAACCTTGTGTTCCAATTTTCCCCCTCTTTTCCTTCCATTCCTTCCTCTAGATGGCAAGTAATCCAATATATGTTAAACATGTGCAATCCTTCTATTCATATTTCCACAGTTTTCATGCTGCATGAGAAAAATCAGATCAAAAAAGGGAAAAAATAAGAAAGAAAACAAAAAGCAAGGAAACAACAACAAAAAGGTGAAAATACTGTGTTGTGATCTACATTCAGTTCCCACAGTTCTTTTTCTGGGTATAACTGGATCTCTTCATCATAAGATCACTGGAACTGGACTGAATCATCTCATTGTTGAGAAGGGCCATGTGCATCTGAATTGATCCTCATGTAGTATTGTTTTTGAATTGTATAATGATCTTCTGGTTCTGCTCACTTCACTCAGCATCAGTTCATGTAAGTCCCTCCAGGCCTCTCTGAAATCATCCTGCTGATCATTTCTTACAGAACAATAATATTCCATAATGTTCATATACCAACTGATGGGCATCCATTCACTTTCCAGTTTCTAGCCACTACAAAGAGGGCTGCCACAAACATTTTTGCACATGTGGGTCCCTTTCCCTTCTTTAAGAGCTCTTTAGGATATAATTCTAGAAGAAACACTGTTGGGTGAAAGGGTATGCACAGTTTTATAGCCCTTTGGGCTTAGTTTCAAATTCCTCTCCAGAATGATTGAATCAGTTCACAGCTTCACCAACAATGTATCAGTGTCCCAGTTTCCCCACATCCTCCAACATTCATCATTATTTTTTCTGAAAACAGCCATCTTGTGGGTGGCTTTGGTAGCTTTGGTTTCTCTAGTTCTTAAACTCTAATTTAGATCAAAGATTAGTAGCCTTGTGACTGATCTAGAGGTGCAGAGCTTGTAGCCCTAGATGTGTGCTGCTAGGTCCCCAAAACCACAACTAGCCACCTCTTTCCCTTTATTTCCCTATATTTCAAAGCTCAATTCCATTTCCTTCATGAAATCTTATTTGAGAACTTGAGTTTACAATCCTCTTCTGAATGTGCTTTTGTTGTTTGGTTGTTTCACTCATATCTGATTTTTTGTCACCTCCTTTGGGATTTTCTTGGTAAAGATACTGGAGTGGTTTACCGTTTCCTTCTTCAGCTCATTTTACAAATGAGGAAACTGAGGCAAACAGGTTCTAAAGAGCCTTGCTCAGGGTCTCAATCTAGTAAAGATGTAAGGTTGAATTGTAGTGCAGGAAGATGAGTCTTTCTGACTCCAGGCTCAGCATTTTATCCACTGAGCCACCTAGCTACCTCCTGAATGAGTTTAGTATTTACCAAAAATATTGTGGTACAAAATAGAAAATACTGTAGTATTTGAGTTTCAATCCACAAATTAAAAAAAACATTATTGAGTACCACTCATATGTCAGAAATTGTGCTAAATTCTAGGGATACAAAGGGAAGAAGAAAGCTTTTTCCCTCATGGAGTTTACAGTCTATCACAGGAGAAAACATGTGTGCCTGTAAGGATATGCAAAATAAATATATGAATTTAAGACTTTATGAGGATTCAGTAGCTGGGGAGGGAATGAATAAGATCAAGGAAGCTCTTATGTAGAAGGTGATGCTGTAGATGACCAATGAAGGAAGTGAGAAATTTCAAGAGATGGAGACAAATAAAATGTACCTTACAGGCAAGGTGGATAATTCATGCCGAAACTTGGGAGGCAGTACTGAGTATCATGTATGAGAAACAGTCAAGTCAGTTTGGACTAGACTGTAGAGAATATTAATGAAAATAATGTATGATAAATGTATGATAATGTTGGAAAGATTGGAGATAGATTGTGAAATGCCAGAGCAGTTTGTGTTTGTTCTTAAAAAAGATAGGAAATGATTGGAGTTCATCAATTATCAGAGAAACATGGTAAGTTTTAGACTTTAGATAAATCACCATATTAATCTATTAGTGGCCCTCAGCAAAGGCTGCTGTGTATTGTTGCTGTTTTTATATTTATGTCTTCTATTTCCAGCTAGACTGTAAGCCCTTGAAGTATAATATGATATTTTTAGGGAATACTTATTAAATGCTGACTATATGCAAAGTACTAGACTATGAGATGGGACAGGAAGATAAATATTTATTTTAAATACTATTTCATATCCCCATAATTACATATAAAAACATTTTTAACATATATAAATATATGTAATAGAACAGAAATAGAATAGAATTTGTTTATGTGGTATTGTGATGGTAAGCTTCTTGAGAAGGGCTTCTTCTCTCAAGGAGCTTAGTATTCTAATATCACATAGATAAATGATTGTGATACAAAGGAAAGATAATTCAATATAAAACAAAATAGAGTTTCAGGTGAAGAGTCATGAGAAATTTGAGGAAGGAGATTAGGAGACAGTATGATACAGTGTTGGTACTATCATAGGTTCAAATTCCATATTTGGTGCTTAGTACCCATGCAACTTTGGAAGAACCATTTCATTTCCGTGTGCTCGAGTTTCTTCCTCTGTAAGAAGAGAGGATAGGATGGGAAGTCCTTTATATTCCTTTCTAGTTGTAGTACTATGATCCTATACAATTTGGGGCTGAGAGGTACAGGGGGGATGGTGATCAGGGAAATCTCCACAGAGAAATTGGAACCTCGGATGGGATCCAAAAACCATCTCTCTTAGCCAAGGTTTTCTTTATACTGTTGCACATATCAATCAGCTCTATCATCTGGGAGGACTTTGAATTCTCAACCAATTCAATGATACAAATAAAAGCTTTGTTTTTTCAATCAACTCAATAATGCAGATAAAAAGAACTTGAATAAGAACAAGTTATGTTGGTATATTACTTTAAGATTTCATAATTGTTTCATGAGGGATCATTAATATATCCGTTTTACAGATGAAGAAGAGTCACTGAGAGGTTAAACGATTTGATTATGGTCACACAGCTAGTAAGTGTTAAAGGCAGGATTTGAACTTGGATATTTTCCTGGCTCTCTGTTCAGTTCTTTTCTTTTTAAGTCATTTAAGATTTAAATCTTTTTAAGTTTCTTTCAAATTTTCAAAGGGTCATGGGAAAATGATTCAGCTTTTTTTTTCTAATGGGCTCCAGAAGGAGGAACTAAGAATGATGGGAAGAAGGGACAGAGAGGCAGGCATTAGTTTAATATAATGAAAACTGTCTAACTAATAAAGTCCAAATGTGGATTGGGCTATTTTAAAAGTTACTCAGTTTCCATCACAGAATGGTTGGTAGTAGGATATGGCACATGGTCATCAGAATTCTTGTTCAGGCTTGGATCCCCCTCAGTGACTGCTGTGGCCCTTAATGGTTCTGAGATTCTGGGATTCTGAAGAAACAGTGGAGTCTGTCTTAGCTAAGAATTATGTGAGTACTAGAGTTTGTGTCAGCCAAGGGATGGCGTTTAATTTGTTTTGTTCTCTTCGGCTGTTCCTTCCCTATTTCCCAGCTGGGTGACTCATTCACATCATCCTTTTAATTGTTTATTTGGAACCAAATAGTTCCTCTAATACAATTTTGGGAACAAGCTGTTAGTGAGAATTTTGAGATGAATTCTGGATGGGGTGTTCCCTTATCATGATCTGGGGTAAGTCTTTGTCTCCAGTTCATATGTGGAAATTAATTTTAAGATTCACACCAAGGAATTCATCTTCTCCTAAATAATTTCTGTCCTGACACAATGGGCAATGGAGAGGATTCTGCCCTTAAAGCTCCATCCCTTTAGCTTAATGCTGTTAAATTCCTCTCATAAGGATCCAAGAGCACATTGGATAGTCTTGAGGAGAGGAGAAGAAACATGAGGATAATGAATATGTGAGAGAGAAAATGAGGGAGAACAAGACCTTGAGGTGAGAAAAATGCCTCTGAATGGACAACACAGGTATGCCAACAGCAAATTTAGTGATGTATTGAGAGCTGCTCTTTCAGGAATTGGCCATCTTTCCCAAAGTCCCTTAGAGTTTAGTTTTTAAATTTTCTATGAGACTGCCATTCTCTTCACAGAATTCTCTTGGAGAACATCATAAAGATATCTGAGGTAGAGTAGATGGGGAGGTAATGTTCAAGATCTATTATAA